>NW_026900781.1:3217500-3817500 GCF_033783945.1 Neopsephotus bourkii
AGGGAAAGTGTAAATGTGTTGTTATGTTCAGGTTTATCCTGGTAAAACTTTCTTGCTGCTCTGAAAGTGACCTTCCACAATGATAATATCTCTGCCTGTCTAGATACAAAGAAAGTCTTTGTGTGCTCTTAGAAACAACTTTTAATGTTAAAGATGCTTTTCCTGAGTCCCCCACAGATGATGTATTTTCAGCTGTACGCCTCTAAAATACTTCTATGGATTTAGGAGCCGGAGTGTAATGGCACTGTATTGAGCTGCAGGTAAAGGAGTTTAAAAGGAAAATAGACTACTGGAACAAGTATTAGGGGATCCTTTAAAGGCAGAGCTGCTACTGCCGGCATTATTCCAAATGATTCCAGGCTGAGTTCCTCCGCATGTACCTCTTCAAAGGACTGTTAATTAAAAGTTAGTTCTGTTTTTTCCCCTCCTGCCATCAGTTTCTCATGGTAGATGCCAGTATCATAGGGCAGACTTGTTTGCTTGCTACAGCAGTAGTCAGAACAGCATTTTTTCACTGCCACCTGTCCTTCTGTACCAATATAACCTACACCGAAGGCTGTGGTGGAAGTGGTTTGGCCCCATTCAGTAGAACTGCCTTTTAAGATCCCAGGCAGCATATGAATATGACATTACGTGTGGCATCTGGTGTGGTGCCCTCCTCCTGCATCCCAGCTCTGCTGGCAGCTTTTGGGCTCCACGGGTGGCACCGCCACCTCCTCCCTGGCTTCCTCAGTGCCAGACCAGGCATCCTCAGGAGGAGGAGCTGGCTTTTGAGGTCTGGACTGGGCTCACAGGCACAGGGCTCCTGCTTTGGCAGCAGGTTAGGTCAGAAGTACTCCTGCTTTGGCACCACAAAAGCCATGACTGAGTGCTGGGTGCCTTCAAAAAGAATCCCAAATAGGAGAGGCTAAGAGGCAAACGCTGCTAGGTTTACCTTCTGGTAATGTGACCCTGAATAATTTCTGTTCTTGCTAGCCTCAGGGGATAATGTATAATCTTTGAACCTATATACCACAAAATGAATGACATCAGTAGATTTTGGAAATTGCATTTAAAATATGTCAGTATATCAAGGGAAGTGGCTAAATATAAGAACGTATGCATGCTCTGAATACTGCACAATGTGTTCACGTAACTCCTCTGAAAGCCTTCCAAAGTATTAGCATCAAGGAAAGAAGAATAATTAAGTATGCTGTTAATAACTCAGGGAGACTCCATGTCTCAAATGCATTTTTATCTTATAAATGTAAGGTCAAGCTTAAGAGTGAAGAGACATTAAAAATGAATGCTACAGAGAACCCCTGTCCCTTACCACTACTCCAGCTGTGTTTGTATTATTTTTTTAATAAAAGAGCTTAAAAGGGAACATAATTAAATAAAATGCTATGGAAATACGTAGAATATTGGGGCTTATTTTGAACAATCATTAGGGACTGTAGTGATAGGACAAAGGGTAATGGGTTAAAACTTAAACAGGGGAAGTTTAGATTGGATATAAGGAGGAAATTCTTTCCTGTTAGGGTGGTGAAGCACTGGAATGGGTTGCCAAGGAGGTTGTGAATGCTCCATCCCTGGCAGTGTTCAAGGCCAGGTTGGACAGAGCCTTGGGTGATATGGTTTAGAGCGAGGTGTCCCTGCCCATGGCAGGGGGGTTAGAACTTGATGATCTTAAGGTCCTTTCCAACCCTAACTATTCTATGATTCTATGCCAAAGATGATTTTGTAGAACAAACATTTGCATTATCTTAGAGAGGGAAATTCTGATTCCAGTTGTAGTAGCTTTAATCATCCAGCTAATATTTAAAGAAAAAAAAAAATATTTTTTAGCATCCAAGTGTCCTTTTGAGGATATCACACAAAACAGGAAGCACGGAAACAAGAACTGATTTTCTCTGACTCTTATTTCAAATGTTTTAGCTTGTAGAAATGTTATCAATTATTTTTCTTCAGACTTTTAAAATATAATTTTTATTTTCTCCTCTCTGTGGCTTTGAACTGACCTTTAGAGTCTAAAAACCAAAACTGACTATAATACTGATTTGTTTTCCTTTTACTTTGTATTCTTAACTCCCCTATTCACCTTCGTGCTTAGATAAAACTGGATTCGATTCACCTAACTCCACGTATTTAATTAAGGTACCAAAGTTCAGATTATGTTTGGTCCACTTGCCTTCTACTGTTGATTGACACAGGTAGGCACTTTTTGAGGGTGATCTAAGCCATTTAATACTTAAGTGCCCTCTGGAGGTATCCTGTCTCTGTGTCTTGGCAACAGAAGGTACCTTGTGTGACATTGTGCCTAGACTGTGTCTCTCATTTATGTAACTAAAATTAGATAGACTTATTCTAGACCTAAGAGGCTTTATAGTTTAATTTGCTATTCCATAGTGTATTGGTTGTTGGCAAGGAAGTGTTTCTCTTTCTTTTTTTTAAGGGAGTATATGAAATGTGCATATGTGCTTATGTATTTCAAATATAACTGAATGAGATTTGCATGCATAAATAGAATAGAAAGGACAGGTGCCCCCCTGAGCCTGCCTCAGCATAGCAGAAACACTAGAGGGTCTGCTTAGTTTCCCTTTGGCAGGGTAGCCTACTGTCTTCTTCCTAAGTAACAACTTTTTGCCCTATAGCATCTTCTCACCTTCTGTCACTTGTATTTTAATTGCAAAGGATAAAGCAGTCACCAGCTACACAAACTAATAAAAAACATTAGCCTTTTTTTTCTTCCAATTCTCTAATACCAAAATTACCAAAAATCTTATGATTACCTAGACTGGAGAAACCTTTATATTTTTTGTAGTAGTTGTAACAGATTAAACTCTTGCAAGACTTCATGTGCCATCCTTCACATTATGGTCTTAAATCACTTATGTAGAAAAAGTCAGTAAATTGGACTAGCCTATGTTTATTTCCATGTAGAGAAAGTATGGATTAGCTGGTCAAGGCCTTTTCTGCACTTCTAGTGATATTGGCACGGTTGACTAAGAGATGTTGCTATTGAGGCATTCCAGCCCTAGGTAGGTCACATCCCTTGTGGCCCTGCTTTCAGGAGAATATATTTGCTCCTGCCATGAGAAAGAGGGAGAAATGATGTCTCATTGACTTTCACCTTTGAAGAAGAAAGCATCATCTAGACTGAGAAGCTAGTGTGCTGTGACTGCCTGGGGTCCTGTCCCTTGTTTGTCCACACAGGAAACCTGGCTGGTGCAAGTCTTGTACCCTCCACATGGGTTAGGTCCTGCAGCACCCAAATCATGCAGTGCTGGTGCAAACCCCAGATTCACTGGCAGCAGCACAGGTTATGGTTACACCAAGCTTCTAAACACAGAAACAGCTGTACCTACAAGAGATAATCAGAAAGAGAGATGACGAACAATGTTACTGTTAGCTAGTTGGTTAGCATGGACAGCATTTAAACTGCAAGAAGAATAAACAAGCATAGCTAAGCATCCCATTTCTGAAATTTTCACAGGAGAAAAATACTGTTGTTTCTATATGCAAATGCTTGGAAAACAGTGTAATACTTAAAAGGCAAGAACTCTCCTAGCAGCCGTATTACTGGTTTTGAACTCAGCTGCGACTGTATATCTTCTCTATAGCAAATATAAAACTTCCAGAAATAGGTCTCCTTTTCTTGGCTACTTTTTCTGCACTGTTAGAAGTGCCCCATCTAAGGGCAGAAAACTACTGGCCTATGTACCCAGAAAAAAAGTGTCTTAAAAACTTTACTTAGACCTTTCAGTGTACTGTAATATCTTATTATTGGGATGAGAACAGAGTAGAAATCTAGATAGATTACATTAGATAGCTAAGCGCTTTTAAAAAATAATAATCTGTTTTATTTGGTAATGAACAGTTAATAATTACTTCATACTGAGCATAGCGTTTTCAAATGTGATTATAGAGCTTAGATTTCAGAATTATATATTTAGATTTATTCTTGGCAATTAGGAGCCTAAATATAGTTTAAACACGATGGCATTTATTTCCTTCATATCTGTGCCACTTTGCAAACTGAATGCACTGAATCCAGCTTGAATTATCATACTCTGTTTTAACCATAGTGCATTCAGCATTAGAATTTCAGATGCCAAAGCTCTCAAGGGCTGGGAAATTCCATATTCTGAAATGTTGCTCATATTCCTTTCAGCAGTGACATATGTATGCCAGTGTGGGGTCTTCATATATATCCTCAGCGCTGACCTTGCTCTGTTCCTCCTGGAGCATAATATTTTCTTACATTCAAATTATGTAGGAATGGGTGGCAAAGCGTGGAGGCATTCTCCAAAGCAATGTATTACGCTCTGCTACAGACTAGTAGGGGAACCCTGACATCATACATGTCAGGTATACGCACATCTAGACAATTTTGGCTGTGCTGCTTTGCTGTTATGACCCCAAGAGCACCACCAGTGCTGACCATCCCTACCTAGGGCCTGGAAGTCCCCCCACCCTGCCCATGGCCCAGGACCCCATTTCAGCCCTCTGGGTCCATCAGTCCCTGCTACAGCAATGCTGCAGCAATGATAGTCTTCAGCTCCCCAAAGCCCTGCCCTGTCACAGGTCACACTGATCTAGGCCTACCCATGGGCTGATGTCCCAGACTGTTCCCATCCCTAGGGAAGTAACTTACAGTCTTGACTCTTAGTTTAACCTAGCTATGGTCTCTGGTATGTCCCACTCCCTCACTGGAGTACTTTAAGGCTATGCCCTTGTAATCAGGTTCTGACAGCATCTAAATTAACAGCAAGCATTTAGCTTTCTGCTCTTGGTACATGCTCAGCACCTACATGTAATGCATCCTCTGGTGTCTGTCATCTGTACTTCTAATTTGTTTTTACCAAAATGCTCATTGACCCAGGAAAGTTTAGAGTCTTTCATGATTCACCAGCTTGTTAAGGTTTAAGAAGTTTGGAGTAGGTGCTTTTCTTTTTATTATTCTCTTCTTGAGATATTTAGTGCATCTCACAACATATCAGCCTAGGGATTTTGAAAAGTTAAACCATCAGCTAGACTAGAATACATCTGATGAGTGGGCTAAAAAAACATCTCTGGTGTATTTTTGTTACATTCTTTGGAGTAACATTAAATGGAATTTGACCCATAGAGACAATTTTCCTGCATTTGCAATAGCAATATTACCCTTTTAGTGAATCAATAATGAAAATATATGCTACTAATGCATGAGTTATCTCCACGGAGGCATTCGCCACATAAGTCTTTACATTGAAATGTCTTAGAAACGTAGTCCATATCAATAATTTATTCTTCACCATATGAGCCAGACCATCAGATCATTTTAATCTAACACACTATTGTATTATCAACACACTCTGCAGAAGTTGTCCTTATTGACAAGTGAGACTGTTCCCTGGCCTCCTTGTTGCATCACATCATATCACCATAGCATTGCCAAGTAGTTTGATCCTAGTGCAAATCGGGCCTTCGTTTCAGACAGAAGTACTCATATGAAAAACTTAGTGCATGAAGTTCCTCCATGTCAGACAAATTGATTGAATGTAGGAGTTAGTATGGGATAAATAAAGGCACATTTTGAATTTTAGAAATTTAAGGACGTTCCCCAATCTGTTTATACAGCCATGAGAGATTTGTAGTTTATTCCACTGTTTATTATTATAGTTTTTCTGGGTATTCTGACCATCATCTAGAAGATTTTACACAGATTTTGTGTATGATTCCGTTTGAATAGGAGATAACTCAGCATCTTGATAAAAATAACTTATTTCAGTATTATTTCAGTGCTCTTTATCAGAAATAGTGAAGGAGTGTGAGGGTGGGGAGCATACAACTTGACATAACCCATGTATTCTTGATTCTTTTGTAAACCTCTAGCATTACAATGCACTTGTGGTTCATATCAATGCCTCAAGGTAGTAAACTGAACAGAAATGTGTTCACGTTTTGCACCACTAGTAGGTCTGCTTCTCAGGGACCACTTATTGGAGGTCTCAAAATTGATAGCTATTGATGACTGTCAATATTGATTAGTATTAATGCCTGTCATTATTGATCAATAACAATCCCCATTGATACCTATTGATACCAATAGAGAGCCATACATATTAACATTGATCAATTTTAATATTGAAAGAATTTGATTTCTAAAATAGGTTTTGAAATAGGTTTTGATAAGTATCAATGTTTTCAAATTGTAGGGCGTTAATCAATATCGATAATCAATATTAATACCTATCAGTAAGTATATTAGACCTATTATCATAATCAATCTATTAGACCTATTGAAGCTTAATATTATCAATAGGTATTGATACCAACTACTGTCAACAGTCATTGATACCTATCATTAGATATTTGAATCTGTGGGAAGTACTAGGTGTCAGGTCAATAGGTATTGATGCAGATCGAAAAGGGTCAACGCTTATCTATGTATCTATATCTGTATATCTATATCTATATATCTATAACTGTATCTATCCATATTTATCTGTATATATGTATCAACAGATACCAACTTTATACACACTGACTGATACTGATACCTATTGTGAGCTTTTAATATATAGTTTTAAATATACACATAAAAATATTTATAGATACATATACTTTAGATCTATAACTTATACACTGATATCAATATATCAGTATTGAGATACATAGATATAGATAAATGTATGTTTATATTGATATATAGATATATATAAGAAAAGCATTCAGTACTCTTTAATTAGACTTGACATGAGGAAAAGAAGGAGGAGATTCTTTACAACAGCTAGCATATGAGTTGCATAAAAAAGCTGTGTGTGGCCTCCAAGTATATCTAAAAGAGATTACTTTGTATCAGCTTTTGTGGCATTGAATTCCTGATGATGTATCTTGTCCTTCATGTCTGTGGGAAAAATCATAAGCATTATGTTTCTGAGACTGTGAGAAGGAAAACACAAAATCAAAGACAAAAGACCAAACTTTCCTCTCTCCTTCCTGAAAAGTATAATACAATGGAGAGTCCATTTTCAAGCGAGAAATCACTTTCTATGGACATACCTGAGCTCAGTCAAGACCTTTTATGATCTCTAGGTTATAGAAAATGTTTTGGTTTTGTAGTTGCAGGACAGAACAAGTAAGTTAGCCCAATATCCCAAACTAGGTGATTTCTAATTTTACAGAAGAAATGGATATCTAAAGAGTACACAGTGGCTTTCACCCTGATATCTCCTGGAAATCAAGCAGATCTGCGATCACATGGCAGAAATCAATAGATCTGTGAGCACATGGTGCTCACAAATCTGAAGTCAAAAAACAGACCTGAGGGGCTTGCTGTTTTGACATGAATCTGGAGGGGGCAGGGAAAATGATCTAGGTAATTGTGTGCATACAAAAGGCCAAATCTTTAGACCATAAACCAGGCACACACCCAGTGATGTCAATGTGTTCAGCTTACAGGAGAAATAATGCAAGCTTTTATTACATGCTAAGTGAGAATTTTTGCTTGACCAGAATGAGGGAAAAATGCAAACAGGTGCTGGCTCAGCAGGAATGGAAACTCAAGAATAATAGCAGCTTTTCCTTAGGCTCATAGGAATCCTGAAAGACTAAATTTCTGTCAGTACCATAATAAGGAATTATCCAGTACTCAATCCACCTGTGTCTGAGTTTGAGTCTATCTGCTGAATCTTTTGACTTAATTTCTCTATCTCTGCCTTTTGCTTGTGTGTGAGCCGTTGCAAAAGCAACCCCCCTCAGTCAAGGAAGCTGAGGCCCCCCTCTCCTCTGGCTCATGGGGGAAGAAAGGAGTCATTATTGACACATGCAAGTGATTTGAGAGGAGACTGTCTACCCCAATAGAAAAAGACTTAGTTGTCTGGTGAATCAGGAAATGTCAGACTTTCTGAAAGGTTAATGGGAGGCTTTAGAAATACATTAAATCTAATCTTACAGCATGAATGCTGACAACTTTATGTCAGGATCCTAGAAGTAAGGAAGGGCAAGAAAATACTTTAGGTGAAAGTAAGTTTTGACCAGGGAGCCAGAAGAGTGCATTAGTGCAACGTATTGTTGAATTTCCCCTTCCATATAGAGCTGGCAATCTGCCTGGTATCTTATGCTAAAATAGAACATACCATGAGACCATTTGAACTGAAAGCAAAGCTCAGATTTTTTTATGCTTACTGAAGTTTAATTAAATGAGTGACCTGGTCAGCTCAGGAACTGAACAAAATTAATTTATTTCAGAGTTATCTACTCTAAATGGGCTGCGTAAAACTCAAGTCACTGAAGGGACTGGCAGGGGATTGTATAATGCTATTAAACTTTCCATTTCAGTCAGAATCACCAGTCAGTGCCTTTTTCTGGTTTAGCTGAAGAATCATTAAATATAGAATTCATAAATAAACACAATTTACATGCAACCTTTCTCCCTGACACTTCACAATCTTACAGGCATTAACAGAAGCAGAAGCTTAGGGCATATGGGAACAAGCAATAGAAGTTTAGTCAGTCAGGTTTAGTTGCCCAATTGACACAGCTCTGTGACATTAGATTTTTAATCAGTACCTTCTGATCTATCTTCAGATTTGAATTTTATTTTTAGGTCATTAGCCCTTTGTTTGTGACTTTCTTTCATTGCCTGGCTGCTTTGGGGAGATTTGCCTTTGCTAGTCGTTAGCAGGTTTTTACAATGTGGGCACAATTGGTTAATCCTATAATAGAAACCTGCTGTGTGGAGAGTGCTATTTTTACTGTACACACTGTATCTTGTAGCACAAGACAGTTTTAGAAGGGGACCCAGCTGCCATTAAATCTATACATCTCAAGGAGTGCCATGAATAGCTGCTCCCTGCATAAGGACGTGTCCTGCGGTTCTATTATCCCAGCTCAGGCTCTTAGTAACACCGATCTTTAACAAATCAATATCCTTACCTCTCCTTTTTTATTCTTTATTCTTCTCTCACTTGATTCATTGTTCTTGAAAAGAAACAGTGCCTGAGTCTCCACTGACCTGTGGGTTTAAAGTGAGGTGCTGGCAGGAGCACAGTGGGGCTCCCACATGGCCCCCTAACCTTCACATCTTTCTGGGGAGGCCAGTGTGCCAAGGGGAGAGTTAAGGGCAGTGGTCTATCCTGCTGCAAAGCTGTTGCCTGACAACTTTCAGGTTAATACTGGCACTGTGACTTACTCGTTTTACTGTTGTCAAGAGTAAGCGTCCAAATATCCCAGATGAGTCTGCATATTATCGCTGAGCCCCACACCTCATGGCTTCCCAGTGGGATGTCTGTGCCACAGCTTCCCTCTTCACAGAACCTAGATGTGTCCCAGTTCTCACTCGTCCCTTTTTGGTAGCTTCTGCTATAAGGGTTATGTTAGAAAGGTGCTGTATGCGTGAGTGTGCATGAAGCATGTGGGCTTGGGGGAAGAACACACGCTCATCAAGTTGCTTATTTGATGCAAAATCCATCCATATCCCACTTCACTAGGATTAAACCAGTTGCAAGGGGTTTCTACGTAACATTTTCAGAGCCACCCAGATCTTAGCCCCACCTAGGTGCTGGAGTATTTCTCCTACTGTTCTTCTCCAACACAAAATAATTGCAATCAGATTAGACCAAACATGAGAAAATGTGTTTATGGACTAGATTTATAAAGTATGGTTTGTTCCCACATCAGTTTTATAAATGTTAGACTCTAGGCTTTAGTCCATATCCTTAGGGGGCTGTCAAAGTTCCCATGAATCATCCCAACATGCACACATCTCAACCTGAACCCTCTGGGAGAAGGCTAAGGTGACTGCTGCTGGTTTATGAAGGCGGACAGCTTGGAGTCTGTGATCAAAAACTGTTCAGCTCTGCCTGACCCATAGAGATGTTTCCAGACCCTTTTCAAGAGTCAGTACTCCAAGGAAGACCAAAATACACACACACAAAGAAATCACTTCATTGGGATTAAAAACTAGAAATCTAGGCAATTTAAATGAACCCAAAACAAGTGGGAACAACTGAAACTGGGTTACTTTTTAAAAGACTTGTCTCTGATGCTTTCCCTTGTGTGCTGTGTCCCTTGGTGGTGGTTGCTGCTTCCAGGCATGGTAAGGCAGCAGCAGAAGCTGGCTGGACCCAGGGATGCCCCTGTGCTTCCCGAGGCCTGGCTTATTAGGTTTGCTAGATTTGGTTGCCTCAATGCAAAGATCTAATGTGGTGTGGGACACAGTGGGGTGTCTCAGGTGCTGGCCAGCACAACACAAGTGCCTGCCTCCTGCAATAGCAGCCGGAGATGGTCAAGATGCTCTCAAGTGGACCCTCATGATGGTGTGTAGGTAGTTGCGCTGATTCCCTGGTAAAAAGTAGTCTTGTCACCACTTCATTATGTAGACGTGAGTGTGGCAGTATAAGGAAGTACAGAAAGGGCAGGAAGCCTGAGCTGATGCTTGCTTCCTCAATAATAACACAAGTATGGGGAGAGCTGAAGCTTTAAAAGAGAAGCATAAGAGCTATATTGAAAAGCAAAAAAAAAAAAAGCCTAGCCAAATAGTCTGTAAGAAAACAAGGCTATTGTTCACCGACACATCAAAAATATTAGAGCTGTGCTTCAGCTGTGAAGCTCACATTCCCAGCCTTTCTAGAACTCACAAGCTGTTTGGGATGATGTATGATTCTTGATTTCAAGAAAAATGCACATATCTATGCCTCAATATGGTGCATTTAATACAGAATTTAATACATAGTCAATAATTAATTTAAAATTAGTATGAAATTACCATCCAGCGGTAGCCTCTAAAACCTCCAGAAAGTCTGTATTTCATGTCTTACTGACTCAGTGCTTCATAGTTTTGTGGTATATATTAATATATTTTGTACAACATTCTCTGTATTAACAGAATTCTTTCTACTTTTGAGTCAAGGCCATGGGATCATATTCAAAACCTGTCTACAGAAGAGACTGGAATTAAATTCAACTATGTAATTGAATCCAATGTGTTGCATGTCCACTAGTTAATGCCAATTCCCCAAAGGTATACATATATATATGTGTGTGTGTGTAAGTACATTTCTGAATAAATCTCTTATGTCTCTGATGTATGTGTGTGCATGCTTATTTGCTTGTGTATGGCAATTACTTTATATGTAGTAAAGATTTTCAAGTCAGAGTTCTATATGACATCTATGATCTTAAAAGATGGATTCAATAGATAAAGTCATGAAAATCTTATAACAATGACAGTTTTATAAAGATATAGCAGACGTCTGAGAGACTAGAAAAGGAGATGATGGCGAACATTAAAATTCTCAGTTTTACTGAGGACTCCCTATGCCTAATTTAAAACCCATTATTTTGCCATAAAATTGTATTTTTGGCAAGGGGTCTTTTAAAAACTGATTCTTTAAAAACAATAATTAAGCAATAAAAACTGAGGAGGTTTTCAACGCTAGAATTATGTCTGCATTTTTTATATTGATGCATGTGTGGGTTTTCCCAGAAAGAAATGTGTTTGCCAGCTGAGTTGCCTCAAATCTCTCCATGTGTAATCTGTGGCAATGGAATGTTTTTTCAGGCAGTTAGAAGATAACTAATATAATTATTTTAAAATCTAAAAGAAGTCAGTTAGCAAGCAGACCTGGCTCTGCTCCTGTACTCCCACCTAAGGCACTGTCACTTTGCTTTTTTCTCCCTTCATGGCATATCCTGTTTCTAGCCTGTCCTATCAGTCATTTTTTACATGTTAAGGACTGTTTAGACAGAATCCTTACTCAGAGAATTATTAAGTGCTGTAAATAAAACAAGGTGACAATATTTCACGCTAGCTCTGGCTTTTTGATATCATCTATGTATTTTGGTTTAGGCTCCCCTAACACTTCAACAAAGCTTTTCATCTTTTGAAGGGCTGTTTTTTTCTGGGGGGGTGGAGAGGGCAGGAAATGATAAGGTTAGGAGGGTGAGCCTTTTCTCCTTCCCCCTTTTTTTTCTGTTATTCCTTTGCAGTATCTCCTGCCTGCACAATATTTCTTGAAAGCAAACACTTTACGTAAAGCAGCTGTCTAAGGAAGTTACTTTTACTTTTCATTGCAGGGTGGCCTATTGAAAATGAGTAACTTGACTGTGATGGAAAGGGAAAAATAATCGGGAAACATCTGGCAAATTGCAAAGCAGTGCTGAATGTTTCTTCCCTGTTTTTTCTTCCCTGTAGGATTTATCTCAGAAACGTTATACTTACTGGGTGCCCATTTGCTTAAAGCACTAAAGGTTTTCATGCGGACTTTTGGGGGGGTTTTGGTTTGGTTCCTCCACACCCACCCCTCCATCCCCTGAGTTTTAGCTGTAATGTTTTATCTTATACTCCTGAATCCACAGGAAAAAATGTGTGAGTATAAGGTAGTCATGTGCTGTGTTGAAAAGGTGTTTACTATTCCAGGCTGGCTTATTATGTTTTGTACATGCGTGTTTGAGGCTTGAAATAGGTGGAAATTCATTTCCTGTGTTCCACATGGCTAAAATGTCAGTTGAAAAGTAATTCAGGGACACAAACAAATAAAAGTTGTTAAATGGGTTTTAACTTAAAGGAAATTTAATGTAATTTTCAGAGGATTTCATTCAGTTCATTGGCTAAGAAATTAAAATATTTTTGTTAAATTTTGCGTGTGAGGTCATTCTTACATTATATTAAAAAAATAACGGGGGGGAAGCTTTGTTTCCTTTTATAGACATATTTTTTATTCAGACATGTTGTCACATAATCTCTGGAGAAAATGTACCTCCTGTCTTCCCACAGAGGCTTCATTGTTCCAAGGAATGCGTTGGAGAACTAAAGGACATGTAACCACTTCTTCAGCAAAAGGTACCATAACTCCAGTCTGCAGCGCTCTGAGCAGTCTGCAAGGAGTGGAAGTTCATTTTCATTCTCCCCCACTCCATTTCCAGGCACTGCATGGTTCATTAGCAAGGTTACAGGGGTATGATCTACAGTTACGCTTTTTGTTTGCTCACTCTATAAGATCCAGAAGAAAGAATACCAGCAGCATGAACTATTGGTGAATTTATGTCAGCTTCTGATAAGGCATCAGACTGAAGTTAGGCTAGAACTTATGGCGCACTTCCATCATTTGGACTGAAGTGTCTGAATGAGTCTCCCTCACCCTCTAGCCCAACAAAACATTTGATCTCAAACAACCTTTTTCGCCTTCTGACCTTACTTTTAATCTTAATTGAAGTAGCAAGTAGGCCTTTCCAGATCAAGGATCCTAATTGTAGCATTCCTTCCCTAAGGATATCTGTAAGACTGATTTTATAGTTGCAATGAATGAGAGGTCTTCCTATGCACATCTGTGACTTCTCTTTAACCCCTTCTTAGCAGCATTCTTTTAGTTTTGCTTAGGATTTTTGTTTTCTAATAGCCCCATTTCATCAGGGTTGTTTTTTTTTTTTGTCTATTTTTTTGCTTTACTGTATAATGAATCCAAACATTTTTAATAACAGATGCTTTTTAGTGTATTTACATATATATTAGCAAGTTGAGGAAATGCATGCTCTCCTCTGGTCTTGAGGTCTCTGAATTATACCTGCTTTTCAAAGTCTAAACTGCTCTATCACCTTAGAAGTAAAAATATGAACCTTCCTATATTTGGCAAATTGTGCCCATCATTACATTAAGTGGTTTTAGGAAACTAGATAAAGAAATCTCAGAATCTGTGAATCTTGGAATACATGAATTACATTTGAGAAAGGCTATCTGAAGATTTTCTGACAGGATTTATTAGACAACAGTCTATTTTGAAGTATTCAGGTCAAGAGACTGATGACTGCTAGGGATAGGATTGGAAGGAAAGCATTTTAAGCCACAGTCTTTCTGCTTTTAAGTGCTGACGTGTAGCTTGGTGCTGCAGGAGAAGGTCCCTGCTTCAAGTAATAGAACTCCTTGGATTAGGCCAACCAAGTCCTCATCCTTCACATAAAATTAGTAAAGCTCTTGCAAAGTACAGCTCACACATGATTTTTATATATAGCCAGCTGTTTATGTTTATCTAGCGTAAGAAAATGGCAACCACAGCTAGAAGTCAGCAGTGGTCATTAGAATAGAGGTATGGTAAAAATCTGTGTGAAATAGTACTTCTGGTCTGGATGAATTTCATTCACCATTTAGGAAGGGGGAAAATTTGGTCCAATGCCTGTGTCAGTGCTGAACTAGGGGTAGAGATCTTGTGCAGCATCACTAGAGCAGAATCACACCAGCTATAGCAGCATTTTCTAGATTTCCTAGAGGCATAACCTAACCCTAGAGGCAAACCATTACCGTCTTGCTCTTGGGATGCAACTACAGGTTTCAGCTTTTCTTGCATGAACTGGATATGTAGTGCTGAATATGCTCAGTTTTGCTCTAGTAATATATAAATCAACATAAGTAAACCTGGTTGAGTGAATCACAGAAGTTTAAAGAATAAAATTAAATCTGCACAGCACTGACTTGAAACCTTCTGTTTATTTGTAATCTTTACTACTGTGCAAAGGGTAAAACACATTTCTTTCCCAATGTTTTCCCTGTCTCAAATGGCACTGCAATTTAGACAATAACATGCATAGCATATGATTAATGAAGCTGCGCACTGAGGACAGGACATCTGTGGGATTACAAAGAGCTGCTTTGTGTGCATGATACTGCATGTTCAAGAAACTCCACAAATTGATAATTTGTTAAATTAATTTACTTTCTCTCTGTAATGTTAATGTAACCTTCAGTTTGAAAAGTGCACGGATTTTTAGCAAAGAAAAAAGGCAAGTAGTCAAATCCCCAGAGGGTGACTTTGGCCTGCAGCTCACCACTTTGTCTTTTACTAAGGGTATTAGTATTTCTCGAGAGTTCTTTAAATATAGCTAATGTTAAAAAAAATAAAAAGAATAAAAAGAAAAGTCACTGTCCTTTCATTTTTTTGGGACACTTAGAGCTGAACATAATACAGAAAAATAGGCAACATACGTGTATCAGCAAGTGTAATAGTTGTTATATGACGAGATGATACACTGTCCTGGGTTCAGCAGTAGCAGTCATTTTTCTCCTTCTCAGTAGCTGGTGCAGTGCTGTGTTTTTGACTTTCGGCCTGGGAACAGCGCTGATAACAATGATGTTTTCAGTTGTTGCCCAGTAATGTTTACTCTGACCAAGGACTTTCTCAGTCTCATGCTCTGCCAGGGAGGAGGGGAAGCCAGGGGGAAGTAGAGACAGGACACCTGACCCAAACTAGCCAAAGAGTTATTCCATACCACAGCACGGCATGCCCAGTATATAAACTGGGGGCAGTTACCCTGACAGGCTAGATCACTGTTCAGTTGGGCTGGGTATTGGTGGGTGGGTGGTGAGCCGTTGTATTCTCTTCCCTTGCTATTTCCTTTATCATTATTATTATTGGTGGTAGCAGTAGTGTTTGTGTTACACCTTAGTTACTGGACTGCTCTATCTTAAAGAGTGGGAATTAAATTGTTTCGATTCTCTTCCCTATCCCTCCAGGAGCACGGGTGGGGAAGGAGCGGGGGTGATCTGTGTGGCTGAGTGGGCTTAAACCATGACATACACATAAACCGGGAATGGTCCAGACAGGAGTGTTTTCTCTGATCCAGCCCACTGAGAGGCACGGGGGGGGGGGGTAATTAGAATCATTGCTAATTCAGTGATTCCTTCAGGAAATTCAAAGCTGGATCTCCATCTTTGCTAGTAACTCTGACCCATTGAACTAGGAGTAGAAAAGTCACTGTAAGTTTGAGAATAACTGTCTGGATTTTGACCCTTTGTACTAACTATAAGGTGAGTTGGAGAACCTGCCCTAAAATAATGGTAAAGAACTTGTTATATACAAGATATGGCAAGCGAGGTAAGGTTGATAAGCTGCAGCGGTACTACCCTTTCCACAACAGAGGGAAGGGTGTTGCTTTGCAGTTTAAGAAGTAAAAGAGATCGATCTCTCTAATGGAGAAAACCAGGGAAACTATTCTAAAGTATGGAAGAAGAGAAGGTAGTGCAACCTGGCTTAGTCCTCTCTTCCAAAACTGCTGGGTCAGAGCTGTTGGCACAGTATCTAAATAGGAGCTTTAAGTTAGTGCATATACACTGGCCTAAAGCCATATGAAATAGGAAAATATTTTCTTCTATTTGAATCAGAAGGCAAAATTATGGTATTCAGTAGTTTTACTGACAGGCCATCTTTGATAAGTGAGACTCCAATGACATATATCTACTTGAACTCAAAAAACCGGGAGTGCATTTTTAATAATGTCATGTAAAGAAGAAAGTAGCAGAGTGGTGGTTTAATGTATACTGCACAAGCTTTCAGAATTTCTTTGATTGAGGCTTGCGGATGGACCCAGAAATACAGCACTAGGACTCATAAAAGAATCATTTGGCTCCAAGTGCCTTAGAAAACTTCTGTCACTGCAGGCTGACAGCTACCTGACTCTCTTTTCTGTGCCTTTGGTCAGGAAGACACATAACTGCACTTCAGTGTCTTAGTTACCATAGGTAATTAATGTAACAGTAAAATTTAGGAGAGCAGGGATTAGCATCAGTTTCTTTTAAAGGATGATACATGTTAATGACGCACTGGGGGAAGAATCAATGAAAAGCAATTTTCCTTGCGGTAGATGCAGACCTCTTCTTGCATGTGCTCAAAAACATGAGTAAATTTGGAAGGTAAATATCCCAATGGTGAACTATAAAAGCTCCAAAAATTAACCCCTGTTCCAATCCATCAGTGCCACAGGCACATCGTTAGGTCTGTCTGTGATACCAGTTACCAGCTGTAGGCGTGTGGTGGTATGGTAATAATCCTGTTTAAAACGGTGAATTGCAAATGTGCCACCATGCTGGAGGTCCTGTAAATACAGATATATAAATCTGAAAATTCCCAACAGGTCAGATCTATTAATTGTGTGTTAGCTATTATAAAAATAAAAAGAGTAGGGTCTGGTTTATAGCCCTGCATGGGCTCCATCTAGGAGGGATTTCTTTAACAGGTGACCAAACCTGAGTTTTAATTGATGTCATCAGCACACTTGATCTTTTTGAAGACAGCAGATTAGATTCATGAAAATGTTAGAGTCTTGGGGAAATGACAAAAAGCATTCAGGCTCGTTTTGTTTTAGTAAGACATAATTTCAGGGCTTGTAATTAGCATCATTCCTGACCTTGACACTTCATCTCAACAACCATTGCAGGCCCACAGATCAAGATCCTATGCACAGCCATATGGAACCATCAGAACATACATCTGGTTTCCATAAGAATCTCAATATCTCATAAGCTCTTACACTGTGTGCAGAAACATATGTATGATTCTATAAAATCTGGAAACTGACATAGTGGAAGAATTGTGAGGCAAAAGCAATACACTGTACATTGAAAAAAAAAAAAAAGTATGTTCCCTAATGAAAATGTGCACTTCACATAAAAAGCAGCAGAACATACTGAAATGTCTATATAGCCACCACCTATTTGGTGAATTGTATTCTGCAAGCCACTGTGTCCATGATTATGAAATGTCTTTGCCCAAATAGTTCCATATACAAGTAATATGATGCAATGTATCTGTCTTCCCTTACTGTGTAATGAAGCTTGTATATGGTGGAGTTGTAACACTTAGCAGTCAGTTGTCATTCCAAATCTATCTTCCTCTTTGCCTCTTTTGCTGAGAGACATTGCAGGTTACTCGACAACCTTTCCAATTATTGCTGATTTTCATCTTAGTCTGGTGGTAATACTTTAAAAATCAAAAAGTTACTGTAAATAAGGCCAAGTTGGAGATAGTTATTTATTACTGTTGCATAAACAGCTTACCAAAATATTTCCTTCACCTCTGAAAGAGTCTCATAGACTTTATGGCACCCAAGACAAAGACAGGGCTTTTTGCTTCATTCTATATACAGAACCAAGCAGATGGAACAAAAGAAATAGTACCGGAAGGTCAGCAGGTTTGGGTAATTAGACAACTAAACTAAGTTACAAAGAGATCTGGTGGTTAGATTGTGTCCAAATTAGATCCTACTAAATTGCCTCCTGATGAGCAGCTAGGGTCAATAACCATTTCTGAACATCTTGGTCAAACGTCTTGTGGGCAAATCAGAAAACACCAGGACAAAACTGTAATTATCTATGACTCAACTAATGTAATGAGAAACGACTGAAGTGAGTACATTTTACTGATGTTGAAACAGTGTCCCAGATTGTTTTGGAAAGAGAGTAAACCTGTTTTTCTAAGTGATTTAATAGCAACTTCTGCATTAGCAATATAATGATAGCAGTTGCAGGGGGAAAAATAAAAAAAAGGAACTTCCCTGAAAAATGAACACTCATTGAAAATCTATTATTCAATCTACATTGCCAAAGAAATAATTAAAACAGAATGTGTTCAGATAATATACAATAGAATTCTAGGGTTCCTGCACAATTTTTGTATCTTTCTCCCAGAAAAGATGACTTAATTTTGTAATGACTTTTAGATATGCAGGACTTCCCTTTTTTCTCACTTAAACAAGGACTTCTTATAATGGTGTTTTTAATACAAAAGACCCACTTCTCTTTTCATTCAGTGAGTTAACTAAACATTTTTTGCATAATTTAGAGAGAGGATTATTGTCATTTAGCCATAATGTGGTGGCTAAAAGGTATTTAAACATTTTGTCTTGGTTTGATATGCTTTCATTGTGAACTAATACAATGGGGTTTTTTAGCGTACTGAAGGGAAGAGAAAAGGAAAATCTTCATTGCTTGTCAGGTAAGTTGAACAGCAAGCATTATTGTCAGAAGAAAAAGGACTTTTGACAAATTTGTTCACGTACAATGGAAAAATCAGCTTTCAGAGACAGGCACAGGACAAACACTGTTTCTTAGAGCTTTTTCCTGGAGATCAGCATATGTGTTTGGGCAAGTGGCGAAGGTGCAGAGCACCTGGAATAGGCTGAAATTAGAGTAACAGACCATGGATGGTGTGAGTAAGCTGAGTGATACAGCGCATTTTGGTGGAAGCTGGTAAAGTTCACGATGTAATGAGTGCATTTAAATATGTCATATTCTGCAGAATACAATGTAGAGAGTTCAGGGAAATGTTATTAATATTTCAGTGTGCATCTTTTTATATGAAATATACATCTTGTGTATTCAAAGTACATTTTCAGGAGCTTGCTGAATTCTGAGGCTAAGATATAAGTGTCTCAGCATTAAGCCTGAATATTTCATTACATCATAAATATCATATGTTTCAGTATATAATGGAAGACAGATAACTAAATATTTGATTTTATACCAGCCATAACGACCCTTCATATGAAGAACTGTTTTCATCATCATGACCCAATTACAAGCACAGTGAAAAATTTCACAATAATTTCAGGACCTGGTAAAATGTGGCTACATTAATACTGGGTGTTGTAGTAATGTGGCAATGGCTCTGTTGCAGTCTGTGTCCAGCCTTTATTATCGCCAAAAATGCCCTGGTGCTTCCAAAGTAACAAACAGTGGTTCTTTTAAAGTTCCCCAGGTCAAGATTTATTTATCATGTGGAGGTCCCCTTCCACCTCAGGTTATTGAACTGGCTGTTCGGTGCACTACTAGCTCTCCATTTCATTCACTCCCTCTCTGTAAATGGAAAATACCCTGTCTTCCGCTAGCAATCAGATACGTAAGTCACTAAATATCTAAAGACCACTTGGTATTCATGAGCTAGTGTCTGACCCTGCTGCAACCATGGCTAGATTTGTATTAATGGCAATCCAGCAAATGAAGACCTTATAAGAAGTAGATTCAGACTGTAAAGTTCATATGGCTACATATATTTTGTTCAGGTGTATTTATGTCCAGGGTGTTAGTCTATCTACAGTACAGATAAAGACAATGGTTTGATTTATTTACCATATCTGCCTACACTGCTCTATTATTTGGCTCTATCCCCTTTTTCTTTGATAAATTCTGAAGGTAGACTAGTGAGACTTTCACACATCTTGTCTTTGGGATAGACTGTTTGGCATTTACTGCAAGTCTCAGAATAATGACAAAAGATTTCTACCTAAATCTCTGGGCAACAAATAATGATGCTATGATGATGCAAAACCATAAAGATGTAACTGTTTTGTGACATATCTTTAGTGATTGTATCACAGAGACAATCTGCAAAATCAATACAAATCATAGTAAGATGGAACCAGAAGGATATTATACACAATCAGTGGAGTAAAATAACAACCCATGTGCTGTTAGATCCTCACCATTGTACACAGTTTTAAGGGAGGTCTGACACAGAACTCTTTCTTCAGTATCTTGGGCTGAGGGGACATTGTTATGCCTAATGTCCTTATGGCCTAAAGCAAAAGAAAGCAAGCTGTGTTTCAGTATTTGTAATGTTTATGCCTGACTCTCTAGTTCCCTTTCTCCTTTTCTCCTTTTTCTTCATCCTTTCTTCCTTTCTCCTTGACATCCTCCTCTGATTGCTGTGTACCACTGTCTTGTTAAACCTGTTTCTTTTCTATCCCTTACAGCTCCAAAGCGAGGAAGAATACTTCAAGTGATAACTGCCTGGTTTGACAGAGCATTATAGCAGCCTCAAACCTTGAGAGAAGGATTAGAGTACAAGAGCAGATCACCTGTTTTGCAGACCAATGCATGCTTCAGCCCAGGCATTGCTGAACAAAGTCCCATTTAAAGTCTATCCTGCAGTGGAAAACTGCTGCCTCTCAGTTTCAAATCTTGGTTGGTCAGGAAGTGCTTGCAAGTTCCTTGTGAAATCTGGTGTTATGAGAAAATATCAAACTGTTAGATCATACCAAACTGGTACATCTAAAAGCAAGCAGCAGCAAGCCCAACAAATTGCAAGACATATATGCTTCATGAAAATCCAGAGGATGCCTGCATAGGACTAATTCTCTTGGCTCAATAGCACAAGGCTATTACAAACCCAGGCTCATAAATCAGGCTGTATTTATGCCCTTCAAGCTAGAAGTGGTAGATGTGTGTGAAAAGAGCTTCTGTGGGTCAGGATTTCCTCTTGTGTGTTAGTTTCCACATCTGTAAGGGCCAGAGATGAGAAAGTTTGTTTAAATTTGAGAGGAGTTTTAAGCATCCTTCTTAAATTAAAGCAGTTTTCCTTAGCAGGCAGGCATAGGCTGGGGCATAAATGTGCCTGCATACCGACATGTTGCGACTCTGATCTGATGTGTGTTTCTGGAGTATGGTTGCACTTCCTCTGTATTAATGGGAAGTTGAATTATTGTCATTATGATTTAGAGGCATTAAGCTCAATCCTCTTTCAGAAAAGTTAGTTTAGTAGAAGTTTTGCTGGAGAAGATACTGCAGTGCACGAGTCCCTCTCCTCAAAAGTTACAGCCTAGGTAATATCACGCACTGTGCACACTTCAGTGAGAACATATCTCATCTTTGCTGTCCTGCTGGCATCCATGAAGCTATTTACCTGGGGAAAATTAGAGATGGGCTTAAGCAGGTGCAAGTATTTTTGTTTAGTGATACTTCAGAGCTGAAAAGCATGAGACAGTAAATACAACAAAAGCCAGAGGAAAATAATAGCAAAAGAAACTGTGCAAAGAATAACTCAACATTGGTCAAAAGGGGAAAAAAGGCAAAGGCAGGCCTGCCGTAAAAAGATAGAAAAATATTTCAAGGCAGTACAAGAACTTGTCTCATCTGCCACTGAAAGAAATGCAAGAGTCTTCACACCAGCCCCCCAGATCCCACTTTTAAAGGGAGCAAATACTTAGACTGAGGGTTATGCCTTTCTTAGACAAGAAACAAAGAAACAAAATTGCAGACAAGTAACTTTTTAAAATAAACTGTGCTCTGTTCCCAAGGGTTTGAAAGCACAGCCGTGTCCCTTGACATTTTAGACGTGGTTGTTTCAGTAGGATTAGCAGAGTGTAATTTTGCACTAAGAAGTCTTGCTTGAATTGGACTTGCTATTACTTTGGTCTTTCAGCTACATATGCTCATTGCAAAACTCACTGTAGCTCCCGGCAATGTGTTGCAAACAATTAGAACAATAAGTAGAAATTTGTGTATTTGTAATTTTCCCGTAGAAGCTGCTGGCAAAGTAAATGTGTCCAAATGGAAGTCCAACACAAAACCATAGAATCATTTAGGCTGGAAAAGACCTTTAAGATCATTGAGTCCAGCTGTTAACCTAGCACTTCCAAGTCCACCACTAAACCATATCACTAAGCACCACATCTACACATCTTTTAAATACTTCCAGGGGTGCTGTTTATAACACTTCCCTGGGAAGCCTGTTCCAGTGCTTGAAAACCCTTTCAGTGAAGACTTTTTTTTTCCTAATAGCCAATCCAAACGTTCCTTGGTGCAACTTGAGGCCATTTCCTCTTGTCCTGTCACTTATTACTTAGGAGAAGAGGCCCACCTCCTTTCAGGTAGTTGTAGAGGTTAATAAAGTCTCTCCTCAGCCTCCTTTTCTCCAGGCTAAACAACCCCAGTTTCCCCAGGCACTTGTGCTCATAAGACCTGTGTTCCAGACTCTCCACCAGCTTTCAGGCCCTTTTTTGAACATAATCCAGCACCTCGATGTCTTTCTTGTAGTAAGGTACTCAGAACTGAACACAAGATTTGAGGTGCAGCCTCACCAGTGCCAAGAACAAGGGGACAATCACTTCCCTACTACTGCTGACTACACTATTTCTGACACAGGCTAGGATGCTGTTGGCCTTTTTGTCTGCCTGGGCACAAGCTGGCTCATGCTCAGCTCCGTCAACACCCCCAGGTCCTTTTCCACCAAGCAGCTTCCCAGCCACTCTTCCCCAAGCCTGCAGCATTGCACGAGGTTGTTGTGACCCATGTGCAAGACCCGGCACTTTGCCTTGCTGAACATCATACCACTGGCCACAGCCCGTTGGTCCAGCCTGTCCAAATCCCTCAGTGGAGACTTCCCACCCTTGAGCAGATGAACTCTCCTGCCCAGCTTGGTGTTGTCTGAAAACTTCCTGAGTGCATTCAATCTCTTCATACAGATCATTGATATTAAACAGAACTGACCACAATACTGAGTTCTGGGGAACTCCACTTGTGACTGGCCACCAACTGGATTTACTTCCATTCGCCACAACTCTTTTGGCCCAGCTACCCAGCCATATTTTTAGACAGAGTAGAGCACATCCATCCAAGCCATGAGCAGCCAATCTCTCCAGGAGAATGCTGTGGGAAATGGTGACAAAGGCTTTACCAACATCTAGGTAGACAACAACCACATACCTCACCTAGTAAGCAGGTCACCTTGTCATAGAAGAAGATCAGGTCAGTCAAACAGGATCTGTCTTTCATAAATCCATGCTGGCTGGCCCTGATAACCCAATTGCTCTGTACATACTATGCACTCAAGTTGATCTGCTCCATAATATTTCCCAGCACTGAGTTCAGGCTGACAGATCTGTAGTTTCCCCAGATCCTCCTTCCTACCCTTGCTGGAGATGGGAATTACGTTTGCTAACCTCTGGTGAACTGGAATCTCCCTTATTCAGCCAGAACTGCTGATAAATGATTGAAAGTGGCCAAGTGAGCGCCTCTGACATCTCCCTCAGTCCTCTTGGGTGATTCCCACCCAGCCCCATAGACCTGTGTGTGTCTAAGTGGTGTAGCAGGTCACTCAGCATTTTCACTTGGATTATAGGGGTTTCATTCTCCTCCCCATCCCTTTCTGTCAGCTCAGGGGGCTGAGTACCCAAAGAACAACTGGTCTGGCCATTAAAGAGTGAAAGCAAATAAGACATTAACACCTCAGCCTTTTCCTCACCCCTTGTCACTGTGTTTCTCCCTGCATCCAGTAAAGGATTGAGATTCTCCTTAGCCCTCTTTTTGTTTCTTGTACATTTATAGAAACACTTCTTATTGCCTCTTATGGTTGTAGCCAGATTAAGTTTTAGTTGAGCTTTGGATCTTCTAATTTTCTCCTTGCATAACCTCATGATATCCTTGTAGTCCTCCTGAGTTGCTGCCCCTTCTTCCAAAGGTCATAAACTCTCCTTTCTTTCCTGAGTTCCAGCAAAAGCTCTCTGTTCAGTCAGGCTGGCCTTCTTTCCTGACATCTTGTCTTTCATTATACAGGGATGACGTGCTCCTGTGCCTTTCAGATTTTCATCTTGAAGAATGTCCGGCCTTCCTGTAGCGCTTTGCCTTTCAGGACTGCTTCCCAAGGGACTCTG
Organism: Neopsephotus bourkii; assembly: GCF_033783945.1. Classification (NCBI taxonomy): domain Eukaryota; kingdom Metazoa; phylum Chordata; class Aves; order Psittaciformes; family Psittacidae; genus Neopsephotus; species Neopsephotus bourkii. The sequence goes on from NW_026900781.1 coordinate 3,241,660, forward strand.
TCAGCCAGGTTCCTTAACAGGTCAGTCTGTCCTCTGGACATCATGGCAGGTGGCAGAATTTAACCTTTATGTATGAACAGATCCATGGGCTCTAGCCTGCACTAACACTTCACTGCTCTGCAGGAAGAGAAACAGACCCTCCTCCCTGGGACACAGGTCAACACTGTCACAAAGAAGGATAAGCATGAGCTTCTCTCTCATCCACATTTGGGCAGCTGACTATGGCCCAAAATGATGAGGTCAGGTTAAAAAAACTGAGACAGAGCTAGCAGAGGCTTAGCACAATTTCCCAAAGCACTATATATTTATTTGTGTCTGAGTATGAATATGCAAGGCTAACTTTAGTTCCTGTTTGTGAAAATGTTGGCCTTAATCTACATAGGCCATCATTTATTCCCTGCCCTGCCCCCTCCCCTCCCTGCTGTTTTTTAACAGATGGAAACATCATTATCCAGAGCTAGTTTTTTCCAGGTGGAATGCCTCCAAACTATAAAAGTGAATTTCTCACAATCATCTATGGACAGAATTAAAACCAGAACTTTAAATGAATTGGAATTTACTGTCAGAAAATTCCAGTCAGATGAGTAGCAGGCAGTAGCAAGCTTACAATGGGGTGGGTTTGGCATTTTACTTTTCATTTTTTTGTTATTCAGAAAGCTCAGCAAAAAAAAACCAGAAAAACAGTGGCCCCACTCCAGCTTCTCCTCTTTTGCTTATGAAGTTAGGGCAGAGGCTACCTCTCTAAATTTCAGCTTCCCATTTTAATCATTTTCAAGCTGAAATGTTCAAAAACAAAGTTGCTTAAGCACAGCCTTGCAATTCATTCTGCCAGCTACAGACACCTGCAGAGTCACCAGAAGATTACTCCTAATGCAAATAATCCAGCCCATGGCATGGAGTGCATCACAGAGATTTAGTTACCACCGTCGGTGGGGAAACCAGAGATCTGTGGCCAGAAATATCACACAGATGGGCCTGTTTGAAAATCCGCTGCATCCTGGGCTTTCAAACCTTAAAACCAGATGAAGTGATTCCAGCATGACCCCTGCTGTGATATAATGGATCCTGTCTGTGCGTGCAGTGTTTGTCATGATTTACCTCTTGCAATTCCTGGCTTGTGTAACAGACAGCAATTCTGAAAATGAATTACTATTGATTAGACATCCTGTGCTATTGAGTTCTAGGCAATTTTATGAATTTATTTATTTCAATAAAAGCTTTTAATGACCCCCACTAATTTCAAATGGCTCTAGCAAAACATCAATTCTTCTTTTTTCCTGTTTGCGAGCTGCAGATACACACTTCTAGGCCCTGTTTATGCCAGCTATGACTTGTTGTCACCCTTAAATGGACAGAGCTACCTGATTAAAATTACAGTGTGGGTTTTGGGAGGAGCAGGAAAAACCCTCTCCAAGGGACAGAGTTTGCAGGGGGAGCTCTTGCCTTTCTGCCGCAGGTGGAAGGCTTCAAACACCAGTCCCAGAGCATCTCTGGGGCAGACCATCCCTCCAGCAGAGCATCTCTCCTTTTGCTAAGCGCAGCAGCAGCAGCAGGCTGCAAATAAAGGGCTACAGACAATACAACCAGAGGCTGGGCCCCTTAATTACCCCTCACGCCCTCCTGTCAAATAGAATATTCTGCTAAGAAAGGAAAGGATTAGATGCTGCGCCACTAAAGATGGGATTGTACGGAAATGAGTGAAGGTCCTAAACAGGCAGCCTAGGGTTTGGAACAGGCTGTGTTTTAAAGTCCAAGTCTTGCCAATGTCTTATTAGGCATATCTGCTTACTGCAGAAATAAACACTGAGGTAAAATGTAATCTGGCTCTGAGCTGTGCTTTGACGGAAATGAATGACAGAATGCTCACTGGAGGCAGGCTTTCTGTGTTCTCTTTAAAAGCCTAGGAGACTTCTGCAAAGGTGTTTCCAGTGCATGTGTATTAATGTTTTTTAATAGGAATTTTTACTGAATAACCTAACACATGAGAATAGTGTGCACATTTCAAAAATCAACAGCCTGCTTCCCCTCGTCAGAGGAAATGGATTAAGCAGTATTTTCTGTAGTACAATGGGCTTGAATGAAGGAATAACATGGCTTTTGGTATATGACAGTTTCAGGAGACTGACACAAAAATAGGCTGAAGATAGTCCTCAAAGGCACCTATATGGAACATTTTAAGGATTGGAAATAGCTTTTATATAGAACATCTTCCTTTCATTCAGCTCAAAAGAATGCGCTTACATGGCAGAAAGGACAAGGGGTGGGAGTTACGCACGGCTTCCTGTGATTATTTAAAACCATAATTAATGTGGTACTAATGTACTGAGGTATCAGTTCTGTAAACAGCCTTCAGTATGCTGGCTATGGAATAATAAAATTTTAAAGAGAGAGAGAGAATGAGAGAGGCAGAGAAGGAGGAAGAGAAGGAGCTCAAGGGGGGCCGCACTATTACAAGCAGAAAAGCAGGTTCCTGAAAGATGGATCTGGGCTCAGGCAGGCATTTAGAGCCTTTAAACAAGCTCTGCATGGAATTAAATTCTCTACCTTCCTGTAAAAACATGTAGCAATAAACTGTGTTGTTTATGACACAGAGTATCTACGATTTTAATTAAAATTTGTCAGAAATATATACTTTCCTGAATGGATGCTGAATTTAAGTGCTCCAAGTGAAAAAAAAAAAAAAAACAAAAAAAACCCAAAAATGAAGCAAGATAGAGAGCAAAAACATAGTCTTCCAAAATCTATGAAAATGTAGGCTTTTTTATTTACTTATTAGGTATTTCATACCCTAAAAGGGGATCAGTTCCACAAGAAACAGAGTAAGTTTTGACTGTAAGAATGGATTTGAAAATGTGCTCATGCAATGACACCCTTAATCCCTGAATAAGCATAAACAAGGCAAACGAGAAACCAGTGGCTGATCTGGTACCTTAACAAGCGTTTTTCCTTTCTGTGATGGTGGGTGCTGTCACCACCACAAGGTGCCAGTCCATCCCTCCTACTTCCTTCCCTTCTCTCTTTTCCCTCATCCCCCCCTCCCCCATCCCCTTTTCCCCAGCATTCAGAGTCTGGCATTCAAATCAAAGGTTTTCTTTGAAGTTATAACCTAAAATGGGAAGTTGATAAGTATTTTCCTCCCAGTGCTCTAGTGATGATGAATTGCTGATCACGAGAAGGAAATGACTTTTTTTTTTTTTTTTTCCTTTTTTGCTTTTTTTCATTTACATTCAAGCAGTAAAAGCCAAGGCTCCACACTGCAAATATGTGCAAATTCATCCACTGGCTGTGTGCGCTACAGCAAATCCTATGGAGATAAGGAGCTCAAGCAGCAGGGGTGCAGCAACATAAGCTTCAAAGCTAGACATGCAATTTAATAGGCAACAAACTTCACAAAGGGCAAAGGGATATTTAACAGGGAGGTGAAATATTCCAGCCATTAAGAACAGTAAATTGCTGTGATGGCCAGAGGTTTAGCTCTGCACCTCAATATAGAATGTATACATGGGAAGAAATATAGAGGTTTGCCCAGGAATTAGTTTAGCTAATAATTTATTTTTTTTCCAACTAAAGGGATGCTGTGAGGGATGGAGATTGTTGCTGTTCTTATGAACAGAATTAAGTAAAATAATAGTAGGGAGGGCTTAGCAAGTGGTGCTGAATGCTCAAAGTAATCATCCTGTTCATCATAAATGATGGTGTTTAGCTATAAGCAAATTAGACAGTGGCAATCTTAGGTGGCAATTAAAGCAGTAGATTTTCTGTTTTCTGTGTCCTGTTTTCACATGCATTGGGGCCTGATTCAACCCTATCTATCTCTCTTTGGCACAAATACACCTATTCTGTGTCTTCAGCACATCTATAGCTGACTTTTACCTCTATCAGTGGCAACTGGGTCAGGCCCATAGTACAGGACAGAATTGTTCCTCCAAAGGAAAAAAAAAAATGAACTTTCTCTTCTAAACATATATCAGTCCATATTAAAACAACAGTTCCAGTAAAGAACTGATTCTGGTCCAGATTCCTAATGCTTCATGAGGGGAGACTGGGAGGTATTCAAGTTTACTGAGCACTTGCAGTAATAGAAGTTGATTGGCCTTTCTTCCCCAGCCACCTGGATCTTCAGTTAGACATATTAAGAGGCTGCACCTTCATTGCAGACTGGCCTTTTTCTTTTCATTCTCTGCAGTTCATTTATATCCCATCAGGTAGCATCAGGATTCATTGCATTTAATGGGAAATGCATTCTTCTGGATCAGATACCTGTTTCCAATTTTGAGAGTATCTGATTCCAATGGCAGAAGTGACAGGAATAAAGAAGAAATAGTATAGGTTTCTGTCCCACTAAAAGAGCTGCCATTTTCTGAATCACTGGGACCTTAGAATTTACTCATATTTTCCAAATTATGGTGGTGAAAGAAGCAAAAAATTAATTGTCTGTGTTTAAGCTTATAGAAAAAATAACTGTTCCTTTCTCTGAGAATAATAATTGGTTTTTGACACAGAAGTGCCCTTACCACATCATCTCCCCAGAGTCACAAACTTCTAAGGAGCCCACTACTCTCCAACCATAGTCTGCAGAATTATTTCTGACATACAGTCTAAGTCAGCATCAGGCTCACTACTGGTTAGAGTGGGAGGAAATTCAGGCTCATTATCACCTGCTGTATCTTTCAAGTGTCAGCTTGAGGGTTTGACAGTGGGAGGAACAGTGGATAATGTTGCTGTGTGGACTATTTTTTATTTAAAAAACTCCAAGAACATTTTTGTGTTGTTGTTTTTTTGTATTTTAAATCATGTCACGGAGACAGCATGTTTTTGTACCAAGCTTTGATGAAATTTGTATTAGGAAGAACACCTGTGCAGATTTATCTGTGGCAGAAACGTCAGTGTAACATTTTCCTAAGAAGCAGAAAGAAAAATTATGTAGTGTCACACCATTAATCCTATAGAGCTCTGCTTCAGTTCAGAAACAGTCTGGCCAGATTTATTCAATCTACTTGAATTACAGAGAAGCTAGACCTGTGCAGATTACTATTTTCAAGTTGCTTACAGGCATTTGGAAGATTTCAGATCCTATATAGCAGTAAAACAATAAGGAAAATTTGGGATCAGCTTTGGCTTCTTTATATCTCATAACTGGAAGCATCTGAGAGGTCTGAAGAGGTGACGGGCAAGAGAACCAGGAGGGTGGGAAGGCAAGTATTAATGTTGCTGTGAAAGAGTAAACCAAGAAAGGCTTCTTGTTAGCCTGTAAAGAAACTATTAAATCCTGTTTCAGGTTGCTGTACACTCAGACAGAATGCTTCATCAGACTTGGATGCCCAAGCCATGTAACCAAGTTGGACGCTAGATAAACCACCAAGGGGACTCTTCTACTTTGCCAATAAGATCATACATATTCAGGAATCTTTTCAAGTGACATTGACCTGCTACTTCCTACCCACCAATAAACAGCCCAATTATATTCCCCAAAGTCAGTACTTTCATTCATCTCACCAGGAAGTAACAGACATCCTCAAGGACCTGCAACCTGAGCCCTGAGAAGTGGCCTGTGCTCCTCATCCTGGGAAATAAAATTCTCAACAGCTCATACCACTCCTGAGGGCAGCTGGCAGTGTGACACTCAGGCAGAGGACCCTCCTCTTTCCGACTATCTGCTAGTCCAGTGGTGAGGAAACCTGCGTTGTGAAACTCATTTCTGGGCAGCCGGCACTCAGTCTTGTAGCTCTGATTTTACTCAGAAACTAGCAAAAGACATCTTCAGGGCTACCAGAAGTACCATCACAGAAGTGGTTAGGCCAAGACTGAGACGAATGGAGGGACATTTTTAAAATAAAGCTATATTTCATTAGAAAGCACCATATAACTAAACCTGAGATGTTCTATGGAAAGAGACCAAGTTTGGCTCAATTTAGGTGAACAGTAGGCTTGCAAGTAGCTATACTTGGTAGGCTGCATCAAGTGTAGCTACTAAGGAGTCCACAACTCCAGCCCTACCTAAATATGTTTCCTAAACTCTGATGCCTAAAGGCCAGAGAAGTTACCTGGAGCTCCCAGTTTCTATGACAGCCTGTAAGCCCTTATGCTGGTTTTGTCTGGGATAGAGTTAATTTTCTTTGTAATACCTAGTGCGAGGTTATGTTTTGGATTTGTGTTGAAAACAGTGTTGATAATACAGGGACATTTTCTGTTACTGATGAACAGTGCTTATGCTTTGTTAAGGCCTTTTCTGTTCCTCACCTGACCCCACCAGTGAGCAGGCAGGGAGTGCACAAGAACCTGGGAGATAACACAGCCAGACAGCTGACCCCAACTGACCAGAGGGATATCGCATACCAAATGGCATCATGCTCAGCATACAAACCTGGGGGGAAGAAAAAGAAAGCAGCATTTGGAGTGATGGCATTTGTCTTCCCAAGTAACTGTTATATCTCATGGAGTCCTGCTTTCCTGGAGATGGCTGAGCACCTGCCTACCGAGGGGAAGTAGTGGATGAAATCCTTGTTTTGCTTTGCTTGTATGTAGGGCCTTTGCTCTCTTGATGTGCTGGAAGTGGCTGGCCTGAGTCTGCTTAGAAGCCAGCAAAGAATGGATCCAGGATGGCTGCGAGAAAGGCAAACCCAGCCATTGCCCACGGTGGCAGATTTCTACTGGCATCAAAGTGACCATGACCATACCGCCTGTGCCAAGCTGACGGGAAGCCAAAGTTGTTGTCAGAGGGAAAGGTCAAAACCGGCAGCAGTTGCTCCTTGCCCACTGACAGTGGCAGGAGGAGATGTGCCAGCCCTCTCTAGCCTATCTTGGCCCCACTTCCCAGCTCTGCTCTCCTTGCCTTCCTTTCCATAACTGGAGCATCCCAGCTCCAACACCACTGTCCCAGGAGAGCAACATGCGATTTTGTATGTGCTGCTCTCAACAAAATACCCAGGAGAGCAGAGACCATCACAACCTCACCATTGTTGCTGGAAATTCAAGGTGCAATTTCACCTCCACCTGCCCATGTGAACACAAATACCTGGCAGTACATGCATTTGCAAAAATCATACCAAAACAACGCTCCTTCCCTAGGGAGACAATGAAGATAGATACAGCCTGTGACTCATGTTAGCTATGTTGCTGAAGGCTTTGCTTAATGGTGCTTTCAAACCTAGGGGTTTGTCATGGTACAAAAAATGTGGCAAAAGTGAAGAGCTAATTCTTTCATCATAAAATGCACACACACACACACACACAAAAATAAATTGATATGGTCTTCACATGTCCAGTTTAGCAGCATTTGTGAGTTGACATATCTGAAAGAAGTGAGGAAGAAAGGCCTTTTTGTTAAGACACTGGAATCAGGGACTAAGGAGATCTAGATATGAAGCACATCTGAAATGGACCTTCCTTACTCTGCCTCAAGTTTCTTACATTTCCTCAGGCAAAGCATTTAGTCTCTCTGTACTGGACTTTTCATTTGTAAAATAAGGATAATACTTCCTTCCTCTGCCTTGTCTAATTAGTCAACCAGGGCCAACACCATTTAAGAACTTACTTAGCTACCTAAAGTGAAATTTAAGTGACAATTAAAATATGGGTCCTCAACATGTTCTTGCAGCTGCTGCCTAGAGCTGAAGCCATTTGAAATGTATATACATATACATTAAAAGATATCATGTACTTACATGTTCTGACCTAGGCATTAGAGTATGAACCTTTGGGACACCTGAATTCCCTTGCAAGATTTAGTCTTCATTTATTTGTGGATATTATTTGGGGACTTAGTGTAGTGACTATCGTACTAGTTATAATTTAGGAGCCAGAAATATCCAACTTCCACGAAACATATTGTTGAGTTACAAACTTTTTTGTTGAGGAGCAAACAGTTCATCTGATAAAAAGAGATGTGAAAATGAGAGGGTTTAGTGTAATTTGGTGGTGAATGAAAGATGCTATATAACAAGGACTGTGTGATCACAAAGGCTGTGAAAGAGTGGGAAAATATATGGCAGCATGCTTATCCTGCTTGACAGCATCACTCGCAATGTGTCATTATAGATATTAATGATTATATAGCCATAATTAAAGTGTTGTGCTTAAAAAGCTAAATGCAGCAAGAAGTGTCAGATCATTAACATAACTTTAAATTAAATCATCTACTTTATGTCTGGTTATGCAGCCTATGCATAAGAACTGAGGCAAACATTTGAGGTACCTTGTTTCAGAGAAGAGATTACTATATTCATAAAACAAAGCTGCTTGCCAAGAGCATAAAAACCTAATAAGTTTTGCAAGAAAATTATGACACTTTCAAACCAATGTTGATAATGCAGGTGACATTTATAAAAGGTAAAGTTATTCATATTAACACAGTCTATCTCCAGTAACTGTCAAAAGGGATTACAAACCCACTGTCCAGAAAGACATTTTGCCAGAACAGGTTTTGTTAGAATAAGACAGACTGACAAATCAGTGACTTCATTTTTTTCCTGACAATTTCTTCATTTGGACTTAAACAATGACATATGGATGCCTTGTTTTGTGTAAATAATCAGCATCATACAGGCATCCTCTGTTGTTATTCACGTGCTTTTTCTTGTGATGCTCACAGGATCAGCATGAATGTAGGAATGGGCTTCCTAAAACTTTCAGGGAAAAATTTGCAGTTTTTCAACATAACATCAGCTGTGAAGGATAAAAGAAAAAGTATAGGAAACATCATTCTCCACAAGTCTGCAAGTCCAGGTGACAAGTCCAGCTTAGCATAATAATGCTACTACATAAAGGTCAACTACTTTTGAAAAAAACATGGGATGGGAGAAGCTACAAAAAAATATTGAGCAGAAAGGTACATTTAACAATTATTAAAAAAAAAATCAAGAGGAATATTTGTAAATGTTTCGTATTTGTCAAAAAAGAAAAATCAGTTTTACTGTAGAAGTTTCATTGCTTTATTTGTATAGACATGCAGGGGTTTAAATGTTCCATAATGCATTACCTGAAATCTTTTCCTAAACCTAATCAATACATGTTTTACACAGAAAGGTCCAACGTATATCAAAAGTTGTAAAAGACAATATAGAAAGAATAACAATTAATGATGTAGGAGTGAATACTTAGCACCCTGCGTTACATCACTGGACACAGAAAAACACTACACATGAAAATTATGTGGTGCTATTGCGATTTACAAATATGAATGGTTTCATACTGGAGAATTAAGTCAGAAAATCAGCATAAATTCTGATCTGTTAGAAACATGAACATACATAATAATAATGATAATGAATTCTGAAATATATGATCTGATGGACACTAGGAAATATAATTCCAAACACAGAAGTAAAAGACTGGGGACTGGAGCTAATGAGAGACTCACTGGCAAGCGTGGGAAGTTAAATTATACATGCACTTCAAGTAGGACCTGACATGAGAGAAATAAAACCACCCAAAACACTCAGTATGTTGCAGAGGCAGAGAAAATATTTTATGCATCAAGGTTGCATGAGAATCATCATCTGGATTATTGCATCACTACAGCAGATACACTGCATATGGGAAAAGTGCCCAGAGGGGATCGACATAATTCACGAAAGGCCTGAACTGAAAAAAAAAAAAAAACCCCAAAAAATCACTATAAGATTCATTCTGGCTAAACAATGGCAAAGACAGGATATTGTGACATTCTACCAACATTTGGGTACCAAACGTGATTTTTTTTAATATAACTAGGAATCGAAGTAATGTAAACATAAGGAAATTAAGAGTGAAATTTTAAGAGGAATTTCAAGAAAAAACTTCTTGACAGTGAAATATATTAGATTGCAGAGTAGTCTCCCCAGGGAAATAATGAAAGCACTGTCACTTGGGACTTTTAAAATTACACCCAAAAAAAACCTCACAATAGAGTATCTAGTAGAGAGAACAGTCTTTGAATTGGCCTCAGGGAGAACTGAATGACTTAATTGGTCTTCTCAGTCTCTTATTTCTGGACAGACCATGCCCTATGTGTTTTCCACACAAGGGAAAAACAGGCTCAGGCAGCCCCCATTCAGGGTATTGAGTTTCCTGTTGCCCATGCTGGGGTGGGAAGAGGGCTGAACTCCCCAGCCTGGCCCTGGCTGCTCCATCCTCCCAAGCGCCCCCTAAGCCCCCCCTACCTCCCCTGCCACATCCCCGTAGCTCACTGACAAGCATCAGTGGGGCCCGGGTTAATTTTTTTCAGTGTGTTGTAGCCTCTCATCTGGGAGAACTGGTGACAGGAAAAGATTTTTTTCCAAGAGACACTTCTGCCCCACTCTTAAATTTAGAGGATGCTTCTGTATCCAGAGATTGGCTGTGGAGAAGTAACAAACAAAGGCATCTGTGACACTCGGGTCCTACCTTTCTGTCTAATTGATCAGAAGTTGCTTCTCTCTGTCTGAGCCCAGCAGCTGATTTTCTTCATGCTTTTACTTGGCGTGACTTCTCATATCGTTTGATCACCTAGAGAAAGGTTCAGCTCATGTTTCAAGTTTCTGCATTCCGTTTTTCTTTTATCAGAAACAGCAACAAGAAAAAAGGAAATAAGAAAAATATTGTTACTTGGACCAGTAAAGCTATAAACCAGTTTTTGTAGTGTAAAAACTATTTTTACCTCCATTTATACCTCCATTCTCTGGTATAACACAACTGCTTTCTATAATGTAGTAAGGGAGGTTCTGAGCATGATCTGGGGTTTGATGCAGGAGAAGTGTGTCTGGAGCACAAGATACTCTTGACACTACATGTGTATATAATGCTTTATTAAATGCAATCAATCTTAAGTTCATAAGAACAAATTCAAGCGGTCTTAAGTTGCACTGGATTTGTACTGAGGCCACAGACAGGGAAGTGAGGTGACAGTCAGATGCAACTTTTGTATCAGTTCATTTTGCATGCAGTGGCGATTCAGGAAACTAGCAGCAGATAGCAAATTTTAAGCATGTGAGCATCCCAATCAAAACCATTCTGCCTCAGCAAGTGTTTAATTAGTCTTCGTTTATGGAATGGCGACCAGCAGATCAACATAATTTAGCCATTATGAAAAGTACTATTGGTTCTTGTAAATGAGAAAGGCTGTCTGCTACTCAGAGGAATCTGGGGGGTTTTATGACAGAGGGCCATTGGATGAAAATAGCTATCAGACACAGAGCAACCATGTTGTCCTCCTGAGCCCCCCCATTTTACACAACTGGACTTTTCTGACCCCCCTCCCAGCTGGAAGCCAGGCTCTTATCCTGCTCAGTGTTTCATGGCCTTTTTGGTGTCTCGTTAAGGTTTCTTCCTGCTCACCTGTTACAGATCTTATTCTGAGTCATTCCGCTTCTACCTTTTACTGAGGTAGCACTAAAGTGCTTAGTACTTAGGTCTGGATCCCACAGGAGGAACAAGGTATTGTGGCGCTGCAGGAGTAATCACTAAGCTCTCAAGTCTGAATTGTGGGGAGCTTCTTCAAATAACAGTAATGGCATGGACCTGTTTGGCCCAGGTTGCCCCTGGGTTGGAAATGGTCTTTGAATTTGTGTATCTTGTAGCAGGCATTTATCTTCTACACGCCAATATTTAGTTATGTTGGTGGGACAGGTTCTGCTGGTCTTGTCTAATGGTGTTTGAAATCAATGGAGCCCTTTCCTCAGTTTCAGTGGTCTCCCAATGAAATCCGGTTAACGAACATGCTAGAAATTATGGGACCGATGTACTGCTTGCAGTCTGGACAGAGGGGTTTTGTGTGTGTTTTGATTTTGGCCTGCTTTCTTTGTTTTTTTGTTGTTTTTTTTTTAATTAAAATATATTTTAAATATTTAATTTATACCCAGTTTAGTTTTTTCCCTTTCACACCCATCTCTTATGCTGAATCACATTACAGTAAAAAGTGGTTGAACTTACTGCTGAGTTTATGTACACAGTAGTGTTACCTGGCTTTTAAGGCCTTCTTTTTGGGTGCATAACACTGTCTAAAGGAGGCAAGTGCTACTTGCCCTATTTTAAAGGTGAGTAATTGTGGTACCGGCACTGCGGAATGACTGAGCTGGGAAAAGAACCAAGGTCCCTGGCAGGTATATTGCATTTCCGGTGATTTCAGCAAGCACATTCATGTGTTTATAGTTAAGTAAAAGCTTTACCACTTCCCCGGATCTGAAACAATCGCTTTTCTTCCTTCCCTCCCTCCTAAAGCCCAAATCAGAAATGCTCCCTCAGAACATTTGCTGAAACTAGACTGAAAAATAAAATAAATAAAAAAAAGGCATGAATGAGCATGTGAAAGGTGCTAAGGAGTATTAGAGGAGAGTGTCTTTGTGGGCCTGAAAAGCCCATGATAATAAACTCCTCCATCAGGGGTGGAGAGAGGCACACATGGAAAGGAGGGTCTTGGGCTTCGCATTTCATTAAAGAAAGGTTCCAGCCCTTTTCCTTGGAAAAAACCCAGCTTTGAAAATGGAAAGCGACACAAACTGATCATTATGGCTGAAAGTGCCATCATTAAAAAATCTCTCGTCATTCACAGGCTCCTGACAGCTGGTCGCTGGGCCCTGAATAAACACAGCCAGCGCCGCCTCGATTTTGGGGAAGATGTTCCATGTTTCCCTCGCTGCAGGGGGCTGTACCTCTTAGAACCACCTTGGGCCCCCCAGGCTACCTTCCAGCTGGCCACCTCCAGGGGAATCAGCCCGGGGGGGGGGCCCCCCCCCACTGCCAGCAGGACTCTCGCCTGGGGACAATGCCCTATTGAGGGGTTTAGGATGCTGTGAATACCCACCAGCCTGTTTTGTCCCATTCCCCTTCTCCGCCTCCTTCTTCCCTCTCTGCCCTCTCCCAACCTCTCCCTTTTCTCTGACAGCATATTTCCCAATCTGAAAGTCTTTTGCTGCTGTCGGTCCCCTTGTCCTGCCATCACGCCTGGCTGAGCCTGCTGTCCCAGCAGCAGCCTCGCCCTGTGGAGACCGAGGGGAGATGCTGAGCTTTATTCAGTGCAGCACAAAACAAGCCCGGCGGCTTCCCAGCCACATGGGCTATAGCAACAACCAAATGCTTAACAGGCTCTTTAAACCAGAAAGGGGGCCTATCTCCTGTAACCCACCTGTTTCTGGGGTCGGTTTCTAGGCAGGGTCCTGTGTGTGTCACTGGCTTTTCTCCAAAGCAATTTTAACTCTCCTATCCGCCCCACAACACTATCTATTCTGTGCCAAGCCAGACTATGTGTCGCTTATTCCAAGGCATCTGCAGACACTTAAATTGCCAACAAAGTAAATATTGCAAAGGCTTTACAGAGAAAAAGGGGAAGGGAAGGAGAAAGAGGAGAAGGAGTAAATCTGGAATGGAAATCAGCACTGGACTGGTTTTCCTTGCTTGCTTGCTAGTAAGCAGAGAGGCTGGCAGTCAGGAAGGGGAGGGAGAGACGGGGGAAAAAGGGAAAATGGAGGAGGGGAGGAAGCCAGTCCTATAGGCAGCAGCAAATGGAGCCCATAAACAAACATCTGCTTTGAGATGTCTACAAGAGAGCCAGGCTTTGTGCAGTTTGGAAAACAAGAGTCTGCCTTATGTGTATGTAATGGTTTAGATACACTGGGTCCGAGAAAAGTTGCTGAGCATTTAATTCTTTATGGAAACAGGACTTGTAACTGCTGAGCTTTTGCATCCTTTAAGAAAAAAAAGGCAACAAAACCCCTCAAAGGATTTCGTTTCTCTTGAAATTATTTTTCCAAATGTGTGTTTGCAATAATTCAGGCGTACATGCATACTTCCAGGGGTGTAAAACAGATTTTTCTGGAAATTTCCATGTCACAAGAGTCACTATCCAGTGGGTTTACTGCTACTGTGAAATGACTGTCGAGATGACATATAAGTGACATTAATGTGACACCACTGGCATGCAGAATAGAAACAGAGAGGCAGGTTTACACTGCAAGGTCACAACAACCCCTACCTCCCATTTAAACACTGTGGATTATTGCAAGATTTAAATGAAGGAAGCCAAGGCTGGGTGCTAGGCACAAACTGGTCCACAAATTCTGTTCTCATGCTGATTTTGTGCCTTATAAAATTACAACCTCTCTTAGATGGTTTCTCTTTTCCTTTTCTTTTTCTTCTTCCTTAATAATTGTACGGATGTTAGTGTTCTGATTAATACCCACACTACAGAATTAAATCAGACTTCCTCACGGCTCATTCTTAATTTTAAAAGTTCCTTCCCATTAAGGATATTTCTTTTGATCTCAGAGAGACGAACTGTGATTAAAATGAAATATTTAATTGTTTATTTAGCAGGAACATGATTGCCATTCTCAGTGTCACCCTGATGTTTTCTCACACTAGCAGGCTCTGAGCAAACCCCACAGTACTTTGCAATCTCTGTCATGGGTGGAAGGATGGAAGAAAGGAAATGGAGGCCAAGAGACGTGGAGGAAGTACACCGTATGAATTGTACGTGACCAGCTGTGCTGAGACGAGAATCTGGAGGTGAGATCTTGTATTCCTGAAACAGAGGAAGTTTTGCTGATGGTGTCAATGCAGGATATTTGAACCACTCCCTCCCACACCCAGCTCAGCTAATATCTGATCCATGCAAGGGCCAGACACTCCTCCTCAGCCCAGGGTATTTCTCAAGAGAGTAATGGAAAAGAAGTTGCCATTTATTTTGAACACTAAAAAAAAACAATCCACCCTTATTTTCAAGCACTTACACTGTGTGCTTATTATCTGTACTTAAAAACAAATGCATACTTCTCTTGGAATAATAAACATACTTTGATTGTTCTTAGATTCTGCAGAGACTTGACTTCTAAAAATTCAATTTGCAGTCTAGGTCTGACTCAACAGAACCCATTTGCAGCAACATACACCTCAAGCCACAACATAGTGGCAAAATTAAACAATCAGTTCTAAAAATAAATGTTGTCTGATGAACCAAATTCATCACTAAATTTATTCATGGCAGTTCTGCACAATAGGTCTAGGGATCACCTCAGCAATTTCTAGTAAGAACAGGAAGAAGCACTTGTGATAATGTTAAGTTGCATTTTCCTACCAGCTCAGTGTTTTTTTACCTCTCAGAACTTGCTCATACTGCAGTCTCATGTTAAGGAACCATAACTGGTGGCACTGCAGAATCATCATGTAACTTGTATGTTCAAAGTCAGTACCATATACACAGACAAGGCAAGTCCTATCATTCTTCCCAGAAGGAATGTGGGAAGAGCAAAAAAAAAGCCCACCAAACCACCCAGCATAGATAAAAAAGCTCAGCACCTAAAAAATGTAGTCTCCTGGCATGCGACAGACACATTGCGCTTTCTGGTAGCAGATTAGTGAGTTTTGGGCCCATGGGATCAGTAGCAGCTGAGAGAGTAAAAGGTGTAGCCCTAAAAAGTGATGTCAGAAATGTACATAACTAAAGCACCACCAGAGACGCACAACGGGATGACATATCTAGCTACCAATAAATCACCTTGTCTGCTCTGAACACAATGATATCAGCACACTCCTTGTGAAAAAACTTCCAAATTGTGCCTCAGTAGCAACCATCTATAACTGGTTCTCCAGTTACTCAGCCACAAGTGCTCTATGACTGCTTCTTCTTGTTTCTTTTTACTTGCCCAGGGGTAATAAACAAGATGTAGGGTTTTTTCCTTTTGTTGTTAGTTTCCCAATTTTTGTGGAAATAGTTGAGAATCTCAGACTCCTTCCTGAGTTAGTGGCCTTTTCACAGTACTATTCCTCCTATTAGTAAACAAGGAAGTAATGTTACGGCTTTAGGGAAAGCCTGTTGAAGCCAGTTATAGACTACTGATAGAGCAGACTTAACACTTGTATACCATGTAAAACCTAGGCTTTTCTTTCACAGTGTGATACTTCCCCTGAGAATGTAGAATTCTTGATTGGTGATTTTTTTCATGGTCTTGAATGTAAAGATGGTACAGGCAGAGCATTTGCTGTTGAAGTTATCCTAGCAGCCCAGCACAATATGTGAACAGACATTAACAACTTTTTTCCTGATCCCACAGCATCATTCAGGTGAAGTGCTGCAGCTTTTCACAGCTTCACATTGCTCGTGCCTGTCCCACTGCCACGTGGGGAGTTCAGACTTCTGCTGATGCTGCATGGTTCATCAGCTTCCCCAGACTGGTTTTCTCTTCATGCTGGATTCCACCTTGTGTGCAGCACACATCAGGCATCCAGCTTAAAAGTAGGAGGGGTGTCTGCCACTCAAGCAGGAGGAGGAAAGGGAAATTAAAACTTCTTGTGATCTGCCAATTCCTGTGGGCTGCTCCATTACTGCCTGCCAGGAGGAGCACAGTCTCTGTGCCAAGAGACTTGGAGTTGCGTGGGGGAATGCTTGGCAGGGCCCCCATGGCACTGCTCTTCCAGCTGCCAGCAACTCCAGAAGAGCAGAGCCGTTTCTCAAAGACCATTCCTGCTGCTGACCTGTGATAAAATACTCGCAGCCTGGCATGAAAAATCATTATTAAAGCAGCTTTCTGCAAGGGAGGGAGCACAGAGGTTCACTGTCTTCAGCCAGCATGCAGAAGTTTGCTGATGCCACCATCTAGGTCATGGGGCAGAGACAACAGCAGCCACCACTTGATCTGTGCTCATACCAAGCTCAGCTGCTCCAAGCCTGCACAGCTTAGTGCTCAAGGGGAGTGTTTTCTGAGGCACAGCATTTACTGAGAGGAGGCATGAGCCTCCGAAGATGCAAAAATAAAACAAAGTCCCTAAGAGCCTGGGAATTCAGGGGCTCTCACAAAAAAAATCATGTCATATTTTCAGTAAGGCCTCAGGGAAAAAAACACCCAAACAAACAAAAAACCAACCTATCAACCAACCAAAAACCCCAGCAACAAGGAGAAAAGGCAAAAAGAATACTTTAGTGGCAAACAAACAATTTGGGACTACAACAAAGTTGCTAATTCTGAACACTGCCCTTTGCTGGTGCTGTACAACAATTATTCGCACAGGTCTGGGGCTTGCCCTAGTTTATTATACGTCTGTGTTTAATTATACCTGAGGTGGGGATGTGGGTTAATCTGGTAGACACAATGTAATTTTTGTTTCATCTCTGCAAGCCTGTGAGAACATGTGTGAGTGTGATGGATGGCAGTGGGAGTGTACACATGCACGTCCTGGCTGTCTGAAGATGGGGCTCTGGAGGTCGGTCCTTTCTTCCAGCATTTCTGTCCTGCCCATTTCTGTGATAACTGCATGCAAGCCATGCAGCTGGTAAGCAGAAGCACTGCTTTCCACCCCTCAGAGCATCTGCACACAAGCCAGCCAGGAGGGACTGCTGACAGTGCCTGAGCACTCTTAACAGGTCTGCTCAGGGCACTGCACTGAAGGCACGGTGGTAAAAATGCCGGCCAGTGACCACCAGCATCCAGACAACACCAAGCCACCACTTATTTCTGCCAGAAGTGAAGCTAAATTGGTGAGCTTTAGTTTCTGCATTTGTAAGAAGGAGGTGGTATGAGAAGTACCATAAAGCTTAGTGAATGTTTGTAACGCATTTCATAGCACAGAGAAAAACCCTCCTATCTAAAATGCACTTGTCAAATGTCAAGCTGTCAGTGTCAGTCAAGCGTATGCTACCTTTCTTTTGCTTCTGAGCCGCATTACAGCCTCCTGTGCATTAGCTGACAGTGACATGACATTTCTTTGACTTCAGGTACATCCTGATGTGTGGGCAGCAGGGGAAGAAGCAGCCCTGATGGCGGATGCAATACAGCATACATAAACTGGCTCACCTCAGGATGCATCCCTCATGAAATGCCCCCAAAATAAATGAGTCACTTCCCATACAGAGTGTTAAACTTCCCCATTACACCCCCTGAAACACTCAAGTTAACTGTGGGGTTGCTTCATTGACAGAACTGCCTTGCCATCCAACAAGGAGGCATAGTTGAGCTTCAAAGCTTGGCTGGTAGGGGGGCAGCTCCAGGGGGAAGTCATCTGCTCCATCACTGGCTTTTACTGAATCAGTGGAGACCTCTGTGAAAGAAGTCGCAGAAACACTTTTTGACTGCTATTTGCAGGTACCAGAGATGGAGGCAGCATTACCTTGCGCCTATGACACTCACCTGGTACACATCTCTTCCATGCAGGCCATGCAGAGGTAGTTCTCAACAGAAGTAATTTGGATGGTGTGTTTGATGTGTAAGGGATGTGGCTGACCAGAGACTGCAGAGAGAGACTGCAGTAGTATCACCGGCCAGAGAATACTGCAACGTCCTAGGTCATCTATTACATCCCTGCCCCAAGGAAGGATTAAGAGTATTTTTTTTATTCTTTATCAGTGTTTGTCTAATGTGTCCTTAAAATTCTCCAGCACTGGCAATTCTCTGAGGGCAATCTAGCCCAGTGGTATTCTGTCCCTGCTGATAGAAAATAATTTTTACCTGTTTGCTGAATTTTTGCTGCTGTCATTTAAGACTCTGAATTATCATCCTCCTCTTTCTCCTATTTTACCTTTTTTTGCTGCAGCCTTTCACCTGTCTGGAGGTTGTTTTCATGCTATTCCTCCAATTTTCTTTTAGGCTGAATAACTGCAATTTGCTCAATTTTTATTCACAGGTCAGGTTTTCTAGACTACTGAATAATTTGGGCTCTGCTCAACTGACCCACATCTTTCTTGAAGGAGCAGAGATCTCAGGGGAGCCTGTAAGACAGCTGAGCAGAGTCAGAAGGATTGCTTCATATGTTCTATAGGCAAGACTTCACAACTTGCCTTACCATGACTTTTTTCCCTTCACAGCAACATCTCAGCGCAATCAGGTTAGAGACATGACAACTCCAGATGCCTTCTGCAGAACAGCTACCCAGCCAGATGCTCCTCAGCCTGTACTTGTGTAGCTGGCTATTCCTGTCTGAGGGTGGTATCCTCAACACAGGAAATCATGCCCCAGGACGCTTGCCAAAGCAAAGCTGGATGCACGCTATACCCATTTGTATAGCATTATCTAGAATGGGTTGTTTCACAGACACATTTAATTCTGAGCTCTGGGAGTGATCCAAAGGCTTGGTTGGCTTTGGCTTGTGTGTCAAAGTGATCTTTTTCATCTGTGTTCTAGCAGGAACTACCTTGAAGGGTGCTTTTGCAAGAGCTGGTTCTCTGTAAAGTTATACTGAAAATTATTCTTTTGTACTTGGATCTGTTAATGAGTCTGCATAGATTTACCAGTGGGATCAAAGAACATAAAATAGTTTGTAGATCCTGTCAAGCAGAAATAGCCAGAAAGTCAGGCATTTTCTTTCAGAAAAAAAAAAAAAAAGGAAAAAAAAAAGGAAAAAAGAAAATAAATAGGACTTGCCTGAAACCTCTGGAGTAAGTTTTCTTTACTTAAAAAAACCCCAACCTACTGTGGATATGCTGAACTACAGATTCCTACTCCTCTGAGTAGACACAGGAATGTGCACAAGATCGCTTTCTATAGCATCCTACAGTTGTTCATATTTCTGTGTTTGGTGACTAAATGGAGACAAAAAGATTATTTTGGGGAGGTTACATTGCAGCGGCTTCCTTCACTGTTTGTATCTTTTGCTTTTAATAAGAAAATTGATTGCTTCAGAAGAATAGAAAGGATGCTGGTAGAAAGGTTACTACAGCAGAAAAAATGGAAAATAAAAGAATGAAAGAGATATACTTTTTTTTTCCTGTCTCTTTTTGTTGCTTGGAGCTGATCTGTTTTATCAGTAGGGGGAAAAAGGTATCAGTAGCTTTTCATTCAGATATTTTCTTACCATGGCTTTGATAATGCTGGAACAGGATAATGGGAAACGCTGACCTTTGACTGAGAGCAGGATTGTAATAAAAAGCATTAAAAAACAATATTCATATGACATATTGTCTCAGCCTTTCAGCCCCGAGACAGATTTCCTCTCCTCCCTTTTCTCTCTGGTCCAAAGCCCATTTCCCAGAGCGTCAAATGCAACATGAAAGGCAGTAATGACAACTTTGCCTTTGAGCAAAGAAGCCCCAGTTGATACAGGCCATAATGAAGCACTTTGTGTAACATCACTCTGATTCGTCTCAGGGTAGGCATAGTGTGTTAAGGACAGGGGGTCCTGGTGGTAACCACATGCTACTTATTCGTACTTTGGCAGGTGTAAAGAGGTAGCCATTTTGCTGTTTGCATGTGTCACTCCAGCAGGCACAACTATTGTAGCTGCAATAAGCTTTCCCATCACTCTACAAGTAGCGAGCGTGTTTTTCTAAGAGAAGTCCTTTCCTTTCTCACAGGCAGAGGGGTGGGGGGAAGAGGACATTATATCCTTCCTGTTCTTCCCATGTGGATTTTTTTTTTGGTTCCATGGGTTGTACTAAATTTGTAGTTATTTCCCATGTGAGTAATACCTGGATAATTTATGGCTTACATAGGCTCAACACTTGAAATGAAAAGCATATTGCCATAAAGATTTGAATTATCCTCCAATATTTCATGATATATATCTCATCTTCATGGGTTAGTATTGTTATATATATCATAGTTATGATTTCCATGGTATCAAAGTTCTCGTTATCTGCCAGTTCTATCCAACTATAAATGCCAAAGCTCTCCAGCAGCCACTGTGTCCTTTTTCAGACTTATAGTTCTGTATTCCGTGGATATTCAGCATTTAATGGTGTTGAATAAAACAGAACTGCCATCATGCTCTCACAGAAACCTCAGCTAGGCTATTGATAGTATAAGTTTCATTTAATTCCTTGATTCAACAGTCATTTCTAGATGTTTCTGAGCAATGCAATAAACACAAAATGCAGTGCTCAAATTGAATATTTAAAAGTCAATCAGGCTTGAAATTTAATTTTATCTAATTGGTTTGCTACATTCACACGCAAATGAATGACATTTAGAAAAACCCAACCATCCTATATAATTTCATGTTTACTCCAATCACAAGATGGATTTTTTTTAACTTCTTTTAATCTCATTATAATGCTTTAGCTAATTGACTACTCCCTCTGCCACAGGTTTAATAGAGTGGTTTGGAATCCATCTTTGTTCTACTGCTGTACAGTGCTACCAAAGCAATCTCAAGTCTTGTTTAGCATGAAGTGCTAGATGCCTAAAGGAAAATCATATATGCTCTTGTGAATCACATTTTTCAAGGTGGAGAAGGGGTTTGGTAATTCAGTGACATTTACAGATGAGTGTCGAGTAAGGAATTACACACAGCACAATGTTAAGTTTATCGGTCCTACAGTAATCCAAGGGCTGGTACTTTGTGTTCTTTAATTTCTTTTCCAGTTTCTTTGTTAATCAGTTATATACACACACTAAGAAATACATCAGTCCCATTTATAGCCAGTGGGTAGCATTACAGCAGATTTCCAAGATTCTCCTCTGAAAAAGGAGTTATGACATAAGCTAAGTCAGTGATGCAGCCTTGTGCAAAAAAATGGATACAGTGTTTGTCACCTCAACACAAAAAATTGAGAAGGGTCTCTGAAAAGCACAAGGAAAATTATGAAGGGGTGGCAGGTAACATATAGAGCAAGTCTGCCAAGAAAACTTGACTATAAGAGAGACCACTGTGATACACAAGGTTGAATATAAATGCACAAGTGAATGACATAGATGAAGAGCTCCTATTACATCTCTTATAACACCAAATTCCAGATGACCTTCATCAATGGAAACCTGAAATACCAAAAGGGTGCTTCAGGATTCAATGCCACAGTACAAGTGTGCACATACAAATGCGCAGTGCAGGGCCACTGGGGAGCATGTCCATGTGAATGCTTCCATGCAGGGGAGGTCAGAGTGGTCAGACACAGTGCTTTGCTGTCTTCATCATGTCCCATTTGGAGCTACCAAGGGTGTTCTGCCCCACCACTCTGATCTGCACAGCCACATCCAAGGTCAACCAACATCATGGTGTCTTTTAATGAGGAGTAATGCACTGCTATAGGTAATAAGACTATACATAGCTACGTTAGTTAAAGCCTTAAAAGATGCACCAGAATGTATATTGGTGTAGTGTCCTTCTCTAACGGCTGGAGAAGATATTTATAGGAAGACATTTATTTGGAGAGGACATTTACAGGGCCACAACTGCCCACTGGAAAAGGCTGAGCCAGGGGTTTCTTGCTTCTTCACCACAACAACTGTCATCAGTCACTTCTGCAAATAGGGTACTAAACAATGCAAATGGCAGTTTGGATCCCACGTTATTTATTCTGTCCCTTAAAGCACTACCAATCTTTGTGGATGTCTTACATGATACCATTCTAATTTAAGGCAAGATCTCACTTCAGTGAGTACCTGCTTTTCATTTCACATAGGAAAACCTGAGAACCCAGCAGCATGGAATTATTTTACTTTTATTTGGGCATTATTTTTCTTGATTCCCCTTTCCTTCATACTAACAGCTATACAAAAGAGATTAATCCCTGCTGAAAACCTACCTAGGGCACAAATGTTGCTGCTGAACATAAATATTATTTTTTGTCATGTATCATCAGAGGAGATGTTTTAGACTTAGTAAGAGCTATTATGTCACCTTGGTGTGTGAAGCTTTACACTTTTTTATATTTTTAATATAATGAGGTAAAAACACAGCCCTCTGTTCCTTGAAGCTTTGCCAGTTTTCTTATTGTGTGAAGATGGACAGTGCCTCTTTCTTTAAGAAATAACTTATGGGTAGCAAAGTGATTGAGTAAGAATACAGCTATGCACAAAATACAGAGTATCTGAAAATAAAGCGTGTTTATAAAATCTGTACAGCATTTGTACTCAGGACTTTACAATTCACTTCAGTAGTGACTAACTCTTGCCTGGTTGGCTTGTGATGAACCAGGACACAGACAATCTGAACAGCATTTCAAATGTTTCTTGCATTGTATTCATTTTCAGCAAAATGCATGCTTTCATTTTTCTAAAGTTGGAGGTTTTTAAACGATTAAAATGCCAAGACAACTCTCAGGGAGGGAAGAGAGGCAGTGGTGTTTGACAGAGTCAGCAGGCAATGGGGAGCGATACTTTCTGGAGAACTGTGAACAACTTCATTTGTCTCAGAAGATCATTGGCTCTGACACACGATGATGACAATTTAAATATCACCATTAACTGTTCCAGGCTGAGTAATTTGAACAGAAGCATACAACTTTGCCTTCAACTTAGTGTTGATGTCTATAACAAAAATTAGAGATGGCAAATACCTAGCATATCATCTTTTCCATTTCCTGAAAGCGCAGCCTAAGTGGTTTCCTAAGGTACTTACCCTCTAGTATTACCACACTAGTTTTAGTTCAAAGTCTTCTCTTCCACAGGTGTTCCCACCGGGACAACTCCTAAAACCAATAAAAATATAAATTAAAAAAACAAAAAAGAAGAAAAAAGCTAAATTTGCTGGAGGACTTCAAAGTTATGCCAGGGCAGTGGTAGCACTTTGAGTTCCACAGGTGCAGGCTGCACCTTCCCCTTTTGGGACAGATCCAGCCCACCCAGGATGGGGCTTTGGGACTGGAGAGGCTGTGGTTAAGGAAAGGAAAGAGGAACAGTTTGTCCTTAAACACAGATGGCTCATGTCTGAGTGCTTTGTGCGATTACCCTAAGCATAAATAGCATGGAAAAGACTGGCCAGACCCCCAAGGCATCAATGTCTATAGAACACTGTGCTTGCCAACCTCCTCTGGTTGCTGTAACATGTCCTGCCTTTCTACAGCGTAGTGTGTATCAAATATCCAGTTGAGGTACAGCAGTGTTCGATATACTTTGAAATGCAGTGCAGAGTCAGTCTCTCAGAAACCTGATATGCTTTTAAACTCCCTGGGTCACCCATTAGTAAACTCAAGAGATATAAGTAATGACTTTCCTTAATCAATTAGCTCGTCTGGAGAATGTTTAAGTCTACACCTGCACTATATGTTGAACCCATGATCTACTGGCTTGTTTAAAATTGTCTTTTAGTTGTTTAAAAAAAAAGCTTTTTCTGTGTTTGGCTGCCAAATTGTGGGGGTAAAATGGCTTTCTTGACACTGCTTCTGTGTTGTCTCACATCTGTGTATCTGGCTCTTTAACACCTAATAAAGTAAAAACCTTGCCTCAGCTTCTTATGTGTAATTCCAAATGTCAGTTGATTATGGCTCTGGCTGTTTGAGCATCTGCACTTGGGTGGATATTGCTCTTTGGCTTATTGACTTCATACCTTGAGTGTAGCCTGCATGAGCAGAAGCACAGTTTTCTGTAATATTTTTTAATATTTTCTACAGCCTCTGAAGAATAAAGACCCATGTTTGATTTGGACATGGATAATTTATAAGGAAAGTTAATCCTGAGAAAGTGTAAGAGCAGCTTATGATTTCAGTCAAACTCCCCTAGGGCATGCCATGCATTTTTGAGTAATTTTTCACTAATGCTTGTCAGTAAAAGGTCCAGATCCTGAAGCAATTGCCATGAGATAAATTAATATGAATGTGGCCATTACATTAGAAGCTTCTTCCCTGACTTTTTGTGGGTGCTATTTTGGGCCCTATGTCCATTTTCTTGGGGAATGGACAGCACAGCCTTACATGGAGGGACCCCCTCTTTTTCCCATTTGAAAGAGTCAGTCTTGACTCATCTGGAAAAATCAAAACTATTCAGTCGTAGAAATTCCCACTCTGCTCTTAGGCTGTAAAGGGTTCTCCCAAAGTAGTACAAATGGGATGGCCTTCCAGCAAAAGCAAGGACCACACTGAGGGAAAGCAACCCCTATCTCCTGATGCTGTCATCATCATGCAGGACCACATGCAACTGCTTCTTTTGAAAAGAGCAATGTGAAAGTAGCCTGACTATTCTGCAGTGTGACACAAGACACCACATCGATTGCAAACTCTAAGCTTCTATCATATGGTTTGAGAAAATTAGCTACATATCTTACACATAAGAAATGAAGCAGAAACTCAAACTCTTTGTTACCTGTTATCCTTAGGTTCTAAGGATGAAAATCTTTTTTTTTTCCAGTTTCCTTAATTTACACTAGTATGCCTGTCTACAGAGAAGGATAGGAATTAATTATTGGATTGATTACTTACTTTGGGGTTAAATTTGCTTAAGAGTGTCTAGATAAAACACTGATAAACAAAATGGAAGACCGAATTATTCATCAGGAAATGACTGAGGAAAAAGTAAACTAGGAACACATCATAAAGACATCAGAAGAGATAATGGTTAAAATGGAAGGTTCTATGAGCTTTTGTAATTGCTATACCTCTTCTGAGCTAAGTCAAAAAAACAGATATTGTTTGCTTGAGTGATTTAATCTGACTAGGTCTAGGATGAGAATGGACATTTAGAACCTATGAACATTTCCATCCTATAGATGCGAGTGCCAGAGACCAATCAACTGTAATGATGACTGCAGTGCTGATGACTCTTCCTTCTCTGTCAACTAGACTACCCTTTACAGTTCATCCTGTATAGTGAAAGCACAATTATTTGTCCTAGGCACAGCCTCTTAATGGGCATAATTACCTGTGTTAATTTGATGATAGATCCTGTTTGCTCAAAGATTAATTCTCAGGTATGATCTCAGGTTAGTAAAATTGTTATACATTCAGCAATATATTTGCTGTGTATATATTGCCCATCTTACTTTTTTTAATAAAATCCATAAAAAAATGCACAGGATAGTTTTATTCCATTAAGCAGTAGCACAGCTCATGAATTTCGAAGGCACAAATATCCTTAGGTTAGAAATCTTTAAGGTATTGGATTCTGCTTCCAAATTAGTATTAAGGTCCTTCACAGAATGTTAGTGTCACTCATGGCATAGCTACAACTCAGCCATTTGATGGATTATGGATTTGGGAAACTAATTTAGTGCTTAGTGACAGAACCCTCCAAGTGTAATATATTGTTTACTTTTTTTTTCTTCTTTAACACAAACAAATTGGAAGCAATCAGACTCAATTCTGATATACAATCTGAGTAAAAGCACTGAGGAGAAAAAAAAAGGCATATATAAAAATCATAGGCCTGAGTTTAAAATTACAGAGACATTTGAAAACCAGCAAAATCATTTTGTTATTAGAAAGAATGAAGAAAACCTATCCGCATAGTGTAACTAACTCTTGGGATACTATCTGAGATGTCTTGAGGGCCATTTGGAATAACAATATGGATATTTCAGGATCTCCTAAGATTTACAGTGAACTCTAGGATGCACTCCTGAGTGACCTGTACTGTGCATTGCTCTCATTTGGCATGTCATATGTCTGCCAACATACTTACCAAAATTGTGGCATGGCCCTTGCTGTTACCTTCCAATACCTACATGGTAGAATGAAAATTTTCCAATAACAGCAATCTTGTGATCGCAGTGAATGCTGGATGGGTCAATAGCAAAAGTGAGCAGTCTGTGTGCACCCTGAATGCTTCTGCGATACCCGTCTAGCCTCATTGCAGCATGGTCTTCACCATCGAAAGCAATGAACTTGTGCTAACCAGTCACCCTGTGGGTTTCTGGCATGAAAACTTTTCTGAAGTCTGCCAGATTCATAAGGAAAAGATATGCATATGATGTCTGAAAGCACAGAGGTTTCACACAGTTTTAAGAAGGGTGGTTTTAGAAGGGCGAGGTAGGCACTTGGCGCTGGAACAAGAATGACACTGCCAGCTGAAGCAGGTTTTCTTAGACAAGAGGACTAACAGAACAGCTAGTATCCTCCTGTGTTGTTGCAGAAGATTGTTCTTGCTGTTACTTCATGAGAAAATGATATTCTAGAATTACAGAATGAGAAGGGAAGCAAAAATTGAAGAGACAATTTAAGATACCAGTTTATCCAGATCCCTGCTGAGTTCCTGCTTAGATTGTTCTCTGCTTTTCTAGCTTTGAGTGATGGTTTGGAGTAAAAGTGAGTGGTGAGGGATAAAGGGTCTGATAAATATGGAGTAAAGGAGATGATTGATGATAGCAAAACCAATAGGAGATACCAGAAAGTTCAGATTCAGGTTTGAGTTTGTTAAATATATTGAAGCACTGAATTATTACCTTCATACTGTACTGAAATCCTGGTATGTTTCTCCATTACCTCATTTTCCCTCTCTTTCTCCACTTCAGCCTCTTATTTTTGCACCTTTTTGCTCCAGTGTAAACTACTAGCTTCACAAACTACAATTCACATAATTTCATGACACACATTGTAACTGAAGATACCTTACTAAATTGCAAGAGATCTGCTTTATCCTAACTCCAAATTGAGCAGTGGTTAACAACACAGAGCAGTTTCAGAGCTTTCTACCCAGTCTTTGCATCTCAGTCATTCAATTGACTCAATCCTCTCTAATATACAATTTGCACTGTATACTATATGTAGTGCAACAGGGAACTGATAATTATAGATTGCATAATAGATATAGAAATAATTATAACTCCTGGAATGAATTTTTACAGTACCAGCTTTGCTGCAATTCTATTTTGCCTCAAGTAAGTCTGAGTGCTGTAGGAAAAGGTGGTCCTTACCAGTTGGAAAAGAATGAAGAGGTGATGTAGCTATCTGCTATCTGTGTGAATGACTTTAGATTCAAACAGTATATTGCCACACCCTCAGGACAAGTTCTATAACATTTCACACCTTACACCTAGTCCTTCATTGCATGTTCAAAGGCAACATGTTAAGAACAGAAACGTCAACAAAAAACAAAAAGCAGTGTCAACATCCAAAAGAAGCAAAAAAAAGAATCCACAACTGCAAAACAAACCTACCTCTATCTGCAATAATCCAGAAGGATGATAATGTAGGAAAGGAGTTTCAGTATTTGATATAAAGAAGCAAATGAAGCCAGCTGTGAGTACTATGGCTCAGTAGTTTGTGTTATCCCCAGTCAAATCCTCCATGAAGACATTACTCCCAATTAAGTCTTGGATATAGACTTATTCTTTGGATTTGGACATAATTCAAAGCACTCTTGTGCTCTCATGTACACACACTTAGTTTGTATGATCAATGGCTTTTTTGCATGTCTGATGTTGTCCCATTGATTCATTTTTTAGCTCACATGCATATTGTATCACGCTGACTCATCATGCTGTGCAGGGAATAATGGTGGAAAGCAACATAACAGATGTAACACAATGCAGTAACCAAAAAAAGACAAGTAATTTTATGATCAATAAGCAAATCCATTTGGTGAGATAGAAGGGATCAGTTTGGAGACATGATTTATTTTTCCTTTACGCAATGCATGACGGCCCTTAAAATTATGAGTCACATATATTAGACTTACCAGAAATCTCCTGTGTGTAGGTCATGTAGCACAGCTGAGTGATGGTTGATGGCTTTCCACAGTGCTCTCTATAGGCATGCTCTGCAGAATGCAAGAGGTTAAGAAGCCTGTAAAGGTGTTAGATTCCTAGGTGCTAGAAGTGTCCCCTTATTTTACTGCAGAGACTAGTTTTCCTTCTGCAGAGGACCTGGCCCCATCAATATGGTCCTGCCTATCTGATGTCAGTCTGCACTGAGGGAGCCCTGGGTTGCAAGACAAAGCGAACACATCAGATATAGCTCCCTCACACCTTTTTGACCAAAAGCAAAATAAATCTGGGGACTCTAACATGCAGGCATTAGTCAGAGCTACTCAACTAAAATCTAGTACTTACAAGCAAAACATTAGGATCAAAAGAGCCAAACAAAAGAGCCCTGCTCACCTTAACCTCCTTTCTTGTTCCCCTTTTATGGGCTTGGCCCTTTCACCATCTGCATGCATATGTCTTGTCCCTGAGAGACAACAGTTTCCATCAGCCTGCATAGCCAGAGGATCTCTTCTGTGCTTGTAGTGCCTGTGTGCTTTTCCCTGCAATACCAGGGATGGTCCCCGATTGTCCTTGGCCTTGGTAATATCACCAGTCCCCATACACTGATCAGTACTTCTAAGGCATTCCTGTGCTTGAGAAATAGTTTCACAGGCGGCAGGCAAATAGTTTTCAATATGCATCAAGGGAAAGCAGCTCCCTACATGTGTCAATGACACTTGTACTTATTTTCTGCAATGAGTGAAGGGGTGTGTATAATAGGAAAAAGCCTCCTTCCTCCTCTCTCTTTGCTCTCCAGGAGCCTGAGTTCATCCTGTCTCTTCCTCCAAAGATTTATTGACATTCATTACATTAAAAAAGGGGTGGGTTCTCTAAGGTGTTTTTGATGAGCTTCTGAGATTACACCTGATGCGAGAAGTGATCGACACCAGAGATGAGGAATTCACCCCAAGTTTTCACTCATGTTTGCTGTCAGAGTATTAGCAGGAGCTCTGAGAACCCCCTGTTAGCACATCACTGGTTTTATGTCTGTCAGGTGCGAGTCTTGATCTGATTATTTGTCTGAGAGACTTTAAATTCCTCATTTCAAATTTCAAAAGGATGGGCAGCAATCTGTTTCAGCACCTTTGTTCTTTCTTCTTCACAGCCACATGTTAAAACTGGGATATTTTACCATCAGCTATTAGTACTTGGCATAAGGGTCTCCAACCCGCCTTTTCCTCTTCCGCTCTCTTTTGCTTTGTCTGAGATTGTATAGCTGACATAAACCAAGATAGTTCAGTGCCTCAAAGGAAAGTCAGACATCACTGTCACGAGGCACAGCTTGACTGCATATTAACAAATACTCAAGCAGTTTGCAAATCTCCTAGGTCTGATCCTCTTTAAATTTTCTGATGGTTTAACAAGTCAAGATTTAAAAAGAGAAATGAGCAATTAAAAAAAAAAAAAAAAAGGAGAGAACAAAAACTGCCATCATAAAAACCTTGTAATGACGTATCCTTAGGGGTGGATGCTAACTATTGCCTTTAGGTTCCTACACACAGGCTTTCATCTCTTCTCTCCCATAAGCTGCTGTGACCCTTACTGGTATCCAGATGTTCCCTCTGTTTTTCTTTGGTAGCTCATCACTCTCTGAGGTATTTGTCTTTCAAGAGGCATTTTTTCAATGTTGCCCCCTGCTTACAGTTGATTTTTAATTTTTGTATACTTTGTTAAGAAAAAGGAAGTCATAAAAAAGTGTAGTTAAGAAAAATGTACTTTCCCTATTGAAAAAAAAAAAAAACAGGTTACATTTTAATAATTACAGAATCCTAAGGGGATAATGGAAATAGTATGGAAATAACACAGGGGGAAAGGTGCTATTAAATCGTCTGTTGAAAGTCTCACTGAGTAGAGAATTTATCAGAAATAGTGGTAAGTATGTGAACAATTATGGCTATGTAGTTAATGTAATTGTGAAAGGTAAGGTTTAACGTGGAATGGACAAGAGAAGAGCTGTAAAGGTGACCTTTATTGTTTCACTGTATTATTGGTTAAATCAAAGCTCCTCCAATTCCTCTGTATGCTTACAGCTGGCAAGACAGGGACTTGTTCCTGTGCACCAAATGACTTCAAGCTTGTTTAGAGAGAGAATCTTTCCATCACAGTCTCCTTTTCTCACTTGTACACACACTCTTGCATCAAGCTTGCAAGCCCTCTTCCTGTTTTGAAACCTGCAACTGCAGCATCTCTTACTCTTCATGCTTCTGATGCCTCCTTGCTTTCTTGACTTTGACTAACCATTCTCTTCCCTCCAAGACCTCTCCAGAGAAGGTGGTTCCACTGCTATTCCGTTCTTGAACATACCTAGTTATCCTCACTTCCTGGAGAGCAAGGGAGAAAAATCAATCAATGTTTTTGGCTCCTGTACCTTGCCTCAAACTTTGAAGTGTTATAGATGTGAACATCACCCACTGGGACTCTCAGGGAATACTGCACTCTGGAGGCACCTTCTTAAAGGTGGGGGAAAAATGCCATATAGAGGAGCTACTATTGCTATTTTCAGTATTAAGAAACTGAATTAAAAAAAAAAAAAACAAAACCACCCCCCCCCAAAAAAAAAAAGCAAACAAAAACCACCAAAAATTGCTGATGTTATGAGTCAGAGTCTGACCATTAGAAATCCCTTGTTTACAGCAAGGAGGCTTGGCGACACCCGTAGTCATGCCTATAGGGCTTGAGCGGTCACTACTCAACTTCGGCTCCACGATATCTGGCCAGTGCAGCCTGACCTCAACATTAGACCTATATTAGGCATTTTAGTTAATTACATGTTAATGGCTACTTTAAAATTAAAGTTTAGAACTGGTAAGTTCTTGCATCAGTTACACAAACAGTTTTCTCAAAGAAAACATTTGCAGAGAGGACAGAAGCATCAAAACTTGTGTGTTTTGCATCTGTACATCTCCACCATCTTTCTCTTTGAAGAAATTATCATTGTTCTTACTGGGGCTTTTAACAAGATGCTGTTAAAAGGATAACAGGTCCCATGGCTTTACCTCCCTTGTGGAAAACTGGAGTACAAAAGGCATAGCAAAGTCACATGTGGAGGCAGTGAGCTAGCTATGGCCAGAAACCCTTTGCAATCCACAACCTTCACTTTTGGGCTATTCACAGAGACATCATATGGTAGTTAGAGCAATTATCTAGCTTACCTTCTTCCTCATCACCTGTTTTTACAAGTATGACTCAAGTCCCATAGACATTTTAATGGAAACATACCACATCACTGTAACCTCTTTTATTTCTTCAGCTGCCCCTGGTTGTTGCCCTGCCTATCCCTGTGCCTTGCACCCTGAGCATCAGTAAATAAAAGAGGACTGATGTGGTTTTTCTTCACAAAGGCCATACTCATGGTCACTTCAGACCGTTTACACAACAGGAGCCTCTGAAACAAGAATAATAATATAATCATAGAATGGTTTGTTTTGGACAGGACCTTAAATCTCCTCTAGTTCTAAACCCCCTGCCATAGGCAGGGACACCTTCCACTAGACCTGGTTGCTCAAAGCCCATCCAACCTGGCCTTGAGCACTGCGAGGGATGGGGCAGCCACAGCTTCTCTGGGAAACCTGTGCCAGTGTCTCACAAAGAATTTCTTCAAAATACCTAATATAAATGTCCCTCTTTCAGTTTAAAGCCATTCCCCTTGTTCTATTGCTACATGTCCTTGTAGAAAGTCCCTCTCCAGTTTTTTTGTAAGATCCCTTTAGGTAGTGGAAGACTGCTAATATGCTTTAGGGAGCCAGAACTCTGCTCAGATGAGACTTATCCTGCACCTTGCCATATCATTAAGTGACATACATTACCTGCTTAGGACAGGGCCCTTTGCAAAATCATGAAGTATTTGAAAGAAGTTGTTTATAGCACACAAACAAAACAAGTGCAGTAGTCCTAGAGTAGCAATGTAATCATAACTAGTCCTTCCTAGTACACATGTTTTTTTAACTCTTCACAAAATACTGAAAAAAGCAGGTTGCATAGAAAATGCAGATTGCACTCATTTTCTCCTTGCTGAAAGTGCAAGCCACAGTCCCATTGTCCATGGGGTGAGAAACCTACAAAGGCCATGATGATACGCTCAGGCTCATGAAAGGTGCACTGCAAGCCTCACTGACAGGAGGGATGAAATGGTACTGTACAAAGCAACTGGTGTTTGTGGGCAGGAAAGATCCATGGGAAGAGAGGGAAAGAAATGCAGCCTTACTGATGAGGTTATAGTACAGTAACCAGCAGCTGGATCATGCTGAAAGTACGCTGAAAGGAGCTGAATACCCAAGGCAGGGCATGGATAGCAAATTCATATCACAATCCCATGTGACTATCTGGGGGGATAAACCTAACCAGTCAAAATGGCATGGCATAAAACAGAGAACAGAAATCTTTTTCATAGAGAAGGTTTGCAGCAGTGTCATTCTTCCCCTTGCTGACATTTCCACTGGTAAGTGCATATAAAGTGACAGCGGAGCTGTTCAGTCCAATTTTAAATGAATGCTGTAAATTGGGATTTTGACAGCTTATTAAAAATTTAAGTATAATTCCAAACACTTGGGTTACTTGATTTTATAGTTAACATTTTTTTATTGGAATAGTAACACATGCTGTCTGTCAGGAAGCTAGCCACAATAGCCCTAGGCTGATTTAACAAAAATAGTAGTCTATAACTGTCAGGACTGTGCCATGTTGTACACGGGCACTTCTTTAACCTGATAATTCACACAGCTGAACATGTCTAAGAATCATCTTAGGTGTTCTTGCAATCTGAGGCAAACTCTGTTCTCTTCCCCAGTGTGGCATAACTGGAGCACCTACTGGCAGCAGGCTTTGAAAAGAGTCCACAGGTTGTATCAGAAGAGCACTGAAATGTCACAACTTACCAAAGTTAGACAGGAACATCAGAAAAAAAAAAAGGAAAAAGAAAAAGAAAAAAAAAAAGAAAAAAAAAAGAAAAAGAAAAGGAAAAGGAAAAGAAAAAAACAGAAAAAGAGAAAAGGAAAAAGAAAAAAAGAAAAAAAAAGAAAAAATAGAAAAGGAAGGTTGGTTCATTTTAAAATGAAAAGTGATTTTTTTTGTTTAAGGGAAGCACAACCAAGGAAACAATTCAGTTCTTCAAAATATTTCACTGACCCCAGTTGCAAGAGAGACCTAAATATGGCCAAGGTCATGAATTATTTGGTATTTG
Organism: Neopsephotus bourkii; assembly: GCF_033783945.1. NCBI lineage: Eukaryota > Metazoa > Chordata > Aves > Psittaciformes > Psittacidae > Neopsephotus > Neopsephotus bourkii. The sequence continues at coordinate 3,275,108 of NW_026900781.1, forward strand.
ACAGCTGGCACAAATGCAACCTGACCGGGTTTGTTTTCTCCATTTATAAAAAGGGAAGTGAAGCCTCAAGTGCAGTTTTTGTTGGCAATTGCAATTATGTGTGTACAAGCTCCCGTACAATGTCTGCATAAAATGCAAATATTTTTACTGAAAATATAGTTATTGAAAATCATTTATAGTTTTGTTTTATTATAAACTAAAATTGTGCTGAAATATTTTAATGAAAAATCATACCACTTCAGAGAGCCTAACACACTTGGAGACCAAAAACGGACCCACATACAAGCTCCTATGTTGACTGACTTACAGTGGCAATTTATGCCTTCCTCTTGATAAACTAATATCTCAACCAAATAGGTAGGGAGTCAAGCTCTCTCAAAACTAGTTTCTACAAGAGGAAATAACTTCATCTGATAAGACTGGCAACTAGAAGAAGAGAAGCAGCAAGGGTTCAGATGCAGAAAAAGATGGGCTTAGCATAAGACATCAAAGTGCTTGACTCTTCTGCAGTAATAGACCACGCAATACTTTCCACACTAGTAAAAAAAGGCAACTTTGCTCATTCCATTCACTACATATCATTTTGTTACTTGGGCAAGCTTGCATTTTCTGTCCCTCCCAGTTAAAAATTGCCCAAATCATATATATGTGTATGCAGTATTAGAATATTTAAAAATGTCCATATGTCTGTACATATCTCAGCACATGCACATGACTTCCAGTTTTACAGTAAGACTGACCTGGACTGGGGGATCTTCTTTGGAAAAGAGAAAGAGCAGAACTAAGTAGCATTTACTTTGTGAGTACTTTCAGTTTTTTCAATTTGAGGCCTCTTTTAATCTATCATATTGGATGTTCACAGTACTTATATTTGAGAGTATTATGAGGGCATCACAGAGAAGGATTAATATATAGTCTTTTTTTCTATTTGCAACACTAATGAATTGTGACAGTTACAGAATTATAGTAGTTTAAACATGGGAAATGACATGGAATATTCCCATTTCACTGCCAAAGTGATTGCTTAATACTCTTATTTTCTTTACAGAACGGAGATCCATAACGATGTCAATGTCTGTATTTCAACTAAGAGAATAAATGAAAATACAAAACATGAGGCTATGGGGTACAGGCTCTTTTTAGAGATGGTGAAGTGACAGTTCAATTTGTCATTGCATTGAGTGCAGCTGACCATTTAGGAAAATGGATCCTCTGTCTACATTGGTCACATTCTGAAATGAATCCTTTCACTGTGCCACACTGTTAATAAGATTTATTCATCCTGTGAAAAGCAAGGCGTTCCCATCAGAACAAATCAAATTTAATGTAATACAAGTTATTTCTTTTTTGCCCATATTTGTGGTAATAAGGTTCTACTCCAGAATTTCATTTGTTTCATGGGACTTTCGTTTTCAGTTTCAACCCCAAATTCATTCCTAAGCAGTCTGTATTTACTTATTCTTGTGCCACGACTATATGTTTTTGCTTAGCTCTCGTTTTGCTAGGCCGAAACAAGCTGAAGGGGTTAGCTTTCTAACCATTGCTCTGTTCATTCTGTCGGATCTTTTTCTGTATCTATTTCTCTTATTTCAGTACATCTGCCCTCATTGTGGAGATCCAAATTGTACATGATGTCTCATGTGGAGTCTTCCCATATTGTCTAGAAAGCCGGTAACAATACTCAGGTAAATGCTCTCAATTCAACACTTGTTTTTGTAAGGAAAAGTTGCTTTTCTTCTCAATAGCCTTATCTTACTGAGCCTAAGGTGCTAGGCATTTGTTGCCTCTCATTTAAGTCAGACTGAACAGTCAGCAAGACTATTATTACTGCACAACAATACAGATGGCTATAATTGCAAATGGATTTACTGGATTAAAAAAAAAAGAGGTACAAAACTTTATCTACAGGATAGGACAGAAGAAAAAATAGTGGGCATCAAATGTTTCTTACATTTCTTTAGGGAATTGCTGAGTATTTTACTTATTGCTACATCACATAGAAGTTATGTATGTCATTAAAAATATTTGGGAAACAAACTAGGTTCAAATACAAGTGCAAGCATGAGACGTACAGATAAAGACAGTACACTTAAGGATTTGATGCAATAACATCTGCCATCCACAATGAATGTTTTCAGCCTTTCAAATATTACGCAAAGCGTACGTATATTTATTTTCACTTCCCTTTATTGAGTCATTTCACCTCTCTGCTATCATTGTCGAAGCATTGAGAAACACTACATTGACAACGCAAGACATATCTACAGTGCTGTTCAAAAGTTTTAAAGGCTTTTGCTATTTTTCTAGAGATGGTAGAAATACCCATTTACCTCAGGACAAAGCAACCTTCAGATCCAGCCTTTGAAAACGTACTGGGACTACCATGATAACTCACATAACTCAGTTTGGGATAGCCAAAGATGCTGACATCAAGGAATGAAATATTGCCTTCACTGAGCACAGACTCAGGCATTGATCTCCCTTTGACTGTGATTTTAACAGTGATTTTAGAAATGTCTGGCATGGCTCATGAGCCTAATTGGTGTAAACATTTTTATGACTGTCAAATTTTAAAATGCCATTTTTACCCCAAGCACATTCCTTGTTTCTATACTGGTTCTACGTACAGGTTTTTGCAACACAGCATAGGACATACTACACTTTGATTTTTATGCATACAGCTCTGATACAGGGATCCTCAATAGCTGTAGTTATTGCTGGGATGTGGAATAGCATTAAGGAGCTCCAGTTTTGTGCCTGCATAGCTATACTATTGACAATAATGAGCTCTGCAATGGTAATTTCATATAGTTACCTGGGAAAAACAAACAAACAATCAAACAAACAAACCTTTTATGTGATTAAGACTTCTGATTGAGTACCCAGAATTTCTGCAGTGCATATACAGCAGTTTAGAGAAATCAAACTTAAATCAGCTCTTCTACTGCATCTACATTTCCTTCCGCTACTCCCATATAGGTCTGACAAAACCAGCTGCAAGTCAAGTACTCATAGTGGAGAGCAATGTGAATTATTCTTCTTCTGGTCTTCACCATGTGCTTTGCTATCAAACAATGCCAAAGCTGGAAAGGCTAGAAAATATCTATATAAAATATACATACATATATATATATATATACACACACACATGCTGCATACATTAGCCAAGTGCATATAGCGTACTGAACTGCTAAACATCTCTCTGCATGGGCTTCACAGGAACAGAGACCCTGTTAAGAACGACTCCTCTCCATTTTTTTTTTCCATACACTTGGGCTATTGTACCATCCTGTCCCCCAGCAATGCTTCCTCTCTTTTGACCTTTTACCCTTTCTGCTTCAGCCCTTCTATGAATGGCAATGAAACAAAAGGAGAGAAAAATCAAGAGAAGAGTAATTAACAAGAAGATAACTGCTCCAGCTCCTCAGAGGTATCCTTACAAAGTGACTCTCTGAGGTTATCACTGCAACAGAATATACCAGTGTCAGGGATAAACAAGAATGACCAAAACTGAGGACAAAAATAACCCAAGAAACAAAACTAAACAGATAAGCTAGAGACAGCCTCAGTTATTTTTGAGCTCCATTTTATTAAAGAAATTAACAATGAAATTAATACATTATGCAATTGAAGCTAACATCTTGTTTTTAAGCCATAGCTGTTTAAGTGGACTATGTGTTTATAGCTTCAGCTCCTTGAAATCTTACGTCATGTGTATTTGAACGGTTTCAGATTAAAACTGGGAGAAAAGTCTGTTAATACTCAGTTATTCAATACAGTATTGCCAAATTACCTGGAGAGATGCTGTAGATTGATAGACTGATGAATGTTAAATAGCTACTGAGCTTATCCATTTCATCTAGTTGTACCATGAGTAGTACAAGAGCTAATACAGACTAGTGAATTTCAAATGTATGCCCCAAGCATGCACATATATTACACATTAAAACCCAATAGTAAAACTATTCCTTAGGCATTATTAAGAGGATTTGGTTAATCACAGGAAAAGTCGTTGTGCTAAAATGATATTCTTTTTGTTGACAACATTATCTAATGGAACTATGTGAAGCTCCAAAGAAAACACACTGACTGACACAAATGTTAGAGTAGGAAAAACAACAACTTCAGTGAGGCCTCCCTGCAAGTTAATAATTTGTTTTACTTTATTCCCTCTTGCTTGTCTCAAGGAATATTTTCAAATGAAAATCACATGCTCATGCCTTCTAGCTGGAGTGAAGTACTGAGATAGCAGTTTTGAAAATTGCTGTGGGGATTAGAAGACCTCCTGCCAGGATGCCATGCCTGGTAAACACTTCACACAGGAGCCACTGGGAGGCCCTGCTCTGAGAACACTTCTACTGTGTCATTTCTTCATCACAAAATCCATCAGTGGCAATTCCCATGTCCTTTGATGCTGGAAGCTTTCCTATTGTGGCCCTTGCCCAATAAGGTGAAATTGTATATTGCATAAAATTACTGAATATTGCATTTCTAGTTCCAGCATCTTTTGATACGATTGCTCCTACCTGCTTAGGAAAGACAAACCACATTAGGTAAAACGAAGTTGCAGCCAAATAACAACAGTTACTTAGTAAATGGGAAGTTTGAAAGAGAGATATCTCACAGATGGGATGTCCCTTGGCTGTCCAACATGTCCTTCTACCCGTCATCCCTGTGCTTCTCCTTATGTGCAGTACAAATCCTTCTTCTTCCATGCAATAACATGGAAGGAAAAGAAGATTGTGCTGCTTTTTCCCCTAGTCCTGGCTTCTGTCTTTGGCGAGTGAGGACACAGAGAAAAGCCTGCATGGTAGAAGTCACTTTCAAGGGACATTTTACTGGTGCCAGCCTGCTGTGCCATGAGCACTTATTGGTTACACACTACAAACTTTTATTTCCTTGCTTGCTGGCCACACGGTACCAAAACTCCATGCTGGCCACAGAAGGCAGGTGCCTGCTGCTATATGACCAAAGGAAAATGTTTATGAGACTTCTTGGGCTATTATATGGCCATTTTCCTAAGCAATCTTTGGCTGCTGGAGCTCTGTACCCTCTCATATCAAGTGTCATGTGGTGGGGACAAAGGTGGGGGGTTGATTCCTTATTTCTATGATTTGTAAAAAGGTAAATGTTTATCTCAGTTTTGGCACTGAGAGGAAGAGCAGAAAGGGTTTTAAAGGCACTTTGCATGTAAATATTCATGAAACAAAACTGTTCTTCTCATGCAATAGGCAGTAAGCAGCAGAAACAGAAACATAATTTAGCAATGCAAAATGAGCTCCAGGCATCTTGTAATTACACCCTTTTTTCCCTTTAAAATTCGTCACAACACTGAATTGCATGTGGTTAGTTTGACCTGTGCTTGACGGTGTTCACAGTGGTAGGAAGTCTTTGTGACTCACGCTTTCCATCAGAATGACATTTAGATTACTTGGGTATGAAGTAAAAAATACACAATTTTTTTGCACACAGTTTATGACCCCAAAGGGCTATGGTTTTTGTGATTTGTATTGAATTTATCATGTTTTAAAATTATTTATCCAAAATATATTTTCATCATATAGTTTCCAACCTAAATTTATTTAGTTCCTATCTTTCTGACTTTCTTTTAAGACATGTTACATTATGGATCTGTGGAAGCATGTGATTCAGAGAAACAATGAAACATGCCAGATATTTGAAATGCAAAGATACTGGCAGTTCCCTGGGGCAGGTACTTCAGTATTGTGACAGCCAGGACCCTGTGTAATGAAAGCTGTGGCTCTAGATGGCTCATATTCAGCTTCTCAGAGGTTTTGTCAACTGGTTCTTCATGCAGCATCTAAAAAAAAGTGTGCTCCATACCTAGTGCTCCTGTGGAAAGGTTAGAAAGACAAAGGTAATTCTAAATCCAAAAACCAAGAATGCAAGCAACAGGAATGAGCATCCTTCCTGACTCTACCAGAGGCGAGTATAGCTGAGCACCTGCAGAAACAAGTCATGCATCCACCACCAGGAAGGTGAGCAGTGACACTGGCCTTCAGGTTCTTCTCTGCTCCATCAACACCAGGTCCCAGTCAGTGCACAATGAAGACAGGTTCTGCACACACCTACATCTGATGCCCAGAGAACAACATTAGCCAAGAGGCCCTGTGATAATACAGCTACTAAGTGGTGCAGCTCTATCAATAGAGATACACTGCAAGGACTCAATAGCCACAGGCCAATCCTTAAGGCTAACCTTAGCATGGTACTATGCCCAGACAAGCATCTCCTGGGAAGAAGCTTATTAGCCATGCACTGTCCTAGTGGCTGCATAGCTTCCTGATCCCAGCTGGGTTGTGACCACCACTTGGAAGCTGCAAAAAAGCATCCCTGGTCCCCAGCAAGTCATCATGCTCTCACTACCTGTTACCTTTGGGAATTTGGTGCATGTTGTGGTTTGGTCAAAATCAAAGATCTGAATCTTGTGCCCTTCCTCAAACTGAGCAATATTTATTCTTCATTCACATAATTTAAGTGTAAAGGCCCCATACAATAAGCAAATGCTTAGAGTTCAGACAAAAATTTTTGATGAAAAGTGGATGTAAGGTAACAGCAGGTGCCTATAAAAAGCTTTTCTGTTTATAAACCACCTTGTAGTTAACAATACAAGCAATATTAAAAAATGGGGGAAAAAAAAGTTTAGCTCTCACCACTAGTTCTACTGCTTTCAATTAAGTGAAATCCATAAATACCACAGAATTGTCAATTCCTACTGTGTTACATGTTTCAATTGTTAGAACAAGAAAAGGTATTACTTTTCTGCCACGCATTAAATTTAATAATAGTCACCGTGTTGAAAAGAATAATTGGAAAAACCTTTCCTTGGGTTATCAGAAGGAGAGAGTTAATATCTCCAGTTAATCCCATTATGATTATTATATATGACTCTAGGTTGGATTAATTCATAGATAGCACAGTTATTACTAAATAAGACTTCAGGCAACCATACATGAATTTCTGTAAATTGTGATCAGGCCTCAGCGCAGCGGTCACCAGGTAATAGATTAACGAGCTTGTCAGTATTAAATTCATTTATTTCTCCTTATCATTCACAGAGCAGGTGGTCTCTAACTCCACCAGTCTGCACAAACAGCTCTGAAAGACTGGTAGCTTTTTGCAGAGAAATGGAAAGAGCAGCAGCAGATTTCATTTATCAGGAATAACATTCTGTTCATGACCTTTCATCTCCAGCAACTCGGCAGACTCAATCTGTTGGTGCTATTGACCCTGTGCATTTTGTGCAGACTGGGGTGGAATGATGGCAAATATACTGAAATAGGATAGACTTGCTGTAACTTGAAATTAAGCAAGGCCTTAAAAAAAAACCTTCAAAGGATTAAATATGAGTGCATGCATGCATGCATTTGTTGAGAGAAAGCATGTAGTGATTGATTGGACTGTGTTCTGCAGATATGCACATATATTGGTTTCAGTGGAACTGCAAGATGTGTAAGTCAGTGCAGTTTCTCTTACCCTTCTACAAAGTCAAATCAGTCCTGGCTGCCTCTGTCACACTAACAGTGTAAATTCATATACAATTAAAATATGTGTATTAATTTGGCACTTTTATATATATATTAATATATATATTAAGTTTGCCAATTTTTGCACACACACACATATATATAAAACTAAAAATGCTGGAAAGGTTTCACAGTTATTTAAAAATAAGAGGGATAGCCCTTAGTCTAATCAGGATATATTGTCCCTTCTTTCCCTCACTTTTCTCTGTACTAGAGCCAATAAAATATTCGTCTTGGAAAAAGCAAAAAGGATGGGAAAGAGTTCTATTTTGACCTTTAACTCAACAGCTTGTCTGATTGAATCTCCATATGCTGAAAAAAATGAAGGCAAAAGAGCAGAAGAATTTCACTAAGCAGGGCTTCAGTGGGGCTACATTTCTTATCATCTCACTTGTTTACACAGTGCATTTGTTAGAATTACTGCAGCTCCCCATCTACTAGTGCAGTATTCCCATTACAAGCTAAAAAGGTACAGAGGACTTGATTGAGGAGGAATAGTGATCAGGAAACAAAGTGAAATGTCCATCCATTTTGTACCAGCAGGCAGCTTTTCCACAGGGTAAGATAAAGAAGAGTAACACAAGATTTGTTGAAGGAGTTTTGTAATGCTTCTCGTTGTACTATGTCAGTAAGTGTTGTCAAGGAGTGCTTTCACCAAGAAGTTAAATTACAGTCATCATGAAGAACAAGGCCGTGCTACTGTCATCAGGACTACTGATGGCATAATACAATGCTGCATGCAATGAAAATTTGAAAGACAGGATAGGTCTGCCATCAAAGGATGCTTTTTCTTGTATGGGTAACATTTTTCCCCTCACTTTTCTTATAAAAAGAATTTTAATTGGAAAACAAGCAAACCCCAAGCATAGCAGGTAAAAGGATTTTTAAAGTAACCCATAAGAAAAATTATCCTGAAAACAATTGTCATTTTTGGGGTGCAACTTGAAGGTATGAATTACAGTGGATATCTCCAAAAAAAGTAGCAGCCAAATCCTTTCTCAAGGAGCTGTGTATGCTTAGGTTTCTCAGCCCTAGATGTGTACTAAACACACCTCTGTTTTTATTGCTGAAAAACTGCCGCTCTGAACAGTACTTGGTAGGATTTCAGAAATGCTATAATTGAGCAGGGTGGCATTTAGGAGGCAGGTATAATGTAAAACCATTTAATTAAAAGCAGGTTACATCCGAACCCAAACAGAAAGATAGTTTATCCTGGAATGACTGAAAATCGATATGTATGATCTGTTTTGCCATCAGCTTCTACAAATGTGGCTCAACCACCTTAAAATTGTGCCCCAAATAGTATTCGAACACACACATTTGTCAGATAAGTAAGAAATCAGCTGATGTTCATTACTAATCCTCAGTCAGTTACACCATAAAGAAGTCTAGTTTTACAATTTTTTAATAGAAATTTTCTTCTTTTATACATTCTCATGGATGAGCATTCATTAATGATTACCTCACTCCATTTATATATAATTGAAATTATATGTAAATTTAAATGGTATTAAAAAAAGAAGGAAGTGCTGCTGCTTTAAGAAAGTTACAGTAGACAATAAATCTGTTTTCAGCCTTCTGGCATACTCATGTCCTTTCTTCCTGAAAACATGAAAATTATGCTTTCATAGGACAAATCACCTGATTGTTTCCCCAATGAATCAGAAAGTAGATGGTTCTCTTGTGCCAAAAAAAAATAAGAAAAAGAAAAAGAGTACTTGAAATGGCACACATCAGACATAATTATTTCTTCTTGCCTTTTTTTCCCCCTTTTTCCTCATTATTCCATCAGGTTAATGTTCCTCATGTGAAATTTTGAAGAAGTTGAAAAAAAAACCTGGTGAGGTTAACTTGGTTTTATTGGACTTGCTACCTATTCTGCATAATAGGTATGCATAAATAACTATACATAATATATGTAAAATACACGTTTAAAAACCAAACCAGTTTTCCCATCATTTTTTTTATTTTCTTTCTATGGGCAGCATTCACCTTTGTCGCCTGCTTCTAAAAAAAATGTTTGCTCCAAAAATTATGTTAACCATCCAGTGTTTTGTTTGCACTCTATTCAGGAGCTTGCATAAATATTCAAGATATACAGAGAAAGAAGGGAGCAAAATGCCTGATATTGTACTTTACATTACTGGGATTCCTGGCAGGACTGAAAAAAACCCTTAGTCAAGTTTGGTTCACATAAATGTTGGCAAACCATGTGAATCCTGGAGGCTGGATCTTTTCTTCTTTTATCTGCCCTCTTTCAGTATATGGGTTTTCCTTATTGTATACCACCTCCCTAAGCACTGCTCTGCCCTTCAGCTACCCTTACTCCATAGGCTTTCCCTGACTGCTTGTTATACCTCCCCAGCCAACTACTCTTTCCTAGTCCTTATATATGAAGGAGCAATATATGTAAAATGCTTTCAGTTTGCCAGCTCAACAGTGCTATGCAAGTGAGAACTTTATCAGAGTAATGAATATTTAGATAAATAAGACTTTCTCCATCCAGCCAGCTTCAATGTGTGCAAGAATGCTAATTGCTAGGTGGGTGAGATAAAGACTAGGTACTTTGAGCATCCAAGCAGGTACCAAGGAGGAGCGTCAACCTCTTTGAGCTGATGACCTTTACATCTCACTGCTGATGGAGATCCACAAGTCACAGCACACAGCAAACTACCTATACCCATACAAATCACTTGAGGTTTCTCTTGGTTTTCTGAGGAAACAATGCTTACACAGTCACACTCTCTCTGTTTTTACCAAGCATGCAATAGCTGCTTTGGCATTTACTTTTGATAATGGACTGTCGCATTTCACACGCTACTAGCTATCAGCCAGGACTCAGGCCAAAAGTCCTGCAAAATGGGGATAGCTTAGAGGTTTAATTTCATAGAATCACCATAGGGATTTCATAGAATTCATCCATAGGGATGGAAAGGACCTTAAGATCATCTAGTTCCAGCCTCCCTGCTATGGGCAGGGACACCTCACACTAAACCATCGCACCCAAGGCTTCGTCCAACCCTAGGCACTGCAAGTGCAGAAACAGAAGAAACTGTACATGTCAGGGAAGAAATCCACTGAAGTTTGCAGGATTGTCTTCATTATCTTTAAAGACCCTTCGTATCAGTTCTTGGAGTTGTAGAGCAAGTTTCTCATTGTTTTCCCATTTGCATTACATCCTAGTCCAAATGAGTACCAAAGCTGAGATCTTCAAACAACACAAAGATATTTAGGAACATAAACATCCCTGAATGTTGATGGCATCTTCCTAATGCTCTCAAGCTACTTCTAAAAACGCCTGTTCAACATCTGTGAGATTGTTTTTTCTTAATTGTATGCCCTTGCTTTTTGTTCTCTTTTGGGCTGCAAATCAAAAGAAGCCAATTTTCTACACTTGCAGCTTGCAGCAAACTTATTCAGCCTAAACTATATGCAAAATTTAACCACAATTCAGCATGGAATTTAAATACTATTATAAAAATAATAGGGAGCAATAATTATCACCAACATTAAAAAGCATTATCTTTATCAGGCATAGAATATAGAAAATCTTCCAGGATTAGTTAATACTAATACATTTTTTTACACTCAGCCAGAAGTACCTGATCTCCTCTCTAGACACTTTTTCTCAGAAAGCAATTGACAATTTATAATACTTACTGAATTTAAAAGTTAATTGCTATCTAACTGAAGCAGCTTATTATACAAGTACTGGGACTATGCCTGTCTGCCAATCAAATACACTAAAGCATTCAATTTAAGCAATTTAAATTAAAATATCATTTTATAAAGTTGTTTTGATTGTGATTGCATATTGAGATTTTAAATAATTTTGACTTAATTTCAAGGGAGATGGATTCATTTTGTATATTATCAAATTGTAATCATTTTCTGTGTGATTAACATTTAATTTATGTCTACACTCTCAGCACTTTCCTTCCCTATAGCCGTAGTTGTATTATTCTTTCTTAAAAAGCTAGTGTTCTGTGCAATGCACGGTGGAGATGAAGCAGCAATAAGCACAATGAAAAAATTACATCTGGATCTCTACAAGCAACCCCCAGTGGGATGCAACTATCATGTTTCATCATAAAGCCAAAAAGACATCTCTATAATGGTAAGAAGACTTTGTCATAGAGACAGTTAAAAATATAAATGTATGTTGTACAGTGTGATATGGTCACTTTGTAACTAAAAACAAGATGAGCAAACAACAGCTCTAAATTAACCTTCAGCCCAAATTTTAGAATCAGAAGACAGTAATACAGACACAATGAATGTAGCATTATACTCACTGCAGCACAGACAGGTGCTTTCTCCTGTATCCTTCTTCAATGTCTATGTCAGGACTCATACATGCATTTTGAGAAGTGATAGATAGATAGTTCACAGTCCACTGCAAATGCATTATTCATGAGTGGAAGTGAGCATTTATTTTCACTTTGGTAGCTGGTATATTTGTCTTTTTGGAGGGGAAGGTGTGAAAAGTAGTTGAATTATCAAAGAAGTGAATACTCTAGGTTGACTTTGGTGAAGAGTCTAGCCAAATTCAATAAAGCAGGAAAAACAAATGTCAGGAGCCAAAAGACAAAGCATTCTGGCATTTTTTAAATTAACTATCCTTTCTGATTTTTCAGCTAAGTTCACCAGGGGGAAGATTTTCTAGTCCTTAAGCAGCATTTGGGGTGAATTACCTGGAAATAGTCCAGTTCAAATAACTTGCATTGCTCAAGGAAGGATGTAAGAAAATATATGTCTCTGAATACGCTTTTAAAGTTAAAGAAGTACTCTAAATTCCCTGAGATGTTAGTAACCTGTTGATGAGCAAACATGGCCTAAGAATTTAGCTATTGACTTACACTGAATTTCATCCAGGCTAATATTTTATAATGTACACAATAACAGTTGTGGTCAGTACCACTTTAAACTGAAGTGTCCTAGCTAATTGCACAACTCCCCATATCTTTTCTGAAGGAAATGCAGTTAGCAGCAATCTGACTGAGCTCATCGGAAACAAGTACCAAGCAGGAATTTACATCCTGTCTTTGTCTGGGGACTTGATCTAGAGTTTACAGATTTGTTTTCCCTCTTAGGGTTTATAAATGAACCCATGGATGTTTTGTCAATGTGCACCATGTATTTTTTATTCTTTTTTCCATTGTCATCTCTCTGCTTTGGAGTGAGCTACTAGTCCTTTTGAGTATTCAATTAATGTGCTGTAAACCAAAATACACACACAAAATAGAAAAAGAAAAAAGAAAATCTATAAGGTAACAGCACCAGGAGAGCAGCTGAAGACATTTAGAATTTACAATCTTTGTAATGATGCAGTAAAAGCAGAAACAACACAATCTATAGGGCAGATTTTTTTTTTTTTTTTTTTTTCTGGGGAGGGGAGGACACGAATGGTTGTTGTGTTTGCTTGGGTTTTTTTAATGAAGGAAATTATGTCATCAACAAGCAAGATATAGAAAAGCTAGTTTTAAGGATATTACTTGACAAGATTTTAGAGGTTTTAATATCAAAGTCAGGAATATCAAGGAATATCCTGGTAAGCTTATTAAGAATAAAAGGAGATTGGCTTGCTGTGAAATTAGATACTTTATCTGAGCCTCTCTTAAGTGCACAGGGTTAAACTAACTGTCGCTTACATAGTTTTGAGCATATTTGCTCTCCCAGAGAAAGGACTGCAAAGGCAGTCATGGGTCCTCTCCCAGTTAAGGTGGGAAACATTCCAGGAGAGGCCTCAAAAGACAGTGCTGGAGCATGTACTGAAAGTAATCCATCAGACATCTCAATACCAGCTTCTCTGTTCAATTGCCCAACCAGCTGATGCATGTCTGTAACTCTAATCCCAGCAGAGGTGTAATATTTCTATTCAGGGCACAGACAGACTTAAAGAGGAGCTAATGACACTGAGAACTTGTCCTGTTCCTTAACTGTACATGGACAATACCATGTTAAACTGGGAGTTTTGTCTAGGGGGTTTTAATTATTTTGCTACAGTTGTGTTTTCTTATTTCCTTCCGTAGTAAAAATGTAACAGAACACTGCAAGATACAAAGTTGAGAATATCTAGATGTTTTCTTTTTGCAGTGTATAAAACACACAGATAAGCTCACCTAGCTTTAAATTAAGAAGTACTGAAACTAGAAAATTACACCCGAACCTCTGAATCTTCCAAAGAAAGAAGCCTTGAATTTCAGCCATGGATAAATGATTCCTTCACCAGTTTTGCAGATCTACGTCTGCCAAATCTGCTAGATACTCATCACATCAACATTTGCACCCTCCTCCCTTCTCTGTTATAAGCTCAGTTTCTTCAGATGTGTCCTTATCAAGATATGAGAATAAAATTTCCTTCAGAAGATTGTGTAAATTCTAACAATGAAGAAGGAAAGAAAAACTGCTTAATTCTATTGCAGAAACAGGCAGTCTGCTTCCCTTAGTTCAGGCTGCAGAACCTCAAATTAAAAAAAAAAAAAATATAAAATAATAGAGGAAATCCAAAGAAATTTATTTTAACAGGTAACTTTAAACAAAAGTTCTATCTTACCAACCTCAGACTTTGATTTGCACTTAAAAAGACAAATCCCAAGGATTAGATTTTTCAGCCTTCTCTAATTTCAAACAAATTTTACTTTAAAAAGCTTGTCGAGCAATCCTAACCAGCTAACAATTTTCATTACCTTTTTAATTGACTTTGGGGCACTTCCCAGTGAAATTTCGATTGCTTAAATGACTATGAATTGAAAACAAGATGTTAGTTTAACTTATTTCCATAAGCAAGCTTCACCTGAGGCTTCCGATGTAGACAATTCAGCCAACGTGGTCTGGGAGAAGGAAAATCCACCACCTTCACACTGCATAAAAAAAAAAAAAAAAAAAGTAAAAAAGAATTGGTTGCAAAGGGACAAATCTTGAGGGACTTGAAGCATCCACAGTGTCACTAAATTGGCTGAAGATGCTACATTTAGCAGCTCTGAAAATTTGTATCTAACAGAAAATCTACCTCTTCTTATGTTGCATTTATTTAACCACATGAAATACTTTCATATTCTGTGCTTCTGTACTCCACAGTTTTGCTATTCCTGTTACAATGAGGGTTCTAGTCCAATTCTAGGTCTTCATTCAAATGGATGGAAGAACCTACAGATCATGTGGGTTTTGTGTAATACCTAGCATTTGTTATATCTGCAAAAATTACACCCTGAAACATCTTAAAAATAACAAATGGGGAAAAAAAATGAACTAATAATCTTCATTCCTTCACCTCTTTCACATTAACTCATGAATTACTGTAGAGCTCCTTACAAGGTGGTAATACTTAGGCTTTGCATCCTGCAGGGCTGTTACACATAACAGAGTTTAGTGTTTCACGCGACAAGATTTTGTCTTGATTTCCAAGTCCTTTATAAGGCTGTCTGAATTACTCAACAAACAGGACATCTCAAGGTATGATAGGAGAAATGCAGGAGGTCACCTGTTTCACTTCAGGGACCACCTAAAGGTGTCTGAAGAACTTGCAGTTAGACGGACTTTTGGAAAAGAGCCGAGAGTACAGATACCTAGGCCAGTACATCAGGCTGTTAAGCAGAAAAAAGTTCCATATCTTCTTCCATTAAAGACAACAGAAAAATCCTACAGCACTATTCCATACAGGAAATTTCTGAGAAGGTTGTATTAAATTATCAGCCATTCTTGAACAATGATGTTCATCTCATAGATGTGTATTACTCTTACTGCTTTACCCCTTTCATCTTTGCCACTTATTCTTTTTTTTTAAGAGGGCAGTTTGCTACCCCCACTTATGTATAGTCAGAGATTAAAGCCTTATGTAAAAGATTTGGGTCAAGATTAATGTTTTCTTCCTATCTTTGCGTCTTCCTGATGTACTGTGAGGAGAGTTGCCTGAAGCACATATTGTCCACATAAAATATTTTTACAATCCCAACCCCCAAAGCTTTTGAAATTAATACATACTTTTTTTCCCCTCTAGTTACACATGCTAAATTTTCCAGAAATCCCTCTAATACAAATATATGTCTGCATACACACACACCCCCCTTTGTTATCTTGGCAAGGAAGCAAAGACAAGTAAGTCTTTGTAGCAACAGATTCAAACAAGAGCTAAAAATCCATAAAAGACTGAAAATCTGTCTTGCTGTTGTGTTCCTTTTTCCTCCTTAAAACATTGCTATTCAAGTGAAGTATGAAAAGAAGATCTTTGGGAATTAAGCCCTTCCTACTATGGCTGCACAGGACCAGAATGGGCTAGCAGTGTCACCAGCATGTATCAATCCTGCCCTTTCATCGTTGTGTGACAAGTTCAGTACTGTGTGACTTTCCTAACCTACTACCAGCAAAGTTAGCTGAAGGAGCAAGAGTTAATATAACACACCCATCTGTCCCTTAGAAATCAGGAGGGAAGGCAAACAGCCCTTTTTCAGGCAGGCCAAAGAACAGAGATCAGATCATCACCGTCAGCCTCTGCAGACCAGGCTCAAGAGCGGTGAAAGGTCTCATGTTGACAAGCTCCCTCTCACCACCAGTCCTGCAAAAAGCAGAAAAGAAGCT
The DNA here is from genome assembly GCF_033783945.1 of Neopsephotus bourkii. Classification (NCBI taxonomy): domain Eukaryota; kingdom Metazoa; phylum Chordata; class Aves; order Psittaciformes; family Psittacidae; genus Neopsephotus; species Neopsephotus bourkii. The sequence continues at coordinate 3,291,232 of NW_026900781.1, forward strand.
GAGGTCCAGTAAGCTGACTGTAATTAACTGCATTATGTGAAAGGACTGAGGAATGCAGGGGGAGAAGGAGGGAAAATGAAACCAGAAGTCTGTCTCCTGGGTGAAGGTCAGCATGCTGGGATCAATCTGTTGGTAGGTGCATATATACAGCCTCTGGAAGGAAGGCAGCTCAGAAAGCCTGCCCTGCGCCTGGGTTACTGCCCATGGGGACTGTGACGTTTTCTGTCTTATCTCCTAAACGTAACTTTCAAGATATGCCCCAGCTGGTGAGCCAGCAATTAGAGTAAGGGCTAATCACCATGGGGTGGCCCTAAGCTAGAGACATAGGTGACTGGGTTGGGTGGAGTGCCTGTTGATCCTTGCCTCCCCACCTCCGGCCATGCCACCTGCACTGGCATTGCCCAGCTTCTCCCTTGTTTCCCCAAAAGGGAGGGGAAAACATATCAAGTTTCCCTATTTTCAAAACACTGCTATAACAATGAGCTGCTGCTGCACCTGCTTCCTTAGAACTGAGCGAGTGGCCACAGCTCACCTCCCGCTGCAAAGGCGAGCCTGGCCTGCGATGATTAACTCCAGAAGAACACAATGGTCAACATCTGAGCCGCCTGTGTGCCAAGGAGCGTGTTTTCCTTGTTTATCTTGCACAGCGAGTTTTGTAGCACCGCTTTTCTACAAAGGCCATGCCTACTCCGGATTCCCAGACGGTGAGTCAGCCATGGTCCCTGGTGAACCTGAGGAGCCACGTGATGGTGGGTGAGGAAACTTCACCTCATGGAGGGGTCAGGCAGGCTTGATGTCCGGATTCTCATAAACAAACCTGTTTCCTACCGCCATGCCCTAGCCTCAGCCAGCAAGTAAACAACTCACAGAGGCTGGCATTCAGTGAGCCATGCTTCTGCTGCTCCCTGCCTATCTTTCCAGCCTGGGGCAGCACAGCAGCAAATCATCTGCTTTTTGCCAATGCTTGGCATTTTGTCCTTGTGGTATAGAAGCATGATTACCTTATTTTCTATCAAGGCTGAGTAATCTGTGTACATTACAGAGCTGTCATCTTAATTCGTAAGCCACCCAAGCTTGCAGTCTGAAGTACAGGGCGTGGATGTGCTATCTCCAGCAAAACCCGACATCAAGAAGAGGCCTTTAAGGTCATGAGCAGCCAGTTGGAAATTAGAGCAGCCCCGAGGCTAAGGAAATTCAGAGGCAGTAGAAAGTTTCAGCTAAGTAAGGAAGAACTCCAACATGCAGAGGGTGTGTCACAAGGACATCCACATCCCACAACATTTGCCATCTCAATAAACTGCTTGCTAGAAGTGAAAAGTATGAAGGTGATGATATTTTGCACCACAAACCCACTTTTGTAGCAAATAGCAATGACATATGCAATTAGGTTTCGTTATAACGTTATGGGTAATATTGTGTAAGGGTGACACATCCTGCTATGAAGTGGGGAGTAGTTGTCATGAAGAGGGAATTTATTATCACTGCTAAAGATGGTCCCGAAGTGCCTAGAATAATCTTTGTAAGATACATGGTAGATCAGAAAGTGTGAATAGTCTTTTTTTTTCTTTGTTTATGCTGTAGAAGACTTTTGCTCTATCTTTTCGCCTGAGTATGTTATCTTCATAGCCCTGCTATGTTATGAATCTAACTGTAGGCAACGCCAAGTGAGGTCAAGCCTAAATATCAGTGCTATCTCAGTGTCTGTGATGCTGGTGTATTGACATCCTGTGAAGTCCAGCCCAGGTCTGCTCAGCACTACTTGGACTCAATGTTCTTCTACCATTGTACTTGGACACCTTGTTTATCTTTTCAGAGCTTGGCCTGTGTTCCGAGTTGGGGTGAGTGAAGTGGTGGTGGTAGTGTGGTGTGAATAGGCCCCAGGATGAGTTTTTATCCATGGTTAGGGGGCTTGGGAGGATAATGAAAAGCAGTCAACCTCCCCTGGGCACTGCATGCTCCCACCATTCGCATTGTCTCACCCTATCTTACCACCTTCTCTCCTAAGCTATCCAGACTTTGTGCTAGCCTCCATACCAGTACAATATTGGTTGCTTGATGGGTCTGGCCACAGTTTGAATTTCACTGAAATTGAGGTGGCGGGATAAATGTTCCTCGCTTAAGTCCTATGGACCTTGAACATGTGCAGTTTAGAGTGGAGCTGTGGGGATCAAGTTAGTGTGCTGTTACCCTCCTTGCAATTCTGCATTAGTTTTATTATTGCTCTTTATGAAAGATCTAATTATAATGAAAGTTTTTTCTTTAAACTGAATGAAATTTTGTTTGGTTCCTTCACCACAAAGCACCGCTTTCCACCATCTCTTCTCACAGGTGGAGTTAGTGTGGACTTTGGTGAAAGGTGTGAGCTGCAGGCTCAGAATGCCAGAGATTTTCTGCACAATGCCCACAAAGTTTCTGAGACTGATTATGTCGTAGCTTGTTTTTAACAAATGTCATAATGGAAAAAAATCAAACCATCAGTTTGCATACTGGGCCCTTCTTTGCAAAACAGAAGACCTTTATGAAGAGGCCAGCATTCACAGGACACTATCATAGGTGTCCAGTGACTGGTGTGATCGGTGTTACAGACTACCACAAGGTTTCCCCCTAAGAAAATCCTGCTGAAAATCGTGATTTCCATCTCCCAGGTTCATTCAAACCAGAAGTTTTTCATCTTATAAATTGAACATATGGTTTAATTTGAAGTCATGGTATGGATCCTAGCTTGCTCAATGGCCATTTTTAGAAAACATTGGTAACATATGTGGGATAGTAGAGTTTTGTTTTGGTTAGAGGTTTTTATGGAGGGTTGCTTTTTTTCTTGACAAGCACAGCAACACAAGCTGGGTGAATTAGAGCACCTCAGTCATGTCATCATTTATATTGTCATGGACTGTCAAAATGATTGGTGTTCAGAAAGGATGTGATGAAATGTTTATGTGGAAAACTAATCATTGTTTTGTATCTTTAATTGACACTTTGCATGGTATATCCTATGCTGTTTTGTGGGGGAAGGTTATTTTGCTTTTAGCTGTCTAGCTCCTACAGCTGGTCTGATCCTGCTCCTGCTGAAATCTTTGGGCATTTTACCACCCTTGTGAGCAGGCCTGGAGCCAATATGTCTACGAATACAATAACAGAAGCCCCAAGTCTATGATGAGCTCTGAGCAGGAGGAATTCCATCTCCATATATGAGACCTTGATCAGCTGCAAAACATGTCAGCATTAAGCCAGATTTTGTGCAGAGCAGCTAAATAAGAGCAAAGCTGCTTTAATTTCGAGGTACTGTTTTAATTCTGCAATGTCAGCTGCTGTTTATCAGTCTGGAAAGCACGACTGGGCTGTTGGTACAGTTCACCCTGCTCAACAGTGGCATCAAGACCTAGCTCTGCCTCCTTTCCTTGGAAAAAACAAGTTTTTACACTGTCCTCCATGGATGCAAAGGTTAAAGGCCAGCAGACCTCTGGGCCTATACTGAAAATATAGGAAGGAAAATATAAAGGAGGTATATTCTTATTCATAATAAAAACTGTGGCTGCATTTTTTCCCACATACCAATCTGATTCCAAATTGGGTATGTTCCATTTTAAAGAAAGACAAGGGGTGTTTTGAAAATAGCTGATGACATTTACCCCAGACAGAGAGCCCTCATACTCCTCGAAAAGCCAAACTATTTTCTCAGTGTTGGTCCTTCAACCCTCTTACCTGCTTAACCATGCCAGCAAATTCACTCAGCCCTTGGAAGGTGAATTTCCTTTACAACCCTCAGCTGGAGAGGATGTTTTCTCTATAGGCTCTCACAGAAGGCTGTTAAGGCATTTCCTGGGGTGTAAGAAAACAGGAGGTGTAACTAGCATAAAGGAACAGTAACAACCACACACAGCTTCTGCCTTCTTTCACAGAGTGGAGGGGGAAAATTGTGCTTGACTTCACATAGCTTCTCCCTCTTGGCTTTCCCTCAGCAGCGGAGAAGGCTAGATTTAAAATGGAGGTTAAGAAATGCCCTGGAGCATATTTAGGCCTTGTTAGTTGTCCCTGTGAAGACCTAATGTAACATGTATAAGGCAGTGGACATCCTATTGACCTCTCTTCCCAATCTCATCCTACATTAAGGGGGTACAGATTCAGAAGCATGTCATTTTTAACCTGGAAAAGAAATGGAGTTGCAATTATGCCTTTATCAAGCACAGAGACATCACACTATCCAGGGAGTTAATGTCCAGGATTAGTGGAAGCATTACCTAAAATAATAGTTTTCTAAAACCCACTTATCAAAGGATAGGTGCCTGCAGCTGAGGCATTGACAGAAATTAGACTCCAACACTGATGCATCCTGCTGTGAGAGATCAGTGGGACAACAACCATGAAAGTGACAGAGCTAGCAGTGAGGATGAGCCATGTCACAGCCATGTTCCTGCAGGCTGGTTTCTCCAGCCAGACTGAAGCCTTAGCCAAAGCAGCCTTCTTTAGCAGAAGAGTCAAGTCAGTGTACATCATAAATTTTGAAGTATTTCTTCATAAGAGCTTCCTAAGCTAAATGAAAGTTATTTTTCATAGGTATGGTTTGTCACTAGCCATCTTTTTAGTGAGTAGTTCTTTATGTCCACTAAGTTTTGATATTATTTTTCATATCTGGGCTTTAGATTTTTGTATGTATGTATATAGAAATTATACTAAAGAGCCTAGACTGAAATTCAGCACCCAAAAAACAGAAAAAGTAGTGTTCTGACTACAGCCTGTCCTCTACCCTACCTCTTCAGACCAGATGATCATGTAGGTCAGAACCCTCCCTCCAGCACTGGGCACAGAGTAGTACATAGAAAAGATGAGACTGAGACATATGATGCTCCCCATGATTACTCTCTCATCTGCCAAACATTTTAAACTCAGATTTGAACTAAGGTGTCTGAAGTTTCTTTGTGTTTGATAAGCCTCAATAGATATATGCTGCACAAACTTGTCTGTTCTTCCCTTCCCTTTAAATTTTAGCATTCATAACATCTTTGGCTCTCAGTTGCACGTCTGCAGTGTGATGTGGACCACCTCCTTTTCCTTTAATCGCAGCATCCTTTACTGGAACTTAATTCTTGTAGTGAATATCATCATGTTACAAGATTATCAATGAGCAGAAAGTAGAGTGGAAAGAACTAAATTTTGACTTTTCAATATGCTCTGAAGAAACTCCCCAGCTGAAAAACAGTGTAGATTGCGGTACATAGCCTTTAGCTAAAAATAGTGACACAGGATACATATCAGCTATACACAAAAATCAGATGACAAGAAGCTTAGAGCTGCCAAAAATTCAGTAGCTAAAATTCACTTACTAGAAACTTCTCACCAAATGCTAGTATACTGAAGCTCCTAAAGGAGATGTAATGCTATGTGTCTCCAAGAGCACATCTCTCTGCTCACTGGATTTGGCAATTGCAAAGAAAGACTTTGAGTCTGGAGATAGTTCTAACACTGGAGAGATTTGCACAGCATTTAGGAAAATCATGAGAAGCTGTGAATCATTCTGTAATGTGTTCATATGTTCATGGGTAGTAGTGTTGATAATAGCCTTGAAAAACAAAGGTGATTATCATCTTCCCTGATGATGCTGAAGTCACAAAAAGATAGGTTAAACTTCCAGAGTGCTCTTCTGTCAAAGCACTATACTAAGCATGTTCCAAGGGTAAAGTCCCCAGTATGCTGTGACGTGGGTCTGAGGTGCTCTGAACAGAAAGTGCTTAGGTGGCTGTGCAAACACCTGTTGCTCAGAACGTTTCATAAGAGTGAATTTATACAGGAACTGCATTTCCTTTTTAACAAACAAAATGGTCAGCAAAGACAGGAGCTGAAATTCCACTTCATTCAGAGTAACACACAATTTGCCTATTGTGTGACAATCTTTTCTGGATTTATGATTCAATTAGGGAGATAATGTCAATGAAATTGAAAGTTGTAACTGGATAATAAACAGCTGCTGAAAAGCAAATGCTGAAAAGAAGAGATATTTTCAGAAAAAAAACCAAACTATTTTAAAAATAATAAAATACCTTTATGGGCATTACTGTTAGACAAACTCAGATGTGATAAATTATATTCTTCTATCCATAACAAGTGCAAAGAAGATACTTGCTTATATATTTCACTGTATTTGATTGAAACCTACATTCTTGTTAGCCAAGTCAGCAAGTACTTTGTATTACAGCTCCCCAGATACTTCTACAATCAAACTGCTACATCTCCTTTTGTATTTTCTTAAACATCAGTCATGTAGATCAATGTTTTGAACTATCTGAACAGGAGATCATTTAAATCTACAGAAACATTCAGTTCAGGATCTGGTCAAGACTTTTGCTGGCTAACACTGAGTTTATATGGTATACTTGATACAGAAAATGTATTAAAGGAAAAGTAAGGTTAAACAAGAAGCACTGGGTTTCAAAGTCCCAGCATTTCATAGAATCATAGAACCATAGAATAGTTAGGGTTGGAAAGGACCTTAAGATCATCAAGTTCCAACCCCCCTGCCATGGGCAGGGACACCTCGCTCTAAACCATATCACCCAAGGCCTCATCCAACCTGGCCTTGAACACTGCCAGGGATGGACCATTTACAACCTCCCTGAGCAACCTATTCCAGTGCCTCACCACTCTAACAGGAAAGAATTTCCTCCTTATATCCAATCTAAACTTCCCCTATTTAAGTTTTAACCCGTTACCCCTTGTCTTATCACTACAGTCCCTAATGAAGAGGCCATCCCCAGCATCCCTATAAGCCCCCTTCAGATACTGAAAGGCTGCTATGAGGTCTCCATGCAGCCTTCTCTTTTCCAGACTGAACAGCCCCAACTTTCTCAGCCGATCTTCATATGGGAGGTGCTCCAGTCACCTGATCATCCTCACGGCCCTCCTCTGGACTTGTTCCAACAGTTCCATGTCGTTTTTATGTTGAGGACACCAGAACTGCACACAATACTCCAAGTGAGGTCTCATGAGAGCAGAGTAAAGGGGCAGGATCACCTCCTTTGACCTACTGGTCACACTCCTTTTGATGCAACCCAGGATATGGTTGGCTTTCTGGGCTGCGAGTGCACACTGAAGCCGTCTCATATTCATTTTCTCATCAACCAACACTCCCAAGTCCTTCTCCGCAAGGCTGCTCTGAATCTCTTCTCTGCCCAGCCTGTAGCTGGGTCTGGGATTTTTCCCACCCAGGTGTAGGATCTTGCACTTGGCATGGTTAAACTTCATGAGGTTGGCATCAGCCCACCTCACAAGCGTGTCAAGGTCCCTCTGGATGGCATTCCTTCCCTCCAGCGTATCAACCGAACCACACAGCTTGGTGTCATCAACAAACTTGCTGAGGGCGCACTCAATCCCACTGTCCATGTCAGCGACAAAGATGTTGAACAAGACCGGTCCCAACACAGATCCCTGAGGGACACCACTTGTTACTGGTCTCCAGCTGGACACTGAGCCATTGACCACAACTCTTCGTGTGTGGCCATCCAGCCAGTTCTTTATCCACCGAGTGGTCCATTCATCAAATTGATGTCTCCAATTTAGAGACAAGGATTCATGTGGGACAGTGTTGAACACTTTGCACAAGTCCAGGTTGATCACATCAACTGCTTTACCACTGTCCATCAGTTCTGTAGTCCCATCATAAAAGGTCACCAAATTGGACAGGCAGGATTTCCCCTTAGTGAAGCCATGCTGGCTGCCACCAAGCACCTTGCTGTTTTTCATGTGCCTTAGCATGCCTTCCAGGAGAATCTGCTCCAAGATTTTGCCAGGCACAGAGGTGAGATTGACTGGTCTGTAATTTCCTGGGTCATCCGTTTTCCCCTTCTTGAAAATGGGGGTTATATTTCCCTTTTTCCAGTTGTCGGGAACTTCACCTGACTGCCATGATTTCTCAAATATGATGGCTAGCAGCTTAGCGACTTAATTTGCCAGCTCCTTCAGGACCCGCAGATGGATTTCATCAGGACCCATGGACTTGTGCACGTTCAGATTTTTAAGATGGTCTCGAACCAATTCCTCTCCTACAGTGGGCCCAAGGTCTTCATTCTCACAATCCCTGTGTCTGCCTTCCAAGACTTGGGTGGTGTGGTCAGAGCCTTTGCCAGTGAAGACCGAGGCAAAGAAGTCATTCAGAACCTCAGCCTTCTCCAAATCCTGTGTAGCTAGTTCACCCGAGAGCTTCCTGAGGGGGCCTACATTCTCCCTAATCTGTTTTTTATTTGCCATGTACCTGTAGAATCCCTTCCTGTTATCCTTAATATCCCTAGCCAAGTTTAATTCTAACTGGGCTTTAGCTTTCCTAACCTGGTCCCTAGCTTCCCGGACAACATCCCTGTACTGTTCCCAGGCCGCCCGTCCTTGCTTCCACTTTCTACAAGACTCTTTCTTCATTTGAATTTTCCTCAGCAGCTCCTTATCCATCCAAGGAGGTCTCCTGGCCCTCCTGCTGCGCTTCCTTCTGGTTGGGATGCAACACTCCTGAGCTTGTAGCAGGTGATCCTTGAAGACCAACCAACAGTCTTGGACCCCCCTTCCCTCTAGGGCTATATCCCATGGAACCTTACTAAGCAGGTTCCTGAAGAGTCCAAAGTCTGCTCTTTTGAAGTCTAGAGCAGTGAGCTTGCTGCACGCTCTTCTCACTGTCCTGAGGATCTCAAATTCGACCATCTCGTGCTCGCTGCATCGAAGGCTGCCCTGCAGTGCCACATTTCCAACGAGCCCTTCCCTGTTGGTGAGCACAAGGTCAAGCATGGCACCTCTCCTTGTCGGTTCCTCTATTACTTGCAGAAGGAAGTTGTCTTCCACACAATCGAGGAACCTCCTGGATTGCTTGTGCTGGGCCGTACCGTCATTCCAACAGATGTCAGGGTGGTTGAAGTCACCCATGAGAACGAGGGCCTGTGAGCGTGAGGCTTTTCCTATCTGCCTATAGAGTGCTTCATCCACAGATTTCTCTTAATCAGGCCGTCTGTAACAGATCCCCACAGTAATGTCTCCCATTTAAAACAATAAAAAAATTAAATAGGTTTGGAAAACTTAATTCAGAGCCTTTATGTGCATACTTTACACTACAAATCTCTGGTTTTGTCTTATAACAACTTGACCTCACATTATCATTTGCCATCTCTCTCCCTCTTTTTATTTTTCTTCTGTTTTTTTAATCCTATACTATTTTATCATTTAACCTTTGCTTCCTTTCTTTCTTCCTCATCCTTTAGTGTTCACTGCAGCAAAAAAACAAAGTCTCCAGGGTCTCAGTTCTCATGTCTAGGCACTTTGACAGCCAACCAGCAAAGTGTCAGATACACATTAGGTTCTGCGTTCCTTTCTCATATATGCTCAGTCACTTTGTTGCTAGGAAAAAAAAAAATAAAAAAAAATTAATTAAATCTAGCCATCAGTTTGGAATTTTAAAAGACTGCAAGATGCTTAGTGTTTTATGCAGGTGAATCTGACAGCTAGACTTTAACAAGTCTTGGGAAACCAATGTTTTAGGTTTGGGTTGTGGTTTGTTTTTTTTCTGGCAGGGCAAAAGCAAAGATATGACAGTCATTACTGTATTTGCAAGTGCATACGCACATGGAAACATGCTAGCTAGCAGCACACACAGTTTCAGAGCTGATCTGCAGGACAGTCTTCTAGAGTGGCTGCTTTCCTAGGTGTATTAATGGATCTTTTACCATTGCCCTCACAGGTACTACTTGTTGTGTGGTGGGTAACTCGTTGCCTGTGGACATTATCTGTTGTGAAATCAATCTTGAACAAATTTTGAGCTGCCTAAACTCAGCAGGAGTTGACCATAAAGTTGAAGAACATCTTGGATTCACACTTGACTGGCCACATGCAAATATGCCCTATTGAATGAAGGCAGGGGAGATAGTTATTTTCAGGCCACTGATGTTCAGTTTGTGGGACTGATATGCATTATGTATCAGGAGCCCATGACCTCATAATCATAGGCAAAAAGGAAATGATATCCTCAATGGCTATATGCAAGTCCATGGTCATTGCATATGACCCTTATTCATAGGCAAAGATGGAATTATATACCCAGTGACTGCACTAAGTTCCACTGAGTGCACCCTGGGTATATTTGTCTCAAGGATAGACACAACACATTCTGGTCCTTTGGGCAGCTGCAATTGGCATGGAGCTAGCACAGCCAGCAGTCAGACATAGCAAAGCAGGTGATGGGCTGTGTCACACTTCCCGCAGCAATGAACTTTCCAGTGCAGAAATTGCTATGCTCAGAAGCTGTACAACCAAATATATGTACTATCTCTCTTTGAGGGCGCACTTGTTCTGTATGAAATGCCACAAATCCACACCTGTAAATTAGTGGTTCTGTAGTAGCCATTAGCTGCTTGCTTATTAGGCAAAATCATGACCGCCATGACAAAGGGAAGCTTGGCAGCAATTTTTCAGATTTCTGTCCCACTTTCTGGCAATACTCAAGGTGTCATGATCTGGAAGATCATTTGGTTGTCCTTGTTCATCAGGATTCCTCCTGTTCTTTTAACTTTCTTGATCTCACTGGTAATACCTCAGTTAGGGGAGTGTGAGCAACGTGAATTCAGTATTTTGTTACATAGTGGATCTGCAAGTGCCAGATGGCCCTATTAAGATGGTCACCAAAGGTTTAAAGGGTAGATGACATTCCAAAGCCAGCCAATCTTGCATGCCTTATAGATGTAACCAGAGAGCATCCGAGAGATGCTGTCTGGATCTGAAGCATTGACACTGATGGAAGCTTGGGACTCCATGGCTGGGACAGCACTTGAGAGGGTCCTAAGAGTCAGGAGAAGCTTGGGACTCAAGAATTTTACAGGAAGAGCTGAACACAGCTGCTAGCCTCCACTAGCTAAGGAGAGACACACATTTTGCAAGTATGTTGAGGGTCATCTACTGTAATAGCTGTGCATGGACTTTCATTAATAGAAACTGGTAGAAATATTGTCCAAATCTGATGCTTCACACAGTTACTAAAGTATCTGCAGGCATACCACAAGGTGAAATGTAGATGTTCAGTTGCCTTCTCAGCCAGACAGTTAAATAGAAGCACTATGTGCCTGATGGCAGTTACAGACTCACTGAAAGGCAAAAAGAAAGGCTGCGGCTGTTGGCATTCTTTAATTTGTGTTAGATTTACTTGTTCTCTTTGGGAATGGTTATTATTTGTTCTTTGTGAATATTTCAATTAGAATGCAGACTGCAGAACAATTTTTTTTCTACCAAACTCCAATAATAATAATAATATTAATAAGAAGAAGAAGAGGAAGAGGAAGAAGCAGTAGTATTATGAAGGTTTTACCACATCTTGGGGAAGGGCACTGGAGTGTTGCTCAGCATCCAGCAGGGCTTATGGACAGACTGATAAACCTTCCATTGAAAAATCTTAAATACATAAAAAAGTCAATCCATGCAAAGGGACATACAGCTTGTTGGGTTTGTCAATTTTGCATAAGAAATCAACTATAATACAAATGTTAATTTGTGGCTATATCCAGAGGTTCCCAAATGCTGTGCACAGGGCACAGAAGGTAAATTTAGATTTTAAAAAAATGCTCTACTTTCCCCCATAAATAGGGATTAGATGGGTTTTGTCTACCCAATACTTTGGTCTACATACTTTGACCATCTTTAATGACCATATAACTTCATATGCATATAATATACTTTAGACATCTATGGAAATATTCTGAATCTTCTGAAAAGAAAAATACTGTATAATTTACTAAAGAACACCAAAAGGAAGTTGCAGTCTCTGTCAGAGTTTGAAAATTTTTAATAAAAAAGCCCATGTCTTTGGAGACTGCAAACACCTTGGCAGTAAAGAGGCTTGATGATTTTGATTTTATTCAGTGCAATGAAAGCAACTAATTTCTATGGGGAATATTCTTAATTCAGTGCTGCAGATTCTATTACCGAAACCAGTAGTGTTTTTTAATGCAATGAAGTCAAAATATACGTAAGAATGAATTTTTTTCATAAAGTTTTCCACAAAGAAACAAGATAATGGGAAATGCATCATTCATCTTATTTACTTGTAAAAGTATAAAGGAATCTATGTTGTAAAGTAGCCTGTGTAATATTTGATTAAATTCAGTGTTATCAAAAGATGGTGTGAATTAGAGACATAAGGCTCAGGAAAGAAAACCACTGAAACTGTGCAGAAAAAAAAAACCTTGAGGTCTGGTATAGAAAAAGCAGAAGATTTGATGATGTGGTTTAGGTTTTAGATGAAATATTTTCTGTCAATGAAAATAGTGAATTAATTTTCAGAAATACGTAAAGTGATATTAGTACTTATCCACTTCAATCCGCCAAATTAGTTCTATAATTACAACAAATTTTGAAGGGGGCATTGTATTTTAAAATCTACAGAATTTGATCATTTTAATTCTTTTATATTATAGGTACATATAATGAATTTATTAAATGTCCAATTGTTTATTAATATTGTAGTGGGTTAACTGCTCCATGAATAATAGAATAAATGAATCCAGAAGGGAACTCTGGGGATCATCTAGTCTACCCTGCTGCTTCAAGCAGGCCTCTTCAAAGTCAGAGCAGGTTGCTCACCTCTTTGCTCAGCTGAGCTTTGAAATCCTCCAAGAATGGAGCTTCCACAGCCTCTATGGTAAAACCATGATGATGTCACGTTGCATTCCGAGACATGTCTTTTTTAAGAAGTACAGGAGGTTTGTGTCTGAATTCCACCTATAAATCCTGGCACCTACAGCTGTACAAGTCATGAAATTCTTGCTCCTGACTCAGTACGTTGACTGTATTTCCAGTATTTTCAGCATTTTAATGATGTGTGTGTGAAAGACACATCAACAGACAAATAACATAATCCACTTAGGATGCATTCAGTGTGTACAGAAATGTAACGCTGAATTCAATTCTGTAATGTCAAATATGTTTATTATTGCCTGAAAACATTTATAATTATTAATGTAATAATTATACTGAGTAGTACCTCCTGTGGACAAAGTATGTTATTTTAAGTTCTTTCACTTTTATTGAAATAGTAAATAAAGATTAATTTCAGGAAATAATTTACCAGAAAATGCTAATTTTCAATCTTTGTTTTTCTTTTTTTTTTTTCTCCCTTAAAGAAAGTGGAAAATCTCCCAGAAATGGAAAGAATCAATAAATGGTATGTCTGCTACAGATTCCAAGTCCCCCAGTTGGCTAAACATTCCTTAAACTCACTTACCTAACTTTGTCTCACTATGTAAGTGGTGGAGAGGAATCTAGGCTATTATTTGAGAAGCAATATTTTTTGATATTTGAAAGATTATCAGTGTCATTGAAAAATTGTGTGCATTAGTGTAGACACAGATCTGGAAGAGGTGATGAGGAAAGACAAATCAAATGGTTGTAAGTTTTGCAGGCACTGATAAGATGCTAAAGCCTATGGAGTGGTGCCATGAGTTTTCATTTTATTGGAGGAGATATTGCACTAGCTAGTGTTCCTCCTGCTGAAAATATCAAGTACATAGAAGGTGATGAGTTTGCTTTTTAGTATCCACCCTTAATTCAATCAGCAAGATTAAAATCGATTGCAGTATGCATGCAAAGCATGTATCTCCTACGAGGCGATGTGCTCTGAGTACTCTTATCTGCTGCAGTAGACCAAGGTTACACTGCTCACCATTCAAAAAAGAATTTAACTTGGTGGGGGGCTTGGTTTTTCCATTTTTTTTTTCTTTTTGGTTGGTTGTTTTTTATTTATTTATTTAATCTAATTTTAAAGCTGCTCTGTTACTGTGAAACTCTAACAGTCTTCCTATCTCTGGGATAACCAGAATATGTGATGTTATCCATTGTGACAATGTTATTAATTCACTGTAACAATAAACCATGACTATCTGTAGCGCACATGCTGCACACTGAAATTCATATGATTACATTAGTTAATAATGGGGGATTTTATTTGCCTTTCTTTGTTGTTTTTTAAACATGATTAGTCATGAAAATTTAAAGTGTCTCTTACTCAGTAGCAAGTTGTAACTCTTTGTAGGTGCCTGTTATCATACATGGCATAAAGAATGGCCTGCCCTTTCTCCTTCTCCTATTTTTTTTAATGACTGTAATTACTACTTGAAATCTGTATTCACGTTCTTTTGATAAAGCACATAAACCTACAAAATCTCTTAAAATTAAGCAATGTCCATACTCATGAAACAGACCAAGATGGTATTTCATTGTTGACAACAGCATGGTCCATTCTGCTAAAGAGATTTGGGTTATATATCTATATGCATTTAGAAAAACATTAACCTGATCACAACATTTGCTTCAGTTTCCTGGAGGATAACATTTTCTTTATTCTCACTTCAGTGACTACACTATCCAACCTGGTCTGCAAAAAAGGGAGGAAGTTCATATGTAGTGGTGCTACAAAAGTGAATTTGAAAGAAGTACCCTTACAATAGCTCTGAATTCCTCTCCCTTAATTTCAGGTAGGGGTTCCAGATTTCCATCTGACATTTCTTTGGAAAGAATAGGTCCCAAGAGCTTTTTCTTGCTTATTTACAAAACATGCAATCTACTAAGGCTTATGCTATGGAAACATCTTCATGTTCATTAAGTACAGTGCATGTCAAACATATCGGACTTACTGGGCAGATGATTCACACTTAACGTTTAGCATAATGCAAACCTTCAACATTTGTCATTTGAAAAATGCATCAGTCATCCACTTTCACTTAAAGGATCCACAGGCAAATACTCTGGGTACAGGGGTCATTCTTGTTAGCAAAAGTTTGTTATTCTTGCTGTTGTGGTTTGGTGGTTTGTTTTTGTTGCTTTTTGTTGTTGTTCTTTGTTTTGGTTTGACCTTTTTTTTTCTTTTCCCCATTGAGAATGCATTAAAATTTTCCACTAAAGGGAGCAATTTTTCATATATTCCCCACAAAGGACTTCCACAGGGAAACTAAAGGTTTAGAAGAAAATTACCTGGGTAACCTTCACTATTCTGCCAAATGTCTTTACTGTGCGAACAAACAGTAAATGCCACTATGCACTCAAGCAATAGCATAATACAGTATTGATTATTACAATTCCACAATCAGGGGAAAACTATATGCTGAATTATAGCTTTCGCTGTAAATTTCAGGAAAATTTATAGTCCTTTTTCTATAGTTTATCCAAAGCAGCTGATCCTGACTATACCATGATAAAGACTCAGGCACTAAAAATAGTTTAATTGAAGTTTATACTCCAACTTAACAAATCAATACTATCTGCAACCATCCCACGGATTAATTATGCCACAGCTGCTTCTCTTTATAGGGGTTTGAAAGACAGCACACTAAGAATGCTGCCAGACAGGCTGCTCTATCCTCACTTCTTGGGTTTGGAAGAGGAAGGAAGAGAGGGGCTCCTTAGTAAAAAACACTATTGAATTTAAGTAGAGTTTTATATTTCTGCTACTAATATAATCCCTTTTATGAACGCTCTAGAAATAAGGCCCCAAAATCATGGAGGAGGGGGAAGTGAGTGTCTTTTCTGCACAGTGCAGCTGCTCCTCATGTTGCTGTTTGTAGAGAATGGCCTCTGCCACTCAATATCACTGTGTTGTGTGAACTGCAAGCAAGGATTCATGTATGAAGCTGGGTAAAGTGCAGAGCATGCCAATACCTCTCAACTATGCGATAACTAGGGTGACTTATTTCCCTGGGGAAAAAAATGCATATATACATACATAAGTTTAGCTGGAGCTGGAATAACAATGCATGGGGAGGGAGAAGGCATATTCCTTTCTTTATTATCTTCTGCTATGGGAAAGATATTTCCTTTACTCTTTAACACTTAAGAATAAGTGGACTTGTAATTTATCTTCTGAAGACTCTTTTTTGCTACAGAGATATTTCTCGAATTTGCTCTGGTATTCAAGTTCAATTGACAATTTGTTAGATCAGGCATATTCAGATCTTTGATCTTCAGGCAAATCATGATCAAGTGCAGGACCTCTGCCTATTCACCACCTTACTTGTTCCTGTTAAGTTGTGATTGCTTGTATCTGCATATCATAGAGCTATGGCATGTCATGTGCTTTCACTTGCTCAGCATATCCTCCCCTGGTACCTAAATTTAGATTCGGTAACAATTTATTCTACAACTTGTACTGGTGACAGGGTAGACAGTTCTGTGGTGATATTATCTCTGATGTGCTGAACACCGCACAAGACAAAGAAGATGTCATTAATGTATTAAACTTAACAAGATGACAATTAATGAAGGGCATGGCACTTTGGTTGTGTGTCAAGTGTGCCTTTAAAATATGAACATAAATTATTCTGCAGTCTGAACTGTTGTCTATTTAAATTTCCTAATTGAGATTGAGAGCTACTAATTATATTGACCTGTTCTCAAGCCACTTGTGCCAGGATTGATTTGGTGAAGGGATGAGCATTCTGTACCCAATTCTGCAATTGCTTCTTATGCACATGCCTAACTTCAGACCACATGAATAAGTCCCATTTAACACAAAGATCATTCTTGTTCACTCAGGTTGAACATGTACTCAGCTGCTTTGCTGGAGCATGCAGTCCTTCCAGTAGTTTTTCACTTGCAACAATTTAATTATCTTATCCAATATCTTGTTTGGCTTTCAGGTAAGTCATTTAGACCAAAGACTTCCTTCCAAATCTCTCTTCCTTCTCTATCTTTTTAACTAAAGCTCCATTTTTTCAAACCGCTGCAACTGCTGCTATGCCAAACAATGTGTTTTGGATTAGCCTGACATTACTGAAAGTTGACTTCTTTTCATCAATTTAGGAGAAACCTAAAGAATCCATGCTGAAAACTAAGTAGGTGCTTTGCATCAGGTTTAAGTTAGAGGCATATATGCAAGCAATCTTTTTGACTTTCTCTATTATCACACATTCATTGAACTGTGTCTGTCTAGATGTGGGCTAGCACAAGGAGAAAGGAATCACAAGCCCACTGTGCTGTGTGTTTTCTTTTAAGTAGAGGGTATTGATAATATGATAAATTTAAACCTAAATTTATTTCACTGAAATTTAAGGTTGTCAGATTATTTTGAATTTGCCATGATTATTAATGCACATCTGCCCATTATCATGATAAAATGAAAAAGCCCAAATATTCTCAAACAGTAGCTGCTAGCTCATGCAGCTCATAAAATACTTCTGAGACTCATTCATGCCAAGTCCATGTAAGTTTCTTGTGTACGCATCTTGCTTAGATTAATGCATGTGTATCATGCATCAGTAATAACATCACAGAGTAACATGTAGCCAAACGTAGCACAAGCCTAGCTGTAGGAGCCTGACATAGTGAAATCTAGTTTATCTGAAGTCTAGTTTATGAATGCTATTGCAAGACTGCTAATACAGTTCTGCACCTAGAAGTGCAACAGTGGCTGTCTGCTTCCTACAGTGAGGAGAAATGTAGGCTACAGTGTGGAAAATTAGTTCAGGAAAGTTCTTTGCAACAAAAAAATGCATCCTTTCTTAAGAGTGTTCAGCATCCTCTGCCAACCCAAAACCACAGATGCAGAATGACAAATAAGTCTCCATCTCTAAAGCCATAATGAAGAGCTAGATTAACAAGGCAATAAAAAAGCCTGTAATAAATCAAGTGCTTGGCTTTCCCAGGGAACATAAAGATTTTAATTCAGTTTCAGCCCATTCCATCCTATACACTAAAATGCTCCCAATGGCTGACAGTTGCCTGGTCCCATGGGCTGTCCTGCTCTCCCTGTGTGAGGTCTGGTGAGGATGGTGCCCAACCATGTCATGAAAAATGCAACCTCCATCCTCTCTACCCATCAACATTGGTGAAGCCAGGAGCCCAGAAAGCTTATTTAATACCTCCCTGTTTGTGTGTAATTTCTTTCTGTTTCTACAGAAATAGAATGACAATATCATCCTTGCAAAGATAAGAAAGCATCAGGCTGAAGCGTGACCTTTACATCCATACAGTCATTTTATTGTGGCTACCTATTACTGAGTAGTAGGATCCTGAAGTCAGCAGATACAGAGCTCATATTCTTATGTTATTGAATAACTGTTTACTATATATTCAGTAGACTGAGTCTCTTGTTGGAAAATTTCTCAGCAGAAAGGTGTATGAGTATGCACACGTGTGTGCACAGATATATGCATGCATACATGTGTGTCTAACCTGTAAAAAGTGATGTTTTAACAGTGTGCTTGTTGGAGTAAAGGGTGTACACACAGCTCCGAAGCAGATGCAAGACATCCATATGCTGTGCCTTTTTAACTCTTAAACCAGATTTACTGTGAAAATATGTGCAGTATGTGATGGTGATTTTTAGCTTATGTTTTTATCGTTACTGGATCTTAGATTTTTTCTTTGTTTTACCTGCTTGTGAGGCTCAGTAGCTTTTACTGAGTTGATATAGTTTCTGTTCTCCAGTCCTGTCATCATTTTCTGTTAGTTTTTTAATCAGTTATTTTTATCGAGCCTTGTAAAAACAACTTTGAATAACCAGCACATTATAATGAAACACCCATTAGAAAACATTTGACAAGAAATATTTGTCCCGTGTCCTTTGATGAGTTTTCATACTAATCTAGGGAAACACTCTGGATATTCCTTTACCTCTAGACTGCCCAACAGTTACATCCAGATGCACGTGCCTACCTGTCTATCTTATCTGCTTACCTAGTTACGTATCTTCTGTTTACTTACTGAAACATTTTTCTGGGACAGTTTATTTTCACAGCAGAAATTTGCCACACTTGAAACAGAGTGAATGAAGGGTTGAATTTGCTGTTACCCAAACTTTCCCCTAAAAGGGCAGACTTTGGGAAGTTTTCTTATATGCTCAGATCCTTGGTACTTCATATTCACAGGAAAAAAAAAGTGAGTGAAAAACGAACAAGTCATGGATTTTCAGTGTTCTAATGACTTATACTAATGTATTCCTTCGTCTAAATACAGATTTCTATTTAAAATTCAGTATGCAGGGGTATTATGAATTCTAGTTTAATAGATTCCAAATAATTGCCCTTTAGAAATGATGAATAGCTGTTTAAAACCACTGATAAGAATATACTATTTCTCCCCTAACAATGGGCCTTCCACATTAACTGTATCATATATGCCTGAAATTAGTTTATTAATTTTTTTATTGATATGCAAACTACAAGCTGATGGCAGATGGCAAATAACCCCTCACTCTAACACCAAATCCTCCAAAAAATGCCTTGTCTCTGTTACTGTTTTTGTAGGAGGACAAAAAAGAGAGATAAGAAGATAGCTTTTATATTGAATGCAGGCCACTGAAATGCAGATGATGCCATCCTCTCTTGTACTCAGTTTTCAGATTTTCTGGCATAAAAAGAATAAGATATAAGGTTGAATTAATGACCAGATTTTGCACAACTGCAATTTGAGATGCTTTCTCTGTGCTGTTCATGCTATCTGCCCCTTCAAACAACTATTCTAGACTTGTCCTTTCTTTAAAAGATGAGCATCCAGAAATACTGAAATTAAAAATGCATTATTCATGTATTCAACATAGGAATGACTTGACAAAAGTTTCACTTAACAGAGCTGATGATTTCTTCATAACACATGAAACTCTTTGAAAACACCAAGCAAAATAGATTAAATGAATCTACAGTTGAATTTACAGTTATGCATACAACAGGATATTGGAACTTTCTGAGGTTGTATGTGTTTTATGTGTTAAACACACCTGCTGCACTTATATGCAGAACTTGGGAAATTACATGCAAAATGAGAATTTTATTAGAAAACTAGCAATAACAGCTTTTTCTTTGAAAACTGTGTGTATGTGAAGTATTATGTCAAATATTTAAGGAGGCATACAACGATATTGGACACTGACACTTAGGGGTTTGTCAAATAAGGTGATAATGTTAAAGTTACAAAAAAGTGATAGATATGTATATAATATATATGATAATGGTATGTAAGTGATATATATATAGGTTTTCACTACATAATGGTTGGGTTCTACTAAGCTTTTAAATTATAATCAGAAATAAAACGCTGGGTGAAAAGTGCATATATATATATAAAGTCCAATTGCTTTTGGAAACATTAGTATCTTCTCTTATGTGTATATTGTGCAATGTAACATCCTTATGCTAGTGGTTTCTTGCTCTCCCTTTCTATATGTGACTACATGTAATTGTATTTGACTGCAGAGACTGCATCTCAGCTAAATATTTGCTGCTGGAAAAGTATTTGCCAGTGTCCCTATCTGCTACAGTTAACAGCAAAAACAAAACCTCTTCATTCTTTCCTGGAGTTAGAAACTTACTGTTGTAACTTGAATTGTTTTACTTTTCCTACTTTCATCTTTCTTACCTACAAGCAACTTAGATTTGCTTTCCTATTATTTTTTCCTTGGCAAAGTTAACAACACCACAAGAGGTCCTAAAAGTGGGTTAAAGCAGTTTTATGTTTTAAGCACAGTTGTGTCTATAATGCTTGGCTCTGATCCCTGTAGACTTTTTTTTTTTTCTGTAGGAACAGGGCAGTTACCCCCATCTCAGGGCCTTTTCTTCCTCCCTGTGGGGTAGGCTGCCTTCTCCACACACCAGTGGTACCCAGAAAAGAATGGTTCTTCTGTTTGTCTGGCTGCCTGCATATTGCATCCATTGCTCCATTCAGCTTGTCTTTTCAGGTCTGCTAGCTGCTGTACAACTTAGCTTTTGTGCTCTACTGCCAGGGGTTTTCTGAAGCCAGACGCTTTTTGAAAAGAGGGTATATTTGCATAAACAATACCATGTGAGGAGGTCTGCTGGAAACAAAATCAAAATTCAGCTGAGCAAATCTTCCTGAGCAACTCATTTCTTGCAACCAACACCTCCTATCGTTACCATCTGTGTACTAAATTATGGCCGAAAATTTGTACAGCTCTTTCTTTTCACTTGCTCTTGTGTGCAGATTCCTCCCATCAGCTGAAGTACATTTGTTTTCAAATTTAGGTGAACAAGACCCTTAAACAGAATTTGGTATAAGGAATGAAAAAAATATGGTTGTGTTAAATAAGGAACAGAAGGCCAGCCTTGCATCAGCTAGCTTGCAACCCAGATTGGATTTGTACTGAACACTCATCAAAGTGCATATCAGAAATAAGATCTACCCATCAGCTTGCTGAGATTTCAGGTCAGTGATTGCAGGGCAGCTTTATCAGAGCAGAGCAGGGATAGTAAGGCTTACTACTGTAGCTGATAGCCAAAGGAGTCATTCTGTGCGCTTAAAGCAAATCTTTAGTGGTTTAAAATATTGAGTTTTTTAACACTGAGTGCATGTGTATGTGCATGCACATAAACACAAACATAAAGAGGTCATATGTATGTATACATGAGTGAATTCATGTACATTTCTATGTGCAGACAAACACACACACATGATCTGTCATATGTCCTCTGTGTGCATTCACACTACCTTACACATGGGGATAAAAATAATTAGGCTGACCCTGCAAAAAAGCAGGAAATCAAATGAAAATTAACCACATGGAAAAAAGGAAGAATACACTTTCATGAGCCACTGCTCAAATCTACTTATTTGCATCTTTTATTTGAATATCTACCTAGGTAATACATCTCTCACTATTCCATTAAATTGCAATCTTAATTCTGGTTTCTTGCGCAGATGCTTTGTTTATAATTAATAACAATATTCAAAATATGGTCTTCCCTACTGCATTAGGTCTGTACATACAGTATCATCTGTTTTGCACTGCCTATTAACCCACCTTCCTCTGTCAGAAAAATGGTATCTATGGATGCATTTAGCATACAAAAATACCACTAATGAGGAGTTCTTCTACCCTGCTGCCTTGATCACAGCCAACTTTTCAAGCCCTAGTGCCAAGTGGGTTGGGAGAAGCCAGATTGCCTCCGAGTGTTAACTCCACGTCTTTTTACCCACAGGCAAGGGTCCTATCAAACAGCTTCCCTGGCACCTTCAAAGTGTCTGAAGTGGCCCCTCTCCATGAGTCAGACTTCATTTCTGTCATGGGCTTCCAGTCAGGGTCAGTCTCACCCTGAGGATGTACCAGAACAGATAGGTAGCAGAAAACTGAAAGGAAATACTTTCACTCTTTTGTATAATTTCCATTCCTCTGTAAGATGTGGAACTTTATTATTTTTACCTGAAATGTGAAGTGGCCCATTTTATTTATCACTTGAAAATGAAGGTCAGTGAAGGTCCTGTTGAGGAACTGGGCTTAGGAAAATTTTTTCAACCAGATTTTAGTTTGGGGAAATCGCCCCTTTAAGGTATTAGCCATTTGTTACACAAAAAAAATTGCTGCACAAGTAACATACATAAAACACATCCATTACGGTATGCTAGAGATAGGAATGCCCACTATAAAACCTCTATAAATATGGCTTTATTATTCTAATTCATTGCCCATAATAAACAAACAGGGAGATACAGGAGAAACTCGCATCTCAACATTAACCAGCTTTACCTCTCTAGTCCAAAATATTGTATGTACTCCCTTCTTTTAAGACCAGTAAGCTTCATGGTGCCTGGGCTGATACTTTAAAATGACCCACAGAGGAAGACTATTTCTAAAAGAAAGCTCAGGAATATGGCTGTCAGAAAGTAGAATTTGCACTTTAGAGATCAGCAATTATGCATCCTGTAGTTAATAAGCTCTATATATGTTAACATAAACATCAGCCTGGATGTTGAGCTCTTTAATTTTCTGAGGATTTCCTCTATATTACTCTCCCCACACTGGGAAAAAAAAAAACAAAAAAAAAAAAAAACAAGGAAATTTTTGGAAGAAATGACAGTGTTTATGTAGGAGAGACATTGCCTGATTAGCATTAACTGTGCTCTCATTATAGTGCAAAAAACAAAATGGAGAGGAGGGTTGGAAGTAGGAGGAAAGGGAAAGGGAACTCCATGTTATCTACAGAATGTATTTTTCATGGAGTATGCAAAATGCTATGCGTGGGGGCTTGCATGACTGGATTTTGTAATCCTCATAACCTGGAAATCTTGGAAAAAGATAAATGGAGGAGAACTGAACAGCTAGTGACCTCGGTCTTGATGATTTCAGGATAAATCCTTTTAATAAACATGAAACTGCAGCAGAGCAGAAACTCTAAGTCCTACTTTTGATTTAAAGATGTTTACCTCTGTATCTGTTACATTTCTCAGGTTTTATTCTCCTATCTTTTCAATTTTATGTCTCTGGCTACCCATATGGTTAATTGGTTTTCACATTTATTCTTCAATGACAAAGCATGAATGTACGTTCATAACACGTTAATATATGCAGACAATTGGGACATACATATAGGTTTGCTTTGCAGTGGCTTCCAAGAAGACTTTATGAAAAATTACTGTCATCCCATAGTCTTTTTGTTCATGTGTGAAAAATGCTGTTGTCTGTACAGGAGATTCATATTTGTGAGACATGCAGATGTAGAGGTAACAAAGGGAAATGCCATTTAGAGAAAACTTACAGATAGGTTTTGTTGGTAATAGTGATGACAAAGGAATTGTTTAAGAAAATAAAACAAAATGTGCTGGCTTCATAACATCAGTATTCCTTCACTAGCTAATCCATCAGAATTGAGATTTGACAAGGCTTGGTTTATAATAAATGTTTGATTAATTTATACATTTCTACAATATAACAACAAGAATTTGAAAGTTCAAGATTTAATATCCAGGCTTCCCTTGATATACACTGGGGGGGGAAGGGGGGGGGAGAATACATTTAGGTCTCTCATTTATTTTCCAATTAAGTGTTCTTTATCCATGCATTAATATTACAGAAGAAGAATAATTAAAACAGATAAGCAATTTATAAAAATCTTCACATTTCATGCTAATTACCATAATGTAATGTTACATTTCTATTAGCAGCTTTTGTTCCCTCCCCCCACTTTTCTTCTAGCAACCCTGGGGCCTTAGCTAGTCAGCATGTTATAAATCTGTGTTAGAATACGACACAAAGCTAAGAAGCTTGCAATGAAACAAATTGGACAGTGATGGAGCTCTCCTCTCTTTACCTTCATTTCCCAACAGCCAGCCTATCATCAAATGTGAAAGCAATGATGATTTTTCACAGCTTCTCACTGTGAAGGCTAAGGGGCTCCCAAGACAGAGGGTTTTATGGACTTTGAAGGATCATAGCCAGGCCATAAGAAAGGCAGAGGAGAACAACTTGATCCTAGGACCCTGTCAGAGACATAAATCATGGGTCCAGGAAGGAACTGTAGAGCTGACATAACTGGCCACCATATCATACAATTATATTCACAAACAATTAAGTCCAGTCTTAAAATGAATTGGCTTGTTTTCTCACACCATCCTTATATAAGATTATTCTTATTTAAAAATAGCCATTCTAAGAGGAATTTCTAATGATGTTAATGCTCAAACCATGAAGTTAGAGAGCAGAAGTAATGCCATGTGATATTACACAAGCTTTCCCATACTTTTGTTCCAGGCATCAGTAGAACTAATTGCAGAGTCAAGCTAAACAGCATGGCTGTTGTGAGCAGTTTGGAGTAAGAAATAAAAAAAGGTCCAAACCCCTTCTCTTTTGAACAGTTTACATTGCTAAATAGGTTTCCTTTGCTGAAACATGAGACTTCATATCAGTAAAATGGTGTATATGCTCATGTGTTTAAAGGAATGGAAGAAACTTTTCCAGCTAATTATCTAGAACAATATGGTCAGCTCCATTAGCAGCAGTACAAATGGCCAGCATGTTAGCACATGCACACACAGAGGCATGCACATGTGCACACCGCCTTCTACTCTGGTGATGCATGGCAAAGCCAAGTGCTCAGTTGTGCTGTTAGTTGCACCCCTCAGCAGCCTCTTCCATTCAGCATTTAAGCAGTAATTTGTGTCATAATACAGATAATATACCTCCGTATGTTTCAAAAATACACTCATCTATGCTTTCAGAAATAATAATATAGTTTAGATTTCATTTTGGTTTTATCCCTGAAATAGACTTTGATATAAGGCAGTGGAAATTGCTTCGGTGCCAAGTCCTGAAGCTTTTCTTTTTTAAAGAGTACATATGTGGATCTCCTCAGCTGCTACCAGTCTATTGATCCAAAGCTACAACACTTACATTACTTAATTTTATCTTTATTTATTGCAACATTGACAGTATTCAAACTGCATTAGATAATGTGATAGATAAGATACCTGTTTAAAACCTCTTACTGAGATCCTATTGGGACTGGCATGTAATTGAAAACACTTAATGGAATATTTCGAGGCATATTGCCAGAGAATGAACAAGAGAATCACATTTGATTTTAAAATGCCATATAAAAATCACTTAAAATGATCATAGCTGTGGTTTAGTGTAGAAGAAGATGAGTATTATAATTTACATAGAATTTCTTTCTTTCTGAAATTATTTTCTGTCTTTGTTACATTTGACAGCTAACCCACTGTCTTTTCAGAAATGCCTGACATTTCTTCTAAGTAAGTAGAAAGGGGTGACAAGCAATACATTTTTTAAAGATTGCTGAATGCATTGGGTGCGTTTTCAGCCTCGAGGCCAATTCTCCAGTTGGTTTACTCCCTCAGGAAGAAATATCAGTGCTTACAAGTTCTGCCTTGACCTATTCTATGATGGCAAAAGGTCAAACTGTAATACTCTTAGTTAGGGCTTAGTTTGCACTGTCCTTATGTCTGTTAGGCCACAATAATATTTAAATCTTGGAGGGCTCAAAACTGTTGAATCCTCAGGTTTCTGATGGCAATACCACAAAATCTAGCCAAGAAACTTTTCAAGCTGGAGGTCTTATCATGAATTTTTTGCATGCTTGCACAGCCCCAGAAAAAGGAGATGTCCTTCATCTACTGTAAGTAAACTGAGGAACAGAGAGTTTAAGTGAGCTTTTCTGCAATCACTCAACAGACTACGAGAAAGCTAGGAATCAACAGCCAGCCTGCCAGTCTCCAACACCTTATAGACCACAGAAGGAGATAACCCTCTGGCAGCTGACATCCATACACATTCATACTGCAAATTTACCACTGTAACTCCCCCTCCAGTGCTTTTGCACAAGAAAACCCTTTTGTGCAAAGGAAAGAAGTTTCTACCAAGAATGTAATAGTCAGGAGAAGCACTAAAAGGCATTTTCAACTGACTTAAAAAAAAATTCTAACTTAAATGAGTAAAAGGAACGAAACTGATTTCAGATGTGAATTTTCAAGACACCACTGTCTGTATACCCAGAGACAAGCGCACAATATTTTGCTGATTCAGTCTCAGCGAACCTCATATTACAAGTCTGTCTTCATATACTCAAGGATTACATAATACAGGGAAATGCATAACTGTTTAGTTGGACCTGTGCAACTTTAGGAGCCTTGAGTACTCAAACATTTTTACCCTAATTTTGTAGAGTAATATTTTTTAATTGCTACTGACATTTTAGCTCTAATTAATGCCAAAAGCATTTAAGCTGCAAAGACTTGTATCACCCAGCTTTACTGCATTCTAACATCAGAAAAGTATCCACCTGAAGCACAGGTCCTTTTTGTGGTGCAGCTTTAAAAATTAATGCTAAACCCAAATAAAAAGCTTATATTCAAAATTCCTCCAAACACTGTGTCTTGACAAGCAGATCCTGTCTAAAATGTGTTTGAGGCCTGTTTGTAACTAACTCAGAGGAATCCCTTCATATCAGTCAGCTAGTATCTTAAAGGGTATAATGCATGCCCTGGCTACGGTTCTGATCCTGGACCTGGATTTACGTAAGCACACATAATCACCATATGTCAATGTATATTTGCCCACAGGTTCAAGAGCCACATTAGTACATAGGCCCTTCATAAAAGCACAGCAATGACAGTAAAATAGAGTAAATATTCTGAGAACAAACTCAACCTTTCCACTTGTCACTATATACAAGTCTGTGTTGCCATCAGCTAATATTCCCTGCTCAAAAATGATGAGGCTCACTGGAACTGTTCCTGCTTCTTTTCTATTCTTCTGAGTCCATTGGAATGATGACCCTCAGTATGGAAATTGAATGTGGGGAGGAAGCCACAATCACAAAAATTGGATAGCTTATGAGCTTGATTCATGTTTTGCAAAGATCAGCTCCAAGCATTTCCTGATTCTGAGGGATCCCATATTACAGAGTTAAGCCAAATGTGGAAAAAGCCTGTGATGAGCAGAAATTGCTATACCAGATTAGAGAGTAGAAATCAACTTACAGAGATTTCAGCCTATGGAAAAGAAGTTGAATGCATGAGCTACCTGAATTCATGGTTTTGCTACTGGAGGGGAGTAAGGGATTTACCAGCTGTTAAGCAGCACTGTCCAATTTATTCAGTATCAAATCATGGTCTTCCTATGTAATAAAAGCAAACCAGTGTCAGTCACACCATCACTAATAATTAATGCTTCTTTCAGAATATGTCCAAACCTTTCAAATAAAACAACTGTCTAGATAATAGCTGCTTCTTGCAAATCCCATGCACATCCTCACCAAATGCTCCTGCCATTGGCTTCTAAGGCAAAGCAATGAAGATGGAACAGCACACAGCATATGCTTACAGCTGGGACATGTCAAAAGCAAGTTTTGAAACAGGGCACAGCACAGAAATGCCTAAAGCATCACTGATAAATACCTTCTTATGGCTATGATTTAAAGCCCATATTTACAGTGTTTGACCTCAACTGCCGTTGATAAAGTCACAGGTACCACTGACCTATTTCTGTTTATAGTGACAAGCTGGAGTGAATGTTGCCTTGGAGGACACTTTGTATATCCTCTGGTATCTGACATGATGAACACAGGCAGGGTACAAAAAATAAGTAATCAGCGTGCTGAATGTGCCATGCAATTTCACATACCCATCATGGGGGAAGGGGTTTGCAAAGGTATATGTGTGGTGTTGCTTGCCAATAGACACAGATTGTTTAACAGTCACCTCCAGGCAGCAAAACTGGTTGCCGGTTCAAGTGCCAGGTAATTTTATAGGATAATTATTAGTCTTACAGAAATTATTAGAGACCAGCTACTGGGAGACTTGTGAAGTGTGAATTACCACTATTCGTCTGTCCAGGAAGGACAGCTAATCCCCTCAAACATTTTACGCTGAGCTGAAGATTATCCCCCTTTTTAGGTATTAGAAAAATCTTATGAAAGGATCAAATTACATATAATTTCTATGGTTGTGAGAGAGCATTTACAAGATTTCTCTTCCATTTTTCCACCATCCCCCACCCCCCGTTTCATACTTACCCTTCTTTCCAACAATATGTTAGGAAAAGACATTTCTGCCTCAGCCATCTCTGATACTGCCATCTTCTTAGTACACCACAAGCAGTGAAGTAGTGATGTGAATCTCATTATATCTTCCATGGAAAACGTTTCTAAAGATGATAGTAAAACTAACACCATGTGCTAAGGCAGTCAGCATGGCTCTTTCAAGGTCCAACAGTCTCCCCTCCTCTTTCACACCCAAAGTAAAATTTGTTGTGCTGAGGATATAGACACTTTTTTCACCCCTTCTTATCAAGACACTGGCGATGTGTTACTTTCCTCTTCTTCCTATTACTTTCACCCAGTATTGTCCCTAATGTTGAGCTTTCAGAACGTGACCCAAAGCCAAATGCCACTATTGAACATTACAAGGCCACATCCTCTGAAGGAAAGTGTGAGCAATCAAGCTCTTCCGAATCTACCAGGGCCAACTTGCTTAAGGAAAGCATCATGTGTACATAGTACTGAGAAAATCTGAGGTCAAATGGAAGGGTGGAAGAAATTAAGAAAAGCTCTAGCCCCATTTTTGGAGGGTCTTTTCAGTCTCCTTGAAAAGGGAAATTGTAGAGTATCACCACAGTATGCCCTCTTGCATATGGTATTCCTCAACATTGATGTATCAGCCCTGCCCTAACACGTAACTGTGTGTTTGCACATCTTTTCACCTTGGATGTCTGCACAATCATCTGTGAGGAAAATACAGAACTTCACTACTTCTGCAACAATTGCAGAAATGTAGTGTCAGTAACCCAAAGATACTAATGTCTGTGTTCCAAGCCTCAGCTGATGATGCTTTCACCCATTAAGCTCCTGCCACCTACCTGCACCCACACATACTGGCATTAACTGTGCAGGTGGAGAGGTTTTCTATGAGTTACTGCCATTTCCAATCCATAACTGGTGAGTGTCTACCACTAGGGAAAGCAGCAATTTCGAAAGTCTGTCTTTTGTTCGTTACCCATCTTGCACTGCTTCTCCTCCCTTCCACATCTCGTTTGAAATAGCACGTTTCTATTGGCATGCTTTGAAAGGATGTTCCCTTGATTATCTTACTCTTTCTTCTCCTATACCCAGAGCTTTCTGTCTTTTTCTATCCCTAAGAGAAAAAAAAAATGTACTGTGCTGTGGTCTTCCTTTTCAGGGAACTGTTGGATGTTACTGCACAGAGGCTTGCATTGTTCATACTGTTGGTTTACTCTCCACCCACCTTAATTTTTCACACAAGACCAGGAAATGCCTTCTTCAAGGACCACATAAAAGCAAAAATTTGCTATTTCTGTTACACCAAAGGGGGTAAATCTATGTGACAGGTTGCAGAAAATGAAACTACTCATATTCCCACCACAGAGCAACTCCTGTTTTACACAGCCACCACTAATAGAGTCTTCCCAGAACTGCAAGGCAAGCAGGAGTCCAGCAAACAGTCATTTCCCTAATATCTCGTGGGGATTTATTTTTTGTCTTACTTTGATTTGGACTTTTCTGAATGTGGCAGTAGATTAGATGTGCATTTTTTATTTCTTAACACTTTCTCACTTTTTGCCTAAGCACGCTCTACTTGCACACTACTTTTGTCCCAGTACCTTAGTTATTTCAGAAACTAAGAGACAGGAACATTTATACCAATGTATTGTCTTTTCAGAGCATCTGGTATCTTTGCTTTATTCCCTAATTTTATCTTAAAGCTCCTAAAACACTGACTGTCTTTTCACCTTTCACACTCAATATTATAAAGAAAAAAGAAGCCTTTTGTTACCTGTTTGCCTTTTTTCATGAAGGTCCTGGTGATATAATTTGCAAAATAAGAATGCTGGGACAGCATCATTTAAGAATGGCTTTTAAACTTCTCTTTCATACTGATTGGCTTACTTAATGTGTTGAACTTCTTGAGGCTTTTACCAGTCAAATGTGAAAATCAACACAAATTTGTAAATTATTGGTATTTGTTCAGATAGAAGAAGAAATAAACTGTTGTGGTCTCTGTATATATAGACTAATAAGGAATTTATGCATGTATCTATAGATTCAGCTTAATTACAGTCCAGAGGCCATTGCACATCCAAAGCAATATTATTAATTTCCTAAAGCATAAGCTGAGGTGTCAGAGTTCTTTTCTTTGGTTACTTTACTGGATTTTTTTCATTAATCCAGGGCACTGCTTGAGTAAATAATTTCTTCCTTTTGTTTTATTGTACCATTTTGTCCATCTGATTTTTTTTTACCTTCTTCAGTCTCTGAAGTGAAGTTTTGTGTGCTCATACAGCGCCTCATGCACTGCGACTGTGAGCTCAGGTAAAACCCCTAATTCCTAAGTAAATATGACCCAAAGGAAGAATTTAAGCAATCAGATTTTGTTGCTCAAAGACTTCTTGGCTGGTTGGTGAAATGTATGAGACTTGCCCTGTCTTTAATCTTGGAAGACACAACCATGTGTTTGTATCGGTAGGAAAAAATCAAAACATAGCTTTATTGTTCTGGCTTAGGGTGAAGGGGTAGGGAAGGTCAGTCTAGACAGGAAAAATTGGTAAGAACAATTGTTTCGCAGGTCTGTGCCTCTGAAGTTACTCTGCCAACACACTGATGGTCTGCTATTAGAGAGACTATTTTACCCTTAAAAGTGCCACCTTTAAGGGTAAATCATTGCACACCTGCAGCAAAAAACATCTTCCAGATACATAGTTCTGAAGAGCAGTTATGTTCTGCTTGTTAGCATGTAATATTGACCCTAACTTTAAAAATTAATCTTGACCATATCTCTCTCTCTTCCTAATATATTTAAGTGAGCAGCCACATCACCACCCTCCTCTCCTTCCTCACCCTCTGCCTTTATTTTACCAGACAAAAAATTCATGCTTTTTCATTCAGGTTTGGTCACTGTTAGCGAGTCCATTCTCTAGAAGCCCTTCTCCACACCCTTTCCACCTGGAATATTCCTGCTTGAAAGTGAAGTCTTGAGAGAGCTTGCAGAGCATTGTGTGTGGTTTTCCTCATGGTACAACAGTTTTTCCTGCACACAGTGCAGCAGCACAGATATTCTTAATACAGGAAGCTACTCACCTAGCTTAAGAGTTCTTTTTTGATTATTCCATAATAAAGTTTCTTTTTCTTTGCCAGTCCCAGCCATCACTTCTTAAAAATCATATACACATTATTATGTTTTTTTACAAGAATCAAGTCTTAAGAGTACCTGTAAACTTGGTAAGATTATCTGATATTCCCTTGATGGCCAGACATTTTATCTGCTGTTTGAATGTGTTACGTGTTGCAGAGCCCCATGAAACTGTCTAGCTCTCTTTTACTCCAAGGAAAAGGTTTAAAATCACCACAGTTGGCACAGCAGTGTCCATTATGCAATAACGCAACTAAACTGGTGAGGATGAAGCCAGAATATTACTCTGAATCAGTGGGGTAAGTAGAGGTTTGAGAACATGAAAAAGTAAAATAAAAATTTTTTAAGGTCCTTTTCTTTTGTATGGAGAGGATTCTGATTGGAGTACAGTCCTCATCTGAGGACTGGGAGAGCAAAGTCCCAAGTTCTGCCTTCAGTCAAACTTCTTGGGTCAGTGGGTGTTTTCTTGAGTAAGAAGGGAGTCTCAGAGTATTTAGGATCTAGGCCTATTCAGTATTCCACTCTGTACACATGTTGGCTCATGAAGGTCTTAAGTTTTATTCTCACTAAATATTAAATGACAGTCTGACTCCTTTTGCATGTAGTGTTCAGGAAGAGTTGTTTCAGTGGAATAAAAATATTCCTATATATATTTACTTCAATGAAATGCAACCATTTTTGCTTCCTCAGTTTCCTTGATTTGATTTCCTGAGATGTAAATCTGCTCTGGAGTCCCTGCCATAGCTTTTTCCTTTCTTTCTTTTTTTGCCTTTTTCCTTTTTTTTTTTTTTCAGTCTTCATTTATTGCTACAGCCCAGGCTCAGGTTCATCAATTTTCAGCCTGGGTGAATTTAAAAAAAAACCTATTAACTTCCTCCTATTGTGTGTATCTAAATATGGTAGTGGCTTTTTCTTATGAAAAGCTTTGCCAAGGGGCTGTTAATTTAACCTTGTGTCATCATATCTCATGGAAATCCATGATGTGGCAAGGTCTTTACCATCTGCTTCTATCAGGAGGGTTATCTCCATGTCTAGACATTGTAGTGATAGGCTTTTTAGGGTTGCTGATTGATAGACAGGGCTTTGGAGAGCTTGGATTTAATCCTCTTCAGATGTGGATGGATGTTTTCTGGCAGTCTGAGATGAAGTTCAGCATTGTATCTTAAACAAATTTTTCCTGGTGTTCAAATGGGACAACTTTGGTTAACAGTAAACTCTAACAGGTCTGAAGAATTAGATGAGGGATTAAATAATATCTGAATCAGAGAGAATCAGATATATATTGATAGATATGTGTCAGACATCTGATATAAATTAGATATATGTCAGTTTGATATTGGATATAAAGTATATGATTTTGATATATGTTTGTCTTTTGTTTTTTAACACAAATCAAAATTCTTCAAGCATTGCTTCATACATTTTTAATGGTAATGGCTTCGTTCAAGGAAAACTGTTAGGAAAACATGAAAGAGCAGAATAGAAAGGGAGAGTGTGCCTATATGCACATGAAAAGTTCGTCATTGATGTTTGAAAATATATAGATTGTAAAAAAAAAATAATTTGAAAATCCTGCTAGATACTCACCATTTGTTTATTTTGGCACAATTCTGCTCTCAGAATATGAGAATAAGGCAAATATACATACTCTTTCCCCCTGTTGTATTCTGGTTCTTGTATGAGAGCACAATGCAGCAATGTTTGGGTCTCAAACAGCAGAAAGCAGCGTCTATTCTGAAAACATGCTTTTGTGGAAACTTTTAAAACTACCAGACGTTCCTGTGTTATGAGGTGTATGTCCTCCAGCAGTTCTCCTGGTGTTCCTGCAGTCACCAGCACATGGAATGCAGTACCCCCACAAGATGGTCAGTTCTCACATGATCAAGTGGTTTCAAAGATTCTGAAAGCGCTTTTACCTGACAGGAGTTCGCTATTCAGATGCTGGTTCTGCATCTGTGGTCTTCTCTGGCTGCTCTGAGTACAGCTTTCAACATCTTACCCTATCTCAGTTTCCCCACTTGCGATCCTCCCTGAGTAGACTCACACTGTTCTTGCCCTGGTCCCTACTCTTGCCTCAGCTCCTCTGCCAGCTTGCAAACTGAATGTGGTTACTCTGAATACTACATCCGAGAGGTGATATGCACAACTTCCCTCCAGAAGAACTAGTTCATTGAGGATCGCTCCTCAGCGAACAAGTCTAGGACTGATCCTGTTTTTATTATTTACCAATACAAAACTGGTACTGTGAATGAATGAACGAAAATTAGCCATTAGGTAACACTATCAGTACGGAAGACAGAAGGAAGGAAGACTACTTCAACTTGACACAATAGGCTGGATTTAGTTCACCAACACACCCAACAGAAGTTGCTGACCAGACTTTGAGCTTATCAAGAGTGCTGTGTGCCAGTTTGGCATGCACAAATGCCACATAGTTTATAGCCAGGCCTGTAAACCACCTGAGCCTTTTTCCATGCAAGATGGTTCTGCAAGGATAATGTCTTTTGTCCACTGAAAATCAAACTAACAAATTACCATTGTTAAACCAAGCATGGGTTCAGGTGCACCCTTCTGCACGGAACAGTGTAATTCAGTTCTTCCAACAGAAGTTTTACACCACCTTTCTCGAAATGGCTTTATTGAAAGTCTAGTTGAATATTTTCCTCTGAAGCACAGTAAACTGAGCATTGCTGTAACTTGTCCTGGCAGTCAACAGCGTCAAGATGCCATATCTGCAGGTTAAAATGCATAGCTGAGGGATTTATGGGATATGCTCTTTGATGTCTGGCAGTCTTGCATGAAGGAAGAGTGGATGCCCAGCTTTTGCAACAACACAGAAAGCTGATGCTGGGGTGAGCAGCTCTGGGACAGGCTGAGCTATACATTTCCCTTCAGCTGGGATTTAGAAGTCAGAACAACTGAAAGGAAAGGGGTTTTTACTTGTGTTTTGCAGCCAGTCAGAAGAATGCATACTTTCTGGTCTGAGACACCGTATGGATCAGTGTCTGGTTTTCATAACTGTCACTTGTTATTGTTATCTCACAGAGAATAGCAGGCAAGCTAGGAGAAAAAAAGACTAAAACCCAACACAGCCATGTTTATTTAAGAAGTTCTTATTTGACAGATGAAAAACTAAAAATTGTGAGAACAATCTGCTGTGGAAAAAAGTACTTAGCTGTAACTCAGAAAAAAACACCCAAATTGTTGGTTTCTAATACGATCAGAAATAAAGGAATGCAAATAGGCAGTATGAATACAGGTTTCCATCATATCTGGCCTGTGAAAGAAGAGCTCATATACCTGCTCCTGTACAGGTTATAGCTCAGATTTCAAAGCTTCTACTGCAGCAAGTGCAGGAATCTTATAAATACATAACTGCTCTTAACCAATAGGCATATCATAATCCCTCAGACTGTAATTTATCAGATATTTAAATAGAAAGAGATTGATCATGAGAGGCCTCATAAATCCCACCCTACTGTCAATAGTCCACAGTTGTTTAACATACTGAATAAGAGTTTGTGTTGCCCAAAACACCGGGGTGCTATGATTTACTGGCTGGGATGGATTATGTTTCTGGTAGTACAGATGGCTGACATTTTGGTCCCAGAAATTTTTCAATATGATGGAATAAACTCTCAGCTGCCACATCAGGGTATGAGGGTCCTTCTCACTGG
The DNA here is from genome assembly GCF_033783945.1 of Neopsephotus bourkii. NCBI lineage: Eukaryota > Metazoa > Chordata > Aves > Psittaciformes > Psittacidae > Neopsephotus > Neopsephotus bourkii. The sequence goes on from NW_026900781.1 coordinate 3,326,298, forward strand.
AGAGAAGACAGAATGCCCCCCATGTGGGCATTCTTATGGGTGCATGGCTGTTGTATTTGTGACCATACACTGCGCACAGCTCTTCTCTCTCAGTGTTTTCAGACTATATTCCTCTAAAGAAAGCTTCCAGTTATCAGTTAAAACCAGCCAATGCAATCACAATTACCACTGAAATGGCAAGCACAATTGATTAAATGGTGAAAGGAAGAAGATAGTTGGATCCAGCCACTGCTAGGTCTTGTTAAAGATTAAGTTCTGACCAGTCCAGCATGGAAGCAGTAGGATGTGAGGAGAAAGCACAGAGACTTGCTTCTCTGACAGATCAGCGTAAAGGTCAGGAACACATTTACATTACCCTGCATGTAGAAGAAGGGGGAGAAAAAGAGCAGGAGCAGAACCAGGAGTTATTGCAAATTCTCCTTGTCATGGGTGCTGAAGTGAGGTGCAACCTTTAAGCAGGAATGGCAGGTAACTAATGTTAGTAATTTCTGAAGCAAAATGTGCTCACATATTTTTCCTAAACTACTCTGTCAATTCAGGTTCAGCAGGTGGGGATCTTTGCCAGGTTCATATAGGAGAGACAAGGGAAAGATCTCCATTCCATACACAGGGAGAATAATTGTCATGATCCCACAGATGAGGACACATACTTTCCCAAACCGCTTGATCTTTTGCACCCACTCCTATGGCTTAGATTGCCTGCAGTTTTGAGATGGCTACTGACAAAGCTGATGTCTTCACACACTCCTGAGCTTCACTGTACTGGGCAACAGCTCTCTTGTGAAACTGGCTGACACAGGTCACAGCTGCAGTAGGATATATTGTCATTTGGGTAATATTGGGCATGTTTCTGAGATGCCATCAAGGTTAGGGTCGTTTGACAGAGATATTAGGAGCTATAAAAGTCTTCCTGGACACTCAACACATTGCTCTGTAAAAAGAGCTTGCTTTTGCCTTCTTTCTTATGCTTTTTTTTTTTTAAGGAACAGACTTTTGTTATTATTTTTTATCATGTCATATATGCAGTTACCCTAGACCAAGTGCAGACTTTTCATTATTTGGAAGTTTGGGTGGTGATTTGGACCCAACTCCTATTCTTTCAGGGAGAGTAGGGACCATATAGAGAAAAGTTTCCTTTCCTGTTAAATACTTTGAGGATTAAGGGTTGTGCACATTTTGCTTAAAGATATCATTCACTGACAGCAGAGAATATTCAGGACTAACAAAGGTAAAATCATACATCTTTTCTCTGACCTCAGCCTACTGCAGACCTTCTCTATTGTGGGAATATTTTCTTACAAATGCATTTATTTGACAGCTGGAATATAGGTTTTCTCCCCCATACTGAAAATGGAGAAGCTCCTAATAGCTTGGAGCACAGACTCTGTCTTGGAGCAGGTCTTTCCCTGATCACTCACTGGATGTAGAACAGCTCACAAAGCTGAGAGGTCTTGCAAACAGCACCTTCCCGTTACCTCTGTTCACGAGACAGGAATTCTCATGTGATGACAGTTAAATGAGTGAGAATTCTCACTGAATCACACTGCAAAATTTTCTCCTTGCTGGAGTGAGATAGTGTGCTGTAAAAAGCTGTTTAAAAGTGAACAAGTCTCAGCTGAAAAAAGTGAGAGCTGACAGGTCTGGTCCTGCACATTAGATTCCTTTGTAAACCAGAGAGATGCTTTCTGAGAAGATTTTCCATGCTGCATTTAACAAAAAAAGTAATCTTTTATATTGCATATATTCTGAAGGCAGAGACTGCTTAACTGTAACAGTGGATGGGGTTCATAAGTAAAGCTACACTTCTAAAGACAGAAGGAAAAAAAAAAAGGCTTCATACATTTAAAGGATTACATTTCAGACAGTGAAAAGATAAAATAAGTTTCACTAAGCATTACTAACAACACAGAAAGCTACCATCAGAATCTTGAGCCCTACTAGGGACAACTTTCTAGAGTCACAGGAGCGGGCTTTCAGGGCTATCCTGCTGTCCGTAAAGCTTAGGCAATGAACTGAAGTGAAACATTCAGACTAATATTTTGCAAACCTACCTTTTTATCCCACTTTGTCATCACCCACAACAACTCATGCCTAGCACACTGGAGAGGAGACATTGTTGTGGGGGAGGATGGGATGCAGTTGCAGAAGTAATTAATTTAAGTTGTAGTGGGAGATTTTGGTTAGTCTTCTGGGAAAATCATACCCGAAGCCTCAAATTCTGTGCTTCAGAAGCCAATTTTTTACCACAAGAGTGAAAACCAGTCTTTCAAATCTAACAAATCTGAAGCATTTTGTCTGCGTACTTGTAGCCAAAGCTTTTTTTTCATTACTGGGGAAAAATAAAACTAACAATTAAAAACAAAATCTGTAACTAGAACATGTATAATTTTCTTCTTACAAAAAAAAATGTATGTATGTCAGGAGCATACTAGCTGATATATTATCTTTTACTTCTCTTTGTTGCTGACTTGAGTCTGAATGCTGATGCCTTTACTCACAATGAGTCAACTCTTACTCTGTAAGGAAATCTATCATCAACTGAAACAGATTTGCAAGAGTGAAGTACTACTGAGTACTCCTTAGGGGTGTCAGCAGCTGGCCCTGGAAGACATGTTAATTTTAAATATACTTTTGAAAACTGAGCAGCAATGCTTAGGCATTGCAGCTTTTGATTGTTAAATCGCTATGACAAACTTTGCCAACTGGCCCAGGCACCCACACAACAGAACTACAAATGTTTGCTTCCAGCACAGAGTGGTTACAGAATAAGCTTTATATGCTTGCATGTACACATACACACAATTCAGCTTTTTGAAGTAGGATCAACTTGAGCAAAAGACAGTCCAAAAGCTTTTACCATTGAGCTGAAAAAAAGGCTTGGGTAACATGGTTCTTCTTGGTGTTCTCTACAAAACAGCATATGTGTCTACACAACCATGGCAGTGTGACTCATCTGGGAATAAGAAGGCATCCAGCTACTCTCCTGGTAAATGGGTCACTGGTGAGGGTGCTGTCAAACTGATGTGAAAGGTGTTCAGCAGCAATCAGCCTTTTGAGAGATCAGGTAGTTAACGGAAAACCTACAAAAACTGAAAGCATTTCCTTATTAACCCATCTCTGGTATTTGCCCTGCAAATGCACTCTCCAGAGAAATTTGCTACCTGATGCCCCTCCTGAAATCAATGGCATGTACAGCAAATCATAATGATGAGAAGCAGGACACAGTGAATGGTTCTCTCAGCTCCTCCAGATTCCCATATCTGTGCCAATAAACACAGAATTGAATCTGTTAAGGTATATCAAATGGTTGCACTTTACTTTCTATACCTTTTTGCAAACAGAACAGCAGGAAATGTAAATTCAGAGATATCAGAAACTCAGGAAGACAAATGTTCTTCTTCTGAGGAAGATCAAGACCACCAGAGACCAAGAACATCAAATCAGATGCAGAGACTTGTTCTAGGGACTGGAACCACATTAAATGTTTATTTAAAAAATAACAAAACAAAACACCAAAACCCCAAACATAGGTACCATTAATATTTGTGTTTGAGGATACAACTGTAATAGATTGTTTTTCTGACTGACTAATTCCCTATAAGAAAGTGAGCACTAGGAGTGAAGAGCTATCACTCAGAAGTTTACTAAACTCATCAGAAACCTTTGCTTCTCTATCTTATTTGTCTATATCCAGGTTTCATGTCTGAGAGTCACAGTATCACAAGATCTCACACCTCTTCAAGCTGGATGGAATCTCTGGTGTCTCTAACCCAACTTTGTTCTGAAAGTGGAGTCAGCTTCAGGATCAGAACAGGTTGCTCAGGGTTTTATGCAAGTGGGTCTTGCAGACCTCCAAGGATGGAGTCTGCAGGCTTCCTGACCTTCTTCTCCACTGCTTGGCTGTCTTCACAGAAAAGTAGTTTCTCCTTTCTTACAATCTCTTCCTTTAAGTTATGCCCATTGCTTAGTCTTCCAACCACACACTACGGTTGAGAGCATGGTTTCCATTTCCTTCAGTCTTGCTGAGGAAGGCAAATATACAATAAGTATATTCCAATACTAATATGATGGTAACTTTTACTATCAGATTTAGTATGAGCATACTAACAACTTTATGACAGCAGGCTTATTTTCTGAAGGTAAAATGGTACATGTAAAGTAATACAGACGTAGCAAAATTGACTAATTCTGATGGAATGTAGGTACACAACATGTCAAGAGATTAAACATTTACCAAAAATAGACCAATCCAACTAGTATTATGTGAAATTGTAACACAAATAATTATTTTCTCAGAGACAAATAAGTACACAGAAAATCCCCAAATATTTGACGCTTGAATAGCTGCCAACAAGAGTGGCAAGAGTAGCAGCCTTGGGCTGAGAAATGCATCTATTAACAAAGACTTTGAACCTTTTGGTGATAAGTATCATTCACCCATGTTAAAGATGAGACAGATAACCAAGAAACAGAACTGTAGGGAGACAGAATCAGCTTCTTTTCACTTTGAAGCGCAGTAATAAACTGTTTCTTTATTAACTGTGAAGTTTTACATTAGCTCTTAGCCAGAAGCCCACATGAGAATGGATCCTGGTTCTGCACAGATTTTGCCCCCAGAAAACTGATTCTTGAGCTCCAGTGTCAGGATGTGTTCAGGTTGGCTGGACAGAATCTGATTTGTGAATTAGAGCAGAATCTCGTAAAGTAACTGGACCTGCTAATAAGTCTGTATTGCATTACACATAAGGAATGGTTAGAAATTATATTGCCTGGCTCCCACAAAATTTTGAGGGGAACAGCTGAACAGTCATTTGCACAGCTGCAACAGACTTCACTGTTGAGTGATTGAATGAAGAAAACAAATATATCCACCATGAAACAAGACAATCTGAATCCAAAGTACTTTTTCAACCATATACAGAATACCTAATTGGTATTAAATTTGAGCTTGTCTAGGGAAAGCAGTACCCTTCAATTCTACCATGGCGGTCTACCCATAGAAAAAAGGAAAAAAAAGAGTGTCCTTATAAAGCTGAACCTGTGGGTTTGGATGAAGAAAGTGACATGATGGGATTTTTAGATCAAAAGTTCAGTCTGGTTTCTTTTCAGATTCCCCATACCTCTGCTCTGCCAAGCTTTGACTGAAGGAGACAGCAGAAATATCAAAATATGTCAGATATTCCTGTTCTTGCAGTATTTCTGGCCTAACCAAACCCAGGGTACTTCTTCCCCTGACCATTGGCTGACTGAAGTCTGTTACTGCAAGATGGTTATTTAAGAGGTGTGACTGTCAGACCCAGCCAAGTGGTGTTTACTTCCTCTGCCCATTCTCTTTCACAAAGATTGCTGTCATCTTCCCAGGAGCATGCATGCTCAGAGCAGGGCAGCACTTTATCAGCCTCCCTGAACCATACACGAGGTGGCTATTTTATTGCAACACTGTGCAAAGGGTTTCCTCCCACTTCTTTTTGTACAGCCACACATTATGTAACCCCTAATGTGTGGAAGAGCTGCAGACATGGATCAAAGCTGCTAATGGAATCATAGAATAAATGAGGCTTAATAGGCTAACTACTTCAAATGTGATTAAAGTTACAAGAAACCAATCCTTCTCCTTAACCAGGCCTGGCAGTTCCAGGTTAAAAACTGATTTTGTGAGGTTACATGCTCTTTTTCCACGTTAGTCTAATTTCTGTATTTTTCCCATGTTCCCACAAGCTGCAATTTGCAAATTTCCCGACAGAACCTTGCCAAGCCATCAAACAGACAAGCTGGCAACTTCAGGGATGGAGCAGCAGTTTTAAGTAGAAGAGAAGGAGCTGGCCAACTACTCAGCTCCTTTCTCCCTCCCAGCAAGTTTCTGCTATAGTTTTGTAGGTCCCTGCATTTTTATTCACCTTGTATAAAGTAGCTGATCAAGTTTGCCTCTCCTCATTGCTTGCAGGCCTGTGTCTTTTATTGATTTAAATTGCAGAAGACAATAAACTTAGAGTTTTCCCTTGTAGCAGTTACTACAAGCAATCGCAACTTTCTTCATGTTCAACTTTGAAAGTATTCCACATATTAAAAATAAGAAACAAGTTGGGGTTTTTTCATGCTAATTGACAGTTATTGTGGTACAAAGTGACCTGAATGTAAGATAAATTAGCTACAGTAGAGACAGATTTTCAGCACTGCAAAATATGCCATGTTTTTTCATGTATTTGCAATCAGCCAGCAGTAAATTCGGGATACAAGACTAGCAACTGGTGCTACTTGGAATACAATAAGATTAAATTGATAGAGAAAGAGAAAAAAAATAAAGTATTTAGGAAACATGTCACAACTCATTTTGGGTTTTTTAAGCATCTATCATTTTCTGCATCACTGATGCTAAGACCTTTTGTAAGGCCCATAGCAGCTGGTAAGGGACAGCTTTCGGAAAAGGAAGAGTTAATAATCAGAAGGGACCTACACAGCGGTCTGTGCAATCAATAACACCACAGAGAAGGTGCACAGGGATTGAGCCTGTCACAATAGGAGAGCTAGGGGATGTCAAATGAAATTAACAGGTGACACAGCTACAAACAAAAGGAAGTACCTTTTTTTAACCCATTACACTATGGAAATCTATTACCACAGGATGTTGCAAATGCCAAAATCCTGCATAGCTCCAGGAAGTGATTAGACAAGATAATGTGAGAGAAGTTAACCAAAGGCTACGGAGCACAAAGGCATGGTAGCTGTTGCTGGACAGCCCTGAGCCACAGGCAGCAGGGGGAACATACCAGGAAAGCATCCCTATGCCCTGACCTGTTCTTATAGATTTGCTGATACATCTGTTCTCAGCTACCATCAGAGACAGGCTACTGCTCCACGGAGCCCTCACCATTGAAACATGCCATAAACCCAAAATTAGACCTAAAATATTCTGCATCTCTTTTCTACTCTCCTAGCATATATCCACTGAAGGCAGTATGTGCTCTGCTGTTACTACTGGAGCATAGAAAGCGCAAGGTGGTATGGGGATTTTTCACCCTATCATTTTTTTGTCCTCATGTTCCGGGGCAGAATTACATGGCAAATACATAATCTGGTGGATTAATCTACATAAAATCTCTAGTCCAGCTCCTAGAGGTAGCCACCTGATCCCTGTATTCAGCATAGATTATATTATTTTTCAAGTCCATGTTGGACAAAGCCTTGGGTGACAAGGTTTAGTGGTTTAGTGAGAGGTGTCCGTGCCCATGGCAGGGGGGGTTGGAACTAGATTATCTTAAGGTCCTTTGCAATCCTAACTATTCTATGATTCTATGATTTTGAGGTCTTTGAATGCAAAAGCAAGAAATAATGCGTAAAACTTAAATTTCATCTGAATACATTTGATTTCTTAAGAAGGTGTTAATATTCAAGAAACCTAAGAAGCACGAGCTCATAATCAAGTATTCCAAGGACTGATCAATGTTCATTTATGAATGCATGTATAATGCATATATCTCAGTCATAAGTTCATAGGTTTTATACGCCTGTAAAGAAATCTGTGAAAACTTAAACAAGAAGCTGTCATCCTATCAGCCTTGAAAAGCTGAGACAGCAGAGAAAGGTACTTTACTAATGGAGTTCTGGTTCTATTTTTGCTTTCCACTCAATGATTTTCCTTCTGCCTTTTTGTTAGTTCAGCTACTTTGCAATTTAAAAATAACTATAACACAGCAGAATAAAATACTTTGTGTTTCCAAAGATCCTTTGAGTGAACTGGATCAGAACCTTCCTTACAGCCTCCCTCTAGACAGTATTGCCTTTTGAAAAAGTTATGCATTTTTTAGTCCAGCTCTGGTTTCACAGAGCCAAGTATCTTTATTGTGCAGCAGGAATTAGGCAATCATGAATAACTTAATGAAGGACAACATGCATTTTGGACACATATACATAACTAATACAACATCTTTCTAGCAAACGGCACAGTATCTCCTCCATTAAAAAAAAAAAAAAAGACAGAAAACCAAATACCCCCCCCAAAAAAAAAAAAAACAAACCAGACAAGGTAATGAAAAAAGGGACACACACACAACCTTTTTTTTAAGCAGAAAACCCTTACCTTTCTAAAGCATTAAACACGTCAGTTCTTTAAAATACAACCTGCTGTATAAATCACTGAACAATGGAAGGGCTCTTAAAGAACCAGAAATGCATTAAGATTTATGGCCATGGATGTATATTCTTTCAAGACTACTCTAACCACTTTTTTTTTTTTCTTTCCATTTTCTCTTTTTCTTTGCAGTATCTGATGAATAGAGTTCCTGGTTCCTGTCCCTGCAGAGGGCAACAAAGAGCTTTGCTCCTGGTCAAATAATTTGATGTGCACCTTAATGAAATACTGTAGTCAATTATACCATCTTCCGACTACCAGGCGCTTGTGAGGTCCCAGCAGCCAGCCTAGAGGTCTGAGCTGACCCATTGCCTCTCTGAGCATGGCTGCTTCCTGGCTGTGGGTGCACTTCACCGGCCGCCTGGCTGGGTAGCTGGGCCCCACACCAAAGGCTTGATTGTTCTGACTTACTGGCCCATGTGTCTCTCAGGGAAATGTATAAGAGCTGTAGGAAAAGGAATGCAGGCAGGGAAGCTAGATCTATAATCATTCAAAGCATCATATAATGTTTTGAAGTTTTTTTTTCTCTAAAGCAGTTGTCGAAAAACTGGGCGTTCAAAAATCTTGAATCAATAAATCAGTTTTTCTTTGAAAGAGCAGAAACATTGACTTAGCAAAAGTGCAGGCTAACACAATAAGTAACATGTAGAAACCATTTGCAGGGTCTACACTTTGGTTTTTTTGGCAGAATATGTTATTAGAAACACTGAAATATTGAAGTACATGGCAGTTCAAGCTGCATTCTGCTGCATGCAGGATGTTTATTATCTGTATCTCTTCTCCCCTATCTATAAGGCTAACTACCACTTCATCTAAATATCTGTGTGCGTATTTGCGTGTATGCATGTCAGAGTGTGGGAGAGCAGTGTTCACTCTCCTAGTGTGGGAGCTTCCAGCATGCCATATGCATTATGGCTTGCAGCACAGATCATGCCTGCAGGCTGACAGGTTTCCATCCTGTATCTCTTCATTATCATGAACCCTTGACAGCATGGCGAACCATTCAGACAGCAGGAGGAGCTGCATGAGTCCACGTCCCTACCGCATAAATCAGGGCTAGCAGTCACCAGGTAAAGGATTATACTGGCAACTTGGAGAGATACTGAGGAAAATATAGCAGAGCCTTAAATGATGGGTAAAGAAAAGCCTAACAGCATTTTCTGTTGGGTGTGTGAGCTGTGCTGCCTGGCTACAGTTATGAACACATGCATAGATACCTACCAAAATAAGCACCCCTACACTGGCCGAATTCTTACCAGTCCTACCAAATCTCTACAGGTTTGGCGATTTTTATGTTTGTTTTTCTTGTCAAACTATACATAAGGCTAGGGAGTTTAACAGTAACACCAAGACAGCGCAAGCCAGGCCCATACTGCAGTGCCTTGTTACAGAAGTGTAAGGCAAATGCCCCTTGCTAAACAGCTCTGTCACATCTGATATGAAGCCTTGCTCAGACCTTGTAGCTGAGATGGTCTAAACATAGGTGCAGGAAAGCAGGTTGGATGGAACAATATCTATCAACAGAACAACTGACAGAATTTGGTGGGGAAATCCAGGAAAGCTTTTAGCCACATCAGTCTTTTTCCAGGTTGAGACAGTCTGGTAGAACTCAGGAAGGAGAACAGGAAGGAATGGTTTGCTTCCTGCAGGCTTAGCACATCGTGGGTGCAACCACTCCCTCAGGTGACTCAGATTTTCACAAGTACAAACCGCACTTTTGAAAGTTCAGGGCCTAAAACATGTTTAGAGAGTTTGGGCCTGGGAAAAAAAATCCTGGAAACACATACAGAAAAAGTTAGTGTCAGAAGGGTTTTTTTTCCATGGGTCTGGTAAGAAAAAACTGGGGAAAAAAGGAGGCCTTCGTGTGAAATGCTCTCTCTCAGTATGAACAGTGAAAGAATGTTTAAAGTAATGTTTACAATGGTACTGGAATTTTTCCCTAAATGGATAGTTTTAATGAACATCTCCTTCCATCCCCTCCTCCTCTATGCTTTCCAAGGAAAATATTTGCTTTCCAGAGTAGTAACATTTCAAAAATTGTTATATCTGTAGCAAGTTTGGGGCTGGGAATAGGACTAGGGCAAAGGTCTGGTCCAGTAAGGTAGGATAAAATAAGGCAGACATGTTGTAAAACAAGGACTGTAAAACAGAAACTCAAGGCTAGGTTTCTGGCTGGTGCAGGCATGGGACCCTGACCAGGTTTATGGAGCAGTGTTTATTCCTGGGAACCCACCATGGGGATGACAGCTTTTACAAGTGTGGATGACCTGTCTTGTTTTAATCCTGAAGCTCACAAGCATCTTTCTGCAAGAACCAGGTCAGACCTAATGGTTCCTACTATTCTATGCAAAGGGATAAAATAAGTCCCATTTTTAAGGTAAGACAGAATGTGTCAAAAGCTTGTTGGACCTGGACAAGGACAGAAAGCACATGGACTCAGGCAGACAGCAACCACATCTACATACAGGATGCCTGTGTTCATCTTTGTTTCTGGAAATGAGCTTTCCTACTGTATTATGGAGCTACAACTACACTCACTGGGTTTCTCTTCGGAAGCCTCAAACACTTGAGTTCTAAATTTGTATAAAAGTCATTCCCACACTCACTTTCTATTTTTAAGATTTAATTTTTGCTTCCTATCTTAGAGATATGTTAACAGGTAGCAAATGCACTCAGCAACACTGGTGTGTAGAGAAGTGTCATATTCAGCATTTAGTACAGCCATTATTATTTGACAGTAAAGTACCTGTATATGCTTATTTTATATACTAATATTTTCTAAATTACTAAGTATGTTTAGCTAGGTAAATCAGAAGGCATTTTTTGTTCCTAAAGAAATTTGTTTCATTTCCATAAACACATAATAAAGACAATTGTTTTCTGTTTGTCCCAGATCACAAGGGTTTCCTTTCTTCTAAGAAGTGTCCTCTGATATTTCTCCTTTCCTCTAAAAGACCTGTAGACGTTCTGTCTTTTCTCACAGTCACATTTGCATAGCTCAGACTGACCTGTGATAGCTTTTTTTGTGCTCACAGTAAATAAAATGTAACTTGCATTCACCATAGTCTCAAAGCACCAGACAAAGGTACTTTAGTTCAGGATAAGATCCCATATGCAGCTTCTTTCTTTGGAGCCAAATTTGTTGGGGGACTATTTCCCCTCCCTAAATAATGAGAAAGCTAATTACAGTTCATAACCGGGTGTGATTCATAAAAGCCTTTCCTAATGTAACTCCCTCTAAGGACCCAGCTGACTTCAAGAAAGTGGTTTTGGAAATTCAATTAAGAGCATATCTCACCTGTTTTAGAAGCAAGGCCCAATCCTGAAAAAAAAAAATGTATCTAACTTCATTCTATTTTACACCATTTCTAAATTAATTATATAGCGTAACAACAGTAGTAATGCTTCTTAGTTTTGTATAGATGATAACCACAGTTGAAAACAGGCAGGAGGGATTTACACAGAATAAACGTATGGAGTGTAGGAAATAATTAGTAGTGGTGCTCACTGCAGGGGCATTTAGCTGTAGTTTCTCTCACATTTCTTCCTCCAGAGGCAAGGTTATACAGCATCCCTCCTTACAGTGCTCAGAAGTCTTTCTTCACTTTGCACCATGCATTTTTCATGAATATCGACTTCTCGTACCTCCTCATACCTACAAGTCCATGGCCCCATAGTAGTTAGAAAGATTTGACAACAGTAAGTTAAACTCTGCTAGCACACATGCATCCTCAGAAATTCACTCTGGGGAGCCATACCTTGATATTGAGCTGAGCAGAATCTCAGCTACACCCTCAAGTAACTCAGGGTCAAGGCTAAGAATAACTCCATGGTACACACCCAGCTTACATTACTCACGAATGTCACCATTATTTGTGTAGGTACCACATCCACTCTGTGGGTTACCTGCTCACAACACTCACAGAAACACATCTTTGCCTTTGCCATATCTCCTCTGCTCTCTGTTACAGCTCAGGAAATAGTTGGGAGAGGAAAAATCATTTCAGTTACTTGTAGTGATAGAAAGTTAATTTCTTGGAGAAGGTTTCTACAAATCTTTCATGATTATTTCATAGGAATTCTTCCAAATTCAAGTTTCCCGGCAGTAAAATCCACAGAATAAAATTCTTCCTACCTCATTCACTGTCAGCAAATTTCAGCTGAGCTGTAACCTGACTGCATCCATTAGTGGTTCAAACAGAAGATTTCATTTCTGCGTTTATAACTCACAGTTCTCAGTGGAAATAGTTACATAAATCACACTGTTTTGCTCTTGCTCTTGATTGCACAATATAACAGTGTGACCATACCAGAGTGAAATCTTCATGTTACACCCAGATACGGATTTCAAAATTTCTTCCCTGTTGTCTTATTACTTTGATCACTCAGAAAGCAAAGGAAACAATCCCATATAATTAGCAAACACAGAGTACATATTTAGCTGAAAAATTAAACTTTTTAAATTGGAATATCCTAAATGTAGTAATTGATGAGTTATACAACAAAGACACTGTTTCTTTAAACTGCTCTGGCTGGATGTTTTAAAATGCATACCATAGGCAAGACATTCTGACTTTTCAATATAGCTGCATTGGTAGAAAGAGTGAGATACAAGTGAGGCCAGGGAAACTTGCACAGATCTCTCTATCTCCAAGAGCTGGCAGCAAAATACAGCTCTAACTCTATCCAAATATCCTTTTGTTAAAGACAACTAGTGTATTTCTACCTAATCCATTGGCTTTTGAGCTAACACTGAACTAAATGAGCTTCACAAGTGCACTCCTGTTCCGTGCAAAACAGCTCTGAAGTATTACAGGAGCCATCAGGAATGGCATCCTGATGGGTTTTACGCAAGATTCATTTTGGCAAAAGATTTCTAACAGCATGCTGCAGGTTTAAATTCCCCTGGATATTTGCCCTGGTCTTCCTGGAGTTGTGCCTACATGTCTAACTACATCCAGGTACAGAGAAGAGTGGATTTGCTTTCTCTGGCCCAGAAGGTTTGCACTAGGGAGGGGAGCAGCAGGGAGCTGGCAAGCCCTCAGGGAAGTTTCAGAAGCACAGTCCTTTCCAGGGCTAGCCCCACCAGCCTCAGGCACTGAAATATTTTTGGGATGTGGGTTTAATTTTTCTGTTTATTCATAGGAGAGGTATAGGATGCACAGCTGTTCTTCTGGCCTGCCAATCTGTTCCCATCCCTCACATTGCCTTGCACTGTGTGCAGCCATTCAAACCACGGAAAAAGCAAGTACATCATTAGGATTCAGCCAGATGCTGCAGTTTACCGACAGTTTACATCGGTATCAGTTACTAGACTGGTGAAAGCAGTGGAAAATCAGGGCTTTTGTTGAAATAGGTGGTATGGGTAAGACATGTGAAGTGAAACAGCCTCTGTCTGCTGGCTTGCAGAAGGATGCGTAAGCCCACTTCCTGGTTCCACTACTTGGCAGTGAACTTCAAGTAGCATTGACTGAGATTTATGGACGGTATTTATTTTGATAATGCTGGGTGAAAACAATCCATGTTTTCTCAGAAGGAGCACACGCATATGAGTGAAAATAAGAATAAATTAGAGGGTGGGAAGAAAAAAAATTCTTAGGAAAGGGTAAATGTGAAAAATGTAAAAAAAAATTACGAATGAGATGTTGAGGTACTTTGGAGTCATCAGCAAAACTGGCAGGTTAGACGTCTTGGACCTGAGCACCTCCTCAGCACAGACCCTCATCCTGACTGGCCATGCTGTTATTCTTCCAATGAATGTTAAACTCAGAGGAAGGGGCAACTGCCACTATGCTCAAGGAAAATTAATCTTCTCAGGTATTTCAATGTACCACAGCACATTTTAACTTCTATTAGCAAATACAGCCCTGTGCTAATGACAAGCCAGACCCACACCATGAACAGGAGCCACTTATTTTCTGAGGGAGAATAACACTTTTTTTTCCCCCTTTTCTCCCCCCTCACCTCTAACCCCCTGTGCTCTCTACTCTAATGAAAGGTCAGAGGTTAGGACTTTATTTTCCTCCAGACCATGAATGCTAAATAGCATCAGCACGAACAGTTCAATGACCCCAGTGTGTTCTGAAGCCACTGAAAAATGAAAACAAATGTTAATCTGGGGTCTGACTCAGACTCTCTCTGCTGATCTATACTTATGGAGCACATTAGGGCCACTTACGAAATCAGACTGAGCAGTGATCTCTGACCTCGTTCCATTTTCAGATGGCCTTGCTCCATTTGCTGGCAGCCGAACTCTGCGGCTGGCCTTGCAGTGTGGGGGCTCACAGCCAATTCTCCTGTGGTGCCCACTGCCACTCACGTGCAACTTACATAAGCCAGAGCAATCTCTAGCACACATCAATGGCAGCACTCCAATTTAAAAGTAGATGGCTGGAGTAGGTGTTATTAGTACCCTGTGTCAATTTGTGATTGCTCACATATGGTTGCAGGCTGAATAGCACTTTTGAATCAGGGCAGAGAAAGAAAAAGTTGGTGGTAAGAAAAAAGAAGGTGAAGAAAACTTGAGCTTACCATTTTTTGATTTAAAATGGATGGACTGGAAAAAACTAGATCTGAAGAAAAATCAGGTTGGATGGCATTGAGATACCCATATGTATCGTCTTCTTCTGGATTCCTAGGTGGTCCTGATCTTAAACCAAAAGTTTCAGTCCAGTGACATTAAAGCCACATATTCAATAGAAAACCAGTTGTTTCCAAAAGGATTCTGATAGAGGGTGCATTCTTCTTAGTAGCTTGACAGAAGAAGCAATAGAAATACTTTCTCTATGAAGTTAATACTAACAACAGTAATGTTCTTGCATTGAATCTCATCGTTCTGAGACACTTTCCTTTTTTTTTCTTTTGCCCTAACCTTTTCCCTATTCAATGTCTCTAATGCAAAGAAAAAACAGAGGTTTAAGTCTGCACCGTTGAAATCTGAAGATTACTGTTGTCTACAAATGTGAGGTATGAAGACTGTTGCAGAATTTTCCTTTTTTTTTTTTTTTTCTGGAAAAATCTCCTGGAGTAAAGATCATATATGTCTCGGTGGTTTCCCTTTGACTATTTCTTACTACAAGACTGCTTAAGAGGCATATATTGTGCGTATACACTGTTATGCAAGTGAAAAAATAAAAGAGATGAAACATGATAGACTCTAGGAAAGCCAATGAGTACTCATTCAGAATGAGATTAATGTATTTCTAAGCTTACAGGTACATGCATAATACCCCAATA
Source organism: Neopsephotus bourkii (assembly GCF_033783945.1). Classification (NCBI taxonomy): domain Eukaryota; kingdom Metazoa; phylum Chordata; class Aves; order Psittaciformes; family Psittacidae; genus Neopsephotus; species Neopsephotus bourkii. Next base: position 3,341,662 of record NW_026900781.1, read on the forward strand.
CACTAATGTATTGTAATTCCCTGCTTGTGCACTTAAAAGCAATGTGCAATTTTCTCTGCTTCAACAGGGCTCTTCAAGAGAAAAGGCTAAACACTAGGGGTCAGAAATCACTAGACATTCTCTTTCATGAGGCAGCAATTGTTCACAAATTTCCTGCATACTTTCAGTATAATTAGTTGCAACTGGTTTTAAAGAATACAGTTTTGTATTTGCTTTTGGGGACATCACCTAACATTGTATTTACAACAATACAACTAATATTGGCCCACTTTAGTATTTGCTATTTTCTTTGTTTCAGGTCTCAAGGTAAATTTAAGGCAATTGATAACGTCAACATGTAGTGGTTAGCAATTCTATTCAGAATAACAAAAAAAGAAAAAATCATACATTGTTATTCATGATTTTAATGTCATTTAGATGGGTTTACCTTATATGGATTGACTTATTCAGAAGGTCAGGTCTTTCATACTGTGATGGATACACATATTGGCTAGTATTACAAAGTTGGCATTTACTATAATTCTTAAAGTACTGTTAGCTGACACTCAAGAAAAAAACACTATAAGCTTCTTAATGGTGTCAGTCATAAGTCAGTAGATAAGCTGTAGATGTATATCCACCTTTCAGCTATATAAAATGACAAGACTGAGGAGAAAAAAGCTGATGTGTGTGAAGGAAGAAAGAAACCAATCTATTGGAGCTGTAGATCACCAGCACTGTTGGAAGCAAAGCCATTTCAATTTAAGTATGTAAACCTTACATGTAAACCTTAAACATGTTTTCTCTTGAGTTTCCCAGCTTGCTGTCCTTACTCATGTTTTAAAATCCAACAGTAATTTTCATCAAGTATATCTCGGCAGTGCCGTGTACAAAGTCTTGAGAGCTCCCTCTCTACCTGACGGCCAGAATCCTGAGCAGACTTACCTATCAGTTCAGCAGATGAACTGGCTGCCAGTAGCCAAATGTGTGCAAGACTCACCATTTTTGTGTAAAATCCCAAGTACTGTAGTATTCAACTTAACATGTTTTGCCTTAGGCTATGTGATGTTCTAAGTGATTAATTGATGTAATTTTGAAAGGGGGATGGGGAGTGTCAAAGGGTATTTTGCAGAAAAGTCCAGGATAAAAAATCTCTTTCATTGAGTCTAAATTTCATTCCTGTCTAAATTTCTGGCATACCTTAAAATCGATTACGTTTTACTTCATTCTAATTTTGAGGTTGTTTCTCATGTCTCCTTTTTTTTTGCTTTCCTTTTGGGTGTCTATAAAGCAAGAAGCCTTGCACTGACATAGCCTTGTTCATGTTATCATCAAAGTCATCTGCAGGTTTTGACCTGGGTTCATACTATTCATGTAATCTGTATAAATTATCTGTATGATAATTATGTAACTTATGTATTTCTGTAACTATGAGTAAGGATAATATGGAACTGCATTAGCACCACAAAAAAATATAAAACCATAGCAAAATGTAGGTTCTTTTCCCAAAGTGGTCTTACCTAATGCTAGGTTTTTGGATAGAAGGACAGTACTGAATGTGAATGAAAGGAGGACTGTCCTCCCCTGCAGAATCAGTTTTTTCCTTGGATAGGACACTAGTAGTCCCCTCTCAAGCAGAGGCAATATAAGCATTGTATTACTCAGTCTTGCTTTTTTTAATTTGGGCCTAGATAGCCTTTTTATTGGGGCTACTAACTGAAGAGACCAAGATATTGCCTCTCACATATTGTTCTCCCCTGACTTCCTTCTAGAAGAAACACACACATGTAAGAAATCTGATAGAGTTGGTAGACAGTGATTCGGGGGCTAAACCCAGAAAACAAGGCATTAAAGTGAAGCAAGTAGAAGATGCTGGGAAAAAGGCCACATTCCATGCTCCAGGCCCACTAAATGATTGATATAGACTGGATCCTTTCCAAAAACACCTGACAAAACTGAGACAAGACAGAGATATGAATCCTACTTCCTAAGATACATGGCAGCTTTTGAGCAAGAGCTGTCAGGAGTATCATCTCAGATATTATGACCTTCAGAAAATATTTACTTTCCACTGCTTTGAGTGAAGTTCTTCATATATTGCCAGTTTGCATCTCATTCTACACTTATCATAAGTACTCTGACTTCTCTCAGCATAAAATAGAAAAAGTAGGTACAGGTTGAAGGGGTGGGTAGTTATGGAGAACAGGATTTAGCATCATAATGGGAACAGACCATCAGCAACTGTTCTCAGAAAAGAATGGGAAGACAAAAAAAAATATGAAAAAGAAGAAAATGTGCACATCCCCTACTTTTTAAAAATACATAAAATCCATACTATCAACTGCTAAAAAATTATTGACCATACACCAGCACCAGGATTTTATTTCAGAAAGTTTGTTGAATGAGTTAGGTGTGTGAAATTAATGTAAGCTATTTGGAGTAGGAGCTATCTTCTATGTATTTGGTACAATATTTAGCACAAGATGTTTGCAAAAATCTAGTCAGATAAATAGAGTTATTGGGTAGTGTCACCTAAAATGCAAATAACAATAACAACAACAACAGTAACAAATCTCTCCATACTGAACAGGAATTTAAGTCTGAATCATAAGAATTTTAGCTTCATTTTTTGAAAAGCTATTGCATGTATACCCAGCCAGACAAATGATATATGTTGGATCTCATAGCTATTTCTATTTCTACAGCTCTAGAGAAGTGCTTGGCATGCTGGAAGACTGAGGGGTAAAACCAACAGGAACAATAGTTCACCCGTGGCAGCATGAGCCAAGAACCTGCCAGCAGTTCCACAGCCTTCTTGTGCGATGCTGAGCCAGACACTACAACATAGACACCTATCTTAATGTCCAGACATGACTACATCTGTGCCTCTCCACAAACCACCACCAGGAGTTTACCAGTCTGGAATAAATATCTACTTTTTTTTTTTTTTTTTTGTCCTATGAATTATAGAATCCATGCCCAAATAAACATAACACCGGAATATATGGTAATGCCTTATGCAGGATATATGTATGTGTGTCTGTGCATGTATATGCACACATATATACCTATATAAATGTATATATCCATGCATATGTGTGTATGTGTGTACACCCACCAAAGACTATAAAACATAGGAGATCATATTATACAACATGTGGTAAAGAAGAAAGAGTAGAAATCCAAAATCACTGCTGCTACAGGATTTGCATACTAAAAAACCAAATATATAAATATCAGAACAGATACTTTATGTGAACTTATGAATCTTATGGATTCCTGCTGCTGTCAGATTAACCTTCAGAACAAGGACCTTATGGAAACATTTTCTGTGTCCCTAAAGTGTAATTAATTTATTACATCAAGAGACACCCACCTCGTTGCAGGGAGGAAAAAAAACCACATGCAGACCTTTTAGTCCAGATTAAGTTTATTCTTCCTCTCCTTTTTTTTTCTCTTCTTCAGTTTACAAGAGTAAGATATTTTAAAACAGGAGAAAAATAAAAAAGCACATTATGCATCACTGTCTGCATTGTTGCAAATACTGTTTGATACACTAAGTCCTTGAACCCCCAGGAAACATAGTGGACTATAGAAACAGTGACAATAGCAACTATAGATTAATAAAGATCCTGGTTGCCTATATTTTTTCCAAAACAAATAGATACACTAAGAATTCTCCCAAAAACCAATCAGAGCTTCCAGGACATCTCTTCCTCATCTTACTTCCTGGTCCTCACATTAACATTGATTTCTATTGACGTAATTCCTAGAGTGTCTCAGCTGAGCTCACTCGTTATTACTGTATTTCCTATAATGAAAAATTGTCTTCATTTTGAAGACTTCTCAAGAAGTAGGAAAATAGGGTTGGTTTTATAGGCCAAGTAAGTGGGAAACCTGAGTATTAAACTGACTTGTGCCAGCTTCTGCCCCCATGGCCTAAACCAGTTATATGCTGGCATTCATTTGGCTCACCAGTCTATCTGGATGGTAAGAAACCCACCTAAATTAGATGATAGAAGGAAGGATGACAAACGTTTGAACTTGCTTTCCTGATTCCAATAAATGCTGGATGCTCTCCTAAGGCAAATGCAGTTGTGTAAGTTGACACAGTGCATGCACGGCTCATACTTGCTCATATTGCCTAAGTAACGGGCAGTCAGGCAGACCAATGGGATAATTTCATGGCCACAGAACTGACCGAAACTCTGGGTCTGGAAAGATGCAGTCACGTTTGGACTCTTGTCCCAGGGAACAGGACCTGGGGCTGACATCCCAAAACTGTGTTGTGGCTAAAGACCAGTGAGTTCTTTGGAAATTGAGAATTTGCCCAAAAAGGCAGTTGCATGGGCATAAGCAGAGAGATAATTCCAGATGAGAGATGAAACTATAGAGAGCAGAGTTTGAAGTACCCCACACACCCATTGTAACAGCATTCATTTCTAAATAACATGTTATGTCATTTACACATATTTAAATGACTTTTTTCACATAGTTCTCACTGTGACGTTATGATAAATCTCTGTGCTGCTTCTGTCTTGGCAGATGCTCCACAGATTTGCCTCTTGTCTCTCTCTGTCAGCAGCAGCTGGCTGCAGTGTTTCCACCTCTGCAGACGTTTCCCAGCTGTTCATAGAGATGGGTGGAGAGAGGGTGACACACAGCCACTGGGAAACGAGGCAAGAGAAGGAAATGCGGGCTGGAGATGTTATGAAGGTCTTAAGAGTCATTTCCAACCCTGGAAGAAAGGGTTAGACTCAAGTCTGCCAGCTGGTGGAGAGCAAAAACGAGGGACAGACCTGTCGCTGTGGTGAGAAGGCTAGAGGACTGGGGAGGATACCTGAGGACGTTGTGTCCTCCACCAAACTACAGAAGCACCTAGACAGGTCTCATCATGAAGGCAGTCTGGCCCCACCAGTGTCAGTGCCTAGAGAGTGTGCCCAGCACCCCTGTGTCAGGTGGCAGTGGCAGGACAGAGGTCAGTTTTCTGCACATTTGCCTCGGCAATTAACGTCAGAAGATGTGGTGGGTCATCAAGGCAATGAGAACATCAAGGGCAGTCTCTGTGCCTCTGCACAGTGTTTTCTCTCTTTCTGTGAAACAACTGCTCATAATCCCTACAAAAAAATCCTGACTGCAGACTGGAAGCAGCTTTAAACCGAAACACCTGCACACCGCACACGCAGCCTTGCCATTATGTGCAGGAGCACTGACTCCTTCGTGATGCCTACCAGATATTTGACTGCAGGTAAAGCTGGATGGACAGATCAGCTACCTGAAGCCAATCACAGGGCTCTGTTAGGCTATTGTCTGCCCATCACTGGGTGGTCTTTCTCTGTCTCCTTCCCTCCAGCCTTTTAACCCCACATATAGTCATGGAGCTGAGGCCCAGTGAAAATCCAATGCCGACAAATGCTTTTACACTTTCTAAGTCTGGGATGATCACATTTCTCCAAAGTACACTGAATGTTTTACAGACCAACTCTATCTCACACATAGCTGTCACTGCTCCAGAAAGAGACAGGCAGAAGTTAGCTGTTGATGATCAATCAGAAGCCAGGGTTGGTAAAACTCCTCTTTTACCGGCTTAGCTGTTTAAGAGATTTCTACAAAGCAAAACCAAGGCAATTTCTTTCTGAGCAGGTTTTCTTTACACTTTCACAAGGTCCACAGGCCTTTGCTGCCGCTGGCTGGCATTAATCTTATATGGCACAGTATTAGGAGCTATGCCAGTGTCCTTTTTTTTTTTTTTCCTTTTTATAGCAAGCTCAAAAAATAAGAATGTTATGAATTCAGACCATTGTGAAAATAGACCATAAAGGTATATAGGTGAGGTATCCCCTCATTGGAGTAAGTATGGATATCAGAATAAGCAGCATGAGAAAGCTACTTTAAGAGCTTCTGCATTAAGCAAGGTGTCTTCCCAAGTGCCAGGATCAGAAGTGCTGTACTTCCCTTTCCATCCCTGTTTGTAGCTGCCTCACAGCCTCCAGAAGCTACATCAGTCTGAGTCCTCCACTCTCCTGGGAACCAGAGCTGTGCCAAGAAAAATAGGGGGGAACCAGCTCCTCTGCCCCTCATTCCAAGCAGTTACCCCTATGTCTGTGAAAAAGAGTACAAGTCCTGCCTAAACTGTAAGCCCTTTCCAGGACTCCCACAAGACAGGATGACTTTGCATTGCCTCCTCTTCAGGCTGGTGGCTAAATTATCACACTTTGGCCTTATGCCTGTTTTTTGAGCTTTAGTTTTCCTCAGCTGTGGTGGGATTTCTGGGGTAGCAGTGGGATGCTGACCTGGAAAGAATGAAAATAGTGGAATATGCTTGCCAAGCATATTCCAAAGACGAACTTTGGAAACCCATGTTTTGTTTTTATGTCTATACATTAAATTAATCTCTCCACTAAGCCAGGTTTGCTCAAGAATGTGATTTTTGAGAAGAAGTGGCAATTAAAATTCCTTATGTACTTTCCACCCTTAGAGCTGAGGCCAATGCATCTTAAAAAATAAAAGCAAACCACAAACACATGTGCACACTGTGAGCATCTGATCACCTGTCTTCAATCAATTGATATTTATTTCTCTGAACCCAGTTTTTCAAAAGTGTTGACTGCCACAAGTGATGCCTCTGATCTCTTTATAGGGATGTCTACCAGACAGACAGAGAGACAGACAGAGGGAGGGATGGCGGAAACTTATGCCTCCAATGCTGCTCTTTTTCCTATGGAACCTTCCTAAAAGCCTCGACCAGTTATTTGAAGGAGAGTCATTACTGGAAGGGAAGAAAAAAGAAACAGGCTTTTGTTTCTTTTAAAGGAATGGTTAGAAAAACAAGTATGAACCTTTTCTTCAGCCCTTGTGTGCTATCTATTCCTTTTATTAGCTTTTCACAGTCCTGGGCTGTCCATATTCAAAATAACACTTTGAATAGGGCCCCCACCAGTCCTTGACTTCAGTCAAAAACATAAATCAGACTTATCCTCCCAGGGACTTGGTTTTGTTGTTTTGTTTTCCTGGGAGCAAAAGATTTCCACATGATCTGAGGTTTAAAATGTGATTTCTTTTTTTTTTTGGCAGCTGTCTTCTGGATCTTAGTGAGACTCAGTCACCTAACCCTCTTAGGCTCCCTTGGAAATCAGAGCCAGATAAAGCATGGTATTTTAGCTGAGGAATGAAGTTAGCATTCACATGGCTGTCTGATCACAGGTTTTGTTATTAAAGGACAAACTTAAAAAGGATGGGACTGAACAGCAAAATAATTAACTGTGGACCTTTCTCACTCTGTTAAACAAAATTATCGTTCCACGTAACAGAGGCAAGAAAGTGAAGTCAGAGCAGAAATGAGAAGCTAGAAGCCAGCTGCTGGAATATGAAGCATTTCCTTCCACATTTAAAATGAAAGACCTGCATATCCTTCTGGAGCTCAGTAAGAAATGGAAGTAGACCCAAAATGGTGGGAAATAAAGAAATAAAGAAAGGTACAACTTTCTTCCTGGTGTGTTGTTTTGGGTTTTTTTTTTTTTTTTTTTTTTGTTTACTTGCACATTTTAGAAGACACTTTTGTTTTGAAAAAGATGCTTTAGCTCTTGTGGAATGGTTTGTTCAGCACAGTTTGAAGAGGGCAGCCACAAGGTGAAAAAGTAAGAAAGATGGGGAAAATGCAGTCATATCTAAAAATAATTCTAAATATATAATAAATCTGCAGTCTCAGGCTTCAGTTTTATTTAGAGAATTGCAAATATGAGTTTAAGGAAATTTGTATGTACAAAGTAGTATAAATATGCTCATAAAACAAACATAATCTATTGGGAATCCTATTAAAAGCTGTATATGTATATATATATATATGTATGTGTAGATGGGGACGATATTCAGACACAGTATCAGGACTTCCTTTCCCTCGTCAATAGACTCCTCTCTGGGAGGGAAGGTAGCAGCTGTTTAACAATGTGATATTACTACCATGAGCACCTTGCACATAACAGGCACTTAGCATATATAGCATATATCCATATAGTACAATAAAGTGGAATTAGAGATTTAGATACAATTACATCTGAAACTAGGTTTCCCAGAATGGGAAATTTACTTTGGAATGTGAATTAGGACAAATAGCACCCTATTTTTCTCCTTTTTAGCATGAACTCCATGCAGAAGTATTGGTTCAGTAGGGATCCAGAAGCACCATCTTCTCTTGAAACACTAACAGCCATTTCTTCAGCACTGTCACTAACCCAACACATTTCTGCGGAGATAGTATGGTGTAATTAACTGGTTTGTTGATTTTAGTTTGGGTTGGGGTTTTTTTTTGTGTGTGTGTTTTGTTGTGAGTTTCAGGGTTTTTTTGATGTTGTTTTTTTGTTGTTTTGGTTTGGTTTGGGTTATGGGTTTTTTTTTTCCCTAATATGGCCTAGCAGAGTAAAACAAGTTAAAGAGATTTGGCTTAGTTGAGACCTAAGATTATCAGGCTTTAGCTGCATGCAAGCAAATTTAGTAGTGAATAGCAACTTGTTTCAATCTGGGTCAAGGCTGGGTAAATCACATTTTGGGGAAGAGGCAATCCCCACTCTACAGCCTCTGAAAAGTGCTGCCAAAATCATATGATGGCTGCCAGCCAGAGAAAGAAGACATTTTTTTCACCCTGTTTAGCAATGAAACAAAAAAAAGCATGCTTTTGGGGAAATTTGCTACTGTTGATATGATTTCTATAAATCTGTCAGACATTCCAGAAAAATCATAGATCTTCACATTCACCTCTGAACCAAAAGGTGAGAACACATTCACAGAGATGAATATGTTCTGGCTTGGAAGAATATTTAGGAAATAATTGTCATATCATTGTCCCATTAATATCAGCTTAAAACAAATACACAGTCATTTTTGAGCTGTGTTTAGGAGCACCTAGTCTAAATCTCAGGTCTCAAAATTGGTCTGGACTTCAAGAGTGATTATTAGCTACTCAGTAAAAATCAGGCCCTTTTCCACTTTCACCTCCCTTGCATTAGATGTCCAAGACCTCATGTCTCTTCTGAAAACCTTAAGTTTTCAAAACCTATACCTACAGAAAGAGACCCCAGAAACTCAGCCGTTGGTGCCTCAGGCATGAAAGGCAAAAGGGTGATCAGAGTTCAGACCCATTACCTTCCAAAGCCAGACTTCTGAGTCACATCTGAGGTAGCATATTTACACAGTTCCTCCGACAAGAAATCTGGATGTCAGATGGGGAATATTTTGATTCTTATGGGAAAAAAAAATTGGTAAACATATCTCACATTGAGTATGGTCTGCCCTCAAAGATAGATTCAGTTTGCAGCTTCTGTTAGTTTTTCTTCTTATTTAGTAAGAAAACATATATCAATGCAATCTTTTTCATTTTCTTATGGCCAAAGCCACACTTACGGGCTTCCAAAATGACACCACTGAGGAGCAGAGCCTAACCTCAATGTCTAGTGAAAAAACACAGGAAAGGCAGCACCTCTTTTGAGGAAGAGAGGTAGAAGTGAGCAATAGTTCCAAACAAGTGGACAAACAAAAATATACAAAGCAGCCACTACAAAGTCAGAGCACTTCTTATTTCTTCAGGATATTTAAGGTGAATAAAAGCCAAGTCAGAGGCTCATGCAACTACAGGGAAACAGTCCACATGTTTAGGCCATTTTCCTGTGGCATTTCATGATGAAAAACTGCAAAGGGCAACAGTTCTTGCTCTAAGCTCCTCCGTGTTTATATATTGTTCCACATAAAATAGATTCTCACAGCAAAGATCCAGCTGCTTTGTGTTTTGTTGTTGCAGTTTTGAGACGTTAAGTCTCCATTTGAGATGGAAGAAGAAGGATTTCTCTGAGGACAGGTGATAGTGATGAAGCATATGATCTGGGGTTTATAGTGTATATCCATGATGGAACTGACCTGGCCGTCGAGCATTTGCCAGTGTTGGTATGAGAGAGCCTCCTAGCATGCTGTCAAAGGCTGCCAGGACAGAATACTCATTATAGTTTATTTGTAATCCTAAAGGTGAATAACTGTTTTACTGAACTCCTCGGTGTCCTGGGTTCAGTAGTGGCAGCCATTTTTTCTCCTTCTTAGTACCTGGTGCAGTGCTGTGTTTTTTTGACTTTCGGCCTGGGAATGGTGCTGCTAGCACTGATGTTTTTAGTTATTGCTCAGATGTTTAGACTGGCCAAGGACTTTCTGAGCCTTGTGCTCTGCCAGGGAGGAGAGGAACCCAAGAGGAAGCAGAGACAGGACACCTGGCCCAAACTGGCCAAAGGGGTATTCCATACCATAGCACATCACTCCCAGGATGTAACTGAGAGTTACCCAGAAGGGCTGGGGCACTGCGGGGTTGGACTAGGTATCGGTCGCTGCTCGGTCAGGCTCATTTCAACGGGTGGTATTGTATTCTCTTCCCTTGTTATTTCCCTTACCATTATTATCATTGGTGGCAGCAGCAGTGGTTTGTGTAATACCTCAGTTACTGCACTGCTCTTATCTCAACCCATGGGAGTTACGTTCTCTCAATTCTCCTCCACATCCCTCCGGGAGTGGAGGGGGGGGGGGAGGGGGGGAAGGGAAGAAAGAAGGGGGAGAGCAAGAAGGGGGAGGGGTGTGAGAGAGAGACTGTGGCTGGCTTGCTGACAGGGCTTAAACCACGGCACTGGGGAATGTACAAAGAATACCCATATGCAGAATGATAGGTAGCAGAGAAATCATATCCCTCTATCAAAGCTGTATTTATCTTGCGATCTTCTTTTCTGACAGAAAGGTCACTTTAATTAGCAGGTGGGGGCAGGGTGGTATTGTTGGTAGGCACAGCCCCATATGATGGTTCCTCTATACGTCAGTGCAAGAGCATTAACGTTACTCAGATAATCTTGCTGGCAAGCAAAGAAACAACTATCATGTTACTTGAAAGAACTGAAGCTGTATTGTACAGCAGTCATTAGCCTCCTTGAATCTGCTCATAATGGTGAATGCATCTTTCTGCCTGCCTGCAACTTGTGTAACAAACAGCACAGCCAAGTCTTTCCCAGTTCTGTTATTCTGTTTTAAAAAACACTGACATTTTCTTAAACAGACATAATTTACAATTTTAAGTAACACAACAGTGCCTTGGTGTGTAAGGGCCAACAAGCAAACAAGACTTCTTTCACAAAGATTAAAAAAACCCAAAACAAAACACAGTCTCGTGCTCTCTGAGGTCACCGTGGCTTAAAACTGGGGTGAGGCTTGGGGGTGAGGGGAGAACTAAGACCTTTCCGTGACATATCTTTGGCTTTGAAATACGTATTATGCTCCCACAGCAGAAACCCCAAGTGCAAGTAGAGTTAAAATCAATATGTAATGCTCTCTGGGAACAAACAGCTGCCTGTCTCCACACCACCCTATTAGAACACCTCAGGCAGCAGGCTTGGGGTCTAAGCATCCATGCTGGTTTGACCCCTGATTTATATTCCCAGGTTGCCAGAGTTCCTCTGACTACAACACCATATAGGAAACACTAGGAGCACGCAGCTCTCGCAGCATCCACTTAAGTGTCCCCCACACACTTTCTGACTAAACAACCTTGTTGGGCACAGCTGCCTAGAGCATCCTTCACCTGCCAACATGTACTGCATCAGTCCACATGGGATGCCCCTCACCACTTTTATTCCCAGGCAGAAATCACTTTTCTTTATAGTGTGAGCTTCATCTAGAAGCAGTGTTCTGCATATGCATCATCTGTGAGCCACCCATCTATATTGGAAAGCACAAGGCAGTGCTCATGAACTGACCAGCAAGTCCTGACATACAGTAAAGTATTAGTAAATAACATTAATTCCCTTCTGGTGGGCACCAAAAAGAAAACACTGTCCTGCTTTTGGCCCTGGCACAGCTGGGATTCTCCACTGCCACAGTGCTGCCTGGACAATTGAAATTGTCTCAGTCCAGCAGCTGAAGACAGATCACAAGCACATGACATTGCAGACCTCCAAGATAAAAATAATAGTGTACTTGTCAATGCTGAACTACTGCAGCAGAGGTCTGATCAGGGTGGCAGCCAAGGAGTGGATGCACTTTCCTGCCCTGTGCAGAAGCTGCTGTAAAGGGCTGCATTGGCCTTTTATTTCTGGAATTAGCTTCTTGCTCTCTCTTTTCCTATTCTGGAAGACAAACGCTTGCCCCTTTGGGAGACTGTAACATACACCATAAGGTGAAACTGGCTTCTGTCAAAGGGTGTCCCCAGAGAGCATCAGTCTTGAATTACAGCCCGTGCATTAATAAGGCTTATGGGAACCACCTTATCCGTGGCTGTCACTGCAGTGGGCTCATTTTTGCCCCAGGCAGAGCACCTGGCAGCTCACACATCTTTGTGGGTTGCACTCTGGACAAGGGGATCAGCGTGGCACTGTAGGACACAAGAGATGAGAGGCAGCTGAGTGTCTATAAGAAGTGTGTGATCAAGATGAATTAGGTTTGGGGCTTGTGTCTAGGACTATGCCAGAGGGCTTGTGGGGCATAGATGCCTAAGTAACCCCTTGTAATGTGAACAGGTTTGCTTGGAGACTCATTAAAAGCTTACATGGTTGGTGGCATGTACTTTACATTGCTCTATGAGGAAGCTCTTTAGGATTAGCCTAGCAGAGCAGATATAGCCAGAGATTTTTCACCTGAGCTGGATCCTCCTTCAGCTGAGGTCAGTAGTTTACCTTCCACTGGTTTCAAGACACAGGTTCACACATTTAAACTCTGGTTTTCTTCCTTATGAAGCCAGTGTGAAATCTTCTGAAGCTGACTTACTTTTATTACTGGTGCTCTCCTACCTCCATTCTTCCCTTATAGAGATTTAGCACTGCAGAAACTGAGAGCAGACCTATTCTTCTCAGGTTATAACAATGACTATGACTTTGCATGAACTACTGACTGATGTCACAGCTAAATAAACCATTTCATATTTAACTACTTCAGACAAAACAAATAAATAGAAGTTTTGGTTTTTTTTTTCCCTGAAGATTATCAACTCTGTGTTAGTGACATGATGTCTAGAATCCAAATTCCTTTACTAAAAATGCTGTCTGTCTATTCTGTCAGACCCTGGGACTGCAACAGAAACAACATCATGTTGTTTGTGGCATCCTTTGAAAAGTATGTGACTGCTACATTAATTTTGTGGTGGACTGAAAAGAGCAGGAGACACACAAACTGCAATGCTGGTATTGTCAAATAAGTGAGCAGAACCACTCTGCAAAGGCAAATCTTCCTCACAGACTTCCAAAGCAGCTAAAGTAACAAAGCCTAAAGAATAAGGAGATGTGCATTAAATACTGTCTCAAACATCTGAACTTTGCATTCATGGCTTCCACTCTGAATCACAATTAAAGTATTTTTAATCATTGGTTTTTTGCCTTTTTTTTTTTTGTTGTTTTGTTTTGTTTTTACTGACCTTTAATAGATGTTGGGTCATGGAAATATTAAAAAAACAGCATTAATGGAAAGGGGAAAACCCAATGTGTTTACAATCTAGCTCCAAATGAGATCATGAATGTCCTAAGCAGCATGACAAAGGCTGCTGTCAGGAGATGTTTTATGACTGAGCAGGAACAGGAAGCATGATGACTCACACATGTTGTCCATACCTGGACATTTCCAGAAAATTTCACAAATGTGAATAGTTCAAGTAGCTCAGATAAGGCTTAGGTAGGAACAGAAATGTGGGGACTTTATCTGAAAGAAATTCAAGCTGTAAACCTCTTCAAAACATTGTGATATGAGGTACACTCCCTGTGTATGTTCAGCCTTTTGGTCATGCTTACATTTTGCTGAAGAAGCAAGTCTGACAATACTTTCTTCACTCTTATGCATCTTCTGGATCTCCAACCCACATCAGTAAAATAACATGATCCACAGGGGAAATGGCCCTATTTTTCCATTGTCTACAGGCTACAGAAAATTTGAAATCAAACCTGAAATTAAAAAATTGGCAGTATATGAATTGAAGTCAGTATTAACTAGAAACTTTAGCACAAAGTATATTTGCTGGATCAAAGCAATATTCTATATCCAGTGGAAGCTTTTGAAGAATATTTAGAAGTAAAACAAGTGGGAAAAATCTCTCTGTGCCAAATTTTGGGCTGTTTTTTAAAAACACATCAAGGCAAAGCCATAAAGCAGCCAATTGCCTCTATCTTCTGCCAAGAGCAGCATTCCCTCTCTCTCCCTCACTTTTTCCCTCCTCCCTCCAAACGGATGGGATCAAGATCAAGACTGTATCAAGTCTTTGAAGCACTTTTCAAGTTCACAGAAGTATCACACTCACATGAGTATGAACACACACACTGACCCACTCCCATGTCCCTTTACATGCTTCTGCCACTGCCATCACCAAGGAGCAATCACAGGACTGTGGAGGTAGTCAGTGGCATAGAGAGGTGGCTGAGGGAAGCAGAGAATTTGGTAGCCCATAGAGAGCTGAAAAGCAGAAGTGGGGTCACAGAGGGAGGGGAGAGTGTGGGTAACATGTGCTCTGGATGCCAAAAATGTCTCCCTACAGCTGTGTGCTAATATTATGATTATTATTTTGGCAGAGGCCTTTTTGTTTTCTTTCCCTAGCTGATCCTTCTCCCCTCTTGTGCAGGTATTGAGCTTGTGCTGGGCCAAAAAAGAAAAAGAAACAAGGCCATCAGTTTTAGATTTGCTGTAGTCTATCCATAACATGGGGTAGCAGGGGAAAGCAGGAGGAGTGGAGAAAAGAACCATATTAATAGTCACAGGCTGGGTAAGGACCTTTGACATTTCTAATAGTTTTAGTTCAGGGTGAAAAGGTGAAAGAGATAAAGAGAAAAAAATTAAATCTCAAATTGCCTCTGATGTAAATAAATGATGCAAATAACTCAATGTATCTGGTTAGCCTGAAGCTCTCAGAAGACATTAAAAAAGCTTTAGTACTGGGATACTTTACTAGGGAGGTTATGGTCAGATCCTTCTGCTTCTCTCTCTCACTCGTCCTTCTTCTATGAAACTACAGTATGTATATCATTAAAGATCTTTTACAGCTGTCACTAGGTTACATCAGCTCAAGCCCTGTGCACATCACATGCTGAATCAGCAGCCCTCCAAACAGCGCTGTCTGTGACAGGCACCGATGCCCAGTGGCAGCAAGGCAGTTTCATTTTCTTGATGGCCTGAAAAATGCCTTATGTAAAGTTAAACTTTCAGTCGTGAGCAAGATTATTCCTTAGGTACTGCATTCCTTAGAATTATCCTTTCCCCTCTCCATATTCCTTTATTCCTTAGAAAATAAAGCTCTGTTCTCTGACGTGTTTCTCCATCCCTCCTGTGCCTGAGAGTCCCTGCAATATGAGGCTTCCAAGCACAGCTTCTGAAAACTCACCAGCGTAGCGAAGCATGACAAAATATGAGGCAGTATGGCTACAAGTAAGAATAGAAGCTGAATTTCTATCAGCCAAGCATGTTGTGATTCAGATTATTAACTTAAGAGGAAGTGTTCAGCCTTAAATTAACATTCCAGTAGTGCCTATTTCCACTTTCTATTTCTTTTTTTTTCTCATTCAACTATTTCAACCTTTATTTTCATGTTGCTTCCCTCTGTAAGCCTGCTATTTTTTCCTACATCTTCTTCTACATGAAAGTTCTAACAATATTTCACATATTTTTTTTTCATCTTTGTAGTGTCTCTCTTCTGCCAGCCTCTATTGTGTCTGAAACAGCTACGCTCATTAGTCCTCTTTAGGTCCGTGATCCAATAAACCATCTTAAATCAGAAAACATTTAAGCACATGTTTAGTGCTGGGGTTAATTTTGATGTGAAGTTCAAGGTAAGCATTTACCTGAAGTTGATCAAAGTTCAACTGCTCTGCCAAACAGGTGTAGGTTTTATATATATATATACACACACACATATATATGCACACATGCATATAAGATAAATGTTTTGGTTTGAAACTGAACAGCTTTCCAGAAGGAGAGCCACTGGCTCATGAAAAGTATTTGGCAAATTGTAATCTCTGTCTTGGGTAGCTAAGACATTACATTCATCACCATCACTCATCTCAGTACCTATCAAATAAGACCCTGAACAGAACATACCCTCTCCCCATCCATGACACACAAGTGGGATTTCTTTTCCAAACTGCTCCCATCCATTGTTACTCATTGTTTGCAATGAAATTTATGTGTACCCTCAAATACTCATTTTTCCATTCAACTCACATTGCAGCTTTCTCTCAGTTTGCGTGCACACCCACATATACACATGCCTTTAGCAGGACTTTGTTCCACCTTGACCCGAGCCCCTTTACTTTGTCAGCTGGATAGTCTAAATGATGGCAGCATTAATTTCAGGCACAGGATAGGTATGGATTTCAAACCAGAGCTCTTTCCCATGCATGATTTAAGAATGCGGGCAGAGGAGTTTTTCATCTGCCTGTGCTATTGGTCTCTGCCAGCAGTGGGGCTTCACCTACACTATCACTCCACCTTTCATCCTGGATGAGTCACTTTGCTCCATGCTCAGTTAGTTGCTTTTGTTAAACCTGTTCTCAGGTGTTCTATTTACACATTGTATTGGGAGCTCAAGCTGTGAACTCGGCTGGGAACAGGCTGCCTAGGAAGTTGGGCATTACAAAGCCTACGTCCATTTGGGGATTCAGTTGTTAAATCCATTTAGATATGCCAAGGGTACCAAATGTGTTTAGGTACTTTGCCAAACAGAGACTACATTAACGTTAATAAGAGCTACTTTCACAAGAAAGTAAGTGTAAAACTGGGAGTCTTTTTGTTTTGTTTTACTTCTAATTTCAGAGCCAGCTCTCAGAATAAGACCTTGGGTGAGGAAGTGGAAACGCAATTACTTCCAGTGTACTGGGCGGACTTGCCAGAGGAGAGAAACCGAATGTTTGACGCATTCCCCAAGGCTAATGTTCTACAATTATAAAAATATACTACCTCCCCTCTAACTCTGTGAGTATAAAATGAAGCAACTTACCTACCATTAATTAGCTATATTTTGTAGGTTTATGGACATTGAACATTGTGCGCTAATTTGCATACATTAGCATGTAATTTACATGCTTACTTCAAGGTATTCAGTTTTATTGCCATTACCTTTTGTGGCCTATTTTTCTAATGACTGTAATAGAATACAAAAGAGATTTCTCATTGTGCTTACCCTGTTACCTTATACATGAGTCATGCTGAGAAGTGGGAATTTTCATGCAAAAGGTTTTGTTGTCAAGTCTGAGCCACTTCATGGCCACCCACCCTGCTGAATTTTCTAACACTGTCTAAATGTCTTTGGCCACTCTTTTTTTTTTTCACCCACATAAGGACAGACAATATTTAAAAAGTCAGGTACAAGTGTAAGAAATTTTCTCCATTGCCTGCACTAAAACAAAAAGGAGTCAGACTCAAGAATTAGTGGGTCCTACTCTGTCTATCAGCACCTAAAGGCACAGAGAGAGAAAAATAATCTGCAGCTGGGGAAAGCTGAGCAGGGTCAAAGGGCAGTGCCTGCATCTGCATTCACTGAGAGGCAGAGAGGAAAAATAAAGGGTTTCTTTTTGTTGCAGCTCAGCGCTATTTTAGAGAGTGCAGATATTAACTTAATTACCACAGTTCCCTTTTGCACTAGAGCACTGCAGCAGGCTATAAATCAATACTTAAGGTCACATTGCTAAAAGCACTGAAAAACAGTCTTTTCTCTCCCTGTAGCATGTTGCTAGTTGCTCCTGCATCAGTGTCACAAGAGTTCAATATCCGATAGGGAACAGCGCTAAAACAATGATTACAATAGAAATCAGAATTCCAAAAAAGTAAGGTGTAAAGTGAGCAAGTCCAGCTCATGGCAGATAGCATGATTGAATCAAATCTTCCATCCTCTCCAAGCTGATACAGGAGAAACATCAGCAGGTGCCCAGGAGTTTGAAATATGTTTCACTCTGTGCTGAATTCTTGTTCTGGAGGCCAAGTTGATGGGAGAAGAGCGGATCAGTTATTTCTGCTGAGTATATCTTTGGCAAATTTACCATACATCTGAAATCAATTATACATGTGCATGCATGACATCTTATTTCAATAAATTGTTGGGAACAGGGCTTGGGAGTTGCAAAAATAGATTTTTATTTTTTTTTCCATTTGCTTTTCTATTATACCTGCTGACCCAGATATTTCACAACCTTTGGAAGAAAAGACAATTCATATGAGATTGGGAAGATGTGGAAAATGCCTATTTCAGCTGAGATTTGCTTGGCACAGCATTGAATGGCTTAGCCAGAAGGAGGCTTCTTTTATTTTGGGTTAATCCTGGCAGTATGTGGCAAATGCTAATATTAGATAGAGGACTTGTATTCAAGTACCCAGAGTACTACAAGAATGAGATACAGGATCCTGTAAATGCCTAATTTTGATGCTAGATCATCTACAGTTTTGCTATTTGCAAACAAATATATGGAGGACATCAAAAGTGTAATTGCAATTGGTGGGGAGGGGTATTAAAGAAGTTTGAAATTCATCTAATATTAAAACACAAATTTCAAGGATTTGTTGGTTTTGTTTTTTTAATTTTTTAAGCATAAGCAGATTTTCACCAAAGTTGAAATTTAGTTTCCAAAACTTGCATGTTTCCTTACAAGGGACAAGAGGCTGGTAAGCCCATGTCACAGCAACACTGCTAAAGAGGGTTATTAGTTCAGGCACAAAGTGATGCAGATCCATTCAGTTTAGAGCTACTGCTTCTAGATTTCCCAGGTTTCAGCCCAAACACAGCCCCTGAAGGTCTGCTGTATAAAGAGGGAGAATGTGGACACATCTCCAGGACCTAATCATCTCAGGCATGCACTCAAGGCTGCTCATAACAACGTTCTTTGATTTAGGAGAGCCTTAGACAACACATTTTTGGGCTCCACAAATTACATTTGCTGATGGCAATTTTTTGTGAAAAATTTCTGAGAAGAGCAAGAGCATGATGCCATCTTTAGCTGATGGGGGGATTACCTTTTACCTTTTGCACAAGTACAAATAGCTCCAGTAACCTGTGACGTGTCTGCACTAATAGCATAAATCTGTACACTACTGGAGCCAACTTCCTGAGATATTGTTTGATAAACTGGCCTACATTCTGGCATGCAGAGGATGAAATTGTCCACCCCCATCTTCATGTTGAGGTGTAAAGGCAAAGCTTATCTTTTCATTCTTTATCAGCAAGACTCGCGCAAGGTTAGTGAACATGTGCTGGCTAGGAGGAAGTAAAAGAGATTATTTCTTTTTTTAAAAACTTCCGTATTCTGATGATAGGCATTGCACTGGTTCCTAAACAGTTACAGAAGACAGGGCTTCCTTTGAAGGTATTCTCAATTACCAATGCATTTTTGGATATATTTAAGTTGAAAAATGTTGAAAGCTTCCAGACCAAATGGATTAGTATTTGTGGTAAAATTTGACAAAGCTCCTATATTACAGTAAAAACAAGTAAAATCCCAATATTCAAACCTATGCCCAGGGTAAATTTACTACTTCCAGATTTGTTGGTGTACTGTTGATTTGAAATTATCAATTAAGGCCTTTAAATCCTCCATGATAAAACAATATCTGATTCAACTTTTTAAAAAGTTTTTTAGGGCTTCAGTAGTGCTGTAGAATAAAGGAAACCTCAATGTACTCTGAATCATAGAGACTAAACTTCCGTCTCTATGGATGTATTTTTAACACTGTTTACTGCAATGATAGTTATGAGCACCCAGTTAACTATGCATTTGGACTGTTACAGTTTTTATTTAAAGTTGTTAATTTGCCATAGCTCATCCAAATCTCCAAGTAGCTACAGCCCAGGCTTTAAGAAAGTTACAAAGCTATAAATGGGAAAGTGGCCAGGGATAAAACATTGTGCCAAACTCCAGAAAATAACACACAGGTGTTCAGAAGAGAGCTGCAATGACTTGATAGTAAGATTTAAATCATGACTTAGGGAAACCTTCAGTGAATATTTTCTACATGACATATAAAACTGAACTTTTTTGGTAATGACTGGAGCTGATGCATGATTGTAGTAGCATGAAAGTAAAAGAGCCAAACAGGGCCTTGACTGTTATTATCATCTGAAATTTGTACCATTGCATGCATTTCATTTCTGCCTCTGAGAAAGCCTTTTTTTTTTTTTATGCTGAGAGGGGTTGCGCTGATCATTAATCACAGGCTTGACCAAACAGTGCCACCATAAATACCAAATACACATAAAATTCACAACTGAACCTACACCAGTGATTTTTATCCTTTCCACATCATATGCAGAAGTAATGTCAAGAAAAACAATAACATAGAATAAAAACAAAAAAAAGGACTCCTTCGTATAAAGTAGGTCTTGCTTGAGGGATGCATTAAGATGGTACTGTTCATCTTTAAATTCTTTAATACTGTAGTTTTCATCCTTAATACAGGTGGATCGTTTTCAAGCCATAGTGAATGTATAGTTTCAGATTAAAAAAAAAATAATCCTGTGATTGCTTCCATATTACTTGAATACTTTTTTTAAATGCAACTTCATAAAAGCACATTTCCCTTATATTTACTGTATCATATTTAGATGTACATATGCTATTAGGCTAAAGGGAATTCAGACAGCTCAGAATGCCCTTAACTAATAATATTGAACATAGACATAGATATATATTTGTCTGATATGTGTAATAATGGCTTGATTCATGAATAAAGATGGAAAAAATATTGTTATTGCTAAATATGCCTCATCTATATTCTTTCTGTGCCTTCATAATTGCACAGCATGAAATTAACAGTGCTTCTGCTGTAACAGGTATAACTAGATGTGTATAAATGTGAATTTTGAGGTCTAGGATAAGCAAAAAAGATTCAGATAGATTTGTATCTGCCTCTGGCTCTTTTGTTGATTTTCAGGGTAGCTTTGATCAAGCCAGAGAAAATCTGTTCCTTAGTCAGGTGATCCTTAGTTTTACTAATACTCATACTAGTGTTATGAGACTTAGTTACTGCAATTAAGGCACTTAAATGTGTTTCATGCTTTTGCAGGAGAGATTCTTCATGGGATACCCATTCCATCAGCGTGTGGAATGGGTAGCCAGAACAGTGCCAGATAAACTACTCACAAGGAACTTCAATCACCAGAAGTGTTATTGATTTGGAAAAAAGTGAGAATCTGTGCAACATATTCTTGAGCACCATCTGCTGGTAATGCAAATGGTCAAAAAGATCTACAAAACCATCAACAAATATGGTGGTCAACAAGTTGAAGCTGTACATAGATGTTTTATATGTTAAGTTCTGTTGTTCTGTTCATTTGGTGTTTTGTGATTTGCTTTGGTTTTCTTATGGTGGGTGGGGGACTCAGATATCTATAGAAAATGAATTCAAAACATGATAATTTGAGTTGTGCTGCTATAATACACCCTGACATATGTAGTTTTCTTATTTTGTGCCTCAACCTCATCAACTGGTAGACCTTTGGCCAGCTACACTTCCCACATGTCCCACACTCCACTCCTTCCTTTTCTTCCCTTCCTCAAAGTGCAGAAGATGTATTCTTATGCAAAAAGCCATATGCTAAAAAGGAATGAGCCATCAAGCAATGCTGTGTGGAAGATAGATTGACAGCAGGCACCTTTCTTTAATCTTTGTGGAAACATTGACAGTTTAGGGAGAGGGCACATGTCCAGATATTCACCACAATGCCATGCATATGCTGTCAGACAGTGATATCCCACATTTCAGGGTTGGGAAGCCCATACAGTTGAGGCAAACCTAAAGTCAGATCAGACTCCGGTGCAGCAGCATTTATAGCTACAGATGATTCTTTAACCAGAGTCATTTGTTTCCTTCCAGTAGGCAGTTTCACTGCGCAGTGCAAAGCACAGCTTTGATGAGATGAACGCACCTACAGTAAAAGTGTTTCAATGGTTTTACATACCTAACAAAATGGACAGTATCGACACAGCTGGAGGGGAGGAGGAAGGCAGAGTCCTTTATCAGCCCTGGAAGTGGGATGCTTCTGCCAGCTCATGCAAGGAAGGCAAGCTGTCATCAAGACTGTAAAGAAACTGAAGAAAATAAGAGTTGGGCGTTGCTGCAGAAATATTCCTTAAGAGAAGCTATTCCTTTTCTTGTGTTAACTGTCAAAGCCAGTAGAAAGTAAAGCAGGATGATTTTTAGTCAGTGACGCCTGTGGATATTTTGCTTTCAACAAGGGAAAGACAACAGCCCTCTGCTGACCCTCGTCTGCCTTCACAATATTTTGGGGATATTGATTACCTTCTTTCTATGGAGACCAGAGGGTTGTCCAGTGGCAGACTTGGATCTGTCCAGTAAAGTGCCAGAGGAAAGTCAAGCAGAAATGCCAAAAATAAGAACAACAATAGGGCATGCTGGAATGAGGCTAGGGAAGCATTTAAAAGGTCTGATTATTCAAGGAGCAAGTTAACTGCAGTTCAACTACAACAGAACTGAGGGGCTCAAAATATTTATAATATAGTATTCCTTAGTGCACCAAAAAAGACCAGTGTCAAGCAGCCAGTCTACCACTCCAAAACAGTGTATCTAGTCCTTCATGGCTGAAAGTACATAACGGGAAATTAATTACTGTCCACATAAAAATCAGGAGTATTCCCAATTTAGTGAAAAAAGTACCATACCTGAAACTTCTTCTTGCACCATTTATATAAACTTAACCACTCATTAAAGCCATAACAAAACAAAAAAAGAAAAAAATCTGCTCTTATTTTTGCACATTATATTTTTTTTTTAAGACAGAAAAATAAAAATGCTGGGGGAAAAAAAATCCTTTACAAATAATCTAAAAGACCAAGATAAAAATATTCTGCATGTTTAACAATTGACTAACAATATATATTTTTTTCTCTGTGAAAAGATCTCAATCTCTGCCTGAAAGAAACATTTTGAACATCATGAAGTCATCTAAACATTTCCTGCAATCATAGTAAATTTAAGCAGGATTACTTCAGCAATATTAAGACTTTTGATTCTGCTGACAAAGTTTTAATCTCTCCACCTAATATATACCTCTCGTTTCTCCAAGCCACAAGAAAAACTTTCCAAGACCAAATCTCTGTAACAGTCCCTCTGGCTTTTTGGTTTAAAGGAATTTCTGCCTGTGGCATTGGTTATGATAGATGGAGAAACCGGGTTACCTGACAAAAGTCTGGCAAGAGATGATGATCAGATAAGTACCACAAAGCCTTGACTCTGTGATTCCTCACACCTTGAGTCTTTGCATATGGACCAAGCTCTAATGACCCCTTGAGGAATGCCTGCCACCAGAGTAAAGGTAATTACTCATGATGATTCAGACCACAAGGGTGTAAATAGCTAGTGTTTCTATTCAGATGCCAAACTGAGCTAAAGCCTAAGGAAAGAAGAGGCCAATTCTGAGTTTATGAAGATATGTTGCTGTGATTTTCCTCATTAAAATGAAGGAAGAGGAGCAGGTTTAAAGCTTTTTTGTTTGCTTGTTTTCCCAGTTTGAATACAAAATAAAACGTTTAGTTCAAGGAGTTAAGAGATAAAATCACAAAATTACTGAAGAGAGGTGGTTTCTTTTTACCCTACTGCTTGGTGACTAAAACTGTGATCCAGGAAAGAGATAACAGGTTACAATTCCTTCCTCTTCTTCCTGAAGTATGAGATGATCCTTATCTTCTCACACTTCAGAATTTGTTTGTATCAGTTGACATGTCCTGTTTTCTGTGGTCTTCTTTCTGTGCAAAGCTGTCTTCTCACCCTGCTTTCAGCTGTCCTATTGGCAGAAAAATATTCTTCCACTGATCTTTTTGTGCAAATTTACAAGAGAAATACCATAACCTAACTATATGTGATTAGGTGTTAAATACTACAAGTTTATAAGCATTCTATACATGGCTTTTTTTGCTTACTTAGTTTCCAAAAGAGGGAATGGAGAGAAGATGGACAAGCCCAAGAATAATGACAGACTGGGAAAAGCTTTTAGAGTATTTTATTCTCCTATGTTCCTGCCACTATGCTCATTCATGCTAGCAAACATGATTCATCCACTTTATGCAACTGCAACTATTTGTGAAAGCATCCTTTCTTTTGTGAATGTAAAGCTCTTTTTCATTTCATTAAGTGTTTCATCAAGGTATCAGCACCGTCTGTTTGGCTGTTTCAGTTTGTTGGGTTTTTTTTTTTTTTTGCTGAGTGTGTACACCACAGCTTTTTCAATAACACAGGTCTCCTTACAAGATTTTGTTTCACAAAGGAATTGGGGATGTGCATTTCACTAAAGACAACACAAGAAACTCTCCTAAAGTAACACAAACACAGGTATGAACACAAACAAATAAATAAGTCTTCTGTGACAGCACTGTTTTCCACTATCTGAGTGACTAGAAACTCTGATGCTTTTTATAAATACAACTTCTCCCCTTTCAAGCTTTAGATAAACATTTGTGCTAATTGCAGGTAGCAGCAGAATACAGCACAAAGTGGTTTAAACCTGGCATGAGTGTGAAAGGGAATAAACAAGCTATGGTAGATTAAACACTGTGGAGTTCTGTTTTTCTGTCACTTCAGAGTATATAGTAAAGAGTCCCATGCTATTTTACTGTTTCTGTCCTTGTAATGCATGTTGGATACCTATAATTTATGATGTAGAGCCATTGCTTCATGAGTTGCACTTCCTCTTAAACTGATGCTGAACTCGTTAGTGGGGGAAATATGACAGGTTGATAGTGGTTTCTTATCTGCAGATTAAACATTGTCAGAATAATTAATGGACAAACAACTGTTAGAACTGTAATGTTTTTATAATTAGAGATGAAATGTACTGTTCACTAAGGATTTGAGCTCCAGCAAACAAGCCCCCACCACCATCAGACTGAAGCTCATTCATTGCAACCCCATCCACCAGGTTTCAGGGAGGAAACATTCTGAAACTTAATTTGCTGAGCTTGAAGGAAATTTCCTGCACACTGAAGCTACCAGTACTCTGAGAAGCCAAGGATGATTGTATTTCCAGCCATCACCATTCAAAAATAATGAGTCAAGCTCCAGAAATATGGTTTGCTTGAAAATGATAACATTTCGGGGGGGGAGGGGGGGATGTGCAGTGTTACTGCTGTTTTCATCCTCTCAACTTTACATCATTGAGATATTTGTTTTGAAACTTTTGGACTATCAATCAAGGCTGAAATCTTGATTTCCAGTTGAGCAAAGGCTAAAACTGAAATCCTGTGACTCAGAGAGATGTAGATTTAGAAAATATACTCTGAGACTTGTGACAAAAATCACTCTATAAAGATCAAAATCCAAATGAAGACTCTCTAACACAAGTTTAATTCCCTGTTGAGCTAGATCAATTTACAACAGCTGAAAATGTAGTTTTGTCTCTAATTTCAATAATGCACGTAATCCGACAACTGTATAAATGGGTATTTTTCTGTGTTCCTCAAGAATCAGAGTATACTACTTTAGTATCCTTTACAAGGAGGTAAGTGTGCATTCAGATTTGTACAGTTTGTACTATAGCCTTCTTCCTGTTTGGTGAATTGCATCTCAGATAATTTTAAACCCAAAACTTCACTGTTGAAATGTACAAATATTTCAAGGGATTATTGAGCCTAATAGCAATAAGATTACTAGTGGTTTTAGCACTGACTCATTGTGTCTGTCCATTAATTGCCATACAAATATCTCTTTTATCTTCTTTCACTATTTTTGTACATTCACAGGACTCATGGAAGGTTCCGAGGCCATGTCTTCAGAGTGACTCCTACCTCTAACTTACGTATCATAAAATACAGCATAAATCCTAATTGAAGCAATCAATAGCAAGAAACCTGCCTTATATCATTCTTTACAACAGATAAATTGTCTTTTTCTTTCCAAGTTTATTAGAAAAATAAAAAAAATCAGTATTTTTAAAAAAGAGAAAAAATTACTGTAAATAAATAAGCAAACACGTGCCTTTTTAATAACGCATGGTCACTTATTTTAAAAATAATATCCATGGAAGAGATATGATTTTTATATGCCTAAAATCTCCAAATGGCAAAATATAATTAAAGAACTGTTGAATAAATAAACCTGTTAAATACACAATATTACCATGCAAAATGGCTATACATTTATCACTTTGCCACTTTAATTACACTGACTGCTGCTCTTCATGCATATATTAATATCTCACTAACATTATGGAGGCTGAGACATAGATTGCAAAGCACTGACTTAAAGGAAGATTTTTAGGCAGGCAGAGTGCAGTGGTGACAAGTGTTCCATACTATTACAAAAAGTCTTAGCATTGAATCTGATTGTTGGTTTTATTTGGATAGTTGTTGTTTACAGTGCTGAGAATCTCCATCTCCCTAAAATAGTAATTAATGAGGTGCTGGATTGGAGAGCCTAGCTAAAGTGGGTTTCAGACACCACAGGTCAAGAGACTCAGCCTGAGATTCTGAAAGTAGCTGAAGTGTGAAACTCACAGCAGATACTCAGTTTATCTTGAGAAAAGAAAGGAAAGGAAAAACAGTATGTCATTTCTGTTGTCTGTGTAAATAAAGACTACTATTTTAAGACTGCTCAGATTATTTCAGGCAGTTTTGCCTCATCATCGATTGGCTGGATATGGTTGTGAGTGGGTGTGCTAGCTATTCCCAGCAAAAAAATAGTCAGGAAATTCATTCCCATGGGATGAACTTTTCTGAACCTGGAAATGAGCAAAGAGACTTGGAAGTAACTTTTGACCATTTGGACAAATGATGCCAAAGGCCTTCAGCACATTGTAATTCTTATAATGTATGCAGCACTGCCCCTGTGTTTTGAGACTAGAAGCTGCTAAATACTGTCACTGGGTCTGAGAAATCCCTGGGAATATGAGCTTTAGTTGAACAAATTTAGGGAGAGATTCTCACACAGTGCATCACCTAAAGGACCCACTTACAAAGAGCTTATTAAACGTTAATATTTGACTAATAGCTGTTAAAACCATATTACAAGTATGACTAATACATGTTACACATGGTTATAGGCATCTCAGAAGAAAATGTCTAGACCATTACTTTTCCAAAATGTCAAGTGCATTATAAAATGTAAGCCACAAAGTCAAACATGTGAATATTCAACTGAGCCCAGCTGTATGTATTTAACCACTCATTCACATCCTATTTTCTTCATGCTCCCTGCCTCATCCAGAGTACAGGAAAGAAAACATCTCCACAGTAGGAATCAATATTCTTTCCATAGTGCCCCATTTACTAACTACAGAATAGAAGAAAGCACATTTGTCTTGTTCTACATACACAGATATCAATTTCATCATTGATGCCCAACATTTTATCATTTTTGTTCCTCCCAAGTGTTAATGGTTCAATCTTTCAAACTTTTCAATAGAAGGAGAGCATAGTATTTTCCCCATCTGAGAAATTATGATCTAAGGCACATATAAGAGTTCAGAAGAAGGAGTCCTTCTTCCTGAGTTGGAAAACGAAAGATCTAATTTTTCAGGTCCCTTCATTTATTATATCATTCTATGCACTGATGGCTTCATAAAAATTAAAATTCAAATATCAGTACTTGACAGCTTGCAAAGCTGCCACTGGGTGCCTGAAACTGACACTGGAGAAAAATAGGACCCAGATGGACAGCCACCCAATACACCTCATATCCATAGATTTCCCAGAATTGTGAAGAAACTGTATGCTACTAAGGGATAGAACTGTATTTTGTAAGTATACTATGCTGCCTTTAACACAGTCTTACAATCTCTGCCATCTTACTTCACCCACTTCACAGTTTCCAAATACTGCTACCAGAGAGACAAAAATGTTCTGGTAAAATCTTCAGTCACTAGTCAGTGTTGACTTGTTCCTTGAGCAGGTTTATTTATTCTTATTTAATGACACAGAACCAATGAAGGAAAAACTCATGATCACATGCATAAGAGACAAGAATCTGTAAAAAGACCTGAATTCAAATTGCATTGACAACCTGAAGGCTGATGTCCCTGGCTTCTGATCATCACCTGGCACTTGATCATTCAACTCAATCTAAAATCAAACAAAATTACATGAACATCGTGTTAAAAACGAATATATAAAACATTATCTAGTGGACCCATAATGGCACTGAAATCAGCCTCCATCAACGCCTTCTCCTGGTTAAACAGAGTAACCAGGAGCAATGGAAAACAGGAGGATTCCTCCTAGTCTTAATGTTATCTTCAGTAATCTGCCCTCAGCAATGGGATGAGAACCCAGCTTGACAATGTATTTCACAAGTGCTTGCTTCACAACTTGAAGTAATGCTGCAATTCAGCAACTTCATGTGCTTTCCTAAATCCAGAGAAGGACAGTGTAGAAAGTTTCCTGCTGTTCCTTTCCATGTGTCTTCATGTTCCTGTCTCCCTAACATCTGTACTACCCGTAGTCACACCTTAGAGACCTGAATTCAATCTCTGTCCCATCCTGCTGCATTCTTTTCTCCCTGCTCCTATAGCCTCAAAGATGCAAGGGCAATTGCAGGCAATAAAGCACCTAAGGAATATTGAATTTCTGAGTGGTGTTGCTCGCTCTTGGTCTATATCTTTGTCGCTGACATGGACAGTGGGATTGAGCAAGTTTGCCGATGACACCAAGCTGTGTGGTTCGGTTGATACGCTGGAGGGAAGGAATGCCATCCAGAGGGACCTTGACATGCTTGTGAGGTGGGCTGATGCCAACCTCATGAAGTTTAACCATGTCAAGTGCAAGGTCCTACACCTGGGTCGGAGTAATCCCAGGCACAGGTACAGGTTGGGCAGAGAAGAGATTCAGAGCAGCCCTGTGGAGAAGGGCTTGGGGGTGTTGGTCGACGAGAAAATGAACATGAGCCAGCTTCAGTGTGCACTTGCAGCCCAGAAAGCCAACTGTATCCTGGGCTGCATCAAAAGGAGTGTGACCAGCAGGTCCAAGGAGGTGACCCTGCCCCTCTACTCTGCTCTTGTGAGACCTCACTTGGAGTATTGTGTGCAGTTCTGGTGTCCTCAGCATAAAAAGGACATGGAACTGTTGGAACAAGTTCAGAGAAGGGCCACGAGGATGATCAGGGGACTGGAGCACCTCCCATATGAAGACAGGCTAAGAAAGTTGGGGCTGTTCAGCCTGGAGAAGGCTGCATGGAGACCTCATAGCAGCCTTCCAGTATCTGAAGGGGGCCTATAAGGATGCTGGGGAGGGACTCTTTATTAGGGACTGTAGCGGTAGGACAAGGGGTAATGGGTTTAAACTTAAACAGGGGAAGTTTAGATTGGATATAAGGAAGAAGTTTTTTCCTGTGAGGATGGTGAGGCACTGGAATGGGTTGCACAAGGAAGTTGTGAATACTCCATCCCTGGCAGTGCTCAAGGCCAGGTTGGGCAGAGCCTTGGGTGGCATCGTTTAGTGTGAGGTGTCCGTGCCCATGGCAGAGGGGTTGGAACTTGATGATCTTAAGGTCCTTTCCAACCCTAACTATTTTATGATTCTATGGTTTTATGAAATTGAAATTTTTTTAGACTGAACAACTCACTGAATTTGGACAGATCGTCATATTTTAAGTGACTCCTCAAAAGCATAGTGGTGCTTAATTTTCTTCACATCAGACTGTTTTCGGATGAAGCCAATCTGCTTTTGTCACTCTTTGGTCACTATATGCGGATTTGTTTTTTTATAATTTGGTGTAAGCAATTGTTGTCTACAGATAAAATATTCTTGCCACCAAATGGGTGACATTGAAAATATCATTATTTCAAGAATGCTTTTGCTGGGACCATTAACGACAGTTAGATAACTGGGCAGTTCCGTACAGATTAAGAGTACAGGTTGGAAAAGTAATAATTTTCCTAGTAAACTTCCTGTGTGGTTTTAATAATGGCATTTTCTATAGCAAAGTATGAAGTTCAAAGGGCAAGTCTGCTCCCTTTTTTTTGGTTTGTTTTGTTGGTTTTGGGGAGGTGGTTATTTGTTTGTTGGGTTGTTTTCTTAAAAAAAATATCTGAGTTACTGCTTTTGAAATAGATTTTTCATTTTCATGCATTTCATATTTTCTTCAGAAATGCTCACACTGAAAGTAACAAAGGAAGATGCTATATAACAAATATTATCAAAATCTAATACTTAATTCCTGTAGACCATTCTTCAGGTATATTGGCATACATAAGGCATCTTCAGTTAAGTTATCCAGAATTTACAACAAGTTTGCCTGCTATGTGAATTTGACACAAATACAGTATTTTTTATATAAACCAAGAATTTCCAGATTAGATTTATGTTTCTATAGATTAAAAAAAAAAGTGCTTTCAAATCTAAATTAAATATTATCTTGTAGAACATCCTGTAAAGTTCCTTCATTTCTATTAAAATAACAAAATTTCTACTTTGTAACAGAAAGAAAAAATCTATCATCTTATATTTCAAGTAGTGGAAAAGCAGATTTTCAGCTGGTATAAACTGCAAACTTTCTTATGTAATCAAAAAAAGCTACACTGATTTACTCCACTGTGCTTGAAAATAGGCTTGTGTTTTAAAGCAATAATGCTTATTAGAAAACATGAAGAAAACCAATTTTTTAAAGGTGCTCAAAAATTAAATTTATGGGAAAATCCTTTGGCAGAATGGCACTGTCAGAGAATAACACAGACCACTGGAATAACAACCATGCTATCAAAACATAGCCAAAGGAACACAGTTTGAAAAGAATTAGAGTATCATTATCAATGACATGAAAAAAAGATAAGAGCAGCTTAACTACTGCTTGTCATTGCATGCACCTAGTTGAGCACCCAGCTTAAATAGTGGTCAGGCAGCTGCCTGTAGATATACCCAATATTACATGTTAATGTAAAAGGTAAGACTGCCAAGATTTTTTTTTTTTTTTCCTTGTTCATTCAAAGGGAAACAGCAAAGACTATGTTAAACTTTTTTGCATGGTGTGTACTGTGATTGCAAAATTGAATACCAAAATGTTCTGGTGGCAGCATGACTGACAGCGGTTTCATGCTCTGCAGTATAGCTAAAAAGGCAGCACACCTGGCAGGACTCAGCATATGGACTGGACTTCAAGGTCTTAATAAAAAGACTCTGACCTTTCTCAATGCTAATCTCATTCACATATCTTCACCACCCAGTAGCTCAGATTTCCCACCTTTAGAATGAATAAGAAGAGTGCTTGTCTACTTGGATAATACTGGAAAGGAATTTAATATCTACCTGTCACAAGGATATTCCTGTTCAACAAATAGGGGAAAGGCACTTGAAATAATGGGTATGAAATTAGGGTTCTAGCCCTGATTTTATGGTAAGCTCATGAGGTAACAATTGGCAACTCCTATTTAAATTTTAATTTCTTTGCTTTCCCTCCCTGTCTTGTGTTGGCTGCTAGAGAGTTTATGGAGAGTCTGTCCCTTGTTGCACACTTTCATCAGTTTCCTTTCTAATGCCTAGCACAGAGGAGTCTGCTAATGATAACATTGTTCAGAGCATCTGTCACTGTAATTTGAAGAATTTTTTAATTATTTCATGTAACCAGAAAATAATTCTTTTATCACACTGAATATATCATACTATAACCCCACAAGTCCTGAAAATAATGATAAAAGAAACACAGTGTAAAATTGAAATTGACGTCAACTTGATAGGCTACCATGGCTCAAGAGGAAGTTATTCAAAAAGTCAAACAGTGGTTAAATACTAGGAAATACTAATGAGACAAACAGCAGTATTCTGAGTTCAGAAAAGAGGCTGTTCTGAGTCATGACACAAATGGCATCTGTTGAAATACTTCAAGCACAAGGAAATCTGAGATAACATTCTTTCTTTCTCAGGTATGGCAGTCTCTATCATTTCCCTCAGTAGATGGATTAAAATGATGACAGATGAAGATCCATTGCCAAAGAAAATGAAGGATCACATTTAGATACATAATTACTTGGTTCTAGGCCATTTAAAAATACAAAAAAATGGAAGCTAAAACACAGACTCAAAGACCTAGCCTGGTAATACTAAATTGTTCTTTGACATTTTACCAACTGTCAGAAACTCAAAGTAGCAGTGCATTTCTATCCATAAAGATCACAGCTGTGGTGATGTGCTGTCTCTTTCCCTTAGCTTTAGTAAATACCTTTTAAGCCACAGAGCTTTCAGCTATAGCAGGTGCACAAAATTATCTTCTTCCAAGAAACACTGTCCAGTTCTTATACATGCAGGTTTTCCAGATCTTCTGTATGATGACATAGGTAAGTCCTGTTGCAGTGTTGAAGACTTGGCATGAAACCCTAAGCCTACTGAAATAAGTGGGATTTATTCCACAAATTTCAGTAGGGCTTAGATTTCACCTTTGGATGAGAGAATAACCACTCAATACTTCAGTTCCTAACCATTCCCTCGAGTCAAATAGGACATAATGTATTTCTATGATACTTCTCGAAGCCACTGTTTTTCGTTTCAATGTGGTGAGCGATGCCAGCCATGATGGAAGCTTTTCAAACTGACTTCATGTGAGACGTTAGCTTGCTGCATGGAGAATAAACTTTCATCTTCTATTTGCTGAGTGCATTAGGAATGTTTCAGACATGTTTTGCAGGGCAAACCCTTTTGTTTTGCTAATAGGGCTCATGTACACACTTCCAGTGGGAAAACATCTGTTTTAGAAATCTGTCCTCCTAGATATAGCTGGATTCAAGCTACAGACTTTGGAATCACATCCAAACATTCCCAAAGTTCAGCAGTGTTTGGACCAAGGTGTTGGACTGAAGTCATTACAGAGAAATAGGCCAGGTTTGAGATTTAAGCTTTCTACACTTTCAGGGACACTTTGGGATTTTATCTCAGGTCCAGCTCTGCTTCTTGGTTATGAACAGAGTCGTTTAGTGTTGCTATGGGCAGACAGGAAACCCTGTGCACAGTGACATAATAAAAGCATGTGTCAGTCAAGGGAGCTAAGATGAAATTAGAAGTGACTCTCTAATTACCCTTAGTTCATCCAACAAAGAAATTCACAAACATCTGCCCCAGTGCACACCTCAGGTAAACAATACAACAATATCCATAACAAAATCAAAGCCTCTTTTTCTATTTTCTAACAGAGTAAGTTAGCTAGCATCTAAGGGCTTTCAGCTCAGGCATGTTGTTAATCTTGGTTTCATATTTTGCTTAGTTTTAAATTTAACAATAAATGGGAAGGCAATTATGTTTGGGTTTTTTAGATTTTTAATTTTGGTTCCAGTCTTTAATAAACTGTCATCCAATAAAAATAAACAAGAAAGAATTCAAGGAAACCCTGAAAAAAACTCAGGGACCTCTGTGAACTTTTAAAATGAGGGATTATTCTCTTTTGAAACATCTGCTGCTCAATAGCCTTTATCAGGTTGAAAGTTTTAAACACAAAATCTGTTCCTGGAAAACATATAACAGATGTTACATGTTTATTATCTTATATACAATACCCTTATTATCTTATATGCAATATGTAAGTATATAGGAGAAGGAAAATGTAGAAGACAAAGATAGAAGGACGACATCTGAAGCTACCCATGTTCCTCCTGGGTACGATATTCAGATTTATGTCAGTGAAGGGACC
Source organism: Neopsephotus bourkii (assembly GCF_033783945.1). NCBI lineage: Eukaryota > Metazoa > Chordata > Aves > Psittaciformes > Psittacidae > Neopsephotus > Neopsephotus bourkii. The sequence continues at coordinate 3,375,223 of NW_026900781.1, forward strand.
ACAGTGAAAGTCACAGCTACCTAAATAATTAAAAAACATACTGTGCAAATGAACTGTGCAAATAGAACCAAACAACCCAGAACACTACCCTGAAATAACAAATTGTCTTCGCCAATGATAGCCAAATCAATAGCTTAAGAATCAAATACTGTTCTAAAGCCTTGTTAAGAGAGACACTATTTACCAATGAACAAAAATAATGCAAATTATAACATCAGTTTTTGTATCTGTGTAACACCTGACACAAGAGGAACCACTAAAAGGGGAGCTCAGAGACCACTGAAGCTGATGAAGCCAGTTACACAGATCTCTTTCCCTCTGAAACAGTGTCTGTCCTACTCCCTCCTGCTGTTGATGTCCTTTTGCTTCTTCCCCCACTTGACCTGTGCCAGTACAGCTACGTAACTGCACAGTAAACTAGAGCAGAGGGAAAGTTTTGCTAAGAAATACCTTTATTTGCTAAGAAATACCACATCCTTTTCTCACAGGAAGTGAGTATTTAGGGAGGTTGTAGCAAGGTGAAAGTACTGACCCAAAGGGCACCAAACACAAAATGGCAGCCAAAGACTATTTCTGTAACCGCAGTGAGCTTTAGGCTGGGCCTTATCTCTGTTAACAAAGGACTTGCTGCACAACTATCATCTCTCATCTTAAAAGAGAGAGATGAGACTTGTTCCTTTCTTTATCTCTGCCAGCATTAAGTGATGCTGGCTATGGTCATCCCAGTATTTTCTACTCATTTTGCTCCCCAAGTGTAATAACTTATTTTCTTGACGACATAAGAAACCGTAAATGGTAAAAATCTTCAGGAAAATTTATATGTCATACATGCTACCTAAAATGCTGTAGTCCTGTAAAGCTGGGAGGGAGAGGCACTTCGCTTGTTGCACAAATGAGCAGTCGGTACAAGAAGAACAGCTCACCACTGAATGAATGCTGCATCATTCTCTTTTAGGCAAGATATATGCTTGTGAGCAAAAGTTCCTGCCATGAAAATTCTGCCATGGTAAAACACCCACGGTATTCTCAAAATTGTGCCTGATGCAGTGAACAGTTTTCTCTAAGAAGGGCTGGAGCCAAGTGCCTCAGAAGCAGGCTAGAGGACTGCTAGAGAACATGTTAGAGGACTAACATGACACGTTATTTTACCACAACTACTTTGGTCTGACAAAGAAATTGAAGAAATCTAGGTTTCTTCCAACCTCCACTGCAGGACTTCAGTGCAATATTTTAGTGTGTCACAGACAACGGCACAACGAGGTAAGTGTGTGGAGCAGATGGTTCATCTCACTCATCCTGAGTCCAAGATAGATGAGAAGGGAGGCAGCTCTTGGGAGATCTCTTATAGCCTGGCAGCAGTTCAGTCCATTCCAGTGCTTCTTGCACAGATCTGGCAGGATCTAAGCACTTCAGAAAAATACCTCCCCTTGCTTCTCCCCCTGTCCCCTCAAACCCACAAAGTTTCTTTCTGTGTGGATTTTAACCCAGAATTCAAGACAGTCTTGATAGGAATCATCAGGAGTGAAAGCACAGGTCGCTGCTGGTGGAGTTTGTTCTGAGCCAGGACTGTTAGCACATGCTCTAGAAGACAGCACAAAGTAAGCACAGTTTTAAAGAACTAGCAGTCAAGTAGATTTGTAGATGTTTTGCCTGGAAGCAAAATTAACATAAAGTATTTCTCTTCTCTTGAGATTAAATGCGGCTCTGAGAAGCTAAAGGTGACTAACAAGTTTAGCACCCTCCTCAAGTCTTTAGAGACAAGATAGGAGTATTCTGTGTATTCTTCTTTTAATTGCTTTTAGACAGAGGTGTTTAAGTATCGGACAGAGCAGCATTTTTACATCCCAGTATTTAACTACCTCCCCTCTACTGAGGCAAGATCCAAGGAATAGAACACTAAAAGACATGGAAAAAATAAGGGCTCCCTCTGCCAATATAAAGGTCTTTTGATGACCTTGGGTTGCTAAGAATAAAAACTTTCAGACCTCTGGATCTTCTGCAATCTTAAAAAAAATGTCAATGAGCCCCTCAATAAAATGCCTATATAAAGAAATGGGGCCAAGTATCATCATAATTAAAACTAGTCAGCATTTGTGTTGGCAACAAATCAGATAAGGATTTAATGGATACAGACTAGAGTCAACCTTCCAACCTAAGGGGCTATACCCCAGCTATATTAAGCTGGTATATCCTAGCGTGAGTAAAATGGACAGAGTTACTCAATACATCATACTCAGGAATTATTATGGAAAAACTTGGGAGTTTTTGATCTGTTCTTCAAACATAAAGTATGAAAAGACTTTTCTATTGGTGACAAGAAAACCCTTCAACTCCATCAGTGTTGTATATTCTACCAGGACTCAAAGTAAGACACCATGCCCCTTCCCTTTAAAGATTCCCAAGCTGAGATGAATTGGAAAATTATAAAAGCCCTTGTACCTGAAGGAAAAAGTGCAACATTTTCCTACTGTGCTGTTCACAACATATGGGCTCACTTTATTCAGAAAAGAGAAGAAAAATGGCTCTACCTCTAGCTGCAGGTCCCAACTGAAAAACAATAAGCTTGCCAAAAAAGCAAGTACACAGGAAAAAAAAAAAAAAAAAGACATCTTTTTTTTCATGATCTAGTTTTGATTTGAAAAGCATAAAAATTAATACAATCTTCCATAAATTAAAACTCTCTGGAACTTGCAGCTGTTGAATGAAACAGGTATCCCATGAGTTTTATAACTAAAAATTATGGAAATTCCCAGCAATCACAGGGGAAATTAGAAGTTCTCCAAATCTCCTAATGAAAATGGCACTCCTGATATTGGCAGTGCTTGCTGGGTACTTTTTCTCGGCCATGTCTACAAGCTATGTCTATACTAAGATTTAATGTGGACTAATAGGAGATCAGAGAAGAAGTCAGTCCTGAAAACCCACAGTATACATATTTCAAGGAGTTTTATCTTGAATACTTCCCTTGTGGATTGAACTCCGAATACTGATAGAAGAAGGTTGTATATGCTCATCGAATACATCATTTGGTTTAGTTTAATTTAAACAGAATCCAGTTATGAAGCCTGAGTCTTCTGTGTAATGGAAAGACCAGCACAAGGATAAAATCTGGAGATTTGCTTCTAGAGGCTACACTTCAGTCAAACAAAACAGCTAATGTAGATATCTCTTGAAGAAGATGAGGAATAATTTTGATTAGGCAAAGAGAAAAAAAAAAAAAACAGCAGGATACCCTTGCTGTGTGGACAGATTCACCTCCCCTGCAGTATTCCAGTCCTTCCATGTCCATCCAAATAAATCTCAGAGGTACACAGTCCTGCCCATCTCGGCAAACTCCATGTCTGCTGGAGTCAGAGGAAGGACATGTTTCATTGATTTACTTAAACAAGTCTGATCTTACTTTGCTATACATAATACTGTAAATCTAAAAGTAACAGATCATCTTCCTGTACACTCAATAATATAAGTCCTCCCATCCATTGTCAAATATGACTGCAAAATAAGTATGGCAGCTGAGGCTGCCCATGTTTTCTAGCTGTTTGATAGGAGTCCTCACAAACAAAGCAAATATCCAGAGTAGGCATAACTAAGTAGTGTAAAGAAACACACAGACAAACCCAGCTGAAGTTAAGCATTTGGGTCCAATACAAAGCCTGCAAAAATTAAGTACAAGACTTTCATGGACCAAGCACATCCTGCCTTTCTTCTCCTGTATCACCAGAGGGTGAACAATTAACAATCAGAGGTGAATTTATGAATCAATTTCTGTCTGACTTGCTCTCCTGAATAATTTTCATTGCAAACTAAACTCTTTGTGTTTCACCGTCATTCATGAATTCTCATGTAATGACAGTTTTGAGGCTCATATCTGCCCCTGATAGCTTGCTATCTGAAAAATTAGAAATGATAATTTTTATTATTTTTTTTCCAGACCATAGCTATCTGCAGAAATTATGTTCATCAGTACCTGGAGTGTTTTATAAAAACTAAATACTGGTGTAATACATCAAGGCAATCAAGCAACACGAAGACAATTACAAAAAACGGGCACTAAGAGCAATCTTAAGACTTTTCAACAGTGTAAAGAAAACTGAACTATGTGATTCCAAAAGAGGACAAAGTTCAGTTCTTGTCACTGAGACACTACCAGATCTTATTCTTGGGTGGAAAAAGTAAGGCCTTTGGAGATAGTGGGAAACCCATGACTCTGAAACTGGATTTGGATGCCACAAGCGTAATGAAAAGAGATGGACTAGAAAGGTCACTGGGATATGGAAGCCTGTGTTATATTGGGAAGGGAGAATTTTATACTCATCTCGTATATAACCCTGCAGGCTTTCACTCAGTCTCTTTTCCTATGGTAGCTGGCTCTGGACACACCAGTGACATGGGATCACAGTTAGATAACTGCCGTCTTCCACAGGCCCCCAGCTCTCATCCTTTCCAAAACTGCTTCCACAGCTTGCAAGACAGCAGACATGATGGGACAGACTGTAATCTCCTTCTTCGCCTTACTGTCAGTGAAAGATACACCAAGACTTTTCCAAGACTGGTCTGGGTTCAAAGTGGAGGAGGCAGGCCTGTCTCTTGGTAAGGGGGTTATTTGGGGATCACCTCCTTTGAAAGATAGTGGGTATCCCACTTTGGATACTGAGTGCACTGCTCCTTGCCTGCATGAGGGAAAGTACCAGGGAGTGGACTCAGCCTCTGCTGTCAAGACTTGTGTCCCTGACTCTGTCTTGAAGTTTCCACCATGTATGTGTTTCAGTCCACAGAGGAGGTGAGTGTGCAAAGAGAGTGAACTGCCTTAATGGATACACAGGCTACTTAGGCAGAAGAAATTCTGCCAAACCAAAGATACAGCTTTGTTGCTTTACAAATTTCCTTGGAAAATAGCAAGAATTTTGGCTGGGTTATTCTGTTCTGAAACACAAAATAGAGCTGATTAGAAAAAACAATCAGCAAAATATCATAGGACCGTAGGATGACTTATCTTTGAGAAAGATGCTTTCCGAAGGAAGTGTTTTTAAAGCTTCTCACAACACCAAAATATTCCAACGCAACCTGTTTAGAATAGTATATTTCATTTTTCTCTCTTGAAATGATTTTTTGGTAGTTTCTACAATACAAAAAAAAAAAAAAAAAAAAAAAACCAAAGAAAGAAATATTTTTATTTTTAGAAAGGTTTTGGGTTGTTCCTTGTAAATTAACGTACCATGAAACCCCAAATCAATTTTTTTAAGAACTTGAAATTAAAAAAAAGTTTTTTTTTATGTTGTTACCCTATGAAATAAACTTGAAAAGCACAAGTTAAAAACCCCAACTACCACTGAGTTTTCTTGATTCCTCTGATCAATTCACTACACTTTTCATAGAATTGTAGAATCACTTAAGTTGGAAAAGACTTTTAATACCTCCAAGTCTAACAGTTAACTTACCACTGAGTCCACCGCTAAACCATGTCCCTAAGTACCACATCTACACAGCTTTTAATCATCTTCCCTAGTCCCGCTGGTCACACTATATCAAAAACACTTCTGACTTTTGCATCCTTTCAAGAATTTTATAGGCTCTTTCAAGAGATTACTCCACACTTAATGATGACCACAGTAATTTTGCACTCTGGATACTCTTTCCCTTCCTTCTGTTGCATCTCATCCTAGTTTATATTTGGACTTCTAGGGTGGATAGAAACACAAACCGGGGCCAACTTCAGGGTTCAGAAATCACTGGATTATTGATACATGTCACAGAAATATATTCCAGGTTTGCCCCATTAAAACATGAAAGCATTTGTTTTTATTAATTTAACCAGAGCCTTGGTTCCATCTTCTGCATAGAAATGTAATTAAAATGCTATCTATCTTGCACTGTCAGATGTACATGTGGCTTTGAAAACACAGATGCCCTTGGACTTTCATCTTTCCACAGCCACTGTTATGCATGAGGGTTTGTTTGCTGTCACACCCCATAGTTCCCCAGACAGGCAAAGCCCAAGTACACTGGCAATGCTACATTTCTTCTTTACATGAGAATATGCAGAGCCCATACAGGGAGTGTCAAAATATCGTTCCCTGCTGCGCAAGTGTGACAAACATACAGACAGCTTTCTCAACAAACAGAGAGAGTAAGAAGAAAGGCATGTTCAACATTTGCATAAATTGCAGGGCTCTGCTGACCACAGAATTTCATGACAAGGCATGCAGTTGTAGGCTCAAGCGGGCACTGAATTCTGGCAAAATTTGTATAATATGAGCAAAAAATTTCAAAGATGAGAACGACAACTGTTAGAAATGCTGTGTCAATGGGTAGAACTTTGCACCACTGAATTATTAAATGATACAAAGTTTTAATATAGTAACAATGATGAGAGGGAACGATAATCCAGTGCATGGAGTGCTTCAACTGAAGCTCGCACCACTGACCGAGTTGTGATTGTGCAACCAGCCATTTCCATTTACCACTGGCAACTGAACAGATATCAGCTCAGCATGTTCCACTATAAGAATGTGTAACTCACCTTATAATTTTTCATTAGGGTTTTAATGACCCATAAATCTTGTGTCAGAATCCTAAACCATGTTTCATCCTTCTCTCAACTAAGATTTCCCCTCTGACCTTTGACAAGTTATTTCATTTTAGCCTTACTGCAGACCCCATTTACAAAAAAGGGTTAACACATTCTTATTTTATAACAGTTCTGTGAACATACCAAACACAGAGCAAGGCACTCAGAAGCCACCATACTAACAGCTGGGCAAACCAGGCAAGAAAAGTAGCTAACCACAAGGCAGCTAAACCAGTTTGTTAAACATTTTGTTGTACATTAAACTTTGATTGTTTGTGAGGGCAGATGCACTATGAATTAATAAACAGGTGATACCTTTGTAAGAACTTAAAAATTTATATTATTTGAGAGTTTGCATAGGACACACTCAGACAGATAAGCAGGCACACGCACATGCATTCAGGCATTTATTTGTACGGGCAAGTTCAGGTGTATGAAAAGCTCATTTCCATTTGCAGGTGCAAACTTATTCCAGCGTTGAAGTTTACAACTCAGGAAATTTTGCACATTTCACAAGGGTGGAAAAAAGTTTTGATTTCATGGTAAATATTTCATGAAACAAAGACCAGATGTTTGCCTTAGCCCCTGTTTTTACTCTGCCTTACTTTCCCAGCTGGAGTTATTAATTATGCCTTTTATTTTCCTGCTGCAGTTCTTAACTCTAAAAGATTAAATGGCTTGATTAGCACTGTTTAGCTTTTCCTAGGTGGTTTATTGAATGTCACATTTAACATTCTGTCACCTCACAGATTAAGCTAAATTCTTGCAGCCTTGAAGAAATATGGCTATTTTTTTCCCAGAGAGCAAGAGAGAGGCATTTTTTACAAACTTATGAACACACTGCATTGGACATTTCTATTTATTCTTTAACACACTCTCGCAAACACACAGCCTGTCCTAGACTGTATGTTATTTATACATGTTGATACTTAGTTTTTTGGAAATGCCTACTGTTTTTTTTGTTTGGCTGGTTGGTTGGGTTTTTTTTTCCATAAAAACTGTCACTGGGATGGTTACAGAGATTTGTAAAAACTTGGAGTCAACAGAATATTCTCACATGATTTTTCTAACTCTTCCACCTTCTTGGAAGCATATAGAAAATAATTCAATGAAGGCCACAAATCTTTAGCGGATAAAGAGCACTTAATTCTTCATCCTGGAGCAGCTTATGCTGCTGGACCAATGCTCATGAGACAGAATCAATAAATCACCGTAAGAGATCTTTGACACCACTCCATTAGTGACTGGTTAAGATGGTGCCAAGATTTGTGCTTTAAAATTGCCTAATACCCAAATGCTAAAGCTCCCCAGTCAATTGAATCTTGAGCCAACCATCAGATGATGGCCATCCCAGTGTTTGCATTGGACCAGTATCTAAATCCAGAAGGCTGGTGTGGGATCGCTGTAAAATAAAAAGCAGCCTTAGCCTTAACACACAGGCTGTGAGTTAAAGTGCTTGCAATCAGCTTTCTCTCTTCACCCTTCTACCCTTAATATCTAAGAATAATATGGATAGCTAGTGGAAAGCGCTTTCAAGAAACCATCATTGTATGTCATTTAAAGCCATGTTCTTCAACACCTATTCAGATTCAGATATTTTAAGGACTTTTTAGAAAATGTTATAAGATTTCTTGTCATGTGTTTTCTGCCTCCAAGAAAATACAAAAATGACAGACCAGATATTTGCTCCGAAAAAAGAGAGAAAAATTTATGTAGACTGCAACTGATAATAGCAGAATACATAAGAGTGAACACAGATTTCACCCTATGCCAAGACAGACATCCTACCTAACCACTGGAAGGGGTTCCTGTGCAGATGGAGCCAATGTGAGCTCAGTTCAGCCAATTTTTATAATCATATCTTTGAATTCAGGCACCTGGTCTTAAAAAACAGATATTTATTTCTTCCAGTTTTCATTTACATATACATGTAAATGAAAACCCCTCCTCCCAGAGGAGGGGCTATATCTGCATCACAACTGAGCACACGATGAGGGCACTGCTCGGGGCTTGCCAGCTGGAGGAGCTCAAACTACAAAGCTGGGAGCAGCAAGGTCAAACTGAGTGAATTAGATAGGGACCCCCTTTCATTCTTTGCCCCATATGCCAAGCATCCTGCTCACGGGGCACAAGCAGTAGCAATACACTGGTTTTACATACACGTGCCAGGAGCTCTAGCCATTGGCACAAGTGCGGCCACAACTAAGATTCAGTGAAGTTTCTAAACCTGAAATTATTGTTATTTATCATGGATTACCCCCTCACCCTGCTCCTCTCTGTGGTCTTTCACTCTGGTTGGTTTCCCGTTTCATTCACTTCCAAAGTGACCCCCCCAAGACTTGAACAAACAAAACCAGATGTGGGACTAAAATGCCGTTTTGTGTCACTGCAGCAGCCCTTTGTTTTGTCTTGTTTGTTTAGCTCTAGTTTGTAAGAACTTTGGGGCAGAGGCTGTCAATTGCTCTTTGTTTACATCTTGCCTGCAAAAGGGCCTCCTCCTTCTTTGTGGGCTCTTGTACTCTACCACAATAAAGATGACTATTAATAATATGACCTTCAGCTAGCTGGAATGTATTCAGCAATTTAAGGCATTGACATTGGAGAAATCCTTATGAATGCCTGAGATCAAATAACCCTTCCATTTGTTTTCAGGCCTATCTCCAAGCTGTGGTTAAGTAGCTATCATTTCTAACATTTGCATTCCTCTTACCCCCTAGCATGTGTGGGGGATGGTACTATCATAATTATACCACATTCTTCTGGGTTCCATAACGAGCTATTATTTTGCTAATGGAATATTCAAGCAGTCTGCAGTAATTTATCAAATAGTCCCAAGTCCCATTTTCTCTGTGTGAATCTTTTTGTTCACAGGTAAATTGATGTGTGGGGGGTTATCAAGGCTTTTTTGTAATTCAAATTAACCATTCCACCCCCCTCTCTGAAAAAAAGATCTTTAGACATAGAATGTTGGGTTGTTGGGTTTTTTTTTAACAATGTTTAGAATTAGAATTGTGCAGGCTTCCTGTGAGTGGCAATTTCTGCATTTTAATTCATTCTTACAGCGGTTTTGCATTTTAACGCCTAATTTTGAAAATTTGCCTAAACTAGAGGGGAGCAAAATGTAATTCCATTTTTCCTTACAACTATTGTCTGCTCCACTGTCAGATTAAACTGCCAACAGTGTAGAGTGCCATTGAATAGGAGATGAGAGAGAAAAAACACCACCCTCTCAGTTTATTTTTTCTTACAGTAAAAAAAAACCCAAAATCCAAGACCTGGACATGCACATAGACCACACTGTACACACACAAACATGCATCTCTTCCACCGTGTGTTTCTCTGTGTAAGAGGAAGAGGGAAGGAGTGAGTGTGTGTTTACATGTGCATGCATGCAGGGTAGGAAGGGGAACTGGTACCTAATATAAGAACAGTAAATGCAAATGATCTCGGTGACAGACAAGATTTCTTGCCTTCACAAAAACTGGCTCTGACACAGTTCTTCACTTATCTCCTAAATACAGTTACAAAATTAGTTACTGGCAGTGTCAGTGGAGAGTTTTTTGTAGAGTCACAGAATGGCTGAAGTGAGAAGGGAACTGTGGAGATTGTGTAGTCCATCCCCTGTTTTAAGTAAGATTGCAGATGGCGCAGAACTAGAAGGAGTGGTTGATACACCTGATGGTTGTCAGCAAGAGCATGTTGTTCAAGACATTGGTTTTGAATATTGTCATGGATGGAGATCTCACAACCTCTCTGAGGAACCTGTTCCAGTGTTTGACCAAATTAAAAAAAAATTAAACCAATTAAAAAAAAAAAAAAAACAAATGAGGTTTTTAATGTTTAAATGGAATTTCCTTCACTTCAGTTTGTGCCCATGGCCCTTCCTCCAGTCACTTGGCACCACTATGAAAAGTCTGTCTCCATTTCTTTAGTCCTCTGAATCAGGTATTTATACACATTGAGAAGATCTCCCAGAGTCTTCTCTTCTCTGGGCTGAACAGTCCCTGCTTTTAGCCTCTCCTCGTGTCAGAGGCTCCAAGCACTTACTGTCTGTGGCATTTCACAGGATGCACTGCTGTAAGCCCATGTCTCTCTCACACTGAGGAGCCCAGGATTCCAAATGCGTTTCATCAGGGCAAAAGAGAGGGGAAGGATCACTTCACTTGACCTATTTGCAGTGGTCTTCCCAATGCAGTTTAGGACACTGTTGGATTTCTTTGTTGCAAGAACTCATTACTGTTTCATGGCCAACTTGGCACCTTCCAAGACCATGAAGGCCTTTTTTGCCAGGCTAATTTCCAGCTGGTTGGCACTAGCCTGGCCTGGTGCCTGGGTTTATTCCTCCCCAGGGGCAGAACTTGTAATTTCCCTTTCTTGATCTTTATGAGGTTCCTGATGCCCATTTCTCTAGCCTGTTGACATCCCTCTAGGTGGCAGGACAACCACCGGCTGTATCAGCCACTCCTTCAATTTTTTTTGACATCTGCAGTCTTGCTCAGGGTATGCTCTGTCCCATTATCCAGGTCATTTCTGAAGATACAAAATAACAGTTGCAGGGTTAAATTCTGGGATACAGTACTACTGACTGGCTTCCACAGCTGAACTGTGTCACTGATCACAAACCTCAGCCCATCAGTTTAATCAGTTTTCAACTCATCTCAGAGTTCACTTCCTTCATTTTCCTCACCTTATAGTGTACAATTCCTTCATTTTCTATGAAGATGTAAGAAGCAGTATTGCATGTTACAGAGAAAATTAAAAGTCATATGGATAGATTATTGTTTTCATCTGCCCCTATATACATTCTGCCCATCTTGCCTTAGGTCCTGTCCTTCACCACAAATATGATAAGTGGGGTCGCATGGTTTTCTAGGGAGCTGCCTCTGTAAAATATATTACACATGGAGTGATTTAGTTTTTCAAACAGCAGAGTTGATTTTTCTTTGCATTTTAACACCATATACTGCCACAAGGTTGCATTCTACTTGGGGTGAATACAAGAACTTGTTTACTCCCTTTCTTTTAATAAAAACAGCTCCTACTCATTTATTGTGGAGTGGAAAACAGAACCAGCTAATAAACAGTTAATGAGTTTTGAGAGAAATTCCATAAGGAATGAAACCAGAAAATCTACCAACCATAAGGTTTTTCACCCTTGGCATGTTATTTTGGTCCAGAATTATAACCTGTAGCCAAGCATTGCTCCCAGTGAAGGCTTATATTAAAACTGATGCATTGCTGTAGGGAGATGGGGAGGCACAGTTTTGTTTGTAACTAGCTGGTCTTTTCTAATGAAAATCATTCTGTCACACAGAATTTCTTATCTGCCCCAGGAGGTAATTTTTCCATAGCCTTGGCTCCACCGTATACTGAGACACGTATCATCTGAATGTGCTGATCTGTTCTAGTATCTTTATTAAAATTGTTGTTAACTTCTTAAGTGAAATATGTAAGAATCAAGAAAAAAAAAAAAACAAAAGAAAAGAGTTGAACTTCATCAATTGCCACCCAACCAATCTCTCTGGTCTTTAGTTCATGCCTTCAGAATAAACTTGTTTCCTTCCTCACCTGCTGGATAATCACTGTATACATGGCAGTGTGAGTTTCTCCTAGCTGTGCACAGCACTGACTTGCAGTCTTCTGTTCCAAGAACTCACGTCAGATTCTGCATCCTCAGGTGGGGTATCCTGACAGTATAACACAAAAACAAGCAGATCAGAAGATACTCGTTTTTATCCAAATCACACAAAAAGTATTAAATGCACTGTTACTGGTAGAGGAAGTTGGGGAGGTAGGCAAGAATTTGCAGCTGAGGTAGGAATTCCTACCAGAAGAGGTACAGCCATCAAGGCAATGTGTAATGTGGAAATTTTAACCCTGAAGCAGCATTCTTGGAAGGCAGACGCAGGGACTGTGAGAATGAAGGCCTTGGGCCCACTGTAGGAGAGGATCTGGTTCGAGACCATCTTAAAAACCTGAACATGCACAAGTCCATGGGATCTGATGAAATCCATCCGCGGGTCCTGAAGGAGCTGGTGAATGAAGTTGCTAAGCCACTGTCCATCATATTTGAAAGATCATGGCAGTCAGGGGAAGGAAGGAGGTGATCCTGCCCCTTTATTCTGCTCTCGTGAGACCTTACCTGGAGCATTGTGTGCAGTTCTGGTGTCCTCAACATAAAAAAAAACATGGAACTGTTGGAACAAGTCAAGAGGAGGGCCACAAGGATAATCAGAGGACTGGAGCACCTCCCGTATGAAGATCGGCTGAGAAAGTTGGGGCTGTTCAGCCTGGAGAAGAGAAGGCTGTGTGGAGACCTCATAGCAGCCTTCCAGTATCTGAAGGGGGCCTATAAGGATGCTGGGGAGGGACTCTTTATTAGGACTGTAGCGGTAGGACAAGGGGTAATGGGTTAAAACTTAAACAGGGGGAGTTTACATTGGATATAAGGAGGAAGTTCTTTACTGTAAGTGTGGTGAGGCACTGGAATGGGTTGCCCAGGGAGGTTGTGAAGGGTCCATCCCTGGCAGTGTTCAAGGCCAGGTTGGACGAGGCCTTAGGTGAGATAGTTTAGTGTGAGGTGTCCCTGCCCATGGCAGGGGGATTGGAACTTGATGATCTTAAGGTCCTTTCCAACCCTAACTATTCTATGATTCTTCTATAAACAAGTTATCCAGTCTCTTGCAACTCCCTTCATGCAGTCATTTTTTAAATTTCCATTTAGAGAATATGCTAGATCTTAAGCTATTGTAGTACGTTTTCTTTGAATCAGATCACTCCCATTTATAAATGCATCATCTAAAGTTGCAATGTTGGATGTAGAGTTGATACTCTATTGTCACATGATTAATTAGACATAAATATTCTGAAGTTGAGCATCACTAGCCAAGTTTTTAGTTGAAGAAAGTTGTGCAACATAAACATTTGGTTCATAATTAAATAAGGCATAAGTGTCTTAGAATGCTGCCTCCTGCGAATAGCAGCTTAGGTTAAATATAAGCTAAGCTCTCTGTGTTTCCACTGGATTCATGACATTATGGTTAAATCAGAATTTACTTGTTTGCTTAGCCCATCTTCTAGAGTAAACTTTGCCACCACTGAAAACCTGCAGTCTTTGCTTAAGACAAAAATCTGAAAAAGTAGTTTGTTGAGGGTTTTCCCCTAAGTTTGTATTTGCTTATTTGGAAGTGTGAGGCTTGATACTGGGTTTGCTGGAGCAGAGAGGGAAAGCAATGGAACAAAACTAAAGCCCTGTATTTTGAAACTGGAGAAATTTAAAAACAGAGGTATGCTTTATGTACCACAGTAACACTTTTATAAATACAGTAAGAGTCTTGCCAGTCTTTTAAAAAGCTACACAAGCCATTATCTACTCTACATCCAAGGAGTTACATTTAATTTATGATTCCTGTAGATGAAGACAGAATTACAGTACATATTTTGCTGACAAAGATCAGTTGGTCAAAAGTCTCTCCTCTTCATACTATTACTAACAAAAGTGTACAAGAAAAGTTTATATGAAGATATGCTATTAAAAGCATGCTTTGGATAGCACAACCGCAGATACTCAAGGGATTGCTGGGGAAGCTTGAATAAGTCTTGGCAGTGCTGTAGATTTGCCTGTGTAAAAACACTGCGAACATGAAGGCATTTGCCATCATAACATACTGATACAACTATTCAGACCTTGTACAGATTTGTCCTAAAATGCAACCAAATGCAAGTACAGCTTAGCAAGACAGGAAGATATTAGGTAATATACAGGTGATTTGTGGGTGCCCATAATCTACCCCAGCATTTACCAGGGATCGTCTTTGCAACTTGGAAATCTGTACACTGAAAATGATGCAAGCTCATTTCACAACAAGCTGATGAACAAGACAGCAGGAAACAACAGCTTCCAATTCTATCAACTGAAACTGAAACAGATCAGCCAGCCTAGAACTGAGCATCTCACTGCTAATCCAGTGAGCTAGTCCACTGTTTATTTGTAACATGGAAAAATAGAAAAAGGATTCTGGGAGAAGGGGATAAGGAAAGATAACTTCACCAGCAATGCAATTCTCTTTTTGATAATAATTTATGTTGCTGTGCAGTATATACACCCTTATGATACTGCTGTTTCAGCTGACTAGGATCCTGCTTTTCAACACATTTGATCAGTTTACGTTGTTCAGGGATGAATATTATTAATTTTGCTTCAAAGCTAAGCTGTAAATGGGCACATACTTATACAAAGGAGATGGGTGGTCCAACAGAACGGACGCTTTCCCTTGGAGACCAAGGCTACACTTCCTGCTTTGTCACTGACTTCTGATTTCACAACGGTCATTAACAGGGTATGGGTGAACACATGGAAAATAAAACTTCTCTCTTTTACCAAGGGGAGAAAAGGAAGAGTAAAACTTGTCATCTGTTCATGCATACAGATAGGTTAAACTGTTAAAGATACGCTTCCAACTTAGTGCGTAATCAATCATATTTCAATCATAGACTTTTGGGGCCAGATCAAATACTCTGTACTTCTACCATGGTTGACACAATGGCACCCTGATGTCACTTGTCTCATTCTGCCACAGAATGTATTACTGCTGCTTTTATTATAACAGCTCACTTTTTTGAGGCAAGTAATATTCTGTTTCCCAGAAGCATCATCATATATACAATGAAATATGTTTCACAGTAGAGCTGGATGCTCAGCTGCAGTAGTTTCTTTTTACCAGATGCTTTTGTGCAATGAAATATCCAACAGAAAAATTTCCTAAATAAAAACACTCCCACATTGCTGGAATTAAAATTGTGGAATTAAAAAGCCTCCTTGCCCTTTTCAAGAAGATTTTCTCAGTTCAGCATATTCAGTCAGGAGTTACTCTTTTTTATCTTTTACACTGACATAAAGTGGTTTCATTAGTCACTGTGGAAAGGAAGGCTGAAACTGCTTGCCCTGGTAATACCACTGCTTGCCCTGCTAGTACCACTGCTTAGACACAAAACTTTTGAGGATCAACTCTACCTTTTCAAACCAATCAGTGGTAAAATACAATCAGAAAGGCCTTCTTCTCTGAGCACAAGAATGAGCTGAGACCCTAAAAACTGAAAACATAGTGCATTTTACAATAATTCAGGAGCCTTTGTGATTAAGGGACCACACACTGATATATCTGCTAATTGTTGCTCTGCCTCATCACTCATGAAAAGACCTAAATGTTGTCTTCTAGCAGAAGAGGAGGGGGAAGGAAGCAGAGAAACTCTCAGTCCCTTGAACGTCAGAGCCTTCAGTAGCACTTCCACATAGATACGCTGCACAAGCAAACACCCTCGGCTTCTGTGAGTAGCAGGGGTGTCAATATGGGAGGCAAATCCCTTCTGAAGAGAGGGGTATCACTCCAGTGTTTTTCAGAGGAAGGTTCCTGCAAAACTCAGAGGCTACATCCACAGCTTATTTACTCAAAAAAACAGGAATTCTCCTATTTTCTGTGAGACATGATAGTCCAAGATGACAATCTTCACTAAAACCTACCCAGTTTAAACAAACATTCTCCTGCCCTCATCTCTTGCTGTTGCCATGGTCTGGTTAATGCAAAACTCAACTGAAAACACACAGTTCTCATAAGAATTTAAAGACACACATATATGCGCAGTAACCACAGTTCAACTGGAGGTCTTCCACAAGGTTACTTTCCCCTCAGCAATATTGTGTGACAGTGGAATTTATAGCTGGTCCAGGCACAAAAGTTCACATTGACATTTCACATTCAACATCCTAGTAAGCTCAGGAAAGGAAAAAACTTACAGCTTGCCCTTGATCCTGACAAAGAGCTTATATGAGTCCCACCTCTTGCAGCTGTTTCAACTGAGAAGTCCTAATTTTGCTGAAAATCCTTTCTTGCCCTCTTGCCTTCAAAATCAATATGTCATAGTGAGTTATTTCATTAAGTACTCATGCTCTGTACACAGCTTGTCTTTGAGGACAACCTTTAGATATACCTTCTGTCTGCAGTGCTGCTACTAAAAAGACACCTGGTATTTTGCAGTGGGGATATGACACGTGGGCTTTTCCATAGTCTTCTTCATAAATATATATTACAATTGCCTCTGTTATTAAGAAAAAGTAAATTGCCTTTTGGTCCTTAGTGAGACATATTTGCTCCATTCCCTCCTTCGCTTCCAGGATGACCTCTCTCCTACAGACAGGCATGAAGACAACCGTAAATGACAATGAGACCAATTTCATTTTACTGTGAACTGCCTTTTCAATTATTTTTCTCATCTCTGTTTCTCCTGGCTGACTCAGACCAGGCTGTAGCTCTGACAGTGGTCCCTAACCTCTATAATATGCAAATTATTATCTTTCCTTCCACTTAGACCTGTGTCAGATACATTGTAATTACGAGGAAATGTTTGATTCAGGTTTCCATGAGAAGAGCATAATTACTTACTTTTGTCATCTTCCTCAATAAAATAAACCCAATTTGACATGACCTAATCACCGTTCAGGTACAATATAGATCACAGACTATTTTATATTCACTGAAGCAGCTGATTTTACAAAAACCAAGTAACAACTCCTTAAATTATCTAACACCCACTACCTTCCACCTTCCACCTTTAAATTAGTATTAAATATATTAAAACAATGGAAAGAAAAGCAGTTGCAATACATCAAGGTTTGTATTCCCTCCCAAAAATTAAAAATGAAGCCTTCTGATAGGTGTTAATGATTGTTGGCTTAGGATTTTATAAAGAAATTTTTTCCAAAATCAGTGGATTTGGATCCATGGATAGAGTTTTCAATCACTATAAAGCAAAATTTGGCTGATATTTTTAAATTACTGAATTATACTACACAAAGAATGGTTCTATGTAGACATGTCCCCCCTTTTTAAGTCCTCTGGGTTTCTTAACTTATTCTAAAAAAAAATGTTGAGTAGTAGCATGATTAATAATGATGATAGAGATCTCTAAGTACAGAGTGATGTACAAACAGACTGCTGAAGGACAACTGTACATGGTCAAAGTAAATTCTTTCAAGAGAAATTAGAAGACATGTAGTTTAAAAAAAAACCCACAACAACAACAAAAAAAAAAACAAACAAGAAAAACAACAAACTATTTCCAGAAGCGTGAATCACTTTTTGTCCCAGGTACTGTTATAGTGTCATATAATAGCTGAAAAACTGGAATTTCATAAATGTAGTCCTACATAATTGATCCAATTTTACCAATACATAATATGGAGGGTACAGGGTTTGAGACAAAACACATATGATAGTAGAGACCTGAATAAGAGAAAATATAGGTTGCTAGAAATAACAGTAATCTACCACAAAATACCTGTGGAATTCTGCATTTACAAAA
Source organism: Neopsephotus bourkii (assembly GCF_033783945.1). Lineage (NCBI taxonomy): Eukaryota > Metazoa > Chordata > Aves > Psittaciformes > Psittacidae > Neopsephotus > Neopsephotus bourkii. The sequence continues at coordinate 3,393,149 of NW_026900781.1, forward strand.
GGTCCGCTTCTAGCCTGTTGCATCTTGACACCTACTTAATAAAATAGTGTTATGAAAAAAATAAGCATCTTCATAGGATTTCCTTGTATTTGATTTCATATATACATATACATATATATATATATAAAAAAATTAAAAAGTTTTCTGAAATTTTGTCATTTTGGCAAGTTATAATTAAATGTTTCCAACCTTGCCCTGATGTACTGTAATGACCATTTCAAGCAGCTGAGCTAAGCAGCATGTTAAGGAATTGTTCCTGTGGACGACTGCATGTTACCAATCTTTCAGCTGTGATGTGGGTCTGTGCTGCCAGTCCCAATCAAAAATAAGTAAAAACACTGCAACGACATGTCACCAGCTCCTTTTATTAGGCTCTGAATGTGCCCATTATAAAAGCTTAAACCACAGGGACTTAGTTGCTTGTAATTGTCTTACGGAAAATTCATAGAATTGTAGAATCATCTAGTCTGAAAAAGACCTTTAATATCACCTAGCACTGACAAATTCACCACTAAACCCTGTCCCTTAGTGACACATCTACATGTCTGTTAAATATCTCTGGGGATAGGGACTCAACCACTCCCCAATACAGCCTATTCCAGTGCTTGACAACCATTTTGGTGAAGAGATTTTTCCTGATAACCAGTCTAAACTTCCCCTGGCACAACTTGAGGCAATTTTCTCTTGTCCTATTGCTTGTTAACTGGAAGAAGAGACCAACACTCTTCACACTACAATCTCCTTTGAGGTAGTTGTAGAGAGCAAGAAGGTCTCCCCTGATCCTCGTATTCTGAAGGCTAAACAACCCCCTTTCCCTCAGCTGCTCCTCTTAAGACTTGTGCTCTAGACTCTCCATGAGCTTCATTGTCCTTCTCTAGACCTCCAGCTCCAGCACCTCAATGTCATTCTTGTGGTGAGGGGCCCAGAACTGAACAGAGGACCCCTTCAAATCTAGGTAAAAGCTTTTTCAATGAGCCCTGCTAACTTCTGGGCAAAGATCCTTTTTCTCCCTTTGAGACACATGTACCCTGTCTGTTGCCAGCAGCCCTGCTGTCATGTAAAACAGCCCATGATCAAAACCCCAGTTCTGTCAGTGACAACAGGCTTGGAGACAGGCTCTTCCTGTTTCTTCTCACATTGTTTCCTGCAACTGGAAGGATAGAAGAGAAATTACTTGTGCTTCTGATCCCTCAAACATTTATCCCAAAGCTCTGAAGTCTTTCTTGATTGCCCTTGGACTGCTTGTTGCAACTTCTTCTTGCCTGTCTGATAAATCAATAATGGATAATAATCCAAGGGCCATACCAGGGTAGGAAGCTAGTTTCTTTCCTATTCAGGATGTAGGACAACTTAACCTTGGTGATGCCTCCATGCTAGATGAACCATCATCCTCATTGTTGTTCAGTTGACCTTGCAGAGACTTAAACCTATCATACATGGGACGGTGGGGAAGTCACAGCAGAGACGCACTTTCTATGCTGGGCAGGAACTTGTCACCATTGCCCTCTATCCTTTAAGTCCCTCTGTTCATCCTGGTAGAGAGAAGATAAGGAAGCCTCTATATCATGTGCCCTGTCTGCCTGTTGTGTCTTTCTCAGGGAAAGTAGGTGTGATTCCAATAGTGTCTCTCTTATGCTCCCTGATACTCCTCAAACTACTACCTCCTGGAGCTCTGTCCTTAAGCGAGGAGCTACTCTACCTGGGTGCACCTCCCACAGGTGTGCTGTTTGCCTGACCTTGTGGCTAGTGCTCTCTAACAGCTTCTTTTATACACGCTGCCATTGGTCCTGGCCCTGCACAGGTCCTATCAGCTGCTGTTGCATGAGCTGCAGGCTCCTGGCAGCTATCTCAACTCCTCTGCGGTTCCCCAGTTCAGGAAATCCCCCCTGTGCAACCTGCTAGAGTGCTTTGCTGCAGATCATGCTGGCACTAGAGCAGCTTGCCTTGGCAACTCAATCATCTAACACAAAAAGAGATTCATGTGATTTCAGTGGGTTTGGAGATGAATAAGATACAGCCCAACAATTATGCCTCTACAAAGGATTCAGGTCTCTGTGACAGACTCTCTGCAGCTATAAACACACCACATGGGACCATGTTTACAAAATTTGCATCTGCTGAAAAAACCAGAATAAACCCAGTTCAGTACTTAAGCACAAATAAGCATTCCCTTGGTCCAGCTGAACACTTGAGAAGCTGCAGGCTTTTGCGCTCTAGCCATCGAAGTAAATCACATTACATTGTGTGTGCCCACAAGCCATTCTGGCCAAGCTGCAAATCTGGCAAACTTTCTCCTCTCCCATGCCTGGGAATTCACAAATTAGTTTCATGCCATGTCTGTCTTTATGTACAAAAGAGCGTTTGCATTTGTAATCCTCATTTTCATCAGGCAGGTGAAACTAACTGCTCAGCTACTGTTAGAGGGACAAAAAAAAGTGAATCAGGGGTTCATACTCAAAGAAACGAATAATTCAGTCCAAAAGCTATTTCAATCTGAAAAGCTCAGCTTCTTCACCAATGCCTGGCTTAGATCTCCCACAAAAATATCTAAATCTGAAGATAAAATGAACACCTCTATTCTCAGGGTTTCTTTCTGGCTTAAGCCTTCATGCCACGCCTAGACACGTTGTATAGTTGCAGTTCATACTACATAAGGAATCTCAATGTCTGGATTACCACGTGTTTGTGAACAGACTATCTCAAGTCTTTAACCACTACAGAAACATTCTGGCAGCAGCAAAGCTCTCCCAGTTTTTTTAGAATCTTTGAACAGAAAAAAATTCACACAAAGGTACTGATGGTGTCATGAGGCCAGGAGGGCACCCTGTGATCCCAAAGAGAGACAGAACCAAATGCTATGTAACCCTGCAGGGAGTTATTCCCAGACATGGTGTGCACAACCCAGTCTATGCCACCTGGCATTGTTTTTTATTGAGCAGCTTGGGCACAATCTCAGTGATCTCTGTTCTTCTTCCCTTCAATCCTTGGTCTCTCCTCTGTGACCTTCTGGGGAAGCTGGCATTCCTTCTGTGAGTGATCCATGTCAGACAACAGCTCTTTCTGCAGCGTGGCCAGCTGCCTAGCTGAACCAATCCAAGACCAACTAATTCAATGTATCTGAGCAAATAGTTAACAGATTGTAAGAATTATTCATTAAAACCACTAAGGATTACAATCAAAATGGTAAGGCAAAGAATAAGGATTTAGTATCCTGTTACCAATCCTGCTACTTCATCTAAATAATACTGTCCAGGATTTCTTATTAACTACAGCACTTCTATTTAAAATCCTTCTTTGAAGTCTAGAAAACCAATTTTAGAGAAAAATCCAATTTAAACTTGATTACAATTTACTTGTAAGATTAATCTTGTAAACTTTTAATGGGTATACTAATTAGATATCATTAATAACTCTAGTATCAGCCATGATTTTCTGTTGTCCCTTAAACTAAATATGATTAACTTCAGTCTTTCTCAAGGGCATAATTTTGTAAAAACTAGCAAGCACAGGAGTATAAGCTATTATAGCTTTAAAAGTGTCATTTTTTTTTTTTAATGATTTCTTGTGCAGGGCCAGATTAGCCTAAGCGGCATCCAAAATCTTATGCATTTTTGCACCAATATCTTTGTAGGATGGAAGACAGCCATCGAATTTAAATGTCTATAAAATGCCAAATTTTCAGCCACATTTCCTACATTCTAAAGCAAGTTACCTGAAAGAGAACTATCTTACCTCAAATGAATGCTTCTTAAATACAAAGTGCTCTTAGAGATATTGCAAAAGTCCTACAGATGCTCAAATCTGTAATGCAAAGGTTTACAAAGTGCACAGTCCTTGTTGTACAGACTACAGTTGTAAAAAGTGCTGTAAAGATTTTCTGTTATTCCTATAATTTGAGCCATTTAATTAATCTTTGGACTTAAGGTATCATCATGACCCTGGAAAACAGAAAACTACAATGTTCTGAACATTTTTGAAAGATTTTTGGTTTGCTGCTTCATTGACTCTCTCTTGCTAATAGTCCAGCAGCTGGCAAACTATGCTGTAAGCACAGCAGAAGGGCAACCCTGCAGCAAGCCAGCTTGGCTCTCAGGTACTTAGTAGCTACCCAGCAGTTCCCATTGCTTACTTTCTTCTAGTAGCCAAACTATCAACTAGCCTCACGAATCCTGCCTGCTCTTGAAATACTGACATGTTCTCTGTGATCTAGCTCAAGTTTCGTTTCCTAAAGACTTACATTACAAGCACACCATAGCCACAGATGTCCTTTTCTTTATGGCATTAGACATTCTGGGCCCAGTTCTTCTTTCACTTGTCCTGATAGTATCACTTTATATTTTTAAAATCCAAGTAATTTATGGAAAGTAGGTCAGCAAACTGCAAAATACAACATTCCCAATGCATGAGGCTATTATGGAAGCCGGTACTCACTCAAGGTATAGCAAGTCACTTGTTGACTGTCCTGCCAGCACATTCTGCAAGCTACAGAGTACCCTTTCTTTCACTTATGTCATGATATTGTATTAAATCCCATGTAATCGAATATAGAACTAAATATTCAGGCCCATCTGAGAGACAGTTGCCACAACCCCATGCATCTTCTCAATTGTTTACACTCGTGTCTCCTCCTTCCATATGACCTGACAGTCCCCAGTGCTCAATCAAATAAAGGTGAACACAACAACAAAGCATTCGCTACTCCCCATCTGTACAGGACAGATGATGAATCAAACTTCTGTCACACAACCACTCCCAAAGGGAGATGTCTTGGGTGATCAATTGATGCTTCATCAAATGGACTCCTTGTCTTTCCAGCTCTAACTTTTCTGATTGTTTTCTGTTAAATATCTGAGACAAAGAACTGCTGACCTCAACTTTCAAACTTCAACTTTCAGCATTGATCAACAGTAAATAATGGATAAACCTTTGACAATACATTTCCATGCTATATCAATTTTTCTTCAGCTGGTGTATCAAGTTACAAGGTTGCAACTCTGTCCCCAGAGACCATAGAGGTCTTTGAAGTTCCTTTAAATTGAAAGGAATCCAGAACTTTATGCCTTAAATCATCTTCCCACTGGTAGGGACACCAGACGGTAGCCAATGTCTGAGACCACTTTCGTAATTTTAGGCAAGCCACAGCACAGCTTTCAAGCTTTTGGAAAATTAATTAATTCAGGATAACATAATAAACTCAGAGATGAGAAAAGAGCCATCATATTTGTTGAGTGAGTTCCAATTTCATATTGTATTTATATGGTGAGAAAAACAATATCACATGGCTCTTTTGTTACATTTATTTGCTTAAAATAGGATACTGTGGAACCACTGGGTAAAAAGTTAAAGTTAATTTTGGATGAGGCAATATGTAAAGCAAATGCCTTCATGTAAAATAAGTCAGTGAATAAATAGTGCAGCTATTTAAGTATTTAAGTCTGTGAAACAACTGCAAAGAGATAGAGGAGAAAGAGATATCTAAATTTTCTATGTTAAAACTTTGTTGCTGTTGTAGGTGTTTTTCATATTGCAAAAAGTGACATCCAGCTGTTTCATCATTTTAAAAAGAAATAATGTTCAAAATCAAGTCTTCCCTGTTAAGCTCAGTTACACAGGATACTGGGGGATACTTCCTTGCCTTTTCTAACAGTGCATTGCTTCATGTTTTTAGCAAGTTGTCATTTGCTAAGCACCAGAAAAAAAACAAAACACCTTGGCAGCTTTCCTTCCTGTGACGAACCTCATTTTCAGCAGTCAAATGTCTGTCCAGCCAGAATTCATTTATTTCTTATGCTAATGCTGAACTTCTACAAATTGACAACAAGGAGCTTTTTTTCTTTTTCTTGCATTTGTTACATTTTAGGGAAACATAGCCTTGTTTCATGCACCAGGGCCTCAGGCTTGCTTGTATTAGTTTACATCATGAAGGAACTTGGCCTAGTAATTCCCAGTGTTGGCTCATCATTGCTAAGCTATAAATGGATATCTCCTGTTTGGCTGGATGCCCAGGCAGCTTTCTTTTAAACTCTTAATCCCACTTAAAAAACATGTTCTTAATAGAAACAAGTGGTGGTTTCCATACAGTATCTAAGTAACTAAATAAAGCACAGCTACCACAAATTACCTTCTCTCCAGCATGGCTCACCAAAATGCTGAAGACTAAAGGCTATCTTCCAGTTCTGTTTCTGATGCTACTACTCACACTTTTACCAGTGAGCACTTCAGCTTTCTTCTTCAGATGGTCCATAAGAAAGTCATATTCTGCATCACTCATGTTGGTGCAATGAACTTAGGTTGCCCTCAACTGATCATATTAATCCCGCTATTGTATGTACCTTAATCTGTTTATGACTCTTGATCATCTCTGTGCCTTCTCTAATACTCAGTTTTCCTCCATAGGTCCTATACTTCTCATCTACTTTATGGGCAGGTCTTATCCTCCCTTTTATGGCTACAAAGAATTCTGCTGTCATAATAACATTTATCTCCACAGATATCCCCATTCTGCCAGACGTGTTGAAAAGCTAATCTAACCTGATCTGGTGCAGTGTTTGGTACCAAGAAAAAAACAAGTAGCACATCAGACAATGTAGCTATCAAGGAAGAACACAAAAGAAGAGGCACTGGAATGGATTGCCCAGGGAGCTTGTGAATGCTCCATCTCTGGCAGTGTTCAAGGCCAGGTTGGATGAAGCCTTGGGTGAAATGGTTTAGTGTGAGTTGTCCGTGCCCATGGAAGAGGGGTTGGAACTTGATGATCTTAAGGTCCTTTCCAACCCTAACTATTCTATGATTCTATGATCAAAGATGATGAACAGCAGTTGATGAGAGAAGCCAAAGTATTCCAGTTATGAAAGAAATACAATCCTCCTGTGGCAAATACACCTCTTGCCAGCTTGTCATTTCACTAATAGAATACATGAATATATAATGGCAATTCTGATTTATTAAAAAAGAAACCTAACCCAAATTCTTATCCATATATGTTGTAGGCAATAAAATGTGGGCCATTTCCCCATCTATTTTAAGACTTCCTAATATAATTTAGATGTGGAAGCTGAGGGAAAAGAACACATGTATCAAAAATTTTCATTCTTCTCCACAGTACAGCTTTTGGCCACATTTGTTACAATGTCCTAACTTGTTTATAACTAAATATTTATTTGTATACTTAAACAGCATGGTAAGCCCTGACCACAGTTGCACCAGTGAATTTATGTGACTACAGCTAGCTGATACCCAACTGCAAGCTCAGAAAGCCTAATATGGGACACTAATCTTCTTCTGAAAGAATAACCCATCTTTTAAATCATGAATAAGCTTCATTTACTTCCATGGTTAATGGATTGTGTAAATACACATCCTTGAACAAATTTTTTAATAAGGGCCTTGTTTTCTTTATAGAGAGGCTCTGAAGCATTCCCATGCAACATGCTTGTTTCTTTTGTGTCTCAGCTGTGAACATGAAGGACAAGTAGGTCTTGGACAAGCATTATTGGTGTGACTTGGGCCACTCTCTGCAGACACAACAGGGAAGGTGGCAGGTTCACTATGCTGCAAAAGGGCTACATTAGGGGTACAATGAACTCTTTTTCTGTATCTATCTGCAAGTCCAAACAGATTGTCAGAAGCTAATCACCAAACCATTGACATGTTTTTAACAAGAACTCTTCCAGTTTCGACACAGTATCTACTCATTCCCTTCTTTGTTAAACTGGTAACTGCCTACTGAGCATTTTAAGTTGTTTTAAATAATACAGTTACTTATCTATATGCCTGCAAAGAAATAATAAAGTGAGGCCCTCAGAGATGCGATTAGCTCTAAAGGTCATGTTAAAGTTGGGAGAGAATAGAGTGTTTTACCAGAATGTGGGAGAATATGTGTATATGACGGCTGCAAATATTTCAGTTGAGTGGATCTTATATTGCATTCTATCTGGTTTCACTTACATGATAATTGAAGGGAAAGAGTGAGAGAAAATAAAGCACTTTCCCATGCTGTGCCTAAAGCTTTTTTTATGATTAAATGTCATCATGTCTCAAGAGTACCAAAAATACTGGTGAAGGCCATCTTAATTTTGAAAAACAAATATGCATGAGAACTGGTTGTAGTTGGACACAGTCTTGAACTAAAGCAGGTCTGCCATCAGCATGTTTTACTGGGATGTACCCTGGAGAGTTTGAATTAGGATCTTCAGGAGAAAAACGGTAAAATATTTTTAAATCCAGCTAAAAGACACCCTGTGCATGGAAGACTGGACACATCACTTGTTATTGTTGCAAGTGAAAATAACACTAGATGCATAACTATAATTTGCCCTCTGACAGCAGAGCCAATCTCTGCTCTCATTCCAACACATGTACCTTTTGTTTTCAAGTGAAAACAGAGTCAGCATTTAACAGGAAAAGAAAGGAAAGGAAGAAAGTTCAGAGAAAAGCAAGCACCTAAGGAAAGCACAAAAGGGAAAAAGTGGGCCACAGAAAAACTTGTCACACTTTTTCTCCAGCTGGTGATGCCTAATCAGGAAGTATCTCCCATTCCTACTGTCCTGGCTGCAATTGAATTAAGAACCTGTCCCCATATACTGAAACATTTCATTTCCATCTCATATGACTCACTATCAAATCATCAAGTATGTACACTGATGTATCTATTTCTACCTCATCTATATGTTCATACATACAATTCTAATCAAAGCAGGCAACTTTAATTGCTCAGTTTTCATGCATTTTACTATGATATTTCTATGTTCCTTTTAACTTGGTTCTGGACATTTTTGTTGTTTGCAATCTAGCTTATTTCCTGAGCTTTCAAAACCAGCCAACAATAGACACACTTTCGGTCTCAGTTCATTCCTCTCCAGCGACAACTTGTCAGAGGGAAATATGGGTGGTGGGAGTCAAACTGTGGCCAGAGCATAGTATTAAAAAAGGTGAGATCAGAATTTACAGGTTGATAGCTATCAACCTGTAAATATGAATTCAAACTGAGTTAATAGTTCTGTCCTAAATCAGCTATTTAACTCATCTTTGGGTTTTGAGATAAATATATATGCCCATTGCTTCAGTTTCCTTGCAAGTTGGGGCAAATTTTTTTAAACAGCAAATCCTCACTAAAATATTAAAACCTGAATTTTAAACTCCCACTGATCACAACGAAGGCCAAGTCAGTTAAGCAACTGAGAGATTACTATTCCATTATTTTATTCTTTTTAGAACAAAATCATGATCCTTAGCAGAAGATTTTGTGCTGTAAGCACAGGCATTCGGACACTATTTTACAAATTTCCACTGTGTTTGGACTTCAGAGGTCTCTATTCCCACCAGAGAAATCACACAAAATTCCTATTATCTCATTTTCCCTTTTTTTGGCCTTGCACTTCGACCCTGGCATTCTCAAAAGAACACTTGGCTTTTTATATTAGACTTCAACCACAGACTGGATTTCTAAACAATAAAATAGAGTAACTTGTAGTCCATACTTGTCCAGAGTCAGAGAGACAGGCTCCACAAGCCAAATATATACAGTGGGAAAGTATAATTTGAAATGTTCCAGACTAAACATTTTCAAATCAGACAAAATAAATATTCCAAAGCACTAACCTGTAAACTATTGCTTACTGATTCTGGAACTTGATGTTGCTGCTGCTGCAGCTCCTTGTTAAAAGATCATGAATCTTTAATGCTTTTAGACATCCTACAGACAGCACAAGCAGTATACATTGGCTCACAAATTATTTGCTGTCCTTCAGCATAACCTTCTATATCCAGTGCTGTACCTTTGAAATTTGGAGTTTTGGTAGTTAATGAAAAGCCTGGCCTTGCTAGCATTGGTTATTTACGTTTTAAAAGTATATCATTTTGAATGAACACTTCTACCTATATTTAATAAAAATATCAGGCTTATGAGATCAGTAATAATAGGAATTATCACTACTATCTTTCTTTGCATAATGCTACGAGACCTGCAGGGATTATTCTTCTATCAGGTAATTGCAGAGAGCACAAGAAAAACTCAAGGCCGCTTGCTCTGTCCCCCTCCAGGAAAGCAAGAGGGTGGGTTGAGGATGAGCTGTAGGGGGTGAGGTAGGCAGTGCACCTGGGAGGACAGTATAAACTGCACTGCTGAAATTCTCAGACATGAAGCCTTTCATCACTCACAGCTCCAGCACAATCAAGAGCCACAGTATAAGGAGCTAGCTCAAGTAAGAGCTTATAGCAGGAACGATTCACCCTCTACCACAAGGCATTGCTGCTTCTCCCAGGTACTTGGATTTCGCAGACCTCTATGCTTCTACCTCCTCGGGCAGGCTCTCACTAGATTCAGAAACCAACATAAACACATATCTGACAAGAATATATGGCATCTGCTGTATTCATCAGGCTTTCTCTCCAGAGGTTTGGGAGGATTTTTTGGAACGATGGAGAGGTTGTTAACTGTAGGATTAAACTCAGTAGGCTATCTGACTCTACAGGCCACTTAATAATCTAGCATTACTTAACCTTCAGTATGCAGATGAGTCTACATCCTGTGCAAAAGTGTTCATGATGTCAAACACAAAAGAGTTGCAAGATTATCTAGGTCCTGTACGCCAAACAACACCTGAGCATTAAAATGAGTAGTGTAGATAAAGAAGTATCAAGCTGGATTTATTATTCAAATCAGAAAAATGAGATTTCTATTTTAAAAAAGAAAAAAAGTAAGACTTGCAGCTCAGGAGCCCAAGGAAAGCTCTGATAAAAATATCTTTCAGTTACATTACTGTAGATGTCTCTACCAGATGATTTCATGTTCCAGTGGGAAGTTTATCATGCTCTCTGTGTCACAAACAAGTAAACTGAGAGGTCACACAAGCTATTTCTAGAGCCTTCAGAAGGAGTTGAAGGAGTCAAACTTTTCCACTGACTGACGGGAAAGACATTACTATTCTTCCACTTTCCTTCCCAAATTGGTTTATTCAGCTACCACTGGGAGAAAATACTCAAAACAAGTGAATCATTAAAATATACAATACTCATGTCAATGAGGAACAATTTACCATGGTAAGTTCGAGAAGTTATGGCACACAAGATACATGTCTGGTTTCATGAGACAAGTCAGTAATTCTGCAATATTTAATGAGATATTACTAAGGACCAGGTCATAAAGAAAAAAGAGTAGCATGCATTATGGAATTATCTATAAGCCAATAAAAAAGTCACAGAATTTAATTTTAACATACAAAACCATTGTGTAAACGTCATTGCTGGAAGAGGACATTTTATAATTCATAGGAAGGTGTAAGTGAATGCTATACTGTCAGAGTGTGTGTGTGTGCATGTACTTTAATTTTCTCCTGGTACAAAAGCTATTACTTGATGTGACTGTATAGAACATAGTTGCTGAGAGCCACTAGAAGAAAGCATTTACACTACTCTCCTGTTTCGTGAGTAGAGATATGTATTAACAGATGACATCATAAATTCCCAGGCTCTGTAACAAAGCAATCAGCTGATACATGACCACAAACAGTAAGGAAAGTTTACAAACTATGTATGAAGTCTTTTTCAGGTATCAAGAGGAAGCAAAAACCTGACTCATGCTACTTGTTATAGTAACTAGTGTTACTAGTGTCTTCTTTTAGAACAAGTCCCTTTGTGAACATTCTTTTTTTGGAATAAGAATATCAGCACAGAGGGTTTATATAACCCATACTCTCACCACTGGAGGAAGAAAATAAAATCCTAACAACTCTTTCCAACATTTATTTCAGAGCAGCTATTTTGTAGATTCCCACGCTTGGGCAAGTTCTTGCACCACTGATCACAGGTTAATGCGATGCACTATGAGGTTGAATGCTGCAGTTTACAAAAATAAGGTCTATGAGTGCAACCAAATAAACCATCATGTGTCATTAAACATCAGGCTTGCAATCGAATACCAAACAAGATAAAAAGAAATCCATCAGTTCAATGGGTACTGGCACTTACTTACCTTAACATACTAATACTTCTTAATAGCAAGTGTACGTGTTATCCTTCTTCCTCATGATTGGAAGATTTTTAATAAGCCCAGCTCCTCCTGGTGTGAGTAGCATTTACTTGATTTCTTTCTCAAATACAAAAGATATCATTTAAATTACATATTGTAAATAACTGACAAGAAAAAAAAACAAACATGCTATGTGAACTTGCTCATGATTATCTGAAAAAATTGCAAATGTGGTTTTCCAGTGCACTTCTAAAAACAAATTAGCCATACGCACACAGAGTCAGCTACTGAGGGACTCAAGACACATTCAGCACCGGACTGGAAGTTCTTAGCTTTAAATCACAAAATTCTCAAAGGCAAAGGTACAATTCCTTCACAGCTCAGGAAGAAAAATACCATCTGCAATAACACTACAAGACTGCACACCTAATCAGGTACAGTATTTGATCTGAATTGTCCTATATATCAAGGACAATACAGGAGTATATGTACACCACAGGAATACTCATCACCAAGTCACTTCCACGCACATCAAATACAGAGCCTGAACTCCTAGAGGTGCTGCTGCAGGGACACCGATGATGATTAGACATGACATAGGAATAAACTAGACACACCTGAAAATACTGAATAGTGATCCCAGTCTGACGGTGGTAAGCCTGTATTGCTGCTTAGTAATATTATTAATTATTAATATAAATTATATATTATAATATTAATATAAATATTCTTAATTATTAATATACTTAATACACTGGTCTGGATCTGCACTAAGGGAAAATCTTAACATCATGCTCAGTCAAATAATGTAGATGTTTTAAGGTCCTTTATACTGTCTCCATGGTGAAGGAACCAGGTGCAGCGAGCATAGCTGAAGAGTAAGTGATATTTACTTTTAAAATTATCTGCTTCCACTATCAAGACAGAGAGCAGAAACAAGGCTTAGGTTTTGAAAGGTAATACATCAGAACTTCTTACATAAATAAAATCACACAGGAACAGCTGTAGCTGGCATATCAACTTCTGACTGTTCCCTCTGTAATACTTCCACTTTTCTAAAATATTCACAGAGTGATAATCCACCTTTTTTACACTATCTTTCTGGATGATCTGGATTTCCAGCCTGAGACTCTTTCTTATTTTTCCCTAGGAAAATGACGTTTTAAAAATATGTTTAATAATAAATTGTTTCAAAGATTTTTTTTTTATTACATTTTAAAAGTGAAGGGTAATCCTCCTGTGCCTTCAGATTCAGTGAGATGCAAGGACATAGCTGAAGGAGTAAAGGATTAATATGACCATATATTCCACATGAAGTAGTAGAATTCCATTTGCTATAAGAAGTGCCTGTGTGTCTGCTTACCTAGTTCTTTTAATGAATATTTCATATGGGTTTTAATGCAGTGCAGGGTAGAGAATAATGTAGGTAGGAGTAATGGATATAGGATAGTGCACTGCTGCTGAAAAGCCAAGCAGATGTGGCCAAAGCGGAAGAAGCAGTGCCCCTGTGGAACTTAAACAGCTCCAGGAAAATTAACAGTTCAGTAAGCTTTAGTAAGTACCATGAAATTCTCTCCTTTGTCGTTACTACCAAAATATGCTTGCATGTTTTCTATTAGCCATTTCATTTTGGTGACTGAGATGTTTTGCAGCCCTGATAAAAAAAAAAAAAGCAACAAAAAAACACAAAAAACCCAAGCAAACCAAAAGAAAACTCAACAGTTCTTGTTTACAATTTCACTACATTCATGAAGTATTCCAGACTACCCCATCAAAAAAGAGCAGAGCAAACCCTCTGTTCTATACACTGTAAAATCAAATTATAACAGCTTTTCAGTTATGGAGTCCAAGATCTTCCCTAAATTTTTCATAATTAATCAAATTATTTGTAGTTCAGGGACATTTCCTTTGCTTTTTTATAGCATTCTCTGCATCAGCCCTGCAAATCCTTTATTAAACTGAAGCTAAGGGAAGACAGAGATTAAAAGTACCCATCACTGAATGGAAGTTGCACAAATTTAGATGATGCATTCTATTCAGCATCTACTATCAAGGAAAAACATCCTTCATCACCATGCTGCCTAGGTATGCATTTATTGATCACAGTAGGCTGAAAAGACAGAGACAAGAAAACAACATTGCGTGCAACACACCAGGTATTCCGAAACTACCATGTCAGTTTAATGTAGAGGACATTTAATTTTTATGTCATGTTTGAAGCATGGCCAGTTTCCATCTAATTGCTAAGAATAAACAACGTTCCAATTTCAGTGAAAGCCCTTAGGGTTCAGTCATCTAAAATGTGTTTGAAGCTTTCCACAATCCAGCAGATGTTTGGGTTTCCCTTTTTTTATCTGACAAAAAAAAGAAATGCTGTTTCATTTTATGCTTGCAAGGCAGCCCAAAAATCTTGCTCACATTGTACATAAAATTGCACTAGAAAATATAAGGACAACTCAAAGACAAATCTGTACCTCATGGAGATGAAATAGACTGTTTTGCTAAATCATTTGCTACAACTCAGTCTAGAGGACTATAAGGGATAAATAGTAGGGTTCCTTACACAAGGCAGTATGTGGAATCAACCTCAGCTGTCCTCTTATGAATAATGGGAGCTATGGAGAGAGGTGATGGTAATGGTAGCAATATAGTACTTTGTAGCTCCCACTCTTGAGCAAGGCAGAGAAGGAAAAAGTAATTCAGCCCCTGAGACATTTGCTGTGCTAATATGCTTTTATCTTCTCTTTTGTCGCCCCAGCATAGTTATAATAATGAACTGTTCGAGATGGTGCTAAGAATGAGTTGAGTCACCATCCATCTTAAGGGCATTTTTTATTTTTTTTTAGAAAGCAAGAAAGAGAAACAAACTCTTGTCTTCAATAGATTGTCAACCTATAGGGTTCACCTTTTTCATTATTCTTCACTTTTTAACTGTGACAGGAAATTATTAAAGACACACTTGTGTTATCATAGCCAAACTATCATATTCTTCTTTCAGACACTGTGGAGATTTCATAGTGGCTTCCAAGCATGTTGGTTTGACTATGGAGACATAGGGGTTTTTTCCTCCAATCACTGTTTGCTTGGTAACTTCCTCCTTTTCTAGATGTTTTCTTTCTCAGGACCTGTACACATAACAGTCTATGAGATGAAAAATCATGGAAGAATCTACCCCTTGGGGTCAGATTGTCTGTGCTGTCCTTTCTCCAAAGTATTGAAAACAAATACTAGATTTTCAGTTCTAGCCAAAATTCAGACAGAAAAAGAAGAAAGCTGTAGCAGATGTATAGAATGTACTATGGTAGTTCTTTCTTCTCATTTCTTATTCCTATGTATACACAAGAGCAGCTCTGTGTTGCTCAGGCTAATGGGAGGGAATGGCCTGAACTTGCAATTGAGGTTCACAGCAGCATCAGCAGGAAAACCTCTGTCCTTATAACTGCCCTCGGCTAAGCTTATTCTGCAGAAAAATTTTCCTAAGAATTCAGTAGTTTGACCCAGGACTCTAGTCTGTGTCTAGAATCTCACAGCTTTAATATTTCAGTGTAATAAATTCAGAAGGGTTTAAGGTATCTCTTTGAAATGCAAGTGGCCAGCATAACAATGTTTGCTATTCCAAGTACTGGAGGAACCAAAGAAGCCACAGAACACTAAGCTTATCGAAGCCTTGGATCTCTTTGAAAATGTTTTGAAGTATTCTTGGGATTTTATGATTTTTCTCATCTAGCCCTGCGATGCTCAGTTGTGTTTGCTATGCCTTTGTAATCTTTGAAATCTATCACTGATATTTGGGTGATAGGGAGTAATTTCTTTAGGTTTCTAGCTGTTAGCGGTGAGATAAATTGTTAGCAATACTCACTGAACATTGTCAGGTACCAAGAAATTCCAATTCCTCAGAAAACTTGTTGGTCTTATGTCCACATGACAGCCACAGACATCACCACTATTTTTCTGGCTACTCATGCACACAATGGTCAGCTTCCCAAAGTCAACATTTACCTGTCGTTAATACACACTGTTGGTTCCCAAAACTACAGTCCTTTTTTTATGTATAGGGGAAAAAATCAAACAAACATGGTACAGAAAAAATCATGTAACTGTTAAATATTTTTAAAGTAATTTTTTTATTCATTTGCCCATTGTCCCCCAGAAGCCAGAAAAAATAATAAAATCATGAATTGCCTACTCCCATCAGTAGGCTTATAATCAGTTTCAAGAACTGTCCAGGTTAAAGATCTCTTTGCAGAGTATAGTAAAGTTATAAAGAAATGCAGTGAAGGACACAAATGCAGCTAAAAAATCATACTTACAAGGATTGTATGTTCCCTATCATTGAATCCTAATTATTTTCTGTTGAGGAAAAAAAATGAGAACAAATGTATGCTATCTTTTTTTAATTTTAACTGCTTCACATTAAAAAAAAAAAACCACAAAAACAAAACAAAACAAAAAACAAGAAAATCCTCAAACCACCCCTCAAAAGAAACCTTCACAACAGTCTGTATCTTTGTTTTCAAGATTACTTTTAAGAAGTTTCCTTCAGAAATAATTATAGATTCTTTTTTAAAGAAATATTGGATCATTTAGCCAAGTAAGAAAACCATTTCTACAGGAAAGTTCAACCAAAAGGTTTCTGATAGGTACAAGAAAGCAACAGCAATATATTTATAAAAATATGCCTTTTTTTTTTCATAACCATGGCAGAGCATATATTTGAATATGCTATTATGCTTTGGTTTTAGCATTCAGACTCAAGGATAAACAGGAAGAAAAAATTCCATACGTAGATGGAAGAGATACATACTGAAAACTAAAAAGGCAGTCGTATATAATGTAGATGAGATAGTAAGAGCTTAAGGGTAAAATCTAATGACAAATACTAAGCACCAAAAAGACTGCATGTGAAAGGGGAAAAAAGAGAACTTGTTGACAAGTGAAGAGCATGAGAGGAGATGAGCCAAACATAATTTTTTAATGATGTGTTAAGTAAATCAGCTCTAGAGGTTGGATAATAACTGTGATGATGAGTTGGCCAGGGATGTGAAAAAGGCTGAGTAACATGACATTTCAGAAACTCAGGAGAGCAGTGAAACAAAAGATGAGATAGCTTCTAAGGAAAAAACGTGAAGTACTTGGGCCACTCAGATAACTTTTAGTAATGACAGGCTGCAAGAACATAAAGTAAAAACATACACAAATTTAAAGAGAAAAATCCTACCTCATTCCAACTCCTTCACTCCCAGAGAAAACTTCTGAAAATGCAAGTACTGTGTTACTCTTACTGTCTTCAGGTCTTGGTTAAGCAGTTAAGCAGCACAGGTGAAGAGAACTGCTCAGCTACACTGAAGTTATTGCAGAAGTGCACTGGACAGTCATGGTAAGGAAACAGGTATTCATCTGAAAGAGTCCTGGGACAATATCAGGTGTTCTAAATGCCCCACAGAAGTAAATGCAATAGCAAAGCAATACCCTGACTAATATTATGAGTTTTCTGCCCTCTGGTTTTTACCAATATTTTTTTTCCTCCAGAGAGTGGGGGATAAGACATTCAATTGAGCCAACCTGCATAACATAGCTGCCATCTCCCCAAAACAGAAGGCTAGGATGTGCTTCTGTGTTTCATCTGTTGGGTAGCTGAATATTTTCACATACGTGCAGTAACACCAGGCATCTTTTAGCTTTTCCCTCACATTGCCATTCTACTCTATGTCCATAACTCTAGTGGATTACTGGGGAGACAGACCTATCACAAAGGCAGTACCACACTTGTGCACTATGTCAATGGAGCAGAGGGAGAACAGCGAGAAGAGGCAGAATTTGCTTCATTAAGTATCAGAATAAAAAAAATAAAATAAAATAAAACCAAACCTGTGGGAAAAACTTAATGGGAAATAGAGCAAGCAGGAGCTTTGTCAGGTTGTGCAAAAATACATTTTAAAAGTGTCTAAAATAGCTAGTGGTTGGTTGAAGAAACTTGACAGTGACAAAGGCAGAGGAAGTTTGTTGTGGGTGTTCAAAGATGGCAAAGAACAGGATACGTTTATTTGCAGAGATGCTAAATATAAACTCCAAGGTGCAGCAGAGATGAAAGGCAGCTCTTTGACAGTATATGTAGAAAATCAGGGTACAGTATAAAGCAGGGGAAAAGACATAAGCCACTATTCAGACAGAAGATAGGTAGCAAAAAGAAATCATATAGACTTGCCCACAGCTTTGCTGGGCCAATACACAAAAATACATAAAAGCTGCCCTTATAAATTGAAGTTGTATTTGTACCAGAGTCACAGACACAGAAGCTGAAGAACTGGTGAGGTATGCTGCAAAAGTATTATTTCGTGTAAACAGTATTTTACATAATAAATATGTTATTAAAGCCAGTGCAACAGTATCTGACTCTGGCTGCTCATTAGAAGAGATGAATGGAAATATTAGGAATTCAGACTTGTAATTTTTTTCATATGATGGAAGTGAAGATGGCTCTGAGTTCTGAGAATGTCATCAGACACTGACACAAAATTAGAAGAAAGGGCTGTATAAATACATAACATAGAATTTCCTTTAAAACAGAATTTGAGATACTTTTTGCAAGAGAACCCACATCATGCCAAACTTGGGACTGAATATGAAGTTCCATTTCAAAGAAAACTTCATGGCCTGTGAGTTATATTGTAAAAATAATAAAAAATAAAAAACTATTATAAGAATTTGTCTTCCACTAAAGCACTAAAGCAAAGGGATTTAACTGTATGTTGTTACACAAAAACTGAATGGGAATTCATGAAACAGCGTAAAACTATAAAAGAGGGTTCTGGCCACATTTCTTAGCTCTTTGTTTCCTTTCACAAATGACCAAATGATTGGCAAAACTGGTTTATTAGCCTGTTAACATAGACACTTCCATTCATTTCCCAGTGTAACAGGTTTTAGTTCATCATGTAACTGGATATTTAATTCATCAGATGATCGGTTTCATACTACAGTTCCTTCCAAGTCCATTTCCTGAATCTTATTTTTCAGGGAAAAGTCCAGTAGTCCTTGTTTCAAGTGATCATGACAGTGAAATCAATACAGAAAGCTCAAACATATATGGTCTACCCTTGACTGCTTGTTTATCTGTCTTGAGCATTGCAGCTATATTTAATCTGGAATCAATTCTCATTGATTAAAAATGCAAAGTAGTCTCAAAGGGGAAAAGTAGGTTAGATGGGCTGGAACAGAGCAGTGTGGGAATGACAACACATCTAACTTTACAGATATGAAGAAAGTGCTAACTGCACAGTGAGTTGAGGAAACAGCAGGGTGAGTAGACTGATTTTTGTTGTTATTTCTGCTACTACACCCATCTTGGTAGCTACAAAGCTTTAAAACCTACTAAAGGATACTTTTCCACTCTGTTTTACTGCATAGGTCATTCCAAACCAGCTGGTGCTCCAGCCCAGCTATACTTGCTCTGGCTGAGGTAGTAAACAAACGAATCAATAATTCCCAAATGGAGGAACACTGGAGGAAGAAGAAGGAGAGATGCTGAGGAAAAGAAAGAAACAACCAACAAACAACAATGAAACAACATAAATTTTAAATTTCCATTTCAAATAGAAATGCATACTCTTTTCCAAGGAACTTGTTTGTGGTCCACCAGAAAAATACTTAGGTTTTGTTTGATTATTATGCTATGCAATCATTAGGACACTAAGCGGGCAGGGAAAATTGTAGCACAAAGTAGACAATGAGGTCCACTAGTTTAGCAATATTCAATCGTTTTAGGGGTGTTTTGTTATTGTTTTTTATCAGAATACAGAGACCAGCATAGGGGCCACCTGTGATGAAAGGTAAGTAGAAAAATTGAATTTGCCATTGTTTTTAAAACTGTTATGCACATATCTAACAGCAACTAACTTAAATCAAAGCATAGTACATAGGGAATCAGAAAGCAACAGCCAGCAAAGCAGGTAAAGAGGATGTGAAAAGAGCTACAAGCTCACTAACCACAAGGACATAAAATTGGTACTGATCAAAGCTAAAAAACAATGGCATCCAGCAGTATCAAAGTCATTGTTTCTTTTCAGAACTACAGAAGAAACGGAGACATTAAGGTGTGTCATAAAAGAAAGTTCTGTAATAAAGTATAAAAATATAATTCTGAGAGCCTCTTGCACAATTAAAGCTGCAAAGACCCTAGAGGGGAGATAAGATACTTTGTGTTTTCACCTTCATAAAAGTTATTTAGCACAAACAAACAGTTTTTGCCTCGAAGAAAAAAGCAGTCCTGCCATTATGTGTGGGAAACAGAAGTGGAACTGGAATACTTTTTTTCTTCCTATAGGTTACTTCATTAAACTTCAGGGATTGTTAAATTTTAGAAACAAATTCTTAACCAGTTTTGTTTTTCACACTTCAGGCTGCTGTAGATCTATATATAAGAAATGATGTGCCTCATTATTTGTATGCCAGTCATACTCATCCCTGTATGTCTTACAGACAGTCCAAAAGAGCTGATAACCACAAAAAAAAACCTTCTCTTGAATATTCCTTACATTAGGAAAGTCAAGTAAACCAAAGGGCTCTCCCAAGACCACCAAACTCAGGCTTAGACAAAATACAGTGGGTATGCCATCTCCACGGCCTTTTGGCAGGGAACTTTTAGGGCATTCTCCTATTTTCTAAACAATAAGCAAGTTTCAATCTGGGATTTAATCCAGACTGGACAATAACAATTTTCACTTTCTAAACCAAATTATTTAGCCATGTGAAATACAGAAAGCAGCATGCGTGGTCATATGTCAGTGGAAAAAACATCAAAGAAGAGCTCTTTCTTCTGATGCTAAAACACAAGCTTTACTACCTCAATTGGGAGGAAAAAAAGAAAAAAAGGCATTTTTTCATTTCTTTTCTTCAAACTATAAATTATCTAGCCTTCTTGTGCCTCACTTCCCACTATTGATCTAGAGAAACTGCTAGCAACTCCTGATCAGCGTTAAGAGGCACACAGTGTAACCCACCTGCCCCAACACACGTCAGAAACAGCATCATCCATTTCTGCAGCTGAAAAAGCAATGAGGTGGCAGCTGAAGAGCAAACAAGATGGATGGGAAATGGCTCTGTGCTGAAGTCTGCAGTACCATGTCAGGAAAAGTTCAAGCAGAGGATGTCAGGGTCAAGGTCTGATTCTTCCCTGAGACCCATCCTTTCCAAGGGGACAATTTGTAATGGGTAGCTGTGTACATGTGTAACTATTAGAAAAAGATACTGTAAATTGTTTCCTCTCTGTCAGATTAATTGCTGTGTTCTTTATTTAGGAGCAACTTAATCACACAGAGCATAAAAATAAATGTGTGCTCAGCAACTCAATTTATTCTGAAGTCCTGCTCAGCCTGCTGTGAGGCTACAACTTCAATCGTGAGATGCGTTTCTCTTCAACAGATAAATTTGCCAGACATTTAGTGGAAAAAAAAAAGCTTCCATTATAGCATATAGCCAGTCTGCTGAGAACCTGACATTTGGCGATGTTTTCTTCAACTGAATTCAGAGACACGGATCCCCAACTTACCAGTTCTTTCAAGACTTCAGTGTCACATTGGGTTTGAGAAAGTTTTTTGCTAGTAAGCCTGAAGTTTGGGAAAAAATATGAAGCCATGTACTTGCAGTGAAAAAGAGGTATCAAATGAAAATTACAGGGCTTTTTAAAAGAATCTTGCACTAAAATCTTTCCTCTGCATCATGAGGCTCCCTTCCTGTATGTGAATGGGAAATATGAAATAACAGCTCTCATTAATTTACATGTTGAGCATGAAATTGCTCTTGCAGACTGAAAGAATTTATAAGCAATGTGAGTTTTGAAAACTATTACAAAATAATTGCTTTACTAGTCAACCAGTGAACTCCAAACTCTATTTGGACAGCTGGAAACATCTTCATCTTTTAATTCATCTTTTCAGTACCATCAGAACAGAACTGTGTCAGAACACCTCCCAGTCTTCCCATCAGAAGTTAATGATGCATCTTGAAAGCTGTCTTGCAAAAATGACCAACATTTCAACAATAAGCCAACATAACTGCTCATGAATAACACAGGTCTAGTATTATTGTTTATCTGTTTTATTATTAAGACTTAATTAAATGACTGTGAGCACAGAAATATAGGAATTTGGTTATAATAAATTTTATTTATATCTTTAAAAGAATGCGTGTTGCAGATTTCTGAGAAATAAAGAACCAGCTCTCAAAAAAGAAAAACTCCAGCCTTAAAAAAATGTAGGCCCACAAAACAGACTCTCAACTAAAGAAATTTATCTTTTAATAAGGTGGTGTGTGCATCATTTTTTCTGCTTTGGAGAGCGTGGTCTCTGACGCTAGAATTCCCTACATGGCAATGGGCCTCCCCATTCACAGCAGAGTCAAGGGAGCTGAAGAAACAATGCTATTCACTGTATCATATTTAAGCTTTGAGTGATTGCTTTTAAGATTTTTATATTCCTAGAAATGTTACTACATTATTAAGAAGACAAATGTTTCACAGGATGTGGAAGGACACCCTCCAAAGTCATGTGTTGGAAAGATCACTGCTATTATTGCTTCTACTGAAAGCAATGCTTTTCTGTTAAGGAGTGATGCAAATGAACTTTGATGTAAAAGACAATATATTGGTTATTGTTTCAGAGGTATTAATGAGAGAACCTGAGATTCGAAGTATTTTTTATCTTCCTCCAATAAACACTGGAGTGAAAGTGGGTTTTACTGGAATGAAAGTGGGATTGAAATGGGTTTTGTAAAGTCTTATAGGAGGGATACCAAAGCAGAAAAGTTATTGGCAAGGCTGGAGGGCTGATGGGTCACTGAAAACAGATGACGGTATAAAAGAAGCCAGGAAGTGGAGAGCTGCAGGTAAAAATGAATTTGTAGATGGAAAGAAACAAGCTAGATTAACATTGATGCAACAAAAAGAGAAAGATTAACAGATGCAGGCAAACACTGAAAATTAAAAATATGGAAATTTTCTCTATACAAAATATTATCTGTCAGATGACACCTAGTTATATACATAGATATGAAGCCTTCATCTTGTTGGCTTCTCCTTCCTGATTCTTGTGTAAAAACTATTCTGGAAATAAAGGGTATGGTCCAATTGTACAAGACTTTAAATATAACAAGACATCCTGCATTTATATAAAGAGAAGTCAAAGACAGAAAAAAATCATTGAGAGGAGCAAGAGAGTTTATTCCACTGTCTTCGCTCAATGAGAAGTAAGAGGAGAAAAAATAATGTATGGTCCTTTGGAACATGGAACACTGTTCACATATTGGATATTTAATCTGGTTCAGTTCAGTTATGTTTCCTCAAGAACTCTAAAGCCTAGTTTCTAACAAAATCTTAACTGAATCTTTGAGTGTGAAAAACTGCATAAACATCCACAAATTAAAAAATAGTGTGTTTTTAGGATTCCTCCATTTGTATGCAGAACTAAATATCTCAAAATATTTTTTCATTTGCGCTTTCTCTTACTGTTTGATTCAAAGTATGAAAAAAAAAAAAAAAACCCAAAAAAACCAAACAACAAAACCCAAACCAAACCCAACCAAACCCCATATTTATTGCATGCTATATTTGGATATCAGAAAATGCTGTTCTAAGGGTGTGGTAGTTCATATTTTATCTGAGCAGGTCTGCCTATTCCTGAAGAATATCTCGAAACACAAAACAGAAGAGGGAGGATGAGAATAAAGCAAGAGGAAGTGCATATACACCACAACCAGTAGTACAGAGAAGAGACTTTAAATGCAACGGAGTGTGCCAACCACCAGTGCAGATTTAAAATCAAATAATGCTGCCACATCTACAGTCCTGCAATCACTTCCCATAAAAAAATCAGTTCAGATATTTTCTATTTTATTTGTATCTACAATAGAAGCATGAATTCCAGCCAAATGTGGAAAGCATGGTCTGCCTTCCAAGAGACAAATGAAAGCCTGAACACTTCAAAGCTGGTATGTTTTGTTCCCACACCTGAAAGCTAAATGAAAAATCACCTTTTACAGCACACGCTTCTGCTCAAGAGACCTTAAGTGATAAGAAGCTCAGCATGAGCGACACACCTATTGGGGTTCTTTTAAGTTCCATGTTGAAATTCTGACACAGGTGTGAATATGCTAAATGCGTTACCAAAATACAACCCAATGATACAACAGAATAGTTTTTAATAATCCCTTAAATTAGCTCCATGTTAATGTTACAAGCCCTCCCCCCCACCCCCGAAACATAGATGCAGTCAATAATTAAACAATGAAACTGTTTTGAATGGCAAAAATGCAGGGCATCAAGGTCATGCATTTAAAGAACCAGACAGTTTATAAATCTCAGATAATAAATATCAAAGGAATCTTAGTGACTGTGATGAAGTAGCTACTACTGTCAGCTGTTATCTTCAGCAGTTCTATATATTTGGGTAGTGTGGAATTTTTTTGGTACAAAATCAAAACTAAATTTTGAACTACTTCAGTGACATAATTTAGAAAATTTACTGCTTCTGGATTTACAGCTTTTTGTTTCTGATGCAACCATTTAACACATTACTTGGATTAACTCAGCACTCTCCTCACAATAATCTCATGTCTGTTTCTTCTCTTATGTCAAATCAAGGACATGAAAGTAAAGTTACATTTACAGAAAAAAAAAAAGGAGAAGAAATATTTCTAAAGGGAATTCACTGCATAAATAAGGGATAGTATCAGAAGTCAGAAGTAGGCATTTTGATAGGCAAGGATCTTATCTCATATGCAGGACTTTGAATATGTAAACTTACTTAGGCTCCTAAAAATTACAATCTAGTCAGTGTAATGACAGCTGTATACCTTTTATTTAGTAGGAATTTGTAGTCTATTTCTTTAAACCAATGCTGAACCATTTTAGGGGAAAAAACCCCACATTCAACCAACCAAACCAAACCAAACCAATGATAATTACCAGTCTCAACATTTTCTATCTTATCCCAACTTAGAACAAGGAAGCAGTTACCAACTTACAAACAATCCTTTGAAATGTTTTTAAAGAACAATTTGAGAATACACTTATTCTTCCCAACGTCTGCTTTTCTGCTTCTACATCTAACTGTAATGCAGGAAATAGGGAAAAAAAAAACCAAAAACAACAAAACAAAAACAAAAAGAAAAAATGTCTTTTGCCATTTTGTGTTCTTATATATTTAAACTTGTATTATATATAGCTTTTAAGTTTGCTTTGAATTTGTGTTTTCATGCTGCAAAGCTGATTAAGTTATCCTTACAAAATACAAAATGAGTCTTGAAATATAAAATTCACCTTGACTTCAACTGGGATTTAGTACAAAAGGAAAGTTAAAAACATGGGCCTTAAAGGAGGGGCCAATATGTTTGTGTGTACATTATACATATATTTATATATAAAATAATTTGAACTTTTTTCTGGACTAACACAAAGGTTTACAGGAATGGTCACTAGGCCAGACACAAAGTGATCCACTTTCATAAGCATTTTCAACCTATTAATTTCATGCAATTTTACACTTCCTCCAATTGATGCTGAAGCTATGAAAAGGCACAGTGCATGCTGGATAAAGCAAACTTTCAGCATTCACACTCCATTAATTAATTCATCACCTAAAAGCTAAGTATTGATTTTTTAATGGCTCTACAAATCTGTTTAAGCTACTATGATGTAATTAAGAGGACGTGTGTTTACTGTAAATTATCTAACAAATACAAGGGCTGTGCCTTCAACAATAACAAAAATTTTAGCTCAAAGCAGACAACAGGGAAAAACAACTGTTTGAGAATGTTTTCCCACTAATTGTATAAACTATGATTGCTTTCAAACTGGATTATTAAAAGCCACCTATATCACTAAAAATAGAAAAAACTGATACTCCTTTCATTGAAATCAACAAGAGATCTTGTGCAGACTCAGTGGAGGAGAGTCAGCTATTTATCATTAGTGTCCAATGTTCTGAGCCTTACAGAACAATTACTATGCTGCATGGACTCCTTATAACGTATTCTAGCCAAAATAAAAACAAAAAGAAGAACAAAGCCATAATTCCAGCAGGTGGTACCTGGTTATCCATTAAAATCATACTTAAGAAGTCAAACTAACACATGAAATTTATATTAACTTATTCCATTAGAAACATGAAGATTTATGGTTAAATGCATAATGATATGCAACATATGTGTGAGTGTGAGAAAAGCTGCAATCAAGTCACAACCACTGACATGTGCAATACCTAAGCAATAATAAATAGAGGAGCAACCTAAAAAGGAGTACAGATGTAGACTGTTGCAAATACAAGTAGATTTCTTACCTTATATTTAGACTGCAAAAATTAAATACTGAGGGTGCAAAATTACCACTAGCAGTAAAAAAAAAAAAAGAAAAGGAAGATGACTCAGGGAAAGAAGGGGGGAAGGGGGGGGGGGGGGGTGACCAGATACCAAAGCAAGAAATAGAAATTTAAGGTTTAATGCTGGGGGAGGGGATGGGGTGTAGAAATTATACGGGATAAATCTCATTGACACATTATGAAATCAGTATGGGAAGGTCCATGATATCGTGACCTCTAAGCAGCCTCTGCACATCTTCACCCTGAGATGACATCCTGCAGCTATCTCTGCCTGCAAAGCCTTAGTTTTTCAATTACTGTCGAAAAAAAAAAAAATCTAGCCATGCATACCTCTGTGGTTGAAATGTGGAATGTGTATTTTATTGTAGAGGAGCCTCCAGAGGGATGGCTTCAACAGTTCTGCTGACAATACTTACTATTATTACTCAGTTTTCAAATGACACCCAACTGTTAATGGGAGAAGGGAGGACATTTGAAGGTACTTATCATGCAGAGATAAATAGACACCAGAATAATCTGGCTATGTTATTTGATAACATTAATTAGCAGTAGATCTTAGTTAGATTTTTAAAATGCAAAATGCATCAGAATTTCCTTCTTAGCAGCAAAAATGCAGAAATTGCTAAATATTTCATAATGAAAGCATAAACATTTTTTTTAATGTCATATTTTGGTTTAAGGAAAGACTTTGCCAGTAGTATACGTTTGTTTTTTTTTTTTTTTTTGCTTTGCTTTGCAACTGTAATGAAATTTTGCATAATCAGCCTTTTTCAATAACCTTATGTTCCATGTTTACTGACAGGAGCGAAAGAGGAGCTGATTTTCACATCAGCTCACATGGGACAGACATCTCAGTATTCAGAGTCCATTCTCTTGAAGGGATGGGAAAGACACTAGCTAGCTAAAAGCACCTCCAACTTGTGACTCTGTGACAACTGAACAGAAGAAAACATGTAGGTAATTATTGCATGTGTGCACAGCACAAAGTGCAAATCAATAATTAAAGAGTTAATTATCTCACCAGTTATGTATACAGACTGGGGATTAATCCCTGCAAATAGGTTGAGAGACAATTATACTCCCTGCATGCAGT
The DNA here is from genome assembly GCF_033783945.1 of Neopsephotus bourkii. Lineage (NCBI taxonomy): Eukaryota > Metazoa > Chordata > Aves > Psittaciformes > Psittacidae > Neopsephotus > Neopsephotus bourkii. The sequence continues at coordinate 3,420,579 of NW_026900781.1, forward strand.
GCGAGATAACCCCACTTTCTCTTGCTGAACAGATGGGGATTCAGAAAAGGTGCTATGCTCCCATGGGGTAAGTAATTTCAAAATGGTCAGTGGCAACACACTGCAATAACCAGTGGCAATACAACGATGTTCTACACCTCCATATCCAGATTGAGAATCCTCTAGTAGTGATAATAACATAGTGTTAATGCATCCTCCTGCAGAAAATCAAAATTAGTACTACTAAGTGAATCATAATGGCTGTTAAGACAATTAATTCACTCTTTCATCACTGTTGTATGCTGAAAGCCTTTCTTTGTGCTATAAAAAGTGAGCCACAGATTTAATGAAATCATAAAAGGTGATCTGGAAAATGATTATTTTTTAAATACTTCAGAATTTCTTTCAGAATATATTAATCTGTCCATTTTCCCACACAAAATCCCAGTGCAAAATTAGCAAGTACAAGAGGGAAACAAACACAAAATATAGTTGAAATAGACCTCAAGAGTCTAGCAACATAATTAAGTAATTAATTAATTAATAGCTTCATTTTTTTCTCCTTTGCTTGGTTTTGCAACTTCAAATATACTGTATACAACAGCTTTTATTTTTAGTCTAAGTTCCAGATGAAATGAAATGTATGTACAATCAGCATCTCCCCCAAGTTTTTTGCAAGGTATTAGCCAGTCTGAGTTAGACCTACAGAAGTGAGAAGCCTCAGAGATGATGACGATAATGTCCTCAAAGATCCTAGAATCATAGAATCACAGACTGGTTTGGGCTAGAAGGGACCTTATAGATCACCTAGTTCCAGACCCCCTGCCATGGGCAGGGATATTTTCCACTAGAATGGAAAACATAAGGAAACAGAGCTCACTGGTTTCATTGCTTACAGAACTGTTTACTTAGGGAAAAGATGTAGTTGTTGAGATTCAAGCTCTTAGCAAAGCCAGAGGCCTGGACTGTCAAACACAGTTCCTCCGGCAGCAGACTAAAGCCCACAGCAGAATCTGATCTTGGCATTATATAATCCTTGAACTTAAAAAAAAAAAAAAAAAAAAAAAGGAAAAATAATTAAATTCAAGCTGTTTTTGCTTTGTATGTGACATTCTATGTATTACTCACTATTGCCAACCTCAAGCCTTTGAAAACCATGAGTCAAGCCACAAAACATCACGAGATTAGCTGAGTTACTGAAAAATAAATAAATTCATTTGTGTGGTTTATTTGCCTTCTAATGCCGGGTGAGTTCAGGTCATGTTTTCGAAGCTTTCCTTCACAAACACCAAGGCTACAGACTCACTGTTTTCCAAGTGGATTTGAGTTAAGAAACCATAAGGCTTCATAACAATAGCACTTTGCAAGCACCATGTGTAGCTGCACCAGCTGTGAGGGACTTTCTCTTCCTATACTGCAGTGGTGGTGAAGGCCATTTCAGTAAATACTGGATCATAGCTAAAGCAAAGGTCCAAGAGCATCAACAGCAATAATGGGTGGGGAGCCAAAGGATATATGAAAACCTAGTGACTAGGGTGTCCTGCCACCAAACAGGCACTAGTAGTCATGGTATGAACAAGTGGGCACACTTATAAGACATCCCACCTCCTCCACAGCTGAGGGTTAGCCATGCAAAAAACCTGCATTAGTCCAAGGGAGTGGAATTTCAGCCACAATGCCCCTTTCCAAAAACATTTTTCTTCAGTTAATCTTCATTCTTCTCAGAATATTTGAGCATTCAGAAAGAAAACACAGACTTTACCTCTAGAAATTAAATAGGACAAAGTCTAAATATGTAGAGGCAAATTGAATGTTATTGTGTCATGTCCAATTTGTATGGAAAGTTCACACCTTCTCACGCAACAAACTCTAACCTTTCTCAACTCCTGTAGGCTCCTAACTCTTTTTGTTCTGGCTAATATTAATGACATCAATATACAGCACATAACAGTCAGCTTTAAACGTTGCTGCTCCACACTCACATTGTTCAGACTCCACATTTAAGCCTGGGACGCTGTAGCTATTAACATGCACCACACGGAACCATTCCTATTTTCTTCGTCCTATGTTCCTTCTTGGGTGGCATAAATTAAAAATAGTTTTGAGGGATGTTGAAATTAAAACTAATCCACAGAGGCATTGGGAAAAGTTTCAGGAAATACTTTCTGGTTCTTGTTCCTTTCTTTTTTTCCCCTTTAATTACTTTTTGTTGGGGCAATTTCATCAGAACCAAAACTTTATGTGGGAATAGACCACACCTTTTCAGCTACATACAAAACATCTTCTTGAAGTAAAGGAGATCATTGCACACAGTGAGAGCAGCTATTCACACGCTGTTCAGGGAAGTTTTCTCAAGCATCATTGCAGATGCCAAATCTGCTTCATTCAGTGGGGATTTACAGCTGAGGCAACATCCTAGACACTGCATTTTTTATTTTTTTTCCTAACCTACAGTAATTTAAAATTTCACACTGCAATAAGGAAATTCCTGAAGTCTGAAAAAACTAACAGGGTAAATTTGTATTTTTAGCTCTCATATACTTTTAACTTGCAGGTTACCAGTTTAAGATATTTATCAGCTTTAAGATTTATATAGATACCAGACATCTCTGCTTGGCAAAAAATTCAATACCAAGAAACTGGAGTTTAATTTTAATAAATATTATGTCCAGAAGCAACATTAAGAAACTACCTTTTGTGTTGTTCCAGCTCCCAATTTTCATAATTTACTCTTTTGCTCTCTACTTCCAGTTTCAGGCTTTATCTAGAAACCTCCCATTTCTAAATCTTAGAGTTCTTCACTAAGTCTTATACCAGGAGTGCTTAACCGACATGCCAAAATTATGCAAGTAGCATTTGACACATTGCCTGGCATTCTTTCTCCCAAAAGCCCCACATCCTCTCTGCCATCACAGCGGCCAAAAGTCAGATATTTGCTGTTTTGTACCCAGTGTGTGTAAATATAGGTAGCAGGAGTATGAGCATGTCACATCACAATGCAAAAGGCATTAATCTCATGCATCTTCAGTACTTTGTTATGATAGTAAATTCAAGCAACCCGCACACATAACTTCACACGTACGAACACTCCCATTATACAGCCCGATGCACTTCAGCTGATCATATGATATCCAGTAATAGGAATGCCACATGATAAGCCCTGGTAATACTGCATTTCAGTATTTCCAAGAAAGCTAAAGAGATCCATCAACTCCATTTTATGCATTTTTTCTTAGAGAGATTAATAGTAAGGAAGGCATAGAAATAGGAGAAAAGGATCTAATTTGTGCTTCCACATACGTAGAATAAGGTCAGCTTATTCTAGAGTGCTTCTAGAAATGTACCTGGTGTCTGCAGCTGACAGGCAAGCTTTCTTTTCTGATGGGCTACGGTGCACTCAGGGATCAAGGCCTCACAACTTCAGTTACAAAAAATGCGAAGAACTAGAATAAAGCAAGGCACTTTGTAGCACTAGTAGCTCAGGATTAATATAACCCACCACCCCCATGTTATACAACCCTATTCCCCCAGTATCTCCACTAGTGAATTTATAATATCTACCACAGGACCGCAACACAGAGCCACCTGGTAGCAAAGGGAAATTCCAATGAGAATGGAGCCTGGGAAGCCTGTAGTGGTGCCAGAGCCACTGCCGCAGATACTAAACTGCTAGCTGCACTTCTGTGTCTCTCAGTGTATGGTGCTGGATTGCTTGTATGCCAATGCAAAACCGTATCAGGAAGACTGCAGAGGCTATCCTTTTAAGCTGATGCAAGTTTCTTCAAAGCACACTCTGCTACATTCAACCCATTAAAAACACCAAATGCTTTTGTGCATTATTTGAAATTAAATTCCAGCTGGACTAAGAAACCCTATCTGCCTCTGGTTTGTATGTCCAAATCCCTGGTGCTGTTGTAATTCTTGTAAACAGCACAAATGGGCTTTTACCAAAGTCTGCTGCTGAAAAAATGACAAACTGCTGTAGATTCATAAGATGAGTGTGTCAGTTTTAACTGCAATTGCAACACTGAAGATACTAAAAAAATATCTGTGGTAAAATCATATTTGGAGATCAGTGCAAACAATAAAAGCTCCATTTAAAAAGCTTTAGTTTCATCTTATTGAGGTGGTTAGCTGGAAGAAAGGGGTGAGAAGAAAGGGAAGATTACATCCAGGAACATATTTTCCATGACAGTGTATCAACAGTATCAACTTTCTGACAAACTGAAATTTGATAACAATAAAAATGAGGCATTTTTATACCAGCAGTTAACAATGAGTATACTGTAGAAATTTTACATGGGTGTTTCTTACTGTCCTGAGCTTTCATATTCATATGGTTGAGCTGTCATGTGTTCACATATAGGAGCTTCACATTTTCTTTTAGATTTTGCATTGGCATGTGCAGAAGTGATGTCTTAACATAAAACCATATGGTCCAAGAAATCACTGAGAGCAGAGTAACAGTTTTCTGGGGGTTTGCTACAGCTCCTCCTTTTTGGTTCAAAGCCTTTGATTTTCTTCAGCCTGCTCTGTATATGTGACACTTCTGTCAGTGTCCTCTTCAGACAAATATTTCTAGGTCTACTGGTGAGTTATTGTAACTTCTTAAAATGAATGCATTTGTTTTCCTTGATTGCCACTATGTTATACTGCTATGATAGACTGTCTATTATTCAGCTTCAACCAATTCTTTTTTATTCGTCTATTTGACTTCACAACACTGCTGGGTAGATTTCCTATGACTATCTAAAACATATTTCCCCCATTTATCACAGAAGCCTGAATTTAGCTGAATTAATATGGGTGATTTAGCCTTCCCTAAAGGAAATATATAATACTTTACAGAAATAGTGTGGCTCTTTATATAAAAATCCCAGTATAAATCATAGAAAGCTAACTTGGATATCCTGCCTACACATGAAAAACAAGTAACTAAAAATAGTTTTACCACTGAGAAAATACACACGTGCATGGGCTTCTTTGTCTTTCCTTCACCTGCTTCTGCATGAAAACAGTGTCCATGGGAAGGGCTGGAAGGTCAGACTTGGAAACACAAATCTGAATTTTATCTACACAGGCAACAGACGAGAGACTTCCATAACTATGCCCTTGAAGAATGAGCTCAGTGAATGAACAGGCAGTCCATGTGTGCCCCTGCTTCCCCCCCAAGCCCTCTCCCAGCCACTCAGAGTCCATTGCAATGGTAGCTGTTCAGAAGCTTGCCTGAAGATGCAGAACCAGACCAACCAGCCATTCTGTTCTGATAGCAAGTCTTGTTTGCTGTTAACTGAAGGGATCCTGGATCTTCTCCCTTCCTCTTCTTTATCGTTGCCTCTCACGTTACCCAGCCAGTGAGTAGTTATACAAATATCTGAGTGCTTAAAACATAGCTTTCCATCTTGAACCAAAAATCCCCCTTTGTCTTTTTGTCAACTTTTACTTCCCTTCAGTATGAGATATCAGGTTCTATCAGCCACTTGTTTGGAATCTGAAAAAACAACAGTTTTATTTCATGCTGCCCTTCATATACAAGAGACTTCCTGTCAACACCAACAGCACTTACCCATTATCTGTTTCCAAATCTCACCTTGAACATATTCTTTGTTACAATGTGCAAAGCAAAAACAAACGAAACAAAAAAACCCAACAAAGAAAGACATTTTCAGAGACAGTAAAATAAATGGCCAGAAAATGGAACCTGCAAATGTTTAAGTATATAATGTAATGGCTATTTCTAGTTTAAAAAAACCCAACCCAAAACAGCAAAACAAAGAAACAAAAAAAAAAAACAAACCCAAAGTTGGATGGGCTCAGTAACGAAGTATGGGGAAAAGAGATACCTTTCAAAAGGCCTGACTCAGTCTTCTCCATCTCTTTTCTGCCTTCCACAAGATACTAACAATTAGGTTGCATCTTAAGTCTTCATTTTGAAACCTTGAAGCTCTGAGTTTTGTGTCTTCCAGCTTTCCTATACTATAATAAAGGCAAAGAAGCTAATTTATTTTTCAATGAAAAGCAACATCACAGGACTCAAAGAGGGAAAGCTTTAACAAAAACATCAAATACCACAGACCTCATGATGCAAATAATCATATTTTCTAGGACAAGAGAACTGGAAAATGGTCTGTCTCACACTAATGCATACAGTAGTTGTTTGCCTCAGCTCACAGACTCTTAAACAGTCTGACCTACATATTCTTGCTCTTTTTTTCTAGGCCTCACTGAGAAGACAGACTTCTTAGTACTATTGTGAGGTTCACTGGGAGGTTAGAAACATGAAGAGTTATCTTTAAGTATAGAAAGAGCAAAGCTTATTGTGTAAACATTTACACTGCGAGCTGACCTTCTTCTGACTTTAACTGCTAAAGAGACCAGGGGGAAATGCTTTGGGGCAGAAGTCCAGGAAGCTGAGCAGTGCAGGAAGATAAAGGGTGCGCGACAGTTGAATAGGGCAGTGGGGAGAGAGATGGGGAGTACGACTCTGGCCCATAGAAGCACTGCACAGCTTTGGAAAAGGTTGATGACACTGTGCCCTGAGGTGAGCAGAAGACCAAAGCCAGTGACCCACAAGTTCCTTCCTGTGTCCTTATCAGGATAGTTTATTAGAAATCCAGGAAGACATAGCATTTCCTTGAGGGTGCAGAGATGGAGGTAATCCCAGAATCATGAAGTAATACTTAGACTACACCATCCTTTGGGCTATACAGCCAGGAGACTCTGAATGCTACCAGTTTAGGGACCTGAATTCTCCTAAGGTTAAGCTGTGCAGTGGGATCCAGCTTACCTAAATACAGTGTCATTTTAGATTCCCAGGGGTAACTCACTGCCAAAGCAGAAAACGTGTGTGTCTGAGAGGGCAGGTCTCTTGTAGGTTTCACATCACATCTGTCTGCCCCATGGGAAAATTTCTGATGCTAGGATGCCCCAGATGGCACTTGACATGTTTGCATGTTTCAACCTGGAGCTGGCTACAGAATATACTCATTCTCAGAAGGCTGTAAAAGCCTATAAAATGATATATCCTATATACTGATATATAATATACAGCTTGTAATACAGTAAAGAAATGATTTCTCATTTTTCAGAAATCTAAACACTGAGGACCTGCTTCACTTGTCTACTCATGGCATATAGTGCATAGAACATTCAAGATGTCCTGGGGGGTCTAGGACATCCAGATAGGAATAGCAGGTATTACACAGAACCTGAAAGAAATCTATGACAACCTGGCTATGAGCCAGGTAGGAAACTTTAGGGTAACTTAAACCTTAGTAGGTAATTCTGAATGAGCAATTGACTGCTTGGGAGGTTTTTAACCATAGGAATCTGATGTATGTTGGTCAACTTTAACAGTGACCTCTCACCTATCCCCTAATTTCTGCATGCTTGTTGTGATGGGGTGCGCGGTTTGTGATGGGGATTGGCACAGACCTATGCTGGTAATACACTACTGGTCTGTAATTTATGGACAACTCAAATGAACTGCCAGCCCCAAACCACTGGATAATTGACATTTCCCAGTCAAAACAAGACAGCAGATTTTGTGTAGGTGTGGACATGGGAACAGTGTGTGGAAAGAGAGCTGTATAACTTCCCTGCTTGTAAAATAAACAACACACCACCACTGTCTATTAAGGACAGTGATGTTGAAATGTGTGACATAACTTTCATTTGCCCTATCTTAGAATTTTTTTCTATGTGCATCAAAGAAAACTCTAGAGATACTTCACCAGGTAGTTATAAAAGACCCTAGAAAGGGAAGAAACAATGAAATTAAGAGAATGTTTTGCCCAGAGTTGAGGCAAGTCCTCAGTGACTGAATTTACCCTGCAAAATAAAATGCCAGACACCACTGCTTCATTTTTTTAGTCTTGTGTGGGATTTAAATGGAAAGACACATTTTCACATAGGAAAAAATAAAGATTTTGTTTGGGAAGATAGATTACATGACCTATCACACCCCTTTTAATCTCAGTTCACTGTGTCTATCGGTGTGCTTCATGTAGGATATCATTCCTGTGAAAAGCAGTCACCGATAAACAAACCAAAAAAAAGCCATTTAGTATAGAATTGCGGGTGCGAATGTTCAGCAAAGCTTTATTATATATTCACTCAACATTTGTGAAATTCAGTGGTCTGAAGTCACAGAGACAGCGAGTTTGGGTTTTTTTTTTCTTTTTTTTTTCTTGTTTTTTTTTTTTAATTAATACATCCAGGTTTCTTTTTCTCATCTAATTTGTGAAATAGAGAGAAAAACTGTGCTGACAATATCAGGAGGCTCTGCCAGAGAGTCAAGAACTCAAGTAGAATTACAAGGAATGGGTTTTAAGTGAGACAAGAGAGGAAAAAAAAACAAGTAGTGCTCCTTTGAACTCTGACAGATGAATCTACAGCTAAGATACTTGAGAGTGAGACTGATAGCTTTCTAGGGCAGATGTTTGATTACAAGTTCAGACAATCCATGCCAGAACTTGATGTGAGGTTTAAGGTACAGAATGACTGAGTTATATAAGAAAAAAGTATTAGGGAGTCTTCAAGCAGGAAAAGCAAATAATTACAGTAATAAGGTATTCAATACCTTTAACACAGTATGAAATGTCTGCAAGGCTTCATGCTTTTTAGCTGCAGAGAGATTCCTCTCTTCTTTAAGAAGGCAATTAAGGCACTGCACTCTCACTGTGCAGTGACGACTTGCACAGGTATTGAGCAGTACAGAAGCCAATATACAAAGTCATTAGAGAAATGATTTCTTATGAAATTTCCCCTCTCCCTCTCTTCTCTAAGCAAAGTTGAGAAATGTTTGTCTCCTGCTGCTACCCTGCATATATCTACTCTCTGTCTTTCTCTGGGTAAATTCTTCAAGTGTCCTATGTAAAGGATGTGAAAATTTGTTATGAATCAGGCCCTAAAAATCTGACAGCAAATCCCATGCTGAAATCCTAGAGGCGGAATGGAAAGATTTCAGGAGAATAATTGGAATTCTGCCAAGAATTTTTAAGAGCTTGAATGTCTTGGGGGAATATATAAAAGCAACCTCATGATTCAGCTAACCAAAGCAGTAAAACAAGTTCCTGAAGGCAAGGATCAGCACTTTGAATATATTTGGGTGCTCCCTTGAATTCCTGTGTTTCTTTTTCCTTCTTCTGTCATTTTCCCAGTTCCTTTCTACTTTGAAGTTAGGAAGGTAGACTTTATAAGTTACTTTTCCTTCTCACCCAGCCAACAGGGAAGGGTCATAAGTAGGTCAGCCAGTTCCCTCTTCTTTGAAAGCTGTATGACTGTTCTACTTTAGATGCACATTCTCCTGCTTAAGCCCCAGCACAGTATGAGTCCTATCACAAATTTATAAGCTCTGGTTCTGTCCTGTATACTACCTAGTCCAGACACATAACAGTCATCTTAATTATAACTAACTCAAATGTGGAAAGCATGCCATCGCCATCTTTCATGATTAAAACAGGGCAAAGCATTTATAACAGTGTCTTAAGAAATAGTGTTTAATTTCCAGCACATAAAAGACCACTCCTGCACCACTTAAAATTCTTGTATGCATTGCCTGTTCTGGAAGCGGAATACTGCTGGTTTGAAGAAGCTCGTCTGACCCCCATGAATAATGAACTATTTAAGAACTTCAAGAAGAATCCTCAAAGAGATCAATCAAGTGAGACCAAAGGGAATGACAAGAATACAAGATTAAAGGAGAATCTCTGATATAATCTTGACATAGCTGATTTGATCACCTAAAAGTTCAATAGATTTAACTGACATTGGCCAAAGCTAACTCACACTTTATGGCTTGCATGATTCTTGTTGGAAGCATTTTTTATATGTATGAGTATGTGGTATTTCACTATTATTTAGCAAAACATGGTGGCTATTAGACTCTTATTGGTTCTCAGAGGTATCAGGGTAATATCATGATTTAATAAAAAAACGAATAGCCTCTAAGAGCAAGACAGCATAGGTCATCATCTATATCTATGTTACAAGTGTTACGACAGAGTAGATAATCAGCTGAAACACTCGCTGCTGACACCTCTACCCTATATGCAGTGCACAGTTTTATTTCAGACTTTGTCTGATCTTGTGAACTACATAATCTTTCCATATACATGGTTCGGCACTGCCAAAAGGACCAGTCCCTGGTTTAATACCACTTAGGGTTGTGGTGTATTTGATATACATTTGGATCAGAGCTTTCAGTTTGACATCTTAATAACTTCGGGTCTAAACATAAAAATGAAAATATTTCAGAAAACCAAATAAGGACAAGCCTTTCATTTTTCAGGTGGAAACATTAACAAAACAGAAACTTCACCATGTTCTTGTTAGATTTTGACAGTGCTAGCATCTTGTGGCTCGAAGAAGAATAAAATAGCTGTGCAAAAGTCAATATTGCACCACAAGGAGTGGCAACACCTTCATTCTTTAAACAGATTTAGAACAGAAAGTGAAAGGCTGTAACAAAGCAAGAATTTATACTTAGAAAGAACATAGAACAAGAACACTAAGGAGCCTTTTATGACTCACTGAATTTCAAAAGAAAACTTGACCAAGGCTGCCACTGAATTACCTAGAAGAGGTCCCAGCTGTTCGCTGTATCCAGTGCTTCTAGTTAGATAAAGAAACTTCAGCTACCACTAGGAAAACAGTAGTCATCCCTCTTTATGATACAAAAATGGTTTGCTCCTAAAAATATATTGGTTCCATTTTTCTGAGGTAATTTATTTCAGGTATGAGAAGCAATGAAATAATCCTACAAGCCTGAGAAGTAGGTCCATGTGAAATTCATAAAGTTCAGCAATGAGGTGTGAGGTCCTGGACCTGGATCGGGGCAACCGCTGATATCAATACATGCTGGGGGATGAAGGGATTCAGAGCAGACCTGCAGAGAAGGACTTGGGGGTACCCATGTAAGAAAAGCTGAACATGAGGTGACTCACAGCCCAGAAACTTAATTACATCCTGGGTCACATCACCAGCAGCATTATCAGCAGGTTGAAGGAGGTGATCCTCCTCCTCTGTTCCCCACTGGTGATACCCCATCTGGAGTATTGCTTTCAGCTTGAGTTCTCAGTACAAGAAAGACAATAACCTGTTGGAGTGGGTCCAGAGGAGGGTCATGAAGATGATCAGAGGACTGGAGCACCTCTTCTATGGGAAACACTGAGAGAGTCAGGGTTCTTCAGCACGGAGATGGTTCCATGGAGACCTTATTGCAACCTTTCCGTACTTAGAGGGGGCTTATAAGAAAGATGGGGACAAACCTTTTAGTAGGTCCTGTTGTGATAGGACAAGGGATAATGGTTTTAAACTAAGAGAAAGTAGATTTAGACTAGATATAAGGAAGACATTTTTTTACAATGAGAGTAAACCACTGAAACAGGTCACCTGGGGAGCTGGTAGATGCCCCAAGCCTAGAAACATTCAAGGTCAGGTGGGACGGGGTTCTGAGCAACCTGATCTAGTTAAAGATGTTCTTGCTTATTGCAGGGAGCATTGGAGTAGATGACCTTTAAAAGTTCCTTCCAACGCAAGCTATTCTATGATTCTGTGATTCCACGAATCCACCACTCTGAGCAAGAAGGAAAGCTCACCATCTGAAAAATGTTTAGTAGTGCTCTCACAGAATGAGGGAATACAGTTAGAGAGATTTAAAATAATGACATCACCCATATGCACATTAATCATACGAACAGCAGGAAGCATAATACTTGGCCTTGCATTCCAAATCTCTTCATTTAAAATGTTAATTTAAATAGCTCATTTAAAATTTGTGCCTGATACTTGATCTCTAGCTCTCCAAAAATACTGAGCCAGCAGTGAAGAATGTAATTTACTGTTGTGCCAGACATAAAGAAAAAGTATCCATGACTCAAGGTCCGCAGACAAAGCATTTGTGAGTCACACTGAAATTCAGTCCCAGGAACCAACAAATGTAAACAAACTGTTTCACTAGCCATGTGATGGGCTCAGTGTACAGTAAGTTGCAAAATGAGTACATACAGTAAAGCATGTGAAAACTAAGCCTCCCCACTAGAGAGTAAGCTTTCACAGAAATAACCAAGAAAAGGCTATGCACCAAGTTAAAGAATTTGAGGATCAGAAAACAAAGGAATTAAAAGTATCCCATTGTTACCCTCTAGAACACACTTTATCAAAAAGAAATGGCTTTATGTCAATGGAGACACAAATAAACTACAAAATGATCAAGAATATGAGAATACTTCTACAATTAAATGTCCGTTCTATAAACAAAATGGCTAATTTCAATCGCATCTTTCCTCATTCGAGAAGAACAGTACTTCACCACAGCAAAGCACATAAAGGAACACATACTTAATATCCTTTAAAAATGGAAATAACTCCACTGGGAAAAATTGGCATATTCACAGGCTTAAAATGATGCACAAATTAAAGCACTTCACCAAATCAAGGTTTCACTTTGCTGAACTAGACTTTCCAATTGGCAGCAAATGAGCCTGAAGTGCAAACAAGAGGTTTCTGTTATCCGTATCATGAAGTGTCAGGTGTTACTTGTATATTTAAGTACAAAAGGCATACATTTTGTAAGCCCAGCAGCAAAAGTGAGTGCTTAAAATAAATAAATAAAAAAAGACAATTAGTCTCATTCTTTCTTATTTATGCCTTCAGAAGAATTTGAAGCCAAAGAAGTTTCACTGCCACCTGCAATAATTAATTTCAGTGTGCAAGAATGTTATGACAAGAACATAATTTAGCAGTGAACTTCAATGCAAACAGAGCTAGTGAACCCCAATCTTCATCATACAAAAAAAAGGCAACTCCTCTGCAATATCTAGTGCTTATATTTTGTACTTTCAGAGCCACTGTAAGTATCTTAAGGTTTTCATTTTTTAATTCAAGGAGAAAAAAGGAGACACTAAGCATGGACAGAACACTCTTCCCCATCTAGTGATGTGGATTTTTGACTATTTTTAGCACAGACTCACTGAAGTTTTCTCAATAGACTTACCAAGTAAAAAGCCATTGCCTGAGTGTTTTCCGTAGACAGGGTTGTCAGTGACACCAGCAGGAGTTCCTTGTAAGACACTCTGACATATTTACATCCGTAACTCTACAAATAATTCTTGAAGAGACAGCAAGGATTACACCACTCTACAATGCTGGTACTCCCTGAGCAACTGGATCAAGTCCAGCAATGATTTCAAAGCAAGGTGTTTGCCAATTTAGTGCTGCTGACAGAATGCCAACAAAAGTATTCTCAATGCCCAACAGTATTCCTAACGTGAAACAACACATGCATTTATATGCTGAGATCTCAAAGCTGGTTCTATTAACAGACACATATCACATTATCACTGCAAATATTTTTCCAGTTTTGGCTATGAGGCTACTGAACTACTCATATCAATAATAAAAGTCATCTCCTCTACACACACCCTTCAGTTACAAACAGATCAATGAGGTTTGGTGGATTGTGGCAGGCAACAGATATACTGTATACACAAATGCCTGTGAAAAGCCACAGATCTTGCCTTTGGTAAGACTTTGTCAATCTCTTACTAAACTCCTTCAAGTGAACTAGGGAATATAGCCTAGATGAATTCCCTGAAATAACATGTGCAGCCTAGATGAAATTAGTCTAAAATGGGTTCACAGTTGGCTGAAAGCTGTATTTAAAATGCAGCTATCAGCATTCACAGTCAAACAGGACATATTTATTAAGTATGACCTACTGAAGTCCATGGTATTATATAGTTTCATTAACAAACTGAGTAAAGAAAACCTTTGCGACCTTTGAAAACAGCATCAAACAGGGTGGGTAACAAGCACTTCTGATAATAACACTAGAATGGAAAAGATCTTTGTCCACTGGAGAAATACTCTGTAATACACATGAGGTCAGAAAGGAGTAGTGCAAACTCCTGCACTTAAATCAGGATTAACAACTCTATAAATATAATACAGGGAAAATCCAGCTGATCAGAAGCTTTGCAGAAAAGGATCAGGGGGATTCCAAACTGCATCTGAGTCAGCTAAGTCAGGCTGTTTCAAAAATTTTCCATACACCAGTCAAAGACATAAAAATAGGCACATTATAAGAAAGACAACTTAAGGAATCCTCTCACTGTTCCTAGCCCCACGACTGGGCATCGTCTCAGCTGTGTAAGCACTCTTTGAGCAGGACAGCAGCCGCTGAGTGCCCAGAGGAGGACTGTAAAGAAAGAATAGATTTGGTTTTTTGAGTCTAGAGAAGTGGGCTTTACAAAGAAAAATGATTGTCTTAAAATATGGTAAAGAATGCCACAAAAGAATCAGCTGGTTTTTTATCAACCAGAGCTAGAACAAAAATAACAGGTTTAAACTCCAGTTGCAAAGACACAGAATAACCATTAGGAAAATGTTTCTAAGAGTAAGGTGTTAGGAAAAGAAGGCTTAGGAAAATAAGGGTGAGAACATGACAAGAGCTTTCCTTAGAATTTAGAATAAAAAAGTAAAATCTTAGAGTCTCTTTCTGCTGTTGTGCCTTTGAGCCTGTGACAACAGAATTGTCCTCTGTATTTTCTTCCAGAAGAGCTGTAGAAGAGCTCCTCTGCTAATCTTAGAAAAACTGGCAGACAGGAAGCTTGCTTTAGTCTTTGACTGAGAGTGCATGCGTGTGCCTCTGAGTGTGCACTCACATAACTACATGTGTGTGTGTGTATGCACAAGCCTATGTCTATACACAGTTTTTTGTGAATGTGTTGTGCTCAACAACTGAAATTCAGTTTTAAAAACATTTAATGAAGATTTCCTTCCATTGAAACTCAGTAGTAGAAAGGGTTTGAGCATGTAGGGCGGCTGCAATCCAGGGATGCCTTAATGTTCATATCCTTGCCCACCATTTTCTCCCAAAGTATAGTAGGTTTGGAGAGGTTTGGAGAGGTATAAATGTAAATGTGAAGAGGGTTTGGGGGGTTTTGGGTTTGAGGGTTTTTTTTTTTTGAAAGGGCAGTTGGCATATTATTAGTCTCATTTACATCTGCATATAACATTGAATCAGTGTAAAGTGGACTTGAAGAGAGAAACAGATCTTTGTATTATCATAGTAATATATGAAGAGCTATTGATCTGAAGATTTGTTCCACCAGGGTGAGTAAGACTATTCAACAAGCATGCTCAATGAGATTTGCACATAATAGCCTAACAGTAGAACCAGAATACGATACAAAATAAACACCCAAGCAGTGCAGACTCTATCTAAACCTGGTGAATGAAGGAGACAATTATCCTCAGGACTCAGACCAAATGGTTTTCAATTACACTTGGCAGCTTCTTTTCTCCATTTTGGAATATCTAGGCAAAGTTTTCCTCAGTGTTGCATTACCACTCTATAGTTCCAGGGCTCTGGGTGGCTGCCCAATGAAAAGGTAATCAACTATGTGTATTTCACTTAATCATACCAATATATCACCTCTGCTCATGACCACACAACCGAAAGAGTGGCAGCACACAAGAAATCTGAGAGCACACTGATGTTAGATGGGAGAACATGAAGGAAGTTAGGTAATTTTATTATAAGAACAAAGTTACTTAATTAAATCCCTTTAAAAGTTTATGAGATGGTCTGATGAGGCCAGGAAATAAAGTTTTCCCCAAATGGAATGCAACAAAGGGCAGCCATATTACTTGAAGGAAAAAGGGAAGGGAAATTTATCCTAAAAGCATTTAGCTGCTTCCAGCAATGAAGAAAATTATTTGTAATATTAAAAAATCCTGGGGATATGTTGTGGGGTTTTTTTAAAGGCCTCAGTCACTGGAATTGTGTTGTGACCTCTGTTGTTGCTTTGCCAAAGATACAAGCCCAGTGATGAAGGGAGAAGAAAAAAACAACCGCTTACACAGAGTCATTAGAAACTTTAGATTCTCTCAGCTAGAAGTCCCTGAAGATCTTTCCTGCATTAAATGTGTTTGAGTCTCTCACCGTTCCCAGTAGCGACCACTTCCTAGGCTGCACATGTGCCTCCCCCCGAGGGTGAGTGAGAATGTTCCATTCCCTCAGATCTCCCCAAGCTTGCCGGCTGCACATGTGCAACCTGAATGGATATGCTCCAGCCCAAGACTGCTGTGGCTGGCAGAGCCAGAATTTTGCTGTAATGGCTGGAACTGTGACCAAGAACCTGTCTCTCCACCTCTCCCAGTAATCCCCCTGTTAGCAGTATATGGCAGGAAACCATCTCATACTAATGCAGGAAGGATAAGAGGAAAAACTGAATAGTAAAACTAGGGGAATGGGGCACAAGAAAAACAGGCATTAAGATACGTCTAGGCAAATATATTACAAACCAGGAGAGTGTGGGGAAGCAGAAGATGGAGAAAATTACTTTCATGAGCTAAGAGAGCTTGAGGTTGGAGAAGATGCCTGGCAAGGAAATGGAGGCATGACAGAAACAGTTTGGAAGAGAAAGAAAATGGGATCAAGCTGGAAAGCGAATAAGTCAAAAAAGCTTGTGCCCAGCAGAGAATCTGCTCTTGCAGAGTCTGAAGTGAAGCACAGCATCTCGCTTTGTTTAAGAATTACAAATGATATTATAAAAAAATACCTTATGGTCGTTCAGTGATGATCATTAACACAGGACAATTCACAGTCAGTTACTCCTTAACTCAAGCAGCAGAAATCTGAGCAGTTTGCCTAAACCATTTTGATTAATCACTCTAGAGCACCACTGGTCTCTTTTTCAAAACAAGAAGAAATTACACAGGTACATGAAGAATGTTTCCTATATTTGCAAAGTCAGACACTTCTGAAAAAAGAAATGCTAGAATCAAGGCCGCATCTGTCTCGTATAAACCTCTTGTGCAGATGCACTAGGACACAAGCGTATAATGCTTGCAGACTACTTTTCTCTTCATCAAGAATCAGGAAGAATTAGATCTGAGTGAACTCACTACTCTTTAATATTTTGGATTTTCCCTGGATTTCTTGATACCTGCAGTTGACTGTTGTGTTTTGGTTTGGTTGTTGGGTTTTTTTCCCCGTTCACTTTCTACTCTTGCAGCAAATGCAATGGAGGAAGAACAGAACTCTATGAATAAATCACTTTCCTATAACAGTCCTCATTAATTCCCCAAATTTACATGTGCACCTGTTTCTATGCTACTGAATGAAATAAACCAGGTACTGTTCTTTGGCTGAGAGCAAGTGACAGCACAGTCCAGATCTGTGTGGATAAACCCTTCTCCTTACCCCAAAACAGGCTGGCTGCATCTAAAGGACCAGGGTCCACACCTTGTGTTCAGGCATTGATTACATGGATGTTCTTCAGCTTGAATACAAAAAGTAACAAGCTGGTCATGCTAAAAATTATACCGTATAGAGAACTGTAACCCCATGTTTAAGCCCATATACTTACCCGGTTCCATTTAGTAAAATAAGTGTAGGACTAGAATTCCATGCAAGAGGTTTGTGTTATGTAAATAAAAAAGCTCATCATGTATACATAGGGCAGCACCTTCAGATCTGGTGTTTCCAAATAAATGTATTTGTCTTTGAAACTTCAATAATGTGCTTTTAGTATCATTTGTCTGTGTGTTGTGTAATTCATATAAAAACACCAAACCCTGCATAATAAATTGGTTGGCAAATAAAGAAAAAAATTCTGACAGAGGAAAGCAAACAACTACAGGCCTGGAAATCTAAGCTTTCTTATTAAACAGCATTCAGGTTTTATGCATTAACACTGAACAAAATGCATGCATTATATACCTGTACCAATAATCCCTGAAATAATATGTGCAGCATGGCATATCATTCTTAGACAAGCAATTGGCAGGTAGTTTTTACAATAACAAGATGAATTCACAGTATGGGATATGTTGATTGCTCATGTCAGTCCCTTTGAAATTTTAAAGCGATAGTAATCAGAGCTATAAATCTCTCCTAAGTATAATTAGATTACTATTTATACCTACTATTGTTAAAACCAGCCTAAGAAATTACTTTTAGGGCACCATTACTGAAGAAATAATCTCTTTAAAACAATAATCACTGGGTTAAGTACAACTCATATACCTATTTTCTGTAATGAGAACACATAATTCAAGTATTTAAGAGTAGTGAATGTCTTTTACTACTTAAAAGTTTGATAATAGCATTTTCAAACTTCAAAGTTGTGATTTTTTTCCACATTATACAGCAAATCTGGGAGCATCCTTCAATTGCAGTAATGCACTGAGATGCGGGATTAAATATAGTGCCACCTCTGCATAGAAGTCAGTCGTGGAGGAATGTAAGTTTTGTATTACAGAAAGTGCAGATTATGACTACTGTAGGGCCCTGTAGGGAGTATTATGATAACAAGACAATTGTGATCAACTGACTAGAACTAGTTATCTCCATAGACTTTTTATCTTTTAGGAATTCCAAAAGATAACAAATTTGTATAATCTGGTCCAGTGGTTGCTATCTGGTCCACTCTTGCTAATTTACATCTTATTTCCTATGGGAACTGTCTTGACTTCTATTTTACAGCAGAGAGAAGGCATAGCAACATGCAGTCAGTAAAACTTGAAAGTGTTTCATACCACCTTCTGGTTAAACAGATCTCAATGAAAATATTTACATATATTTTCTAAAATAAAAAGAACTTTCTTTAATCTCCCAGTAAAGGCATGGCATCCCAGAGAAATAGGTTATTTTTTCTCTTTCAGAATGCTCCAAGATGTAAGTGCTCATGGCCAACTACCTCATTGTGGAGTTGCAGGCTTTGGTCAGAGAATGCTGATACAGCTTGAAGCCTGCTGGTATTCTGCAGTGAGTACCTTCATTAAACGCTAGCAACTGCATGAATAGAAGCTACTTCCAAATCCATGACTGGAATAATCCAGGTAGGCAAACGATTAAGGGGTTATAGTACTAAGATACAAATTATATTAGTATACACTGTCACAGGATCTCGGAACAAAAGAGCCTATGCCTCTCCTGATGCATATAAACCTTAGCAGACTTTGTTCCTCATTTTTTTAGTGGAGATTAATGATCTTCTAGTTTGCTTCATGCAAAACAGATTCCTGAGCTCAGCAGCCCTCAGAGAGGCTTTGTCCATGACCTACTCGTGTGAAGTCAGGGGCAAGACTGCCTCCGAGGTCTCACAGCTTTGTAAAGTTATCTCTCATATGGAACGTCCTCCCTTTCCCTGAAGGAGTCACTTCATTCTCCCATTAATATTTTATTACATGAACCTCAGAAATGGAAAAAACATATGTTTGGAATGATATGTAGCAATAAGAATAGGACCCCATTTTTACATAGTTTTCCATTGCATGATCCAGCTCATGCATTTAAAACAGTTTTTGTTCCATTCTCTTCCAATTTTATTTTTCTTTTAAAATCTTCATCTGCAGAATTTTTCTAATAGATGTATTTTATCTTAATTGTTAAGAGGCCTCTATTTAATTCTCTAGATATTGCAAACCACAATAATAGTCAAGTTTAACAACTTATAAAAATCAGAGTTTAAGCATAATACTTCAGGTAACGTAATTCTCCCACAAGACACAATCTAGATTTCTTGTGCTATTATGCTTTCTATTAATTCAGCATAAGTCATAAAGTAATGGAGGTATGCTGGGATTTTTATTTTGCTTACTTTATTACACATTACTGGAATGTAGCAATTCATCAATTAATCTTAAGTATCATTTAAACAGCTAGACCAAAGATACTGTTTACAATTTTTCGTGAGTAACATGGGATGGGTCCTTCACAGCACTGGTTGTTACCTGTGACATTGTGATAAACCATTCCAGTTCTGCTGTCATGGACAATAGCGTTGTTGACTTCAGTGTCACAAGAACAGGTATTAAGGCGTGGAAGATGCATTCATATTCAGTACCTGTACCTAAAATTTTCTTTGTGATCCCTAACAACTTTTATGTTGGTTTTTTTTTTTTTTTCTGAAGGGACCCAAGTCAGACTCTGCTTAAACATACAAGAGGTCACATTTAAGACAATACCAACAAAGACAGACCACAACCATCAAGCACATTTTAACACAGGTAACTCTTCCATCAGGTGCAAAGCTGCATTCAAAACCACATTCATTACAATAACTTACATACACTGTCTCATTGTTTCTGTCTATTTTCTAGAGGTGGAGTGTTATCAATGCCAAAGCCTGTTACACACAGGCCACACAGTGTGCAAATAGCTTAAAGTCCAAAAGCAAAAGGAGGAGTGAAAGAACCAAGAAAATTTAATGATGTTTCCTATCTCAAATTCTCTTAGACTCAGCTGCATCAAGGCATGGAATATCTTTTTGGCCATTTGTTAGCAGCTACCAGTAAGCAACTATGCCCAAAGGGAAAATGTATTCTAGTTAAGATTGGCTTATGGCCTCATCAACCAGGTTTTACAGCTCTTAAAGCACAGCAAGAGAAATATTTATACTGAACTTGTTGCAGAGGGACTTCAGATAGCAGGATAGTAATTTCTTGCATAAGTATTATATTTAGCTGGAGACAGCAGAGTTACGTTATGAGGGAAGCAGGGACTTCTAAAAATAAAATGTCTAGAAAATAAGAGGAAAACGGAGAAATGTTACACTCTCGATTTTAAGCAATCATTTTTTTTTCTGAAAATGTTCCCAAGACTGCAAAATGTTTTATGTGTCCTTTGAGTTTTGAACACCCTAAGTACAGTAGCATATGTCTGTGCTGTTTAACCAAATTCTCCAATGATTGGAACTGCTTCTATTTTTTTTTTTTTCCCTGTGTATGTTTGTGCATGGAAAGGAATATTATTTATAACCATCTAAGGTCTGGCACAGCATTTTTGAATCAATGTCATCCAACACACCAATGTTACATTTGTTCTATAATAATCTAATTGTTTTAACAACATTTGAAAACTAGTTCTTAACTAACATATATATTTACATGTTCTACAGTTCCAGCCTGTTGGGTAATGAGGTCCTAAAGAAGAATTTTTCAGCACTATATTTTATTAATATTAAATAAAAAAAAATTTAAAAAATCACCACAAATACATACCTATCCAGGGACCTCCCAGCATTATTAAAGTCTCCAGGAAGTCTCAGTCTAGCTAAACTGATGTAGGATTTGAAGTGGTAAAACTAAGGAATGTAATTTCTGCAAAGAGAAACACCCTAAGGGATGGTAGAGAAGAAAGATTTCATAGAATTAAAAAATGAGATGGCCAAAAATATTACAGTAGGTAAATAAAAATGTAATAGTCACTTAAGCCAGCAGGAACTGGGACAGAGAATTTACACTGTGTTTCTATTCCAGAAAGCTAGTTTGTGCCTGGTAGTACTTGCTTGCCTCTGATCAACAATGTGTTACATCATGCCCAATAACAATTTCTGGTGTTGACATCTTAAAATAAAACCAGAAAAGACTAAGCAAAGACACTGGCTGGTTAGAGTTTAGTTTCTGAAAGACAGAGCATGTTTTCAGTGATGTCACATTCACTGAACCTGAAATCAGTTCTTTTCTAAGAATGTACCCTGGTACTCTACTCCTAAGAAAGTATTATTAAGTACAGACTGTATAAATCTGTGACTTACTTCACCCATGTGTGAGCCACGTATGTGTACATGTTCTTGTGTGTATGTGTGCGCTACTTTATTTTTCCTCATTTAATTTTAAAACAATGAAAATATTTGCGCAGCACCATAATTTTTGTCTAACTTTTAACTCCAAATAGGCAAATTGTCTTCTGAACCCCCACTAAGATGACTTTATTGACTTTGATAGACATAAAATACCTTAGAGTGGCAGGAAGCCATAATATTAAGAGACTTCAAGAATGCCTGTGTAGGTTGAAAAGAAGTCTCATCAGGGCCTGGTGTTGAAACCAAATTTTTAGATATCACTACTGACTCATTCATGGAGCTGCTATTGAGGAAACCTACAAGAGGGAACCAACAAGAGGAAACTCTTGCCTTAGCAGTGCTTCAGGCACTCCTGAAACTATCATTCATCTAAGTCATACACAGCTGCAATTGTAAAGTTTGTGGTTAAAACAAATTGCCAATGGATTCCCACAGTCTTTCTTCACAGAAATCTGAACACTGAGACCAAGATCCTTCATCCAAGTTCTCAACACTATCAGAGTAGAAATTTAAGGTACAGAGCATTAATTTCTGCAAAAGCCAAGCTGATGGCTTCACAGTGGGATTTAGGCCATCATAAAGCATGCTCAAACTGCCATCATAGACAAATATCTGAATTTGACTCCTGGATCTAATCACAGACCATCTCTGATTGAAAAGTGATAGAGGAAGTACAAATTGGGACATGAAATTGCATCACTTTGTTGTTTTCACATAGAGGTTTCATACTGGAGGGTTAATGATTTCAAACCAATAGATCTCATTGAAGTTCGACAGTAATAATTTATATGCATGTGTTTATGAAACGGCAACAGCTGTTTCAGTTCCCTTTGCACTTCTTACTACTTTATTTCCAACCACACGTATTTTTAATTGCCTAGCTTCCCTGCGTTATCTTTTACTATTCTTAGATGAGGAAGTGTTATTGGATGAGCTTTATCACTTTAATTGTTTTAATTTAATATTGTGCTTTTTAGTAGAAAATCTAATTTTAAATGGCAAAGGGTTAATTATGGAATTTTCCAAGGGAATGTCCCAAGGAAAGAAAAAGATACGGGCTAAAATCAGTGAAATGCTAATTTTAGAATGTAATTTCTACTTCTATTTTTTTTCTTTATAAGGTACTTATATTAAATCTACATAAGGAGAAACATCTTCTAAAATAAACATATGTTTTTAATGTTCTGAATGCCAGTCCACATACAAGCAAAATAGAACATGTGTGAAACAAGAGCCCTAAGTAAGCTTTTATTTAATTCATTATATTTACACACCTGATTAAACACGAATATCTAAAGACTTCCATATGTCATTTTAATTATGAATAGAAGTAATTATATGTAACAAGCGTAAATTTTCTTTATCTTTCATAAACTCAGGCCACTGAACTCTTCAGTTTAACTACAGCTATTTGTTTAACAATCTCGGTGTGCTGTATTCTAGTGCTTCTGGAAATTTTATATTAATACTTGGAATAGGATAGTTTTAGCCGAACCATCACACAAGAGATAAACCAAATCTCTGTTGCTTGACAAAACATGGATACTGGCAGAAACACAGATCCTGCTGGGAAGTAAGTCCCAAACAAAAGTTTTTGCAGGTTAAATCTGAACCCAGGACCTTGCATTTTGGGGTGATGTAGATATAGCTAATGAGATCTGATTTGAAGAAAACTATGCATTTAGAAAGGAGACTATTTCAGAGACAGGACTTTGGCTTCTTAAAGAACTAAAATCCTGCTCCCACATTGACATGCCTGTTGACTGCTGAGGTTTAGGCAGAAGAACTGCTTCTGCCACTGACCCTTTCAGAAGTATTCACCAAAGCTAGAATAGCACACAAAGCAAAACGTGCTTAGGAGAGTACTTCAGATAGTCTGCCACTTTTCTCCCTAGTTCCTCATATCTAGTAATTGCTCATTGGTTGCTGTCTTAACTGGCCTATTTTATTTGTTCAGACTGGAAAAAAAGAAAAGCCCATCTCAGGAGATTGCCAGTGCAATGTAACGATCTGCAGTATTGACTTCTCATGAGATTTTCTTATTTGAGCCAGACATTATGTTCCAGAAAGAAACATTCACTTTAAAGGGCAGTAAATCTGTACAACAGTCCAGTACTCCTGCATCTGTATTTCTAGTCTCGTATACATCTGTAGACAATTAATTTGGTTGGCCATGTCAACCTTTCTCTTAGAGGGGCCAGTAGGCCTCATTCAGTACAAAGGAATAAGACACAAGGGAACTAGCTTCTTTCTCAACATTACCTGTTCACCATATCAATTTGAGCAAATCAGTTTGAATAAATCAACAAACTACTCAGTTTTGAATTCTACAAAGTGGAAATGCCATAAGTTTCTGTCAGTTGTAAGGTGCTCTCACTTACTTGAAGAGAGGCTGGCTTTAAAATTTGATTTTAAACAAATTAGATGCAAATCTTCCAAATCCCATTGCATGGCAGGGGAAGCTGAGAACCTAAGTCCTTCAGGCATCTTTGTTGAAGTCACTTTTCCTGCCCACACATATGCACACATTTCTCATAAACTTCTCAAACCTCTGCACTTTGCTGGCAAGACATTCCTCATAAAACTCTCCAACAGGCCATTTTTACTCTGGCTATTCAATGCATTCAGAAACAGACAAAGTTTACAACTGGAAAACGGAAACAAGGAAGTTTATTCTTCATATATTAAATAAAATGAGAATCTTGGGTCACGTAGCTGCTACACAAATTGAATCTCTCACATGCTGCAATGCGCAACAGGGCATATGTACTTGCCTTTTAATTAAAGTGTCAGCTGTCCATCAAATTTGTAAATAGATGGAACTTAGATTATAAATTATTTTACCACCTTCGATTATTTATTTATACATGTGGGGGAAAATTGAAATTTCTCCAAACACGGTTCCTAATACATAGTATATGTGTTTATGCACTCTAACTCTCGTGGTAAGGAATTCATTGGGAAACCTCTATTTTCTATTTTCTGCTATTTATGTTCTTTGGAAGAAGCTGCTTATAATCATCTTTTAACATCTATCTGTGTGCTTTATTCAACACTAACAATGCACTGTAGTTTATGTCTGGCCTCTAGATGATGCTACAATGCTTTTAACTCTCTGGTATTTAGTAGCATGTAACATGAAAGCCACTTTGAACTATACTCAAACTATTTGGTACAGTAGCTTAAAAACAACAGAAAAGTGATTGTTTACATTAAAAAAAAAAAGAAGAAAGAAACATAGCAGTTCCAAGACCCATTTCTCCTGAAGGTTTCTGAGCAAGGGGGTTGTTGTTAAGCACAAAATAAAAAAGTTATTAGAATTGGTTTGCTGCATTGCATAATGAAGACTCTGCAATATCAAGAGTAGATCAAGTTTAACTCCTGCAGTCTGTAGCAACAGCTCTCTAAATCCTCATCCTGCATTTTCAGACTTCTTTACCACCATAAAGTACCCTTCATTCCACTTTGATCTGCCTTGTGACAAATACATGTGGCTCACTGGCAGATAACCACAGGGGAAATGTGATGTTTATTGAAGATTTCTGTACTTGCAGAATACATTTTCCTGGTGCCTTATGCTAATTGCACAGTATGTTAACTGCCGTGACATCGTCCAGGTGATCCCACTGGGAAACAAGTTCCCTTCACTTTGGAGAACACTTGTAGTTGCCCTTAACACCATGCCTGAGTAGACCTTGGCTATTTCCTAATCCCTCTGTTTCCAGTTCCTCCCTGATGACTTCCTGTACACCTGTTGCTCATATCCATGAAAGGATACAGGAAGTCTACATTTATGCTTCCAACAGTAAAAAGTTGAAAACAAGAGTTGCAGGCAGGTCACCAAGACAGTAAAAAAAAAAGAAAAAAAGAAAGGATTGTTTTTGTTTGGTTTGTTATTGCAGGGTACAGCAAATTAATGAATTTTATCTCAGATGCTCTCCCATTTGGCATCTTGGGAAAAGGGTTCGTGTTATAAGAAGGATGTGACAAGGTTTTGACAGGTACTAGAAGCTTACACTTACAAAGTTTCCACTTTCTTTTCAAAACTTCAGCAGAGCAAGTGAAATCAGTAGTGTGAGTTTTTTGTTTTAACCCTTAGAAAGGAAGCAACATTTTTTTTAATTTATATTTTTCACCTGATGTTTACTAGTGATTATAAAGGGGAGACTAGCCAACGGTAGATAGCCTGCCATGATCATATCATGCTATGCTACACTGTCACACAGAAGATCCTGCCTATGTCATTTGGCAATAAGTGCAACTGGAGACATATTATCTTAAAATCATTAACATATTAAGAATTCACAGATACTGTATCAACGTGTTGTTGATTTTGCAGGTGATACCATCTCCTCACATCCTGGCAGGAAATCTGAAGAACTGTTCTGTTGGAAAGGCTGGCTTTCAGCCTCACATCCAGGCTATTGGTTATAAGGATGCCTAGACAAGCATCCTTACGTTGCCTTGTAGTCTCTTACCCCAAAGGCCAAGGGAAACTCCTGGCTTATACCTTTCTCCTCTCCCTCATGAGCTGACTTTTCTGAAGCACATTTCTTAATTAATCTAGGTGTCAAATACACAGTCCGAGGGTTCTATAACCTGGAGAAAACAATAAGATAAAAATATATATAGTGCGTCCAATGTGAGCATAGATCACTTACATGAAAGAATTAACTGCCTGGAGGGCGTAATCAGCACCATTCAGTGGCCTGCAGCCAGATGTAAACTGGGGAAGAGGTGGAAAGGAGCTTTGCATCTTTTTTTTTAATCTCCAGTTTTTCACTCCTAGCTGCTGCCAAAGACCTCAGCCTTTGTGGCCAACAGATAAATATGTCAGTGTCTGCAGTTGCGTGGAAGATTATTTATGGGAGATGGGGGAGGGAGTTCACATTTGCTTTGCATGAGGTAATCAGTTCCTGTGTATACCTCAGGAAACTGTTACAAGGCTTTAAAAAAATTAAGAAGAGATTATCTTATGATTTCAGGGTCTGTCTGAAGTGTCACACAACAGTTTCTCTGAGCATATGGATCTGTAGTTACACACAGTGGTTCACAGATCAGCAAGACAGCAAAGTCTTTCAAAAAGGTGGTGTGGAAAAACATACCAAGAGGACCAGCAGCTGTAGGATAGTCATGGCTACAGTTTCTGACAGCTCTTCAGGCTGGAAAAAGTGTTTTTCATGACAGCTCCTTTAACATTAACCACTTCCATGCCTTGATTAGACGGTGATGGCACATCAAGCGAGCGGAGAATTCTAGCAGGCAGCGCTGAAACAGATGGCACTGCCACAGCACTCCTCCTGCCAGCTGCCTGGGAAGTAGCTCTCTCTGCCCTGCAATAAAAATGGCATGAGTTCAGGTGGATTCCCACACCACTCACTTTCTGCATTAGGAGAGGCACCTCAGGAGCAATGGATGGAGCATGGAACAGGACCAAGCAAACCTGCAAGGGAGAGGTTCATGAACATCCAGATTCCAGCAAGCCAGAAATACCATGTATTTATTTGAAACCTACTGCACTTAGATTGTTTTCTAGTTGAAAAAATAAAAGGAACACATAGCAAATTATTACATAAATGTGCAAAATTAAAGCATAGTTTGGAATTGAAAGACAACATGATTTCTTTATTCTCCCCACTCTTCTAATGGTCTTCTAAATATTTCTTTTAAATACTGGGTTATGTTTTTGCAGATATCCTTTGGCAGATGAAAAAATAATCCTGCCACACTAGAACAGAAAAGATTTGTGAAACAGTAATGTTTGTCCATTTACAAATATTTTTGGCTTCAATACCTTTATAGTTCTTTTCCCTTTCAGGTATGTTCATTTCACTCATGCTATTGTAATAAGACACAACATAATTCAATACAATCTTCAGGCTATATAAGTGAAAACATAAAATAGGTGCCTGGGCTTATCATTCAATCCTTGCCACTTTTCAGAGGACACATGAAGATTATCTTTTGGCTTTTTCTGTGTAACATTTCTGGCAGAGCCAACTCCCACAGAGTAATTACAGGAGAGTAGATGTATTGAAATACACACCACTATGCATGGAAAACATCTACCCAATATAAAAGACTAAGGTGTGCAACGTTAGTAAAGTCTTTTCCTGCAAGCAAATAGAGCCAGATAACGAATAGGAAGAGTTTTTCTTTTTCCACCTGTTGTGCGGAAATGCATGCTTCACAGATTTTCCCCATTTAAAATAAACAAATATTTGAAATCATTCTATAATAAAAGCTCCAAACAATAGATTTTATAATAGTGTTAGCATATTATTTTATGCTATCATGAAACAGTGCCATTTCATTTATAAGAATCTTAAGTCAAGATATATATGGTGGGGAAGTGATTTGTTTCACTATCTGCCAGCAACATTAGTTTCTCTACTCCAGATCTTTGACACAGAATAAAACATCTGAAAGAAACCAAAACAAAAAAATACCTTTAAAGAGCTATGATATGTAACCTTGGCTACAGGGCTCATTCTCCACAGCCATAATGTACATTTGAGGTTTTTTAAGTAGAATGTGCTGTTTGGAACCATTTAAAAAGGGAATGGAGGCAACAGTTCAACTGGGACTCGATGTGCAGTCCAGAGAGGCAGTGGGTTGTGCCTGTTTTTACCAGATTCAGCTCTGAGTGGAACCGACCACAGCCACAGCTGCCTGCCTGTCAGATTTTCCATTGCAGTCACCAGCTGAGGTTTAATCAGATGCTGGTAGGGGCACAAAGCAAGGGGATCATGAATTTTGCCAAAATGCAGCTCAGCTGCAAAAGTTTTCTGAGCAACTTTGATTCAGAAACATGAGGTTAAACTGGACCAAAGCTTTGAGTTGTGGGGATTTTCACCTGGGATGAGTCACCCTAGAGTTTGTGTCTTGTATTGCAGAATCATGGCCTTTAGGTGAGGCAATGAAGTTTGCAATAGGCTGAAGGTCAGAGCAGAACGTGCAGCATGTCAAATGATTCAGAGAATAAACAGACTCAGGAAGGGCAAATACACAGGCTCCAGAAGCAACACAATAGAGTGACCTTCTCAACTTTCTTTCTTCAGCCTACCACGTCACTAGACGTAAATGCAGGCAAAGAGATAAAATAAATGAAAGATGGATCTCAGCAAGTGGTCGGGTTTTCAGCTACTGGCTGCTCAAGCTGCCTTGTGTAACAGAGTGCAGGGACGGACAGGAAAACAAGCAGAGTGTTTCTAGCCAGCTGTTTCAGCTTTAGTAACAACCTGAAAAATATTAGCAGATGTATTTTCACATAGTTCAACAAAAAACCAGGAGGGCAGTGTGCAGGAAAGCTTTAACAAACATTCTGTTGCATGTATAGTTTTAATAAAAGTTCTTAGAGAAGACAATGGGCAATGGATTGATTTTAATGCATTGTACAATGTAAAATAGCAATTAGAGCTAAACTAAAACATAAATTTGGATTACCTGAGCTTATCAAAAATGCACATCAAGCTCATCAGATTCTCATAGGCAAAAGCATTCCCTAAAAGTCAAACCATTTCTTTTCAAGATTTTTCAAAACAGAATATTAAGATTATAGTCTTAAAAGGCTTTGAAAAGATATTACTTTTTATTCAACAACAACTTAAAATGAAACCAAATGTTTAACCTGGAACAGTCTTACATACCCTTGATTAAACCATCGAAACAAAAAAAAAAACAAAACAAAAAAGTCAATTATTTGCACAGCTGGACTACTAATTAGGAAATAACAGCAACACAATTGGTGTCTAACTAGTGACTACCACATCCTACTCCAATGTGGTCTTTGAATAATATAAAACCAAGAAAGACTAAAGAAGCAGCTTTGAACAGCTTTTTAGTTAAAGGCTGGATCTCCCAACATAGCCTCACATCAGCTGGAGGCTTATATCACTAAAATTCTGCTGTAAAAGCTCTGTGAACACAGGAGAATTTGTGTAAGTGAAATCACCACCAAGAAGTTAATAATCGTCTTTCCCTTGGAGGAATAAATTCAAGCCAAGCACACAAATATAAGAAGTTTCCTTTATAGATTTGAGATTGAATACCAAGAGGTGATGCATAAGAGTTCCACTACTCCTGAAAACATTCTCCAGCAATAAAAATGGACCACAGACTTAAAGGAAATAAAATAAGAGGAAAGGGCTCCTCTGCCCTTATGCTGAGCTGACCCTGGACTGATGACAGCTTCATTTTCCACTTGGCACCAGAGGATTTTGGAACCCCCCCAACTGTATGAGAAGTGCTCCCAAAAATCTTGTGGCCCACTCGTGACCTGAAGCAGAGTCCAGCAGTATGGGTGAATCAGAGCAGTTAACACTCTGTCAGAACTGGAAGAAAAAAAGAAGAAAAAAGGAAAGGAAAGGAAAGAGAAAGGGAAAGGGAAGGAAAGGGGAAAGGAAAGGAAAGAGGAAGGGAAAGGAAAGGAAAGGAAAGGAAAGGAAAGGAAAGGAAAGGAAAGGGGAAAGAAAAAGAAAAAAAGAAAGAAAAGAGAAAAGAGAAAAGAGAAGAGAAAAGAGAAAAGAGAAAAGAGAAAAGAGAAAAGAGAAAAGAGAAAAGGAAAAAAAAGAGAAAAGAGAAAAGAGAAAAGAGAAAAGAGAAAAGAGAAAAGAGAAAAGAGAAAAGAGAAAAGAGAAAGGAAAGGGAAAAGGAAAGGGAAAAGGAAAAGGAAAAGGAAAAGGAAAAGGAAAAGGAAAGGAAAGGAAAGGAAAGGAAAGGAAAGGAAAGGAAAGGAAAGGAAAGGAAAGGAAAGGGAAAAGAAAAGAAAAGAAAAGAAAAGAAAAGAAAAGAAAAGAAAAGAAAAGAAAAGAAAAGAAAAGAAAAGAAAAGAAAAGGAAAGAAAAGGAAAAGGAAAAGAAAAGAAAAGAAAAACAAAGGGAGAGAGAGAGAAAGAGAAGGAGGGGGGAAAGCACATTCCTGCACTTTCTGGTTAAAGGATGCAATCAGAGCAGGGCATCTCACTTGTTTCCTTCCAAACTGAATACCGGAGCACTCTCCTCAGTGGCTTTCCTGCACACAATAGGCTTTCTGTACTTTAATCAGTATGTTCAAGTTAAAAACTGCCTGTTATTTCCAAGCAAACATTGATTTCAACTGTATGAGTGCCCAAACAGAGATCAAGCCTGGCCCTCCTCAGTGACCAAAGGGGTGGGAAGGGGAGGGATTGTTATTAGCAAGATTATGAACTAGCATAGCCTCAAAGACAGTTGGAGCAGCCCACGATTTACTGCCATTTATGTGACAAGCTGGACTTCACAGTGGTGGTTTGGCAGAGCACAAGTCTGTTTTGAATTCTCTCTACTGAAAGGAGTTGTTTTTGCTGCGTTCATAATTGGAGAAGGAGTTCCCTTCTGTCTGAGGTCATAATAACGCCAGTTAATTACATCCAGGACAAGCACTTTTTGCACTAGAGTAGTGGCAAGGCTGCTTGGCAAAATAACCACTCAGAATTTTCCTAGCATTTAAAAGCATAAAGCCTACATCCTAGGTACAAGGCACACTGGTCAAACTGCAACACACATACCCTCTCACACAACAGGAGTGTGTGACATTTAGGAGCCAAAGACCTTGGTTATTCCTGAGAGGTAAACAGCCTTCTTGTCAGAAGTGGCAAACACCTAATTCCTTCTCTACAAATTCAGTCAGCAGAAGCTTTCCTTAGATTTGAAATTACAAATGTATTGCTGCCTGGTAGATTCTGAAAGCCTTAGTCATCAGGTTTAGGGCAAAACTCATGCACACGAACTCAGGATATTGTGAAGGTTTACAGCGTGAAACAAACTAATGTGAAGTCATTCCTGAGCTGTTTTCTTGATATAAGATTATTGTGTTTTGGTGTGTTATTGTAGGTTTTTTTTTTTTATCTCATCTTTTTCTTTGCTTTGAGTAAACTACAATAACTTATTAGTCCTCTCCTTTGATATATTTCAAATCTTGATTGGTTTACTGTCATTGGAAGATCATGATTTCCATATATGAGGAATTCACTGTACCAAGACCTTTTTCACAACAAGTTCAGGTAAAAAATGTATTATGGACTAAGAAATTAACATCTTTTCTGCAGGCAATGGCAAACAATATCACTCAGAGCTATACGGTCGTTTTGGCTTCATTCAGAAATGCCACTTGCACGGACAGGAAAGCAGATGAAAGCCAGCCCTCCATTTCCTCCTCACCTCCCCCTAGCTCCCACTACTGCAGTTATTAACTAGCTCCACATGCAGACAACTTGGGGCTAGCAGTGACAAAACCAGGGATGAACCAGTAAGTCCAAATATCCCATGCTTCATTCTAGGGAGTGATAAGCTCCAGTACTGCACTGCCTAGCACCCCAGTTCCTGGACTGGAACACAAGCTCTTCCTTGCTTTCCTCTGGTGTAGTACATTAGTTTGTATTTCAAACTATACAGAAATAGAGCAAATTACTTCTGAATTTGAAACAGCCTGGCAAACACTCTTATTTTAATAGCGTTTCTCCTGTCAGATTTGAATAGACACTTGACGTCTGGGACAAATAAGTCATATCTGATAGGAAGTTACTATTGATAATTAAGAGCTGACTAGAAGTAATTGAATACATGGACAAATACTGAAGAGTAAAATCACAGCGACCCAATGGCATCTGCTGCAAACACACTTGGTGCCTGACACCAAGTAGTACCTGAAGCTCTGGCTGTACTGATACTTTTTCCCAGATTTCAATCCCTTAAATGCCTTTTTGCAGACGGGTCTCAATGCTGTTAATAAACAGCCCTTGTTTGTCTAACTATGGTATTCAACAGCTGAGACACAGGCATCTAATGCTACTCATGTGTTGCTGGATATCTAAAACACTTGTATAGATCAGGCAGATAAAGCACAGAAGACTCTATCCTCATGAACAGGTGGCCAGAGGCTGGACAAGACATCTAAGTTCACCTGAAACAGCGCTCAGCCTTCCTTTTAGGCACCTGTATTGCTCTCTAATACACTTCCTGGGCTATTATTGTCATTTAGGCTGAGGATCTGTTTAAAAACTTCAGTGAACAACTCCTACTTTTAACCCACTTGAGCTAAAAAGATACCCAGGTCTGCTTTAGAGGTGTTTATAGTTGCTGAGCTGTCACAGATAGGTTTGATAGACAATCTGTATTATCTACAAAGAAAAGATTCAGTCTTTCAATGTGCTCCTAAATCTTGTCCTAGAAGAAGTCTTCTGCAATTGAATTTGCTATCTCCAAGGAGGTAGTTCACTCAAAAAATATACTGTGTGAAATCTTGGACGCAGGCTGTAATTTAGTTTCTCAATTTGTATGTGCTGCTTGAATAGCTTTAAGATGTTACAGCAGTCAGTGTCAATTTATTCCAAAGGATTATAATCATACACTATAAGTCACAGAGATGCCACACTAAAACCCTGTTGCTGTGGGATTCAGAATATTTTAGTTTGAGGATTTACTGGTTTAGTACTTCTTTTGTTCATTCTAAAACTGCTGTCATATTTTGAGTCTTGCAGGATGGTGGGTTTGCAAAGTTATACTCCCTCATAAATTAAGCTGCTTAGAAAAAGTGCTTAGTAATGATTTTACAGTTTGGTTTAAGCACAAACCTCCTTAATTTGCTGGATTACAGACTGTACTCCTTGTGGAGCTATCACCTAATTTCATAGCCTGCTTTTCTAGCTTCATTTTTAGATGAGACTTTCATACAGTCCTGCAACAGTTTTGATTCTGCCTCTGGGATTCACCGAAAAAAAAAAAAAAAAAAAAAAGAAAAAGGTCATTACCCTCTCTCATAGTGGAAAAAAAAAAAAATATTACTTTTAAAATGAACAAGGATCATTATACAAAAAGTAGTCTTTGCACAGATTTTCTCAGCTCCCATTCAAAATGAGCTTTACAAATAGAGTGTGGCCCATGTATGAATTTATTATAATGCCTGAAATGACAGTAATACTTCTCAGGGGACTTGTGGGAACAAATTCATTAGTATTTGTATGATGATTCCAGTACAGTCTTCCTCTTTTGCCTTGTTTTGCTGGTTATCTAAAAACAAGGCTCAGTATGAAAACATAGGTTTGACCCCTTGGGAATGCAGTACATGTTTCCTAAACAAGTGATTTTTACATGCTCAACTATTAAGGCATATTTTACAGGGGATTCAAACCAGCTTTAAAAATCCAATGTTAGAAATCTGCATTGTGGGCTGCATGTATACATGGGTTAAACTAAAGAAAGAAAGAAAGGGAGAAATGGGATTTAATATCTGAATGTGTATTTGCAGATTCTCTAAGCTAAATTCTCTGCATAAATTTGACATACCAGTGTTCCTACACCAAAGTGCTCCTACACTGGGTGTACATTTGAAAAACAGCTTACTACTACACCTAGGGCTGTTCACAGTGTAGGTGCTACAATTCTGATCTGCTGGGAGTGCATAAAATTGATGTAAGGCTGTCCTAACTCAAATTGTCCTTGTTTTTATTGGATTGCACCTACACTTTAGCATCAACTTTATTTTTAGCATTTAATCATCATCGTATTTAGCATTTAATATGACATTAATACAAATAAATCATATAGGCTTGTTCTTAATGGGTTTGCAGCATGCATACATATCACACACCATAATGTATTTCCAATTCACATTAATCGTAGCAGGATAATACATTGGACAATAAAACATATTTTTGACAGGTTTGTGCAAGTTTAGATTTGCTTAGCCCAGATCTCCTTTCTTAGAATCATTTTCTACCTGATTTATGTTTCAACACTTTCATAAGACATCACTTCAGCCTATAAAATAGTTAAATACACTGCTGCAATCCAGCTTACTGTTCCAAGTGACTGCATGTCTGAATCAAATATTAAACTCCATTTTAGGGCAATTTACATTCCCAGAAAGCTACATGAAAGCTTTCATTTTTCTTCATACTTATGCCCTGTGAGTCTTGCCACTTAATGCCATTTAAATTAGAGAAACAAAATAGAATCTATTCACGCAAATCATGTTAAGATCTGTGCACCCACACTCAAGGCAACACTCCCTTCTGCAAAAAAAAATAACAAACCCCATGACAAAACCCCACCAAATCAGCTACCCTATTGTTACAGGTATCCTCTTCCCAGGCAAATTCTATATATCCCACAGGAAGTGGTGGACCCGATGTAGCATATTCCAAAGCAAAAGACACATTTCCAAAGACTGGGTTCGGTTCCCCACCTCCCCGCCTCTCATCTATCTGCTATCCAGCCTGCGGCCATTTGTGGAGTTTAGTTACTGCTACCTTTCTGTGTTTCCACCTGTAAGATGCAGGTACCCAGCTTGGTGAGAATCAGGGTGCATTTTACAGGGGGGTGCTGATCTTGGCCATTCACTAAAATCAAGATATCTATTGATATAAATACATAATATTAAATATTTTTGTTCTCCTCTTAAGTCACACCTGTTTGCAAAGAGTTTACTGTTGCCTGCGTAACTGAGATTTCAGCTGACCCTTCTGTTCTATTCATCTTGTACCTGTGAGTATTAAAAATCACAGACACCAGGAAGCATACTGGAAGTGTCACATGCTGGATGTATAAGCAACTTCACATGTACTTGGATAAATCTCAGTGAATTGGCTGACACTGCATTTAGCAACAAAAGGTTTGATCAGCTCCTGGCCAAGAAAAGCTTACCCTAGCACCTGCAAGATTTCTTCTCACAATACCTCACCTGATAGAATTGCCGCTTGTGGATGATAAGGGTCTTGGCTATCATACTGTATATTTCCCATGCATCAGGAAATCTTTTTAACTGAATGTTTGACTGAGCTCTAGCTTAACGGAGACAGTGACCACATTGAATTATTGTTATTAGTGAGATTAGCTTGCCTATGATTCTGGACCTAAATAATTGTGCCCTCATCATAGCTCTGCATAGCCTACTAAATTTCAGTGTTGATCTATTATCAAACTAACTTCCTATACTTGAAAATTTAGGGGCTTAATATTCTGATTGAGCTCTAAGTTTTGTGGCCTAGGATTAATGTTTCTAATGACCATCTCTAAACAAAGCTGAAATCCCAGATGTGCACACATCTTTGAAGGCAGATAACCTAAGTCCCACTCTAAGAACAATTTATTAGCAACTGTCAAGACTCACTGACCACACTGACGTCAATGGCAAAACTGAAGCCATAGCTTTTGGTCTCTCTTTACCTTATGTTTTAGAGTGATCTAGGGGCATGACAGTTCAGCACGTCTTACAGGTTCATAATAGGCATCAAAGTGCAAAGACCCAGCCTCTTGCTGAATATAAAGAATGTTATTCTATTATTTTTTATTTTATTTTTTATTTAAAAGCATTTGTATATGCTTTTTAACAACCAAATTACTCATATGGTACTGCTCTCACCAAGAGTTCATCATTAGATTTCAGAGTACTGACACATGCACTTGGTGAACAGAATAGGAAAGATGGCAATTATGTGTCTCATTTTGAGGCTATTGTTTCATTAGTCTAGGAAGGAGGAATCAATTCTCAATCAATGTATTCCATGTCAGGGTTTTCAAAAATGAATTAAAAAAAGGTCACAAAACCTGAGTATATTTCAGGCTTACTGAAATGCAGTAATATAGACCAAGACAAAAAAGTTCCGCAGCACTCTGAAACAATCAATGTGTATAGAAATTAGTTTGTGATCCATATTACCCAACTGTATCATTTTATTTTATCAAACACATTAATGTGAAATAAAGATCCACATGTTCATTGTACACAGCCTGAAAGCTCTTCCAGCAGAGGAGAAATAAAACATAATTAGAAGAATAGCTGACTAAATTTTACTGAGTACAATGCATATGGCAGCAAAAGGCTATCATAAAATACTGCCCCAGGACTATATCACACCTTTCCAAGTCAGTCAACAGCAAGCAAGTATGCCTTGGATATTTGATCTATCCTTTTCTAATTAAGATGGAGGTGACCTCATTCTTGTTTTCACACACTCGTGAAATGATTCTAATTTCAGAGTCAAGAAATGATCTCACAAAAGCCCGTGATTGCTTAGGCTTGATATATCCAGGTCAATACACTTTAAAGCTATATGCTGTTTTACTACATTATTCATTCTTTAAAACATTTAATGTTCCTTTATTGATTTGTTATTATATCAGCAATGCAACTGTGTAATAACATTACCCAGTACAGACATGTAGCTTTCTGAAGGTCTTTTCATCTTTTTTTCAACCAGTTTTTATAATTCTCTCTTTCTCACTTGATTTTGACAAGCAAGCCTTGAAAGCTTTGGGGCAAATTTCACCAATTTTTCCCTTACACCACTGGCTAAAGTGGAGCTTTGCCAGTTCATAGTGGAGCTTTGCCAGCTCATATCAGTAGCTCTGTTGACACTCCGCTTCCCAGTGAGAAACTGCCATTCTACAGAGAGAATTTTGTCACTAACAGCTGTAAATTCTGCTCCTTTCTAATGAAGGTGGGCCTGACCAGTTTAAAACAGCATACAGTGAGCATACTGGTCAGATAGGGTCTAAGTTATAGCAATAGAGTTTTCCTTCACTCTGGAAGAAGAGAAGTTCACACTCTGACCCCTGAACTGGTACCGTGGTAATACACCAGTGCTTCCTTGCCTTCCAGCTGAGAAACCACAAGCTCATTATAGTCATCAGTCGAGACTTCCAAGAGGCATGGAAAGCAGGTTCGCTGTTGTTTCTGTTTCACAATGGATAACTGAGGAAAAATGGTTTTCTCAAAGTCCAAGAGGCCATAGCAGAGCTGGCAAAACCCGCAACTTCCAGTCTGTAAACACAGATACTATCTTCTGATGCTGCTGAAGGAAAGGCAAGAGAACAGTTCTGAAAGGCCATTCTTCCTAGAAACAGGGATCTTTGTGGATTAAGAATTAGGAAAGAATACCAGTCCTTAGAAGGAATGTCCATCTTGGAATTGTATTTGGTTCAGTGATGAATAAGCCAGGAATATCTTATCCCCACTACTGATAAGAAATCTGCATCATGGATCGCAAATGTTTGTTGACTTTTTGCCTAATGGTCCCAATTTTCTCATTTCAGTTTGAATCAGCTATTACACTGCCAAGAAGGCAGAAACACATAGCTGTTACTTGCAATAGAGAAGAAAATACAGAAAAAAAGAAAAACAAACAAACAAAAAAAAAAAACCCAAACAACAAAAAACCCCCAAAACATGAGAAACACAGAAGACCTTGCACAATGAAGGATTTTGAAATGCTATTTCCCACTGCCCAATTCAACCTATTTCAGAGCCAACAGCATCAGAAAGATTTAGAAAGCTGAAGAAATAAAGAGAAGTAGGTGTTGCTTTTAAAGGCCTTTTCAAACAGAGTATTGTGATTGGAATCAACAGTGTAGTCCAGCAATTCTGTCTCACTAATAAAAAACATATGTAGAAATATCCTTCTCCAGGAGGACCAGATGTCCAAGGCAGTCAAGGATTTGCAAGTCATTGCCCCCCTCTGCCTCTGTACCCCAATTTGCCTAACCTATTGTGCAGCAGCCATTCTCCAGCATAGCTCTGGAACCCAGAGGAGATCTGCAGCAGCTTTTAATAAAGCCTCTTAATGGCTGATATGGACTGTGGGAGAAACTTCTTTCTTTCTACATCTCCATTGTTTTATTTCTCTATCAGTAGGTTTATACAACAGCTTCTCCAGTGGTCCTCAGAAGAAACAGTTCATTTTTCATACACTGGACCACAACAAAATCAGTTCTGTTTCACAATGATGAATTGCGAGACATAGTTAATCAATGGAGAGGACTATGGTCTCAGTGAGCTGTCCTTTTACAGATCTGGCCAGAGAGGTTTAAAATGCTAGTACTCCCTGGTTAATAGCACCATCCTCACGCTGATAATTAGCGTCCACTCATCCAAACAGCATGAATAAGGCAGCAGCATACCACAGTTAACTCAGACACTCATTACAATATCCCATCACTCTCCTTTTTTCTACTTGCCACCTTAATTATGCATGTTGGTGGTGGCATAGCCCATAGTTGGGACCTTTTCAGCTTGAAAATTAGATACTGTCATAAATGTCAAAGAAGATCAAATGAAGCTTTCCAATATTCTGTCCCAGAGGTATTAAGCTCTTAGAGTGGCTCTCCATTTCCCAAAGGATTGAAATAATCTGCCCAGAAAACATAAGCCTGGCAGTCAGCTACAACAGTTTTAGTAGAAGACTGGGGGAGATCCTGGTATTATTTAATAACTGTATCTTCTGGCAAGGGTTTCGTAGGCACATCTAAGCACCATATTTAGCTCTGTTTGTCTGCATGCTCGATTGGATCTGTGGTGCAGTGAAGTACAGCACAAAATGTGGTTATGCGTCCTCTGAGAAATTCTCACTCCTTCTGGGTCTAGCCTTAACTAAGAATTGTTATGTTTCACCTGAGGTAAGTTCCCCTTTGCAAAGCTAACAGTTTTATAGTTGTAAATAAAGAAACAAATAATCAGTGGATAGCAATAGGCCCTTTAACTCCCAAAATGTCATTTGAAAGCTGCTGTTTTCTTTACTTGTAGCTCCACAGGGCTATAATTTACCTCAGAAATTTGGTTACAACAGATGAGACTGGAGGTTTCTCAAACAAGCCAACTGAATCACTTTCAAATAGTAATCCTAGATATTTTTCCACATATGGCAAAGAGAACACTAACATGAAGATAAAAAATCCAGTAACAAAAGACTTGCTTCTGCGAAGCAATTTGTCTCTATACTTAATGACTTTAGGTGTGATATAAGTTATGACTTGGAGTTCAGTAGAGTGTAATACCATGAAGGAATTCTGTAACACAGCTATTCATGTGGTGTGATTGCCCACTCTTTCACCATGAGTCTTGCAACAAAAAGAAACACTATTACCTTAAAATGCCCCAAGAGAATTTTATATCATGCTTACAACCTGGTTTAGAAATGCAGAGCAATATGTGTTCTGCATAAAACAGTTTATAACAACTATAGGAGCAAGAATCAGAAGAACCTGATTCAGATGTTTAACTGGAATTGTCAGAAAATATCTATTCCTCCACAAATGGGAAGAAGATGACTAAAGTCACCTCTCCCTCCTGTGCCTGCTTCTCTTACATGTGCATGCAAGCATAGAAAAAGTGCTTATGAGAGCTGTTTCAGACAGCTATAATAAATCAGCAAAACCCACTAGTCCTTCCAGCACCACAGAGGCTGATAAACAACTGCCGATCCAGGAGTGTCATGGACAGTGTTCTGTGCACCAGAAATAACATTGCAGAGCAAATTCCATATTCGCTATTTGGTATGCTGTGTCATATATGTTGAATAAGTCAAAATATTCAAATTCACATATTATGTGTTTAATAAAGCAGACTCGTTGATTTCTTTTGATCTGTAGCACAGAAGTGTTCATAATTGCCTTATAATGGAGAAGAGACATCAGTAGAAGATGGAGAAGAGACATCAGTACAAGATCTGGTCTAAGAAGCCCAGCTCCAGCCTGTATTCAAGAAATGGGCTTACTATGTACAACCAAAAGAGGCACCACTGCAATGCATTCTGCACTTCCACACAGCTGAGAGAGGGGCCTTGAGCATCTTGCCTCTCTGAAGGCAAACAAACAGAAGAGCAAACACTAGTTCTGAGACCTTCAAAAAAGAAAAATATCCCCACAAACAAACAACAAAACCAACCAACCAAAAAACAAACTGAAAATTAAAAGAACAGCTAAACATTCAACTAAGTTCTACACTCAGTTTTGTCTTCTTAGATACCAATATTAAGGAGGAACACAGGAAGAAATTATTTGGTTCACATAAAACTCACAATAGGTGTATCCATAAATAGAGGGAAATAATTTTATTGGCAAGAAGTTTGGAGAAATTCATGGGTATTGATTAAAAGGGAAGAAAAATGGTGTTTTTTATGTCAGTTGTGTATGTGTTTCTTCAAGACATACTACTTCACATTTGAATGTGACAGAAAAATGAATAGAAAAAAATATGTCTCTTCTAACCACTTACTGGAATCCTTAAAAATATTAAGGCTCATCTCTTTATCTTGATATTTTAAAAACAGCTCTAACTAAAAACCATGTAGATATTATTTTTAGAGAATATTAATCTTATTTATATACAGTTAGTTGCAAATGTGAAAGAGAACATTCACTCTTTTATGCATGAACTAAAGACATCTGGATTATTTTATCCTGTCATTGTCTGGCTGTGATATTGTTGAAAATACGAGTGTGGAGGAGTGCCAGAAACTAATTCAATCCTAGAACTTGCATTATATTAGGAAACTGAAAAAAAATAATAATAAAAGAACATAAATTATTATCCTCTTCTCTTTCACCACCCCCTACTTTAATAAGCAAAATGTCAGGTTCTTGTTCCTAATTTGTTAAAGAGGTTTAAAGCCTTTCTGGTTAGAAGAATTATTCTACTATAGCTTTGAGGTTTTGTTATACCATGAGGTTGGCTGAAAAAAGTTCATTTTGAAAGGGTTAATTTGTGGAACACACTATAAAAGGCAGCAGTAATAGCTGCAACTCCATTCAAATGGAGACTAGCACTTAGAAGGGAATAAAAAAGAAATAAACTTCTATAGAGGAGAAACACAAACTTATAGAGGCCTTGAAAGAAAACTGACCTCCTTCCATCCCAGAATATCAATATTGTATTCTAATTAAATTGCACCTTTATTTTATTGTTCCTAACTCTGGTTAGTTTATTTCACCACAAATGTATGTATTATTGATTGATTAGCATCAGTCACAATTCTGTCTGCTTCACTGTGCTGTTTATACCTTCTGTGCACTGGTCCTCCAGTCAGATCAAAGTTGGGTTTTTTTCCATCAAAAAAACGTTTATCCCTCAGCTAATCTGAAGCCATCTTGTAAATATTTACCACACAAGACTAATCCACAGCCATAGCATTATTTTTTTGATGTAAAAAAAAAACAAAAACAAAACAAAACAAGGAAAAAACCAAACAAAATACCAAACAAAAAAACCCAAAACAAAACAAAAAAACCCACAAAAACACAAAACCCCAGACAAACTGATTTGTGTATGGGTTGTGGGTTTTGGGTTATGGTGGGTTTTTTGGGGTGTTCTTGCTTTGTTGTTTGTTTGCTGTGGGGTTTTTTGTTTGATACAGAGATGTTACCAGATCTAACATATTCCCTGTTTGCAATTTTCATTCAATAGTTGCTAAGCAGTTTTCCTGGCAATGAAGTTTTCAGAAAATAAAGCACAAATCTGCTCAAGGTCAAGTTTATGGTTAACCTTGTCCAGTTTCATCACGATTGCAGTGACT
Source organism: Neopsephotus bourkii (assembly GCF_033783945.1). Classification (NCBI taxonomy): domain Eukaryota; kingdom Metazoa; phylum Chordata; class Aves; order Psittaciformes; family Psittacidae; genus Neopsephotus; species Neopsephotus bourkii. The sequence continues at coordinate 3,462,462 of NW_026900781.1, forward strand.
TCACAGTGCAAGTGAAGCAGCTAGAGGTAGCTAGAGTTATTGCTGTGGCAATCCCAAGATAAAGACATTCTGACTTTATATCAGACTGCAGATTCCTGTGGGCAAGACTTTTCAAAATAATAAACAACAAGGAGGTAACAGCTTCCAGGGTTTGTGAAAGCGTGTGACAATTTGTGGATTGGTCCCCAGCTTTCCCCCTTCCCTGTGGAAAATAATGTACAGTTGGGAATGGACTTTGAAAAAAAACCAGCATTGCTATGCAAGTATTCATGTGTCAGGGTAAGGCAGTAACCTCTAAATATTAGGCACTAAGAAATATTTTGCCCCATATTCAGTAATTTGGTTTGATTTGATAACAAAATCATCAAATAGATAAGATTGAGAAATTTACACACCAGAGACACTAGTTTAGATGATCGAAGAAATCAGCCTGTCATGCTCAGGGTCAGTCCCTGCCCCTACTAGCTCCTGATTCCCCCCTACATGACAGGAAGTGCCAACTTCTTTACCAGCAGGCATCCATCATTTCAGTGAAGGTCAATATAGCAACTGGCTTTAGTTCCCAAAAAATCCTGCTTCAGTGTTTTCTAGGTACAACACTACCTGCCTATTTGACATCTTCCACTTAGCTCTTCCCACAGCCTTTAATATAATCCTACCAGGCCCCTACCATTGTTCCCTAGTCACAATGACTATTTTCGTATGCCCATTAAGCTGTACTATTTCACTTAAAACTCTACCTGACCCAGAAAAAATCAAAGATAAGATAAAAGTTCTTTTTCTCAGTAAGTCTCCTTTTTTTTTCTTTTTTTTTTCTTTTTGACCTGCAACACATGATTTGAGAAAAGGTGGAAGCTGAAGCTTGTACCTCAAATTTTCAAAGGTATTTGGGCATGTGAGTTTTATTTCTACTAAAATGAGACTTTCAGAGATGCTTGCTCACTTTGTAATAGTCTCTCTCCCAACACAAGGCTGATTTGATTAGTTTTGTAAGTCACTCCAATGGAATAAAATTTTCACATAATAATCAGCAGCAAAGAGCCAAATAGTAAAATTTCAAGTGACTCAGCCAAAGCTAGGCACAGATTGTATGTAATTCATTGTAAATAAGAAACTAAAGGAATTTAGGAAAAAAATAGCAGGCAAGGAAATAACAATATTCTGAAGACCAAAAGCTAAGTTATAACAATCTCAGAAGAAACACTGAAAAATAAGTCAGAAAAAAAATATTTGGCCAAGTTATTAAAATTCTAGAACTTGTAAGAACAGAAAAAAATATTTTCCTGGTATATTCTGTACAGGGAGAAATAAAAGTCAGAGAATGTAGAAGAAGAAAGTGGAGAGTATGACATAACCCTGTCAGGAACAAAAGGAACCCCAGTGTACTTGAATGATCAAAAGCTTTTCTGCTTTGAATTTTTTTTCAAGCAAAATCCAAAATAACGTCTTTTAAGTTCTTTATCACTTTTGGACATTTCTCATATTCAAAAGCCAGACAAGAAGAGAAGCCGGAGAAAGACTTTTGCTGATTAGCAAAAAACAACATGAGTGCTTGTATGCTGGTAGCAGTATGCTTGTAGCAGTCTAGGCTTTGGATCTGCAAGAGTGTATGGGAAAGTATTCTGTCCCAATAAGTTCATGGATGAATAAAGGAAAGGCAGAGGATTCTCATATATACTCATTTGTATTTTATCCTCAGTTCTAATATTTTTATCTAATCATTGTGAGGATCTCCAGAGCTGCAGGCATTTATTGCTAGGAATGAACAATCAAATTCAGTTTATATAAAGGCAACTTGAAAGTTACCTCAATGACTGTCAAGCAGTTTTGAACTTCAGAAGATGCAGTTATTTCATGTCTGGTGGGGATTTGATTTGTTTATTCAAACTTTTCACTTGTTTGCTCAAACATTTTTCTGTGACCTAAAACTAACATCCCCAGATTCTGCAAAAATCCCTATTATACCAGTATTTCTGACTCATCCATAGCCAAGAATTGCTAGAAATCTCATTTGAAAGAAAAAGTAATTTTCTCCTATTATGCCCCACCTACTTTTTTCAATCAGCTGTATGGAGAGCATCTAACAGATAAGGCAATGTCCTGGAGAGGCATAGTTAGAAAAGATACATCACTAGTTGTTTTCATAGCTTAGTTGTGCTCCCACATTTTAAAAGAATGCATATGTTTCCTTAACAGTTTGCTCTAGGCGTTAATATAGAGCATAGGGACTCACAGGCATCTCAGCCTGCATCTCTATTTCTCATAGAGCAGCAGTTTTTCATACTGACCCACTGGTTACAAACCCTCCATGAATAAAAACCACAGGTGAACAACAGATAAAAGGAGTTAACTGCCTATTATGGGGTATTTTGCTAGGCAGAAACATACTTCGCACATGTAAACAAACAGGTGTGTTTTGGAAAAAGCTAGCATTATATGCATAGACCACGGTTCAAAAAGTCAGTGCCTAGTTAAAGCAAAGTTGGCAAGATCTGCATATAAAAATCATTAATTTTTGTGCCACTCTGAACTGATATTCTCTCAGTGTGAATGAACATACCCAATCTTTGCACTTAGATGCTGCTTTTGCTAACAGTGACTTATGTCAATTCCTCCATTTTAGATCAAGTACTGCTCCTTTCAAAGCAGGTCTGTGGTTCTGGCCTTCATTTTAGCTAAAGCTACAGTGAACCTTAGGGCTGTGTGCCCTTCGGTTTTGAGTTTAACTCCTAATCAAAAGCCGAAGAGATATGACTGGCTCCAGGATTTGAATCCAGTCCACATTATTTCACTGTGTTCTGACCAAAGACTCTAGTTTTTGGTCTATTTTCCTCCTTCTTGTGCCAAAGTTTTGACACATTGACAAATATCAGGGACACATTGAGGCTCCACATATGGATGAAAACCAGGGACAGATGGGAGAAGGAGTTCCAGTACAAATTGCTGAGCAAGAAGTAATGCTTAATAAAATATAATGTATTTATCTATAATACTTTTTTTATTTTTATCTCAAATTAATATACACCACAAGATGCATTTTATGATTTTCTCTTCATTTACAGTTTTGTTTCTCTATATTGCATTGCAAAACAACTTAATGTTGTCATTGTGGGTGTTTTTTAAAAGGCATCCTTGTTGTTAACTTTAGTCACTGATCTACGCATTCATGGGATATAACGTCATAGTAGCTGAGTAAGATATATGAAGGGCGTGTATATATTCCAAACCATTTATATGAACATATAGGTAAATGTACAATTTGAGTATGAAACAAAAAATATCAAGATCTACCCCTTTTGGACCAGACTTGGGGCAACTCCAAGGGAAAGAGATCAGAAAAAAATGTCAACTGCACTTTTCAGACTTCTTTCTAGATTTTTCTCTCTTTGGCCAATGAACTGATTTGAGCATCTGAAACTGCATTTCCTATTTTTCAGCTTCTACCTAGTGCTTCTATCAAAGGAGGAAGATACTTAACATTGTCAAAAAAAAAAAATAAATTATACCTACTCACATGGAAAAATTTCTCTCTTGCTATTTCACTCCATGTACAGAATTACATAATTCACTATTTCCTTGTTTGAACAGCCCCTTTAATGTCATAACCGAGCAAATAAAAAAAGCTATAGCAATCATTCTTTAGTCATTCCCAGCTTGTAAAAGGCATGGCTTAACTCATTTTTACCACACTTACTTTTGTTTGCATGACATACTGTGTAGCAAGACTGCTCAGAAGAGAAAACTAAGAGAGTGAATTTTTATGAGAGAGCAGGGGGAGAAATGGCTCACTGAAATGCAAAAAAACACATACTGTGATAGCTGCTGCTGTAACAGTATTGCAGACCCTGGATTGCCATGAGGTTATTCAGTGCATCTGTACTGTATTTCCTGGGTTACTGCAACATATTACAAGGATGTGCTTTGATGTGTCCCACATAAATGCCCTCACCACCACACCCTCTTCCTTTCCCTCCACTCTCCACCTACTCCTGGCCCTAGGACCCCCGGCCCACAGCAATGTCATGCTGCATGCCTTCCTGCTCACATGGGCAGCAGTTGTCAGAGAAATGAATCCAGAAGACACAATCAGTAAAAACAGAAACAGCTGTAACGATTTTGCATGGCATGGTTCTGATTTCTGGGTATATCCTCCACACACATGCCTTCTTCTCTTTTCTTCTACCTTCCTCAAGTATCAGGATTTCATATGGAATTCTGCAAAAACAGCCATTAGGAAGGGGACAATGCAGCAAAGTTCTGCTCACAGATTGGAAATTGGTGTTGCTTAGACAGCCTTTAAAAAAAAAAATAGAAGTGACAAAAAAGGAAATAAGTAGGTAAAGAGAAGAAAAAGGATTAGTGAGCAGAATAAAAGGGGACCATGGTTCTACAGGTGAGTGCGGATTTTTGCAGTATGAGGTCTTGCAATGTTTTAAAATCCGCTGTCTCCACATCCTCCATTCTGCCCCACTTTCACCCTTCAACTGAAGGGCAGGTTGTACTTGTCAGAACATTTTTGTGTGAAAAACATCTAAATAGACTTTACTGATCAACACAATGAGCCTTGAGTCACCCTACTTAGTTTTAGATAATGAACAATGGCACCTAAGCTTGTAGCCTAATCTACAAGCCATCCTCTGTTACCATTCTTAGATGGGCTTTTGAGATATCACTCACCACTGGAAACAGAAAGAGCCCAGAGCACCTGGACTTCTAATACAGTGTCTTCGCTGAACGCAGCCGATAGAAAGAAATAGGGATGATCCAGCTAGAGGATTTCATAAATTCATTTAGTAAACACAAGATTCCTTAAGAAGGAAATAGTAGGTTTGAAATACATCAATTAAATACTCAGAAAATCTTGCAACTAACCTGTTGTCTTTTAGCCTAGGAAGGCATGACCTTGTCATAGCAGACAGGGTTGATTTCTGGATCAGCTCTCACAGACAGGATTGACTGTTGGTGGCATGGATCTCAGTTCACAGCAGCCGTTTCAAAAACTACCCAGAACACCAGCTCTTCTCTCTGACTGGACTGCAGATATATTTTAAAACTTTATGTCTTCAGTATTTATCTGACATCATACTGCATAGGGAACTCACAGGATTTATCCAAGATCAACTCACAAAACCCCTCCTTTATTCTGCCCAGAAATCTATTTTCCCAGTGTAGGAATGCAAAGTAAGATATGAAGGTAAATCTAAAACATGCCTACTATATCTTCAGGGTTCTAAGCAGAAGAAAAATAAATAAAATGTGATGGAAGCTGTCTAGCTGATTTGCTTAAAGATTTTAGCTAATGGAAAATAATATTTAGTGAAGAGGTGGTGTGATGACATGTACCTTTTTTTCTTAAATGCTAAAATACTCTGCAGAGAAACAAAAGATCTAAATTAAATTCCTCACTCCTAAACCCACAATCCCCAGCAGAACACCTTAAATACTCTGTCATGGGCCATTCTGAGATGGCTTTTAAAAATATCCATTGAAATACTAACCAGAAAGGGTATCACACCTTTCAGCTGAGGACCCACATTATATTATCCTCTAAATGAATCTTTACATGGTAATACAGCTATGTCTGCCAGCCTTACCATCAAGGTACTCTTACAGGAGAGTCTCTCTTTCAAACTCGCATTGTAGGCCAGTGGCAGAAAGGACCTGAACTCAGACCTTTACAATACAACCTACTTGCTTAACCCCTGGATTTCAGAGGAGAAAAAATGAAAACATCTTCTCTTCTTCAGTTAGGAAGCCTTTTACTGTTAATAAAAATTCTTAGAAGCAAAATGAAAAGCTGGACTTTAGGAGTAATTTTTAAATATATACAAAAGTTTAGTTGAAAGGAGTGAGCTTAACACGGGAAGAGTTAGGTAAACCAGAAGGACACTATTATGCCCAATGACCAACTAGTTCATTACAGTGATTTTTCAATGACTTTAAAAATCTGTGGAACAGCAAACTGCACACATGGCAGTTTGAGTTTGCATAAGTGCTCCAAAACTGTGGTCTAAACTTCTGTGGTCTGGAGGTGTCACAGAAGCAGCTTTTCCTTCAGGTCACATTACACCTTTTCCATTTCTTTTTCAGGGAGAATCCAGAGTGCTCAAGAGAAAAAATGGTGAAGAACTAACCAAGTCTTTTCAACTCTTTCCACTGAGGTCAATTGAAGCTTTAATATGGGGAATCTAACTTTACCCAGCTTCTAAAAGTATAATTGAGAACTGTGCTCTGAGCTGAAAAAAATAAGAGAAATAAATAAGAGGGTCAGATACTGCCCATAGGTAATTAACTAAGTCACATATGTTTAAATGAAAACAGAATTTGTGTCAATATTTCCAAAACCTGCATTTCACATTAAGTAGTTTCTAAACCAAAAGTGTCCCAGTTGTGTTTATTACTTCCATGGTTTTTTCAGCTGTATCACTGAAGCCAAATATGGTGTCTCTCAATAAATCAGCCATATTTCAGGCTCTTATAATTGCATTACATTACTTCATCTTCCCTTAAAAATAATACTAATGTGGTCTATTTTCTGTTCAAACCATTTGCATGTAACTAATGAGTTCAATATGTCTGCATTTTACTGCCCGGAAAGTTTAACAATACAAAGTTCTGGGAGCCTGAACACCTGACATGCTAAAACTGACATCTCCTCTCAGGTACTCCATAGTCAACCAGTTACAGATACTGTGATATAATACAGAAAGAGTGAGAAACAATGCTGGCATTTCAGCCAAATACTTCCTTTCGCAGTAGGTGTCCCAGTGGCCAGGCTCCCCGAAGGCTTTGGCCAGGTTCTGGACCATGCCATGCTGGCCTCTGTCCATTGTGATCTACTGTAGTAAATTATTTGATTGACATTCATATAACAAGCAATTAAACAATATTTAATAGAACTGAAGAAAATTAAGACAAGTAGTAGGTATTACCTAAAATTGGCTTGGAATACAAAATCCTAGCTTAAATGCCTTGTTAATGTAACCATCAGGCACAACCTGCTCACCCACAAAGATCAAAACAAAGAAGTGATTACATGGGTTACTGGAGTTCCCTTGAACTGTTGTGCCATTTTCAAGGCTGACCACGGCCCTCTCTGCATCACCACCAGGAGCTCACTTCTGCCAGATGCCAAAACAGAACAGACAACAGCTTCATGCTGCCTGTGTTCTGTTTTAAACCTCAGAATTCCACAATGTAAGCACACAAGACAAGGACAATGAGAAGAGCTGGACTGCGAATTGCTGTGAAACATAAGCAGTACATAAACAATTGACATGTGAAGAGATGTCTCAAGAGGAAAACCTAAGCTTAGACTGTGGTATCCTGCATGTTTAGGCAAAACAAAGTGCTTTTACAAGGCGGCTGCAGTATTGCCTCATTTACTTATTTTTTTGCAGGATAGTTTCATGAGTTTGGCAGCCTGAGACAGGGGACAAATGGTTAAAACAGAAATTGTAGCAGATCCTACACTTGCAAAGATCAAAGCAGGGTTTTGTCTGCTTTGATTCACACAATAGTACAGCTTCATTCATATTGTCTTCATACAGTAGTGCAGCTTCATCAGCAGATCCTTGCTGAAGAATCATCTCTGCAGCCAGTTGTAAATTCTAAGATCCAGGGCTGGGGGCATAACTGAATGGCAACTGAATGGTCAGTACCCTAAACTTATATTATTCTGAGTTCATTCTCAGCATATGTTGATAAATACTGTCATATTGCCTAGGTTATCCTTTGAAAGACATAAAACACACCTCTGGAGCAGGTGCACTAAAAGGCTTATAAGGCTAAACTGAAGATCAGGGAAGCATTTCAGTTCTGGCAAGCCATCACCAATATGATTGCTTTATTTAGATCCTACTAAAATGTTGTGGCTTTTCTCCATATAGCACACACGTTAGAGCCCAATAGTAACAATAAATTTCCAGGTACATAAAATGAGCAGAATTCAGCCCAGTCATGATTAAGTATGGCAGTCTATGGTTATTTCTTGCACACCAATTTTCATAGCTGCATGATCTTAGAGTCTGTGCTCTCTTGCTGGTTTGATCTCTTCTAAAATTGACTGGATAAGAACTAGCCATCCAGTTCAAGCTACTTATCTAACATATTACTCTATCAGAAGAAGAGAGGAAGTAAAAGAAACCACCACAGAGCTCAACCCATCATGAGAGATGTCTGAGACAAGTAGGACGCATTTTCCCCTTAGTGTGCCTCATAAACATTAAAGAAGATAACTAAAACTCCCTCAGATGAGATATCCAATTCCAAAGTTGACAAACTGAATGTGTAGACAGAAAAATGAAACTGTGATTGCAAAATAGAGAATCATAAATTTGTGCAAGAATTTCTCTGTATCACTTGGCTAACTATAGTATTGTGGCCTTTGTCATGAGCTAGCAACCGTATACAGAGGTTTCAGTAGCTCTTATGCTTTGCCCATTCTGAAGCTTACAGTAGCACTCTGACTCCACTACTGTACAAGCTAGTTCATGCATGTCACCTTACCAGTCTTCAATCAACACCAGTTCGCATTGTAGGCAAATGTACACGTATTCAAGGTAGAAGGTTTTAGTCATTATGCTTTTTTTCACAGCTTTCTTAAGCTTTATGGTCAAAATGCAAGCAAGTAACTGTTGTAGCCCCAGTTGTTGAGAGCTGAGTGGATTTTTGAGCACGTCCAGATTCTTAGGCTGTTAATCAAAGATAAATACTTCACAGGAAAATATTTATGTTTAGGTAAAATCACATTCTGCAAGTGGGTTCCTGAGGCCATCAAATAACAGAGGCTGGAAAAACAGCCTGATGGATCATGCATGTTTGGACAAAGATACTCTTTTCGCATAAGAATTCAATAAAATATGAAAGGCAGCTCTGTGTATATTCCTGCAAAAGTAACAGTGGCAGGAAGAGAGATGCTCATTCCTCTCAGCGAGGGCCCCCTGATCTTTAGGCTGCTTTTGACCTTCAGTGAAACTTGAGAAGATGAGATCACTGTTGCTATTCTGCTGCAGATGGGAATCAGCTCAGGCTGGGATGACTGTGTCTTGCAGGGCTGTCAAGCAGTGGCAGTTGGCAAAGGTGGTTCAAAGTCCTTTAAAAATATTTTAAATGTCCCATTGAAACACCTCGACAAATACTCTTTAGAGAGGGAGGCTTTTAGGAGAGGCCCAGAGATTGCTATAAGAAAGTCTCCTTTTCAGCTACATGAGACTTGGCAAGTCCAAGCTCAGCTGCACTCCTATAGCTTTCACTGCCAAAGATAACATATAAATAATATTCATTCTGGCTAAAATGGTAGGAGAAATCTACCACTCAACAATGAGACTTCCTTCAAAAACTAAGGCATGACACACAGAGCAAGATGTCTGTAGCTGTATTTCAAGTCATGCTCATGTTCTTCAGGACTGCTAGGTGATCTCCCTCTGACAGTGATAATGTACACTCTCCCTCACTGCAACTGAGAGTTTCTGAAGTACTTTTAATAACTCTCCCAAGATTGTCTATGGCGGTGCCCTGGCTCCTGACAGCATTCCCTCCATTACACATCACATTAACCCAAATGTGTTTACCTTCAGGGCAAAGTGTAAGGTTCATATATTCATTCAGGTTTATGCCAGTGGAATGAATGCAAGGCCTTGACTATAGGTTTGCTTATACAAGGAAAGCAGGGTGTGAATTTACAAGCTACAGTATGAATTTGCACCATGCTGGCTGCTCCCTGCATGTGTACTTTTACATGCAGTTGAGGAAGCAACTTCATACAAAGGAACTCTTAGAGTGTACTCTCAACGTCCATAGGGGGTTTTAGTGCAGAGCAGCTAATGCAACATCATTCTACCTTTTTTAGCTTACCACTGGTAATTCCCCCATGTAGACAAACCTTTGCGTTGTGAATTTGCCTGATTTCTAGAAAGCAATGGCCAACAGTTAAAACAGTGAAGTTTCTGTGAAAACTTGACAGGAATAAAAGCTACCCAAAGGAATTATTACTTCCCTTAATTAAAAATTATATTTTTGTTGTTATACATGTGCCTAGGTAGCCACTCTTAGAAGTGAAGTTAATTTGCCATCTAGACAAGTTTTACTTAAGAATCAATTGTCCTGGTTTGCAGGACAGTAGTATTTACCTACAGAAAGTACACATTCCAAGAATTAGCAAGGAAGCTGACACACAAGATCTCAAATTCATACTCAACCCTCTGAGAGCTAAGAACAATTAGCTCACTAGCATATCTTAAACCATGAAGGGGCCTGTGGTCAGGGGACCATCTGATGTAACTTAACAGAGTTGCATCTGCTTCAACAGCAGTCGGCCAATTCAGATAAGAGTATGACTTTATTTATTTCACAGGGGGCATAGTAAGGTAAGACGTGCATTATTTTCCTGGCAACATTTTCTTACTAGAGCCCAAATAAAAAAATCTCTCCTTCAGTACAGACTGCATCAGAAAGGAATCATCTCCCACTCCCACTTAATCCATTCTAAATTCTTAGTAGGTCAACATCCACTTCAGGGCCTTCCAAGTGCATGTTGTCTCATCTCTGCTTGTCTGTGTCTTGTTCAGTGCTGGTCACATCATCAGAGATTAGCAAATAATTGTTACTATTAACAATAATAATATGTGGCAAGATATTCTCCCACTTGTTTTTTGCCTGTGAATCATGGCACAAGGCAAGATGGCTTAGAATGACCTGATAAGAAGATGATTTTCCAGAATATCAAAAGGTTAGGTCTCCAGAGAAAGGACACTTCACCACCCAATCAGCACACTGCAGGCAATAATTCTCATGAAAACTGCTCAGTTTGGAAGAGTGTTAGTCTTTCCCTGGATTCTTCTGTATGCTGGGCTTTCCCCTCATTTCTCTGTCCGTAGCAAGCCAGCTGGGGTAACTAACGTGCAGGAAAGTAAAATAAACAGATCTGCAAAGTGCTGAGTTCAGTCATTTTCCCCAGGAGAATCTGTGCAGTTCTGAGGCTTTACTGGGGATTGTAATTAACACCTGACTGAAGCATGTTTGTGAACAAAGTTAGGGAGGGAGAGAAAGACATGTTTCAGCCTTGAACTGAATGGTTTTGAATTGGCTCAACTTTGCGGGCTGTTTTGGCAGTGGCCATGATTTGAGTATAACACTTGAAATTAAAAGGAGCTTGGGGCTTCTTGCCACCTCCTCCTCCCACCCTGATCTAGCTCCTAGTACAAACCATGTGTTTCCATTTAATACTGGATAAGAGTCAACTGGTGTCTGGATTCTGATTCAAATGTTTATTCTGCTGTGGAACTATTAACGTTATTTTTCAGTTAGGTGTAGCTTACTTCTACCTCAGAGTAATAAAATAATTTCTTCATTTCTTATGATCACATTGCAGCCTTGGATTCTTGGGAAATGCTCTGTCATCTTCTAAGTTCAGGCTGTACGCTATTTCTGATTCCCTCTCCTAGCTTATAGACCAAATCCTTCAACTTCCTGCAGAATTAAAAAGAAAAATTTTTTTTCAGCATTAACAATGAGTGTAAAAAGAAAAACTGAGAGCATCATGGACTTCATCCTCCACCAATTTCCATTACTTTCATCTCAGAAGGTCTTCATGAGCACACCCACTGCATTCTCTCTGTCTTCAGAGAGAGTTTATGTTTGTGTTTCCCTCTGTTTCTGACCAACCTTAACTCAGCTAAGTAAATACAGTTTAGATAAGGAACTACTTCTACATTAGGATTAGGACAGAATTTGGATTTTTGCTTCAAGGCTCTCCAAGATGAAGTAGGAGTTTAAACTTCAGAGGACCCATATGTAACAGCATTCTTGTATTTGAAATCACAGAAACATGCTATGATTAACAGATCAATTTCCACTCTCTAGCTTCAATAACTTGCAAAACATGCCTAGTCCTTATATTTAATGCTTATAAACAATTACACAGTATCACAGTATCACAGTATGTTAGAGATTGGAAGGGACCTCAAAAGATCATCTAGTCCAATCCCCCTGCCGGAGCAGGAACACCTAGATAAGGTTATACAGGAACGTGTCCAGGTGGGCTTTGAATGTCTCCAAAGAAGGAGATTCCACAACCTCCCTGGGCAGCCTGTTCCAGTGTTCCGTCACCCTCACTGAGAAGAAGTTTCTTCTCAGGTTTAAGTGGAACCTCTTCTGTTCCAGTTTGTACCCATTTCCCCTTGTCCTTTCATTGTTTGCCACTGAGAAGAGCCTGGCTCCATCCTCGTGACACTCCCCCTTTATATATTTATATACACTAATAAGGTCACCCCTCAATCTCCTCTTCTCCAAACTATAGAGACCCAGCTCCCTCAGCCTCTCCTCATAAGGGAGATGCTCCACTCCCTTAATCATCTTAGTTGCCCTGCGCTGGACTCTCTCCAGCAGGTCCCTGTCCTTTTTAAACTGAGGGGCCCAGAACTGGACACAATATTCCAGATGAGGTCTCACCAGGGCTGAGTAGAGGGGAAGGAGAACCTCTCTCGACCTACTAACCACCCCCCTTCTAATACACCCCAGGATGCCATTGGCCTTCTTGGCCACAAGGGCACAGTGTCGGCTCATGGTCATCCTGTCGTTCACTAGGAACCCCAGGTCCCTCTCCCCTACACTGCTCTCTAACAGGTCGTTCCCCAATCTATACTGGAACCTGGGGTTGTTCCTGCCCAGATGCAGGACTCTACACTTTCCCTTGTTATATTTCATCAAGTTATTCCCCGCCCAACTCTCCAGCCTGTCCAGGTCTCTCTGGATGGCAGCACAGCCTTCTGGCGTGTCGGCCACCCCTCCCAGCTTAGTGTCATCAGCAAACTTGCTGATAGTACACTCAATTCCCTCATCTAAATCGTTGATGAATATATTAAATAATACTGGTCCCAGTACCGACCCTTGAGGCACTCCACTAGATACAGGCCTCCAACTAGACTCCGCCCCATAGACTACAACTCTCTGGCTTCTCTCCTTCAGCCAGTTCACAGTCCACCTCACTACCCGATCATCCAGACCACACTTCCTCAATTTAGCCGCAAGGATGCTGTGGGAGACCGTGTCAAACGCTTTGCTGAAGTCAAGGTAGACCACATCCACCGCTCTGCCATCATCCATCCACCGTGTTATTTCCTCATAAAAGGCTACGAGATTGGTCAAGCATGACTTCCCCTTGGTGAAGCCATGTTGACTGCCCCTCATAACCCTCTTATCCTTGATATGCCTTAAGATGGCACCAAGGATAAGGTGTTCCATCACTTTCCCAGGAATGGAGGTGAGGCTAACCGGTCTATAGTTACCTGGGTCCTCCTTCTTGCCCTTTTTGAAGACAGGAGTGACATTTGCTTTCCTCCAGTCCTCAGGCACCTCTCCCGTTTCCCAAGACTTGGTAAAGATGATGGAGAGTGGTCTAGCAATGACCTCCGCCAGTTCCCTCAGCACCCGCGGGTGCATCCCATCTGGACCCAGGGATTTATGGATGTCCAGATTGCTCAACTGGTCTTTAACCCATTCCTCATCGACTAAGCAGACCGCTCCGTTGACCTATCTTCATCTGAGGTCTCAGCGGTACAGGGCTCTTCAGGACTGCCTCCAGCAGAGTAGACAGAGACAAAGAAGGCATTCAGTAACTCTGCCATCTCTGTATCTTCTGTCACCAGGGCACCCGTCCCGTTCATCAGCGGGCCTACATTGCCTCTGGTGTTAGTTTTACCTGCCATGTATTTGAAAAAGCTCTTTCTGCTGTCCTTGACCCCTCTCACCAGCTTTAATTCCAAGGAGGCCTTAGTCATCCTAGCAGCTTTCCTACATCCTCTAGCAGCAGCCTTATATTCTTCCCAAGTGGCCAGCCCTTCCTTCCATGACCTGTAAACTCTCCTCTTCCACTTGAGCATACCGAGCAATTCCCTATTTAGCCACGCAGGTCTCCTGACCCTCTTCCTTGACTTCCTACGTGTCGGGATGCTTCGATCTTGAGCTCGGAAAAAGCAGTCCTTGAATGTCAACCAACTATCTTGGGCCCCTTTACCTTCAAGCAGCCTAGCCCATGGGATTTCCCCTAGCAATCGCTTGAAGAGGCCAAAGTTTGCCCTGCTAAAGTCCAGGGTTGCGATTCTACTTGCTATTCTAATTCCACCTATGAAGTTCAGTCTGAGCTCCCATGATATTCTATAAAATCAAGTGCTCTGTCATAAGACAACATATGCATAGTCTGTTCAAGTACAGCATGTAAAAATAACACAGCAAACACTGGGGTTAACACTGCTGTGGGAGCGGTAACTTTTGCCAGTAACTCCTAAAATCCTGGCCGTAGACCTGCAGTACACAGGGCTCACAGTTCTTTCTCTATATAACCAGGAAAACCAAGAACTTTAAAAGAAGCAGGATGCACCACTCAAGCAACACCTGGGCCTGTCTGCTTTCTGTTGACAGTTTGTCCCAAGTATACTGTGTAGTTTCAGAACTTTTTGTCCCAAGTATGCTGTGTAATAGCATCCTGTTTATTCCACAATTAATAGTTTTGTTTCCTTTCCTGAAGCTCCTTTGACAACCTGTTTTTTTGTGTCACACATCCTAATCTATTCATCTATTTTCCACAATTCTATTACTAACAGAAAACTGCAGTAGAAAGTATTTTCTAAAGACAATGTGCCAAAAGACAATAAAAGTACACAAATGCTCTGCCCTCTGATCAGCAATTTTTAATCCTAATAGATATGGCACAGCTAAATGAGTCATAATGTGAAATTAATCAAAATTCTTGTCTTCCTATAGAAGAGACAGAGTGCAAAGCAGTGTCCACATACATGTTAATAAAAACTAAGCTAAAAAAAAAATTAAGTGTCCTCAAAATTTGATCAAATGACCATTTTGCTTAGCATTTCTCCAAGTCACTAAAATTTCCAAGCATTTGGACAAATGACTGGCAATATAATCAGAATGATGATAAGCAGACTGCCTATCTTATAAACATCTCTTTGGGCAGTCAAACTACGGAGCAATGCATTCTATTTCAAAGCATGAAGATGAAATGCCTGTGGCATTTATATGCCCATGAGCCACAGCACAGGTCTGAATAATAGGGAACTATTTCCTAGAGCATGGTTAAAGCCACTGGTGTACTTGCTATAATTAGTGAGACCTTCAATCTGGGAAGCTTGGTATTGTAAATTTGGCAAAAGCATTTTAGGCAAGTACACTCTATCATAGTCACACAATATTAATCTGCTATTGCTGTCTCTTCTCTCTAGATGTGTGTTTCTTTCTCTAGCAGTACTGAGGTAAACATATACCAGGAAAGTAGCTCTTTAGCAGCCTAGTGCATGTTTTAAAAGAGAATTTGACATGATGAGCAAATCCTCATGAATCTCACATTTCTTGAGTCTGTTTGGGATTACTTTTTGCACTGACTATATCAGAGGCAGACATTGTCATGATTCATTTTAAAGGTATAAAGCTAGGGATCCACAGCTGTGTGTGTCTCCCTACCACACTACCCACTCATTCACGAGAAGGCCAAACTCAATATGTGCATATTGCTACCTTACATAAGAGTCTAAAGTCACACCAGGCACCTGGAACCATTCCCTGGATCTACAGAGGAGAGCATCTTCCTTATTCCCCACCATGCAGCTTCTCAGCACCCAGTCCAGTTTTCCAGCCTTCACTGCCAACACATTTAACCCTGTGATTCAGTCATCAAAGTCACAGTTGGAGTCAAAGTTGGACCAGTGCACATGCAGGTTTTGTATATACGTGTGTATGTGAATTTTGTCAGGCCTTAATGACAAGCAACCAGCAAGAATACCACATCCATGGTGCTTTGCTTAAGGGGGGAGGGGTTTGTGTTCTTTTTGGTTTTAGTTTTGATCCTTAGTATTCCCATTAGCAGAAAGGTTTTGTGAATTAATCCACTATTCTATTCTTCTGCAATTTTCCATAAACACAACCAAAACCACACATTCCACTCTATCTTAGTGCTGATCCCTATGCAACTGACATCCTTGGGAAAGATGAAAAATACTAGGAAAATGAGGCTTGTTCAAAAACTGTTACCTAAATGTATTAACCTTTTGATCTATTCATGTGTTCCTAATACAACAGCCTCCAACAGTCATGGCTTTGCCTGATTGTCTAGAAGCAAAGCAGCACAATGCACCCTCAACTTCAACGCTGTTAAGAAGGTGACACTCCTAAGTGACAGTTCCGTGCTTCACACATCAAGACTTCATAACCTCTATGCAAGTGACTCACAATTCTCTTTTTCTTTCTTGGGCGAAATGACTCAAGCTTATTATAAGAATTACGGATTAAGGAATACAATGAGCACCTTCATGAGGAAATTTGGCTGTGTGGACTGAAATCTGCTTTCACCAGTGTAACTTGTTAGAGCCTTCAAAAGGTCTCTCCTGTTTATAAAACCTACAGCATTTAAAAAAAATTAAATTGAGAAACACTAGACAAAGTTACCATTTTCTTATTCAGACTCTGTAGTCTGCCTTTAAGCCTACAGAAAGTGGCACCAAAAAAAAGTAACTCAAAAATCATGACAGACTATTGATTGTGGCTTAAGCCCTAGTTCTGCAGACATATGCATGTGGTTAATTTTGCGCATACTAACTTTCTCATTGAAGTTTCTTCACTGAAGTTAAATCAAAGCAGCTATTTGTGAGCTTAGTTTTAAACACTTGACTATGTATAGGACCAAACAGAAGTCTTCTACTGCCACTTTACCTTTCCAGCTTCTCCCTTCCTCAGTCCAGGGCTCTGTTGTCATCCTCTGTGGAATTTGGAGCAGACCTTGATGCATAACAAGAGCCTTTGTTTATGGGACAGCAGATACCTAGACAACAACAATAGACAAATGCCATCAAGAATCTGCACTTGTATTTTCCATTAAATTAATTTTTTTTTTTTTTTTACTAAGCAGGGTGCAGGAAATAGAGTCAATACTTGGTAGAAGTTTCGGGTCAAATCTGATGGATTTCTTCCAGATTTCTGCAAAGGAAATGGCAAGTTTCATTTGCCCACCTCCCCCTCTCTCCTGATATATTCTTTTCCTCCCTTTTCTTCCTCCCCCCCCCCCCCCCCCCCCCCCCGGTTACTTCACCAGTAGGAAAATACAGGAAAGGCAGGGGAAGAGGTGGGTGTACAGCTCTTTCTGCTTCATATACCAATAAGCAAAATCAGCCAGTCAAGCAAGAAATAGCCAGATGCATTTTGCAGCCAGGGCTCCCACTCATCAGCTGAATCACTGCAGTGCTCCCTTGAGTGGTGTGCTTCTGCCCCACAACTCAGCCAAGATTTCAACTGTTCAGCCCTGCCACTGGCACAGAGTGAGAAAAAAGAGGAGAAGAACAGCACTTGTGCTGGCCTTTTAGTAGCCCTCACACACTACAGTCATGAAGCAGCTCTGAATGTGCCCAGTCTTGGTTCATCTTTACCATTTAAAAATTAAAACGTGTGCCACAGCGAACAATGGTATTGTTTTCTTGACATCTATATGCAGTTCAAGATCATTAAAACCACTCCAGCCTCCTCATCTGTTCCCTTCTGGGAACAGAAATAAATGAGGTTGACATTAGATTATGTCTGACTAGTTCAGTTGCCAAATGTTTGGAGACCACAAGTGCCTAGCAAAGTTCAAGTATATTATGATACTCCATAGAGAAGGGAGGATTTCTCAAGGTCTCTATTGTCTCCTTCCATTTACCTTGCACTTACCTTAAATATAATGTGAGCTGAAAGAACTCTGCACCTCCCACAAGGCACTCAATATGTGAAAGGATGATGCCCATAGACAGCACCTAAACCACACGTGAGTTTACAGATCCAAATCAATACTTTATGCTATGAAGCAACTCTGAAAGCCAGGACAGACTTTGAAAAGCAAGAGTAATATGCTGCCTGTGACTAGCTCCACTAAATAAGAAAACAGATGCATTTGTACAACTGATTCTAAGACTTACGGGGTTTGCAGGCAAACACCACTTTCTGACTGTGGGAGGGAAATGTGAATTCCAAGCTCGCCACATAGACAGTCCCAATCAGATCTAAAGTTTAACAGCAGTATTTGTTTTAAGTCCAATTTATTTGGGGATTGAATTTTACTATTTTGAAAAGGACTTAACTGAGTATCAGAGCAGCACAAAAAATGAATAGAAATGTATATGTAAATTATGGTTGGAAAGAAATTAGTTTTCCTATGAGACCTTTTAGGGGAAAAAAAAAAAAGCAGCTACTCAGTGTATATTTACAAAAGGAAAAATGGGACAGAAAAATGGTATCTTTTGGCTAATTGCAGCATACTTCTGGGAATTGAAAAGAACTAAAAGATGTTCAGCATCTTAAAAAACCAAAGCATTATGTTTCCCAGGTTACTACCCTATAAACCAAAAAAGCAGGCACAGTAATGAACTCAGATGCTACACTGCTCCATGATGGTCTGCACTGGGTTGAAAGTGCTTGCTGGAACTTTAAAGTGGTAGAGGATGGGAAATACAGGGGAGAAGGGAAGAAGAGAGAAGTTTGGTGTTGCAAAAGACTTCCCAATAACTCCTGCACACACACACTTCCCTCACCTAGGCTAAGAGCTGCTTTCAGCTGATCCAGGCACAGTCTTTCTTCCGCCTCAGGTGTCACCGATATGAGTCTTTTTGTCCACTGTCAGATGGCACATGCCATGTGTCAGACAATTTAATTTTTTTTTAGACTCAATTAAAACATACCTGAGTCCACCTAAGGGGCATCCTGCCCCAGCTGCACTTCTGCTCTGGTGTACACTCTGTTCTGACTCTTCTGGAGGCGAGAACTGATGTTGAAAAGACACCCCCTTTTCTAATTAAAATCGTTTGAATAATGTAAAATACTCAGGACAGAAGCAAGAGGGATTTATGAATTTCAGCTGAAATCAGCTTCATGGAGCAAGGGCCAATATTTGCATTTCTATTGCTTAACATTATTTGGGTTGGGAATCATAGCAGATTTCTGATTAACTACCTGCAGGCATGCACCAGTTTGACCTTTTTCATGCTAAATTGCATGCACTAAATTAAATTTTCCTGTCTCTCTTACTGATATAAACAAGGCCAGTTACATGACTCAGGCTGCCCTTTTCCTCCTGCCATTCCATATGCAAAGTCAATCCCAGTCAGCTAATCCTCTAATTTAAGAGCAGACTTCTGTATTTTTGTAAGTGATTAGAAGGATTTTGTTTCTTTTGAGCAGTTGTGGGTCAATAATTTGTATTCAGAAACAAATGCAAATAGCATCATAATAATGTGAATTTCTTAATAACAGGTTGCATGAGCACTTCAGAGGTAAGTGAATAAGCAAAGTTCATTATTATCTCTTAATAAATTTGATGAAACAATATCATCAGCTACAATGGATACTTAGTATACTTTTCCAAAGAACATGGAAGAAAAAAGGGGAGGAGAAAAGACCATGTTCAGCAGGTGATAAGTTGTGTTTTTGTATTGGTAATAAATAACGGATTAAAACCTCTTTCATAAACTCCAGCTATGCAGAGTTTTCAAATACTTGTAACTAATTTGAGAAATATTTAAACTGCACCATTACTTAGACAGACTCATTATATTCTCAATTGAAATGATGCAAATCAGGGACAACTTCCCAGAAATCAGATTAAGTTATTCTGAGCCTAACCACACAGCATTAGTAGTAGTTATTACCTCAAAAAAATCATGAGAAAAGGTAATCAATTCACAGACTACATTAGTAAATTTACACAGATGAAGATACAGGGAAAGCAACAGGTCAGGCAGTGAAAGAAAACAAAAATCAGTCCTTTTTCTCAGTGAGAACTAGGAAAGATTTGAATCATTCTAAAATGTGTTCTACTTTA
Source organism: Neopsephotus bourkii (assembly GCF_033783945.1). NCBI lineage: Eukaryota > Metazoa > Chordata > Aves > Psittaciformes > Psittacidae > Neopsephotus > Neopsephotus bourkii. Next base: position 3,482,314 of record NW_026900781.1, read on the forward strand.
TTCTCTGAGGGAATAAGAACATTTGGTTGCTACATTAAAACACAGAAAGAGACTTGATGCTTTGTAACTTAGATTACATCACCTCAAAGAGAAAATACTCCTTGCTTCTCTGTGCAAATGCATGTTGGACTCTGGCTTCCTGGAATGAGTAGAATATGAAGCAGTCACAATTTCCTGATGGAGCACATCATGTTTACCCCACAAAGTTTACTGTTGCTACTATTGTACATCAAAAGCTTATGTTCTGTTGCCATACCATGGCTCATAGAAGACACTGGGTCCTACTTCAGTCCAATCATGGCCAATTCACAAGAAAACAGTACACTTTCACAGCTCTAGTGGTGGCTGGTTAAACCTCATTTAACTGCAGTGATGTACCTTCGTTTCCCAGTTTTATGTCGTCAGAGAAAGCTTTAGAAGAAAACCCACTCTAACAGAGACTCCATGTTGCTCAAATTGATCAGCTCAGGGCCTTTCATAACTTTTCATAGAATGAATACTTCCAGAAAAAACGGTTTACAAATACTGTTTACAATCACTTTGACAGACTCTTTTTACAAACATATCTCTTCTCTTTTATAATAACACATAAACCAGCAATATGCTTGCAGTTTACAGCAACTGGTTCCACAAAGAATTGCTGATTGGAAAGCATTTATACGTTGATGTTTTGATGAAGAATGTTTTATTTTATTTTTGAATTAAATATATTGTTGGGGTTTTTTTTTTCAAAGGATCAAGACAGCCTAATTTTACTCTGCACTTAATCTACCCCTCCCACACAGGTTTTCTCAGTGAGAAACAGAATAAGAACCAGCATGCTGTGACTAAATATTTCTCCTTCAGTCACAAATCACAGTTTGAAAATTTCAGCTCTGCTTACCTGATACAAACAAACCTGCCTTAAGAATATATTTTTCTTAATTTGAGAACAAAGCAAAATTAAGTTGTCATATTCCCACCATACACTGTACAATGCTCAGCTGTCTTGCATAAGAGTTACACTTGCTCATGCGAGAAAATGGTTTGGCCAGAAATGTACTGCTTTGTTATCATGCCCAATAGGCATTCTATTGTCGCGGCCAAGCTAGGCATTGAAGTCAGAGATAAATGGCTCTTCCATCTGTTTCACCAAAGTTATTCTCAAAAGGAAAAAAAAAAAAGGAAAAAAAAAATAAATAAAAGAATGTTCTGATTTGTGTTCAGTTTTTCCACTACACTACATGTTCATAAACATTCCTTTTTATTAACCAGTGTATATTAAAAGCTATGCTTCGTTTATTGTATGCACATACATCTAATTTGCATCAGCCACAGGTGCCCATAGATACCCATGATGCACAAAGACCAACAAAACCAAAATCCACAAAACACAGCCCCTGTGCACTATATTAGAAAACAGGCAGAGCAAATTTCCAGAATATATCAGTGCTGGCAATAAAAAAGAACCCATATTTCTCAAGATCAAATCCCATGAGCTCAAGTCCAAAGATTCCATAAAACAGCCCCTGCATGCTGATCTAAGCATTAGGTGAAAAGACCAGGAGGGAAAGGAACTAGTTGAGCCTCAATGAAAATATTTTTAAACGGCAAATAATTCAGACAAACTGATGGTAATCAACATAGCTGTGAGAAAGAGATAAGATTCACTTGGGAAATCCTCCTAGATACCCATCATAATTTGTTTAGTCCATAGTACAGCGTTCTTGGTATAGTTTCGCATCATTCTACTTATACCAAGAGACAATGAAATCTGTGTCTTCTAACATTTGCAATTTTGTAAGATCTTTACTAGGTGTATATACCAGAAGCTTACTAAGCAAAGCTCTTTGACTTGTTTTCACATATATGTGTGGGTATGATTATGCACAAAGCCATACACAGTTTCATTATCCATATTATTGTATCTATTGTATATACACATATAGCACATTAAACTTGAGTTGTGTTGTCAAGTGTTTTGTAACATCCAAATTTCAGCTTGTAAACACTGAAGAGCTAATTGCTTCTATAAAGCAAAGTAACAGAAACTATAGAGACAATTAAATAAACAGTAATATAAAAATATGTTCCTTTATACTGTGGCTGTGTTACTCCTATAATATGTGATAGCTGTGTTGTATGCATTTTTCTGCCTTGTAGAGTATGTCTAAACCACTTCTAGATCAAAAAGAGAATCCCATCAGGGGCTTGCAGCACAGGAACCACACAGGAATAGCCTTTGAGGGAGTAACAGGAACACACAGATCTTAACATTAAGGCAGGATCCACATGTTTTTTCATTCCCGACATCTCCTCCCACCACTCTTCCCATATGGCTGCACTTCTGACCTGAGTCTCCAGCAGTGTGTAGGGAATTTGTACTGTATGCCACAATGTCACTGTGCTCCCCAGCAATGCTATTGCCTGGTGCAACTCTTTTTTTCCTCCTGTCTTCCTGGGAAGGGAGGCAAGGCGGGGCATTCTTTTGCAATGGAAATAAATTATTACAGGTCTTAGGTTCTGTTTCACTTTGGCTTTGTTAATTAGACACAGGTGAGCAACCATCCTTTCACACTACTCCCACAGACCCCAGGCTGAAAGTCAAAAGAGCTTTAGCCTCTTGGGTAATATCTTGATTACTTGATAGCTCCAGCAGCTAAGAGATTTGTTTCCACAGTTGGCTCCTGATTGTCTTACACAAGGAGACTGAAACTGAATAACAAGGGAATGGTATCTTGGGCCTGTGGAAATGAATGACAAACTTGTCATTGACTCCAAATAGCCAGAAACTTTAGTTTAGGCTTCCAGGACAGCACAGAAGGTGTGAACAGTTTGCCCAACACCAATCAGTTTTTCCCCTTTCACTTTTCTCAGTTTTCTTCCACTAAATTGCTTAGAATTTCATAGAGCAGAAGTATTTCTTTCTGTGGCATCAAGATTTATATATGAAAATATTACACCAAAAGGATCCACAAAATATTTCCAAAATTTCCAAGCACTGGCATAAGCAATTCTGTCCTGGAAGTGAATGTGAAAAGGTATAACTACCTAACTTTTATGTCGCAGAAAATACACGCTCATAAGGAATATGTACCTTTACGAGAAGGGTAACTTTGCTCTTAAACTAACAAGGTGAACAGAACTGGACCAAGGGATTAGCATCTTAGGTAAAACTAACTTCTGCTGTCCCACAGTAAGGAACCAGCTATTCTTAACAGAGGAAAGAAAGCTCACAATGCTGTCCACCAGATCTCCAACTTGAGTGCCTATTTTTTCCCTGTGCCTAAGGATGGCCTGAGATGCAGGTAATGCAAAGAACCAGAAGAGGATATACTCGGACCTTTTTCTAACTTTCTGCCTTCTCTACTCCTAATGATCTCTTACCTTTGCTTTTTCTCATCTTTCCTACCAGAAAAATGGAAATATATCTCTCCATTTCCTAGGAATATCTAGAGCATGACCTCAAAGAAAGTTGTAATCTTCATGTACTAAGCACTACACCATCATACAGTGGGTGCGATCCTCAGATTAAATATTTTTCAGTTTTAGTTAGCAATATAAACAGTGACAAGGAAGAGCAATAATCTCATTTTCTCTGCACATAGAGAACTTTAGCAGAAACTTAAGTAACCTGTGTAGGAACATAAAGGAGTTTGTGGAAGAGTCAGGAATTTAACCTAGATCTCCAGGAAACCAGTTCAGTTCTTTCACCATGGAGTGTGTTACTGTGGAGGAATAATTTTTTTTCTCTATCACAGACTTCTGGCATAAGACTGAAAAAGCAGCAAAATTCACATTTGTTCCAAAAAAAGAAGGGAAGAACACATAATACTCTCTTTCAAGAGCTATAAGCTGCCAAGCAAGGAGCAAAATGCAGAATTAAAATGTGAATTAATAATGTACTAAAAAAAAAGTAATTAATCCCATACCATTTAAAGGTTTTTTTTCACAGACACATTTTTGTTTCTTACATAAGGATCTTGGTAATTAGGGATTGAGTTAGTAAGCTCCAAACTGGCAAAATCCAACCTGTGCAGAGCAAGGTATATGAGGTGATGATAGGACTTAATAAGACCAAAGGACAAGCTAACACTGCCAAGCGTGACCTTTGACAGGAGGGTGAGAAGTCACAGGGCAAATCCAGAAACAGACTGGCTCTTTAAGCCTTCTTACTGGGCTACGGGAGTGACCTCTACCTACTCTATTCGTTTAGGAACAAAAATAATCTTCAGTTTCGTTAAAGTTGTAATGACTGCTTCAGCTGCTGCCATAGGCTGACATTACGCCATGATAAGAAAGCTGCCATTTATGCTGCCAGGTTGGTTATGTCAAAGCAAAATTGACAGAAGAAAGACGAAATAGATGCTATGTTTTACCAGTTAGAAAACTGACGGTTTCACACATTCATACATTTTCTAATATTAGTCAGCTATCCTTAAAGGCCAGCATCATTCACTTTCTATAAGCATTTTAGTGAAAGCTTCGGCCAAGAGTAATGTTAAGCTGAAATACCCTATTATGCCTAAATATTTCTATAGCATGTTTTCAAGTATGCGATTAAGCCTTAATAACCTGAATTTAAGTTTGATTTTGAGAGTCAAACACAGTTCTAGAATAGTGTTATTGCTGCTTAAATACTTGCATCACCAACAAGGGAGCAGAGAGAACCTCACCTAACTCCTGAAACTAACCACAGGAGTTGAAATTACAAAAATTTTTCATGCAAAGTACTGCAAATTAACTTAGAACAAGAATATTCACTCATGTAGCTGACAATTTCAAATAATGAACACATCTAAGAGTAACACCATTTTTAATTGCAAACTTATGAAGGGAAAAATAAGCAACATGCTGAATAAATTGTTCATTTTGGATGATTCATCCAGATCTAACAACTATCTGTCTCTACAAATATTGTCATAAGACATACCCAGTTGGTATATAACACCAGATAGAAACCAACCATAGAATAATTAAATACTATAACTGCAGTTTCATGACCAACTGGCAGACTTCATAACTCCCTGGAAACTCTCCCTAGCGCAGATGCCCCTGCAAGAGCAGAATTTGAACTGTGTTTTGCTGCCAGTGCATCATGGCTGATACCAACACAGCTCAATTATCTTTTGATCCTAAAGGCAGCATGAGGCACTTGGCATTCCTTTCTCTCTTTTTTTCCACCCTTCTCTTTAAAAACCCAGAACCAGAGGCGTGGGGGAAATCTCTGACCTGAACTTCTGCATAATCAAAATCTTCAGGCTAAAAGCCGCTGCTATATATGGGCTGGGGGGAAAGATGATGGGCCTGTCTCAGGAGAGCTGCCAACCATCACGTCTGAGAGATCCTCTTGGGCACCCTCAGCCTAAACATTTTATGGAGTAGGGGGATCAGAGGTCACCAACTGTCAAAACACAGCACAAGTCACACTGTTCACCGGTAAGGAAACTAAGCAGACAGCAAAGGCAGAGTGCAGGGGCTGTACATAGTAATGTGTGCCACAAATGGTAAAGCCGCCTTTAAGAAGTAACAGGCTTTTTCCCCTAAATCTTTCTGATTTTTACAAGTTGAGCTCAAAGTTAAGGGGGCATGAGTTTTAAAAGATCAATGCACGTGTGGAACTAGACCATTCTAAATGCCTTTTTCTTTTTTAATGGAGGGAAACAACTACCAAACTTTGAACCACCAAATTTAACCAGCAGCAAACTCCAAAGCACCAGGTGGTTTCATAAACCCAAAGGTTCATAAATCTTTTCTTTAAAGTTTCCAATTTCAAAAAAGAGCTTGTTTTCTTTGTGGTTATTTTTCAATTTTTCTCCCTCCCCCTCCTTCTTTCCTGCCTTTGGGCGGATGACCTGCCAACCCCGACAGCCTTTTAAGCTCACTGTGCTGGCTCCTGCAGCCGCAGACAAGCTGCCCGTTCACAGGGTAGCAGGCTGTGGGCATGACTTCATCCACCGGGAGGAATCACTGGGAAAGGGGCTGCACAGGGAAGCTGCCGTTTCTATTTTTAAACACTGCCTGTCTCATAGCTCAAAAGAGTGCAAAGAGTTCAAGCACTCAGTGAATCTGTTCCCTCCACTGGCTGGGCCTTTAGAATAATAATAACCAAAGCAGAACTGCCATCATTCTCCTCAATCTGCAGGGCATGGGCCACATACAAGTCCACCATGGCAATTTACCTGCCTTGTGGGGTAACCTGGGAGATTACCAGGTGCAGGCAGGGGGATCGAGGTGGGATGAATGACTGGTAGGTTTTGTTTGACATGGGCCAAGGAGCCTACATGAAAGGTAGCAGCTGGGAATAAACTTCTGCTTTAACAAGGGCAGATCACCTGTCCTGCACCTTTCCTTCTGCTGTATGTGAATTGCCACTAAGAAAGGCAGCTGTCAGAAACAGCATGAGCTCTTCTTGCAGTCAGAACCTGCTGGTAGCTCTTGTTTGCAGAAGCATATAGGGGTTTACCTGTGCATGTATACAGTGAAGCGTGTGAGCTTCACTCACAAGAAGCTGGAGTTTCTGTGATGTGGGAAGAGCAGCACTACCATATGCAATCCTTCTTGAACATTAAAAGCAGTCAACCAAAATGGCTGGATACTGCTCATTTAGATGCTACTCTCTACTTGAGGCATGCATAGACATGGTCCTCTAATGTTGTGAAGCTGTCAGAAAATAAAGCAGCAAGGATGGAAGAAATGGCTAGAGACTTCTGGATTCTTTCCTCATTTCCTAATTACACATCTAAAAATAGATCACTTTCACACATGCCTCAAATCATACAATCACAAATCATTCAGTCTGGAAAGGCCTCAGAGGTCACCTAGTCAACCCCCTCGCAGCAGTCTGCTCCACCTGGTCCACACAGCAGAAAGGCAACATGGATAGAGGGTTACCAAGGTGGCTGTGGAACCACTAACTCACTTTCTTCACCTAAGCCAGATAGATGGGAATCTTCACCCCATTATCACCACTCTTCTTTAAAAACTGTACCCAACACAGAAAGATCCACATATGGCTCGGTAGAGACTGATCACACACAGCTGCTGAACTATGTTGCAGGTCTGGGAGAGGGTAGGTTATTAAATCCCCAGCTGCCTGATGGATGAGGGTGTTGTCTGGTCAGATTCAGTACAGAAATTCCGTTGCATCTCCTTAAGCATGACTTAGTTAATCGCAACATTCTTATGAAGCCCTCAGTTAAATATCACCCTTTTTTGCTGATGAAGCTAACGAGGCAAAAATGTTGTGGAATGTGACAAGGTCACACAGGAAAGAGCCTAGATCAGTATCAGAGCTGGGATTACACAACACATGCTTGGTCCAAGCATTCTAGCCCCTTCTGTAGTGCAGATTATTCAACTGCCCACCTCTATGACCTGAGCCAGAGGCTAACTGGTAAGGTATGACACTGGCCCAGATACAGGAAGCTGGGTGAGACAGTGGTTTAAATACCAGCGAGAGTCAGTCACCCAAGCATTTGTTGCCAATCCTTAAACTGGGTAGTACTCTTCCCTTTGGAATAAATGTTCCTTACTTTTTGTTGGAGCTTTCTTTTTCTCACTATCAAGCCATGTCTTTATCCACCTCACATATGCAAACATATACATGCTTTGCCAGAAAATCAAATAAAATGATCTTTTTGAAAAGGAAACAAAAGGAGCTTTCATTTTTCTCATGTTTTATGCTGTTCTAAATGTATTTGATATAGTCTCATGAGCAGACCCTCCAGTAATAATTACTAAATCTCCCTTTCTTTTATTTTGTAGGCTATTTAGGAGTCATTTGGAGCTGTAACCACAGTTATCCAGACAGCTCTCACCACATACATATGGTATTATTTACTCAACCTTCTGATTCATTAAATGTATTTCCAGCTCCTAAGAGGTTTATTATTATTCCTCTGTGGCATCTTCATATTGATTACAATTTCAAAACTCTCTGCTGGAGATCAATGTGTATCTACTAAATTAGGTGACAGTTGATGGATATAAAATTGAAGCACTGTGACTATTTGCTGTCTACAGCCATCAAAGTAATAAAGAGATTCAACCTTTCGTCACTTGCTCTCCAGAGCTAGAACTGATTTTGTGTTGAACTGCAGGAAAAGAAACAGGAGAGTAGACGTTTTCAAACAACAGGCTTAAAGCTGTTAGCAACAGCAAACTCAGACTTTAAAATGTTCCATCTTAGTCGTCAGCATGACAAAAAAGCTGTTCTTTTCTATCATGGCTCCTCCAAAACCTGGATCCAGTCTTCCCTTAACTCAGAAGTATTAGAGCATTGCTCTCTTCATCCTGTATTTCTGAGAATTATGGACCTTACTGAGAAACAGCTCTAGGCTAAACAAAAGAGGTGATTTGGGGCTCATGAGAAAAAGGCAACATCATCATGAATAAGTTGAAAGCTCAGTAATAGAATTCATGCTCCAGCTTTCATAGTGGTGCCTGACCATCAGGTTTCTCTGGATTCTTTATTACTCCCACACTGTCAAAAGCAATTGTCAGATACAATTTTTTCTTTCTTTCTTTCTTTCTTTCTTTCTTTCTTTGACTGTCCAAATTCTAAAGTGACTGCCAGATCTGGATTTGGCAGTAGGTGTCCATGGCTGTGCTACTAGCCTCTGAAATACCTCTAGCCCACACTATCCTTAAGACTATGTGAAAAACATTTGTGGGTTCCAGCTGCAGCAAGCCAGCTCCCAAGCTAGAGTCTCCTCTGAGCTGATTTTATATCCACTATTTAAGTTCATGAAAATATCTAGTCCTTATCTTTTCAGCCTTAAATAGACTCATCTAGTCACAGACGTATAGAGTCCCCTCTCTTTCCACCATGTGCTGTGATAAAACATCTGAGCAGGATCTCAAACTTAACAGAATCCAGGCTGGATCTTGGTGGGAATAGGCTAGGATATGGAGCTCATTGTTTCCAGAGTCATCCAGCAACCAAGAGAGCTGACGCCCTGAGGAAACGATGCATGCCTCTTCTTTTTTCACAAAGTCTGTTCCAAAAAATATCAGAATAACGTGTATGAAACAGCTTCAAGGGAAAGTGACATGTAGTTCTTACCCCGCCAAGAAAATATATACATTATTAATATTAAAGATTTGTTTGACTGATAACATTTTCAGACTTATTAGCAGTGAGATAGATTGCTATTCTAGTTTTGCTATATCCTGATGTTGACTTTTGCCAAGATTAAAACAACAGGCTAAGGCAACACAATACTTCCATTAGTTTAAATTCTGAACTAAAACCAAAATTTAAAATTAATCAAGAAGGCTTTGCCAGAGAAACAAGTATACTTCAGGCTCTTGAATAGTGGATCAAAGTGAAAGGTAAATTATTTCCCTATTACCTGCCATGTTCATGCAGGCAATATTCATTAGCACCAAGATTATAAACATGGCAAAAACCACTTATCTCTTATAATTCTTTCTATTATTTGTTTGCCAAACCATGCCAGTGTTCTTCAAAACAGTAGGTTTCACTACTATTTCATAGTAAGGATCTGAAAGTGTTCTTTCCTAAATCAACAGGAGTACGCTCTAGAAGGGGAGATAATACCAAGCTACATACCGCAGATTCCACTAACTCAGTATCATACCAAGACTCTCCTAGATAAGACCATTGCATTTTTCTAACACTGGCTATAAGATTATGTAGCCTAAGTGCATCATGATCTACTGGAAAAACTGGTCCAAGTTCACTTCACAGTATGCTAAGATTAGCTGGTCTTCCACTAACGCAAAATACAGTATGAAAGTAACAAGAATCCAAATGATGCTGATAAGACTATCTAGATTACTCATTTCGTTGTTTTCGTGGAACCTCACTTCATCAAAAGCATTACAAATCAGCATGGAGTGGCCTACTAATTTTCCGTGTACCTTTAACTGAGTCTGACAGCCATTATGTGGAGGAAGCCTCTGAATTGGGTTTGCATGCACACATGCTTGGTGTGATGTTTCTAGGTGTGCATATGGCTAGATGTGTCTGTGCAACAAATTCCTGGACTGATATAGACTGTGTGTCCAGGAGCAAATGAGGTGTATGAGTTGCATGCAAGTACTTGCATTATTACATCCACATACATGAACACAGGTGGCAGACTAATGGATTTTGAGAGGGTAAACAATCTTTGCCTTTTAGCAGAAAGTAGTATGCTTCTTATGTGGTGTCACGGTAGTGGAGGAACAGAAGGTATATAGAGTTGAGAAAGAAAAACCAAAACCAGTAAAAATTAAAGAGGTTTTATGATCTGTGGATTATTCTGCAGGATTTAAAATAGACATTTTGAATAGCGTATATGATTTCTGTGCAGAGTTTAACCACATGATCTCTGCCTTTGGATACAGGAAAGTCATACCCTACTAAGGTTACAGAAATAGTCATGTTTCCAAAAGCATTAAAAGACATCATATTAAAATTCTTTCTGAATAGTGATATATGCATTGATTTTATCCCAAACCTCTATAATCAGTTCTATAATTATTTAGGTTTGTCACAAAACAGAAATATTAGGGCCATCTCCCTACAGAAAACAACAAATAGAAACACTAGCAGTATATTTCTCTGAAGGGATTTGTAGTAACCATGGACTTCTTAGTTCTACTGTCATTTTAACACATGTATGTGTAATGCAGTCCTGGACAATATGAGAACAATTGTCTCTGCTTTTACTCAGAGGCTATCAGGCCTTTATGACCTGTTGTTCTTAAGAAAAAACCTTCGGACTAACATACTTCCACAAAACATTCAGTGGAGATCACTGAATGCTGTCATGGGCCTGCCAGATAAGTTAGGTGTATCTCTTGATCCTTTTATCCTTCCTTTTAAAAATACTTACGGTTTTCATTTCAGAAGGCAAAAGACAATTTGAAATTCTCTCCAGATGTCAAGGCCTTTTGTTGCTTTCTTTCCGTCTTCCAGACGCATGTTCCGAATAGAAGAAAATAGAGACAAAAATAAGAGAGAGAGAGGGGAAAAAAAAAAAAGGATATATGAGGGATATAAATTAAAAACCCTTATAAAAAAAAACCCTTGTGAAGTGAAAGGTGGCTGGAGGGAATGCGCAAGAATAGTCAGTTACTGCTGGCATATTTAAAGGCTTTGAAGGTTTTTCACATCTAGCTCAGTGAGAATGGTTAACAACAGCTTTGCCTCACACTAAGGTTTTATGGGATTAATGAAACCTGCAGTTTCTATTATTGCCAAAGTAGCTGCAAAACCTTGACACTTGTCCATACATGGTAGAGAGTAAATCTAGAGTACAGCAAAAATAACTGGCTACTTTCCCTTTCCATTTTTGTGAGCATCTCTATTTCTAATAAGGAAATGGATTTCTACTGACACTGTTTAAAATGAAAGTTGTTTGGGTTTTTAAACAGCCATAGATTTCTGGCTTGCATCAAACCATGTAGGAAAGAAGATTTTGGAGATTACATGATCTGACTTACCTGAAGATGGTTTATCTCCAGAAGAAGTCTGGTGTAAACAGAAAAAAAGTAACCTTCTCCTACTTGGTCATCCTATTTCAATCATTTGCAATCCACATCTCAGAGCCATCTGCAAATAATAGATCCAGCTACAGGATCTGTTTACACATGAACTCAAGAGCCATAACAGCAAAATGTGCTGCAATCTGATACGACACGCAGTCTCTCACAAAATCTTGCAAGCCAGCATGCAATAAGTTTTTGCTTCACTCTCATAAAGACGAGAAAGAAACATTAAAAAACTGAGAGCTTCTGTTCTATTATCATCTTTAATTGTAACCTGGCTCTATTTCTCCCACACACATATGAAATACTTTTTAATTACAAGATTTAAAGTAATATTATAGATTAGAAGTATTTAACATTATGATTGTATCCCTCACAACAAATGTGAATGTAAAAATATACTACTTTTTAATACAGGTGTCTCTTTCACTCTCTAAAGACCAATTTAAAGATTCACAAGGTTGAGGAGGTTGACAGGATAGATGCTCAGATAAGCAGAATTTTTGTAGAAAATTTGTGGCAGGTTGTGGATAGTTTTTTAGGAAAAGGAAAGAATTTAAAGGAAAGAGTGTCATAATCTAAGTAATATAGTAATAAGTAATAAGAATTACTAGTCTATAATGTTAAAAAAATACCTACTTCAAACATACTCATTTTTATGAATGACACAAGCTAGTTAATTTTATTCACTATGAACACTGGTGTCTATGAGGTAGGATAGTATTGATATATTTCACAGAATCATAGAATAGTTAGGGTTGGAAAGGACCTTAAGATCACCTAGTTCCAACCCCCCTGCCATGGGCACGAACACCTCACACTAAACCATCTCACCCAAGGCTTCGTCCAACTTGGCCTTGAACACTGACAGGGATGGAACATTCACAACCTCCCTGGGCAACCTATTCCAGTGCCTCGCCACTCTAACAGGAAAGAATTTCCTTATTATATCCAATCTAAACTTCCCCTGTTTAAGTTTGAACCCATTACCCCTTGTCCTGTCACTACAGTCCCTAATGAAGAGTCCCTCCCCAGCATCCCGATAGGTCCCCTTCAGATACTGGAAGGCTGATATGAGGTCTCCATGCAGCCTTCTCCAGGCTGAACAGCCCCAACTTTCTCAGCCGATCTTCATATGGGAGGTGCTCCAGTCCCCTGATCATTCTTGTGGCCCTCCTCTGGACTTGTTCCAACAGTTCCGTGTTCTTTTTATAGTGAGGACACCAGAACTGCACACAATACTCCAAGTGAGGTCTCACAGGAGCAGAGTAGAGGGGCAGGATCACCTCCTTCGACCTGCTGGTCACGCTCCTTTGGTGCAGCCCAGGATATGGTTGGCTTTCTGGGCTGCAAGCGCACACCGAAGCCGGCTCCGACCTAGGTGTAGGACCTTGCACTTGGCATGGTTAAACTTCATGAGGTTGGCATCAGCCCACCTCACAAGCGTGTCAAGGTCCCTCTGGATGGCATTCCTTCCCTCCAGCATATCAGCTGAACCACACAGCTTGGTGTCATTGGCAAACTTGCTGAGGGTGCACTCAATCCCACTGTCCATGTCAGCGACGAAAATGTTAAACAAGACCAGTCCCAGCACAGATCCCTGAGGGACACCCCTCATTACTGGTCTCCAGCCGAACACTGAGTCATTGACCACAACTCTGTGTGCTGCCATCCAGCCAGTTCTTTATCCACCTATCAAATTGATGTCTTTCTAATTTAGAGACAAGAATGTTGTGTGGGACAGTGTCGAAAGCTTTATATAAGTTCAGGTAGATGACATCAACTGCTCTACCCCTGTCCATCAGTTCTGCAGCCCCATCATAGAAGGCCACCAAATCGGGCAGGCAGGATTTCCCCTTAGTAAAGCCATGCTGGCTGTCACCAATCACCCTGTTGTTTTTCATGTGCCTTAACATGCCTTCCAGGAGAATCTGCTCCAATATTTTGCCAGGCACAGAGAGGAGACTGACTGGTCTGTAATTCCCTGGGTCATCCATTTTCCCCTTCTTGAAAATGGGGGTTATATTTCCCTTTTTCCAGTTGTCGGGAACTTCACCTGACTGCCATGATTTTTCAAATATGATTGCCAGTGTCTTAGCAACTTCATTTGCCAGCTCCTTCAGGACCCACGGATGGATTTCATCAGGACCCATGGACTGGTGCACATTCAGATTTTTAAGATGGTCTTGAACCAGTTCCTCTCCTACAGTGGGCCCAAGGTCTTCATTCTCACAGTCCCTGTGTCTGCATTCCAAGACTTGGGTGGTGCGGTCAGAGCCTTTGCCAGTGAAGACCGAGGTAAAGAAGTCATTCAGAACCTCAGCCTTCTCCAAATCCTGTGCAGCTAGTTCTCCTGAGAGCTTCCTGAGGGCGCCTATGTTGCCCCTAGTCTATTTTTTATTTTTTATTTGCTACGTACCTACGCACAGGTATAAAGCCAAACACACTTGAAATATGCACGACAGGGAATATTTGCCCCAAGATTTGAAGCTGGAGCCAAAATAGAAAAGCTATCAGGAGAAAGTGCTGCAAGGACTGTGCTGCACTCCCTGCTATTGAGTTGTAGTTGTGTTTTGGGGTAATATTTTTTTTCTCAAAGAACATTGTAACAATATCAAAGCCTTCATTCCTTGGGAAGAGCTGTGTTTGAAGTAGCTCAAATAATAACTTTATAATCCACTTCAAAAAAAACTAAAGTAAAATACATAAATGACAATGAAAAAGCATAAAGACATCAGGGATGGACATGCGTAGGCTGCCGGACAGTGCAGTGTCTCCCACGTCTCCAAGTTTAATGAGCACACTTCACTGGATGGCACTAATGAAAGATCTGTAGAAACCAGATGTAGATGATGTAGATGATGATCCCTTCATCTCTTCCTGTCTGTGAAAAATCTATGGTTATTGTAACAAGTCACACAGTCTATCTGACGTTATTGCTCTTAGTCATGAAGCTACACTGTGTCAGCCCTTTATAATGACTAGGCACTTCCGATAACGGCAATGTCATGACATTTCCATGATGACTTTGGCCTCAGCTTTGTAAATCCCACAAGATCAGGTTACAGACTGAGGACTTAGGAAATGAGTAAGAAAGCACTAAAGAAGAAAAGCTGTGATTGCATGCAAATATATTCATTAGAAAAGAGATTGAGCAGAAATGTACCTTCAATATTTTTTAATGAATTTTTAAACATACAAATGTGCTGCAGGTGTGCAATTTAATGTATTTGACCTTTTAAGGAGTGGTTAGCAATGCTTGCTACCAAAAAGTTTTCTTGACTATATAGATTTTTCTATTTCTTTTTAAAAATATTTACTTCAACCTTTTCAGTAGTTCAAATTTTTGTTAGAATTTATTTCCTCCTAATTTATATTACTGGATGTCCAATATAGCTATCATTTGTAAGTATTTTAGGTATAAGAGAATCCGATCAGATACCCTGAGACAGCTGACAGCCCCTGCACAGAGCTTATGATGGGCTCTGTCTGCTATATATGTCTGTATGTATTTACACATATTTTACACAGCACAGAATACATAGTCATTTTTTTCCCCAAAGAAAACATTTTAGCTTTAAGAAGCAGGTGAATGCATTTTACTAAACCAATTTCAAGTGTCTTCAGAAAATCTATATCAATATTAATTTCTAGCCTGGGTTCAGTAAATATGAAGGATTTTATTAAAATATCTTCAAAATGTGGAAGATTGGGAAAATAGTTCTGATGAAATACTAGACAAGGCTTAAGGTTCCAAATTTTCTGAGTCAGAAGATGCCCAATATGCATACATCTTATCCCTTCAGCATTTTTTTTTATTTTATTTATTTATTAGGTTTAGAGACAATAACAAACACATGAAGAAAAAAAATGTGTTAAGTTTTGGAATCAGCAAGAGAAACTCCTGACATGGAATACTTCCTTAAAGACAGTTAACTAAAGGTCACATCGTTTCAGTACCACTTCTATTCCGTTATGAAATTAAGAATTTTGAGCAGCAATATGCAATCCTCCCTCTTATAAATGCACAACTAAAAGCGAGGTCTTCCCAGAGAATCACAATATCAGCACTAACATTTGCCCACACTTTTGGTTTCAACTAATACCTACCCAAAAAAAAAATATTTCTACTCATCTTTTCCTCTCCATTTAATCATTATGTACATATCAGAAATTATTTTACCAAAGTGTATGTCCCGTCATGAGGAAAAACATGCCTTCAAGAAAATACACTTCTTCTTCTAAAGCACAGGACAAAATCCCCATTTGCCATTTTGAGATACTATCCGTTACTAAAATCAAACACTTCATGCTAAACCAGAACATTTACCACAACACTTGGAAATACCTACCTCTTGAAATGCGCTCAAAATCTCTGTGCACACTTCAGTGCTCTTTTCAATATATTTGCAATTAAAAAAAAAAAAATCCTCTTACTTTTACAGACTCTAGTTCCACAAAGCACTTAAGGAAATGTTTTTCCAGTGATGCATTTATCCATAGAATTAAAAATATGCAAATATTTAAACCAGGTTCCTATTTCTCCTATTCTGCACTTGTTAGCAGGAAAAAATGCCGCCTTCTGATGACAATTTTACTATTTACTACCTTTTATTAAAAGTGTGTCACACAAATGTAATACTTAAAATAAAACCAATAATTACCAAGTCCACTAGTAAGTTTCACTGTGGCATGCCTACCCTAAGAAAATCCTTGGACCTCATTCTACTTTATCCTGAAGAATGATCAGCTGAAATCAGAATCTTGAGGCGGATAACTTCCTGATTGTAGCAGGACATGGTCAAGTGAAATAAATCAAAGATAAAAGCAAATGTATGGGGAAATAAGCAAAAAAATCTGTTTAAATCACTAGGTCTTCAGCATTCGGATTTGTGATGTTCATATGCCTCAGAATCAAGCATGCTTTTTTCTTCTGTAGTTAAGACTGTAAATGTATCTTATAGGTCAAAGTGGGCAAATTCTTGTATGCTTGTAATACTCCATTTGGACTGGATTGTAACTTACAGCTTTGGAAATAAGGCAAATTATGGCCATGTATGTAATTCCATCATCCCAGAAGAATAATATACTGGATATACAGAAGTTGTCACAACTGCTCAAAATCTTGAACTGTATAACAATATTCCTAGGAATCTATTCTAAAGATTTTTTTTTTTTTTTTTTTTGTAGGGTGGAGATCTCCCTTATTTATCTTCACATTTAAAATCTCTAGCTTTCAAGGTCTGAAAACTAGATTAAATATATAGGATAAATAATAGCAGCCATACGACATGAAATGATGAACCAGCAGAGGATGACTCTGCTACTTCACATTTATACAAAAAGTTTAGTAGGGTATCTTTGTCTTAGCAGATGTCAGATCATAATCATCCAACCTTCACTAGTCAGACATATCTGGTATCAAGTATCAAGCCAGGATAGCCACTACAACAAGATCTCTGGATAATTCACCTGAAGTGCCATAATGCAGTTATGTGTGAACCAGATAAAATTTATACAGCCAAGTTATTTGGTAATACACAGATACAGCATTAGTGAACACAGAGCCACAAGCTTCAAGCCACCTCAAGTATCATAGCACAAATATATACTAACTAGCTTTTACTTCATTCTTTGTGCAAATTCCCCTGAGTTTTTTGCTACTATCAGCCCGAATTCTACTTGGGGTTCACACTTAATATTCCATGGTGTACTTGGGCATATGTCATCATAGTGACAATGTTGATAAATGACTTTTCAAACATGTTCTGCCATATTTTTTTTTACGTCTACTTCTGAAATTGCATGAAACCACACTGGTACTTAAACTTCAACTGAAAACCTCCCTAAGATGTTGTGGGGCTTTTTTTTCTCCATATGGAATAATTTTCCCTTATGTTCTTATCTATTTTTTACCAGCCTTCATGCAGAGATCACACTAAGAAAGTCTTCAACTTCCTTTTTGCTAGTTTGGCTGAGAAAAATTCTTTGGCTGAGAAAGAATGCTTTTTAAACTCTCCTGTTTCCTATATGAAGAAGATGGAGAGGAAAAGACCTTGTTTTACAGAATCCCAGAAAATCACTTGACTTTTGCACAGAATTTTCATGGAGAAGGAAGTAATCAGAAAAGACAAAATATTGTCCTTATTTATAAAAGAAAGTTAATATGTGGACCTATGTATTTCTGATTATTGTAACTTTTCCCCTCCTTTCATTTCTCTCACCTTTGTTTTCTTTTAGGCACAAGTAGGAAATGGCGGCGATCATTTAAAGTGCAGGTCCAGGAATCAGGAATTTTACTTTTTTTTTTTTCCAAAAGACTTCCTGTGCAGCCACAAATAAACATTTTAACCTCTACGTCATTTCTTACACTTGATAAAAGAACTTTACCTTCATGCAGGACTGTGAGAATGAAGACCTTAAGCCCACTCTAGGAGAGGATCAGGTTTGAGGTCATCTGAGGAACCTGAATGTGCACAAGTCCATGGGTCCTGATGAAATCCATCCGTGGGTCCTGAAGGAGCTGGAGAATGAAATTGCTAAGACACTGGCAATCATATTTGAAAAATCATGGCAGTCAGGTGAATCTCCCAACTACTGGGAAAAGGGAAATATAGCCCCCATTTTCAAGAAGGGGAAAATGGATGACCTGGGGAATTACAGACCAGTCAGTCTCACCTCTGTGCCTGTCAAAATCTTGGAGCAGATTCTCCTGGAAGGCATGCTAAGGCACATGAAAAACAACAAGGTGTTTGGTGATAGCCAGCATGGCTTCACTAAGGGTGACCTGCCTGACCGATTTGGTGGCCTTCTATGATGGGGCTACAGAACTGATGGACAGTAGTAGAGCAGTTGATGTCATCTACCTGGACTTGTGTAAAGCATTCGACACTGTCCCACACAACATCTTTGTCTCTAAATTGGAAAGACATCAATTTGATGGATGGACCACTCGGTGGATAAAGAACTGGCTGGATGGCCGCACACAGAGAGTTGTGGTCAATGGCTCAATGTCCGGCTGGAGACCAGTAACGAGTGGTTTCCCTCAGGGATCTGTATTGGGATGGATCCTGTTCAACATTATTGTCACTGACATGAGCAGACAGAGTGTGCCCTCAGCAAGTTTACCAAAGACAGCAACCTGCGCGGTTCGGTTGATACGCTGGAGGGAAGGAATGCCATCCAGAGGGACTTGGACATGTTTTTAGAAGGATTTGGATTATTTTCCTCCCTTTCTCAAAAACTACTTCTGCTGTATCACCCCACACAATAATGTCATTGATGTATTGCAGGTGTTCTGGAGTTAGATAAAAGAACTTGTTCCAGTGCAGTCTGGACCAGTCCATGGCAGATGGTAGGGCTGTGTTTTCACCCCTGGGGCAGTCAGTTCCAAGTGAACTGGACGCCCCTCCTAGTAAAAGCAAACTGCGGCTTGCACTCCACTGCCAAAGGAATATATGAACATCTTCCTTCATTATCTAGTCCCTAATACTGTGTGGCTTATTTTGGCATTGTTACTAACATCTTAAAATGCCAAGAAAAGCAGACTAGTAAATGAAGGATTAAATAGTGGGTTAAGAAGCATTCATTCCTCTTATTCACAGAACTATTCTAATGTTATAAGATACCAGGATTTTTCAAGCTAACCTGTAATCTTATCGAAGAAGATTTTCGAGTGAAGCTGTGTTAAATCAAGATCATGAGGCATGTGAATGTGGTTTAGAAGACAGATGGACTTTTTTATTTCCTGTTCTAGAATTTTGATTGTGGCCCTCTTATAATTTTACTGCCTTCATCAGATTGCCACTTTTCCCTGCTGCATGCATCAACTACTTCATTTACGCAGCAGGACTTCAATATCCAAACAAGATCTAACCTCTAAGCAGAAAAAACTGTTCTAGAAATCATCCTAGAACTTAACAGATGTAGACCACTTGCTACCACTTCTGGTTTATTGCTGAATCATCTCCTTTTATTCCTTCCCAAGGGATACCTTCCATGGTTTAGCCTCTAATATTCTACCATCCTTCTATGTTTATCATTGTGCTTCAGGAATTGTATCCATAGTTATGAAATAATGAAGGATTCAGCTTTACATACTTACCTGTTCCACAAGTATGGAACTAGTTGTCTAAAGGCAAGAAAATTCATTAACACCGTATACCTTATTCATTTTAATAATCTAATTTGGAAAGTCTTTTCAGGGGTAAATGGACCTGAGAAACAAGTGAGAGATTATCCATATTCATACAGATGAGCCTTACACAACAAGAAAACAGGGCCAACCTGCTGAGACTAGTTTGTAGATTACCACAGACCCATCAGATCTGGAAACAAATCCCACCGATTACGTCAGCATATGGTGGAATACCTGCATATGGTGGGAATACCTATCTTTTACGCAGAGTTTTCAAACATAGGAAACAATCTTATTGTTTTATAGAGGTTGGGGGAGGTTTAATCATGACACATTTGTGATTCAACAGTAAAAAAAGTTTTTCCTCTTTAATTGTTGCACATCACTGTTTTTTAATATAAATGCTGCCCCATTTCTCTAAATATTTCTTAAACTGAGAATCAGTTATATCATGACTTGAGCTGTATAATGTTTTTCTCAACTGTATGGAGAGATACACTCAGAATGTCATATCTATAATTTTACAGAGAGAGACCTGTCTTCTCAGGAGCCTTTGTTCCATTTTTCTGGATAAATTTCAGTATAACTTATGCAGTTTATAATATATTTATGCTGTTTATAATATTATAAATAATATACTGTGAATAACAGTACAACACTGTGGACATTGTAAAATATTGTTTTCCTCCCAGATAGCCAGAATTTTACTATAAGCCTGCTTGGGTGCCTGAAGAAACAAGTAAGCATGAGAAGACAGTTATGGAGAAGGGAACAGCAGGCTAGAAACATTGGGAATACCTGTCTTAGGTACAACTGCAGCTTTCTAGGATCAATGGCATTTGCACCTCATTCAGGACAAAAATTTGGCACTCTCTTCATCTAATCATTAGAATCCCACAGCTGAACTTGTTAATGAAATACTCTCTCAGTTAAAAATAAAAAAAAAACCCAAAAATACTGAATATGAATGTGGAAGAAAGGCAATTTGATGTTTGTAATTATCGAGGCAAACTCCATGACCTGCTGAATGTATGCAAAATGGACCCTGGATGGTGTATATAAAACTGGCATGTGCAGAGAATAAGAGCAAGTATTGAGACTTCTTTCTGGTAGAGCAAGTCATCATACAGGATCTCTACCATGAGCAATAAGGAGGCTTCACTGAAAGGTAAGACTTCTGTAATTCACTTGGTGATAACTTTTTTATTTCTTAAATTTAGATTGAATTAGGAAGTAACTGAAATGTAACAGCTCTAGAAACTGAGGTCTTCCAGTGAAACATCATAGAATCATAGAATCAATCATAGAATAGTTAGGGTTGGAAAGGACCTTAAAGACCATCTAATTCCAACCCCCCTGTAACACTAACATGTCTCCATCTCAAATATTTAGTGTCCAAACCTTGGAATTAGAAAGCAGCTTGATCTGTTTTTGGCTTAATTTGTTTATCCTAAAATTACATTTGCGTTGGACAAAGATAATTGGCTTGAGAAATGTGACACTTCCACATGAAAGACTGGATTCAGATTGCTTTGCTACACCATTCAGAAGGTAATGACTAGAAGTCATTATCCAAAAGTCTAGAAGTGATATAGTAATTTTGAAGTGAAAGTTTTTCCAACTACTTTTAACTTCCTGGGCCAACAAGTCTCAGGCTTTCTCATTCACAAAATTGTTCCCCAACGAACTTTCCTAACTGCAGCATGAGGCAGCATGTATCCTGTTCATGGGAGAGGAGGAAGAGTTACTTCAATATTGTGTAAATGCACTTTTCTTGAATTTAAAGCTAGAAAGAAACCTATCAGAGGATAACATTGGTGACAGCTCTGCTACCTGATTTGTGGAGCATTTCATTTAGCATTTAAGACAAGTCTAGGGGATGCATATAGGTGGCAGACCAATTTCCAGAACTAAAACTGTCAGAGTACAGAACAGTGTTCTTTAAATAAGTTCATTCATTTACCAATGTGCTTTTCATTTTTCCATTGTTTTTCTGCATATTTTATTTCACTGAATAAAAGACTTGTTTCTTAAGTTAAGGTTAAAAATTTTAAACAGAGGGGGTTTTGTGGTTTAGATAATAAAACCTCCTCTATATCAGTTTCAGAAGCTCAGGAGAAAAGTCAAAAGTTCTCCCTGGTTCCTTAGCAGTAAGCAGTTTAGGGTTAAACTCTAACCAGCAAAGCAGCACAGCTGCTAGAAATCTTCTGAAGGAGCTCCCAGGACAACCAAAACCTTAAGAGAGTGACCTAACCACCCTCCCACAAAACTAATTTAAGCTCCAAATGTCTGCAATGAAGGAAAGGACATGTGGGAGAAGGGGGGGCGGGAACAAAAAGGAGAAAACAAGCAAACAAAACAACCAAACCAATCCATTTTCCAAACTTATATATGTGTGCAAATATAATTATGTATCTATGTTTACACTGTGAAGAACTTTGATTTGTTGCTTCTCCCATTTATCGCTATGTAATAAAGTCAGGCATAATAGTAAGAGATTTTGGAATACATGTACACTGCAACACGAGTTATCCTGTCTCCTCAAAGCTCTGCTGTACAGTCAGGATAACAATGGGGGGAAAGGATAACAGAATTACAGTGCTTTCCTCCTCCATTAATTTTCAGCAGCCAGTACAGGGGCTACTCTGAGCTACATGACAGCACAGCCAAAATCACCCTGCTTCTGGCTCTGACAGCTACTTCTAAGTGCACATACAAATCAGTATGATTCCATTTTTGTTTGTTTTAAATGTGAACAGGTTTATTGCTGGCAGCCCTTCTGGTGTCCAACATGCTCCTGACAAAAGAAGGAGTGACTTCCTTACCAATCTGCCCCAATGGATCTGTCAATTGCCAAGTTTCCCTCGAGGAACTTTTTGACCGAGCAGTTAAACTCTCACACTACATACATTTCCTCTCTTCAGAAATGTTCAATGAATTTGTAAGTACTCTGCCTTTTCCTGAGAGCAAGAAAATAGCATAAATAGATTCAATAATTTTTAAGCACAAACATATGTTAGCACATAAAATAATTCAATTAGTAAACAAACATGACTGCTGCACAGACAGTGATAATCCCAGTGGTGACCAAATCTGTGTATAATGCTAACCATTGCTAAGAATTCCAGCAGTCCTATTAAAAGATACCATTTTCCCATCATTCTTTATCTGTGAGACAAGGTAGTGTTTGCTGGGTACCAGTTTCACACTAAAGACTCACCAGAAACTTTGGACCTTTACAGCATAAAAGCAGAGATAAGAACAATGGAACAACAATTAGTTAATACAATGTTTGAAATTAAACTTTTTTTACTTATCTGTTTCAATAACGCCTGTGCTTGCTGATCTGCAGGATGAACGCTATGCTCAGGGCAGAGGTTTTATTACAAAAGCTGTTAATGGCTGCCACACTTCCTCCTTAACCACCCCTGAAGATAAGGAGCAGGCTCAGCAGATTCATGTAAGTCCCATTTCTAATGTCATTCAGCATGAGATAGATCAGGGGCAGTGAGAGAAGCGGGAGGGCTAAGGAATAGAGGCAGCATACAGAAAGAGAGGGAAATCAGCTCAACTGGAGCAAAAAGCCAGGAAGAAGAAAGCACCAAAAAGCCAAGAAAAATTTATTTAACATTTGCTGATACTGAGTTACAAACTATATAGAATATGTAAGTACTGGTAACTTTCATCTTCCCTTCTGTTTCCTGCATATTACAATCAGTCATTGCATCTCATTTCCAATTACAATACGAAGCAATGGAGCAATGCCTGTTACCGTGCTTATACCGTACTGAGAACACTACAATCCTTTAACATTATCATAAAACACTTTATAGACAATTATTATATTAACAAACATAAAAATACATTTGCTGTATAGTGAATACTGTATGTAGTCAGAGGTAAACAGTTTTCCAATAACTGAAAACACTGATATTACTAAGCAAATGCTAAAAAGATATCTTTGATATTACCAGTAAGAAAAAGTGATCATATCATCATCCAAATACAAAGACTTTAGTGTGAAATACTACAATACTTGTAAAGAGAAACATGCTATATATGTCAAATTAATAATTATAAACTTAAGATGAAGATAGTCTTGCTCAGCCTGTGCTCACAGGTACAAATGGAAAATACTCTAGAGAAAAAAATAAACACAAGTGTATGAATGGGTATGTACCAGTGAGAAATCTTTACCAAGTTCATGGTGATGATATCCCTGCAATCTCCAGTATCACCATCCTCTCAGTATGTCATTCTGAAATTCTATTTGGAGCAATAGAATTCAGAGCCCTGGGTATGTAAGAGATCTGGTAGTGTTCAGGTCCAGTAGATCTAGCAAAGAAAAGTTTGAATACTACAGTGATCATAAGCATTATGAATGTTTATTGCCCAGAAAAAAGGACAAATTTAAAAGCAAGAAAGATATTGCTGGGAGCACCATTGTTCAAAGGGGAGGACAGATGAGTTACGTAGAGGCAATAAAAGCTATTTAGTGGTCTACCATAACGTTAACCATCCATCCACTTAGTACTAGACTTAAGAGCAAACAAACAAAAATAATTATTGGATTTTAAAGTGCTCATCAACATCAGACAAGAAGCTCTGTTTTGGGTTTGTTTTTTTTTTTTTTTTCAGATTTGTGTTTGCTAGTTTTTAATGTAGAGGATGTTTAATGATATTTTCCATCATAGTATTGCAGCTACTTGTGTTAATGTTTTAAAACAGGATGACAGCAATGATAAACTTCAAAAATGCAATTGCATGGAAGTATCTAAGACAGGACTATAGGGCACAATCAGCTGTAGGTCCTGGAATAAATTGCAGAAATCACTATGTCTGCGGACAATGGTTCTAAGTGCCTCCTATGTTGCCAGCATTTAGCCTTCCTATTTTAACTGTTTTTTTCTTAACGTGGGTAAGCAGCATGAAGACCTGCTGAATTTAATACTGGGAGTGCTGCGCTCCTGGAATGATCCCCTGATCCATCTGGCCTCTGAAGTACAAAGAATCAAAGAAGCTCCAGATACTATCCTCTGGAAGGCTGTAGAGATTGAAGAGCAAAACAAGCGGCTTCTAGAAGGAATGGAGAAAATAGTAGGGAGGGTAAGTGTTAGGTCCTTAACATCCTTCCACTCTGTTGCTGTAAGGAAGACTCATGTAGTGATAGGCCCTCCCTACCTGGAATTGGATAGGAAACAGACAATGTTTAGGAAAAAATGTGAGCCAGCACAGCTGAATTTGAGAACTTTTCAGCTTTCTTCTTTCAGCTTTCTTTTCTGCTGCTATCTAGTAATTTCTAAAGAGACAATGTGATCTGACTGGCTTAGCAGTGTATTCTTAGTCCTGCTTCAAGAGAAGGTGTAACCATTAACACTGGTAATTGCCATTCAATCTTTGACTATTTAGAATTTGTAATCCTGATTCTTTTAAGGATGCGTGTGTTTTTTTCATATGTACCTTTTATGTTTTAGCATGTTTATACACACCTGTATACATACAAGTATTGCATAGAGTTTCCAGAAGCAGATGCTGAGGTTAAAACTTTTCTGGAAGTCTGGGCTATTGCAAAGTTGTGGCATACAACAAAGTTAACTGTGGTATCTCATTTCTCTTTTCCCACCATATTGGCTCCTCTGAACTCTGGCTATGACTTGGTTCCCCCCACACTTGTAAGGTTAGAAAGCAAGGCTGTTTTCTGACAAAACCCATACTCGAATACCCCTTGTTATCAGTAATTGATTGAAAGCTTTACTGAATAAAATCAGCTCTAGCATGTTTATTTTTTAAAGGGGCCTCTGTTAGTCCCTGAATATATCATTCTGTCAGTGAGCTAGATGTTAACAAGGGGTTCTGATTTTACTGGCTTTTACTTAGGCTCTGAACATTTGAACAGCATTAAGAGTGCTACCATCACTGTATCCATCACTTTCCATCACTCATGGTCTCTTTCTTTCACTTAGGTGTCTCTTTACTCAGAAATCTTAGCCCATCCAGGCCACAAATGCATTTATCAGTGTAATCAAATACATCTCTGCCCCATATCCACGAGTAAAAAGGGTGCAGGCAAGGATCCAAGATAACAGTTGAAGTCAGGTGCTAATACAGTTACACTGTCATCACCTTCTCATTCACGTTATTTACAGAAGGAGATTGAAGACAAGGCTGGCAAATTCATTAGTGTCAAACCACATTTTGGAGTGATAGTAGGTCTCCTTTTTTTTTTTTTTTTTTTTTTTTGCCTGTTGCTTAAACAGAGTGATAGAGGCTCCACAGATATTCTCTTATGTGCTTTTACAAAGTACAGCTGGTGGGGAATAAGGAAGATACACAAGCACCGATAGCCACAGACATCCTTCCAGCTATGAAATATGAAAGGCAGATTTTTCTGATATGAAAAAAATCAACTATTGCTTCTTTCAAGGAGACCTAAACCAATCTTTACCCCAGATACTGACTTACTACATGAGGTCCTACACATAGCTCTCTAATATTGGATGTCACTGTATCACTTAGCTTTTTCGTAGAATCTGAAGTACAGTACATCTGGAGATGTACTGTTGAGACATTTGTCTGGTAACGTGCTCCTGCAGCTACCTGTATCACAGAGAAATCACCTAAGACATGGGTCGAGATAAATCTGGAGATACACAGAAAGAGGTTTAGGAACAAGTGTTAACAAAGATTTCAAGGTGTAAGGAACCAAAAAGAGATGTCACTGACGAGTCCATGCATGAAGAGAGGTTTGATTTCTTTGCAGATTCCTCTGGACATTGGTTAACACACTACTTCTCTTAAAACACTGTTCATACAGTTAAGCTTTTTACATATTTTAGGGAAATAAACTGGAAAATCTGACAAATTCATTCAAAATCTTCATAAAGATAGAAAACATTTTACAGAATAGTGGGAACCATAACAGGAAACACCTTCCAAGCCATACACTAGCAACTAGCATTCACTAAGGTCAGTATTTTAGATGCTCTGTTCTACATCTAGCCAGATTCACTATCATTTATTACAGTATCTTTTCATGTCTTTAGGTTCATTCTGGTGAGATTGGAAATGAAATTTACTCTCCATGGGAAGGCCTTCCTTCTCTGCAACTCGATGATGAGGACTCCAGACTCTTTGCCTTTTACAACCTGTTGCATTGCCTCCGCCGAGATTCCCACAAAATCGACAACTATCTCAAAGTTCTGAAGTGCCGCCTAATCCATGATAGCAATTGTTAATTGCTCATGGGCCTGATCACTTACCGAAATCATTCATCATGATGTTCTTGTTGCTTTGCCACTTTTCAGTGCAAACTTTATGAAAAGTCACACTTCACCGTATCAGGATCGTCAGTACTTTTCAGGCATGTTAATGTGAATTCTGGCTGCAACAATTAGGATCATTTATCTTGGTGTTTAAAATGCTATAAATACTTGTATGACAAGAATACACTTTTGTGTCTAAACTCCTCACCTAGTAGAATTTCAGTGGTAATCAGATAATGTAGATAAAAATAAAAATGTTATTAAATCCAAAAGTGCATAACACTGGGTGGTATCAGTGAATGAAAA
The DNA here is from genome assembly GCF_033783945.1 of Neopsephotus bourkii. NCBI lineage: Eukaryota > Metazoa > Chordata > Aves > Psittaciformes > Psittacidae > Neopsephotus > Neopsephotus bourkii. Next base: position 3,509,500 of record NW_026900781.1, read on the forward strand.
GTATTTGATATGGTTTATACCTTTAGTGGTATCTTCTCTTTTTGGATCTCAGTCCCCAGTTATTGATGAAAGGACGTCTTACTCCCATTGCTCTTTACTCCCTCTCCAAAAATCAGGGAAAAAAAACCCGGAAGAACACAAATAAGCAGATTAGTCACCTATTGCATGAAACTACCCTACACTATAAGTACGGTCTGAAATCCAGTCTACTTTGATGCTTTTACTTCATACAAAAAACATCTCAGTAGGTGAGAGACATGTAAGAAATCTATCCTGGCTAACATAGGCATTGATTCCTCATGCGGTCCATGGAGAGAGAAGACACATCTGGAATTCAAAGAACAGAGATCAGGTATATCTTCATCTCTTCTGACTATTTGGAAAGGAAGCATTTCCAAAAGAAAGTTCATTATGTTTGAGGTGACTATCTGAGGGCAAAGGATTTAAGTAAGTCACAAAAGGAACTGCTGTGCCTTTATGTCATATCCACCTACCCATCCCATTCCTCAGAAGTGTGGTGGTTGCAGTTGCTCAGAAAACTTTCAAGCTACAAAAAGGTACTAGCTGAGCTAAGGTGTCTGCTGTCTTAATTCACAGTGTCTTTGGGTTTAGTCACACAAAGTTTTTAGGGCACCCATTTCAAAACATTACAGCCAAACACTGGAAAATAGGAAAAATCAAAACAATTGAAAAATTAAAAAAAAAATAAATAATCTGGCTTGCAATCACATAGCAAATAAGCTAAAAAACAGCTGGAGTCATTGCCCATATCTATATTCTGTCTTTGTAAGCTATAAACAAACTCAACCTTGGCTTCATCACACAGCTTCAGCAAAGAGGAGCTTAAATTCAAATTACCTCCTAATGGGTCTCACTTCCCACTAAACAAGCCTGCTGCATTGCTCCAGAATTAAGCCAGTTTATAGGAAGAGTGAAACACCAGAGAAGATGGGTTTGAGGGCTTAAACTGCTCATTACCACAACAAAATAAGCACAACCATGATGGGTATTTATGTAAGGGATTAGGTAACTCAAAGGTCTAATTTTAGCCATCTCTAGAAGGATGTAATGATACTTGCATTTCTAATTATGTGTGTATATATATATATATAATGGCCTTTAAATCTCTTTGTTTTCAATTATTGACTGCCTCAGGCTTTATCTGGATAAGTATATACTAAGCTCATTTTTAATATATATAAAATTACCTGTACAGCAAACAAATTTCTTGTTGGGCAGTCATAACTGACATCTTTCATAAGGCCTGAAATGTACAAATCTTCAGGCATATGCAACAGCAACTTAGCAATACACAGCTGTGTAACATCACAGTCAAGGAAGAAAATAGACAAAATTTGCCAGACAAAACTCAAGTGCTCAAACTAGAATTTAATATGATCATAATATTCTATTTTCTGTTATCATGCCAATGGGAATAAAAAAAAAGGCATTTTAAAAACTAAAAGAAAAAAATCCTTTGTAATTATCACAAGTGCTTAGAATTACAGTGTGAGTTCTTATTCAAAAGAAAACACGAATAATGGGACTACTCAGTATTGAGCTAAAAAAATGACTATGTCTCACTGAGTAAACTCCTACCTCAGAATCTCTTTAGAATTCAAAAGCAACTTGATTAATAGGGCAGACATTCACAATTTTACATTTACATGACTAGATCTGAAACAATGACTTTCATTATGTGCTTAAAAATTACAGTGCTAAAACAATTGTTTAAAACTTGCATGCACTGGCTTTATTATAGCCTGGTTTAGTACAATTATGAGGTTTTAATTTCATAAAAAAGATAAAAAAGAATGGCTTTAAAAGATTCTAAACAACTGAAAAGCTATCTGGTTTGCAGCTGTTTAGTTAAAGGGGTATTTAAAAGTGATCTGGTTAATATTCTGAGTCATCACAGCTGTCACAGAGACAGAAAGACGTCAAACCCCACGAGCACATTCAAAGCTACACCTTCATTGTCAAGTTCCCTGGCACAGACAATGCCTTCAGACTCTGAATGTTCAAGCCACAATATAGGCAAATTGGCAATTCTCCTTTTTTTCAGTTCCTCATAGGAAAAATAAATTCTTATCTCACTAATATTTTGTTAATTAGTGCATGCTCATAAGACATAAAAAGTATTGTCTCGCATCCAATAAAAATAGTTACACAACTAATCTCTTATACAGAACTGAATTTAGAACAAGCATGTTCTTTCAAAATGAAAGAAACTGATATCAGTAAGAGTTTTCTTCCAAATGTACTAACTTCAGGCTACTTCAGGTTTCTAGCATTTGAAATGCCTGGCTTTCAAATTATTTATTCAGTACAAAAGTTTGCCTTACCTAAGTCTCTGCTGGTTTATTTACTTCTGTTCATTTAAGATTACTTACTTTCAGGAATGGAAAGGAAAGGTCCACCACATGACTGAAATACAGGCTGTTCCCTTTGAAAATAATATTCAAGCTTACATAGATGGCACTAAACTTAAAATCATAGAAACACAGAACCAACTAGGTTGGAAAAGACCTTTAAGGTTGGACCTCAAGTACAGCCTTTACCCCAGAGCTGCCAAGATCACCACTAAACCATATGACTGAGGGCCTCATCTACATGGTTTTTGAACACTTCCAGAGACGGTGAATCTACCACTTCCCTGGGCAGCCTGTTCCAATACCTGATCACCCTTTCTGTGAAAAAAATTTCTAATATCCAATCTAAACCTCCCGTGGCACAGCTTGAGGCTGTTACCTCTTGTTCTGTCACTTCTTACTTGGGAGAAGAGACCAACGCACACCTGGAAATTACTTTGGTAAATCTTGAAGACTGAAGCTGAGACTCAATGTTCTATTCAATTGAAATTTAAGACCAAATATCCATAGGTTTATGCTATGTGTAAAAAAGAAGTTTTAAACTACTTTTAGAACATATCTTTTTTAAGATCCTTATGCTCGTATCCATTTTCAGGAACGAAGCTACATTCAAAGAAGCATCACCCTTGGAAAACAGTAAGTATGTCAGCCACTGTTTTCCAGTATTTTTTTCCAAAAAAAATATCAATGACTATCAGATAACATTTCATGAACATCTACTATCATTGGGATTTTAAATATTTATTTAGATATCTTCTCCCATAATTGAACTTTTTAAAAATGCAGATTTTGTCAAAGTGATTTCTCATTTCTTTTCATGCATTCAACTATGAGAAGGAAATTAAAACAGATGAGTAGTAGTGTCTAATGTCCTCTGAAGCGTACCTTTTTTCCACACAGGTGAAAGCAACACATACTGTCCTTATCTTTGGTGAAAAGAAGGGTTCAGAGAGTCCTTCTATTTTTTTTGATTTTTTAATTTTTTTTTTTTTTTTAAGGTCCCATGTACAGATTCTATGGAACAGAAAGAAAATACAATTCCATTTTAAAGGAAAACACAAAGCCTATGTTTTAATCAATAATTGTATTGTGCATTGAAGGAAAACCCCACTGCTTACTTTGTCACTGATTCTCTTTCATGCCATCATGTCTATTCTCTTTTAATTATCCAAGAAGCACTAGAATCTCACACTAACATCCTGCTTATTGTGGGAAGAATGAGTTGTCATGGCATACCGCCTTCTAATTCATGTGTCCAAAAGAGAACTGCATGATATAATCACTTTTTCTTCCTTTCATTATGAAGGAGTTCTGAAATTCTTTGAGTGGTAACATTTTATTGGCCAGTTATCATAGAATCATAGAATCACCTAGGTTGGAAAAGACTTTTGAGATCATCAAATCCAACCATATCTTACTTTTCTTCCCCTGTACACATTGCGAGTGTAAAAAAGCTGAGAGAAAGGAGGTGATAGAAAGGCTTTCAGGGACACAGAAACACTCACTCTCTGGCTCAAGAAGTACTAATATATAGGTATTTACTACTGACACTGGTCCCACTAAAAGTCTTAAGGACATGTCTCAGTCAAAGCCCTTAACCGGAAATGCCTAAATTTTACCCTTTAAAAAATTATCACATAGACGCCAGTGAAATTTTGTTAAAGAACACCTTTACAACAAACAGTTATTTACATTTTATCCAGTCTGCTATCAGAAAGTGCTTTGCCAAGTATAAAAAAGGAATGGTATTTACTGACAATATGTAAGAGTAGTAGTCCCTCAAAAACATTTTTCCTGTCAAACATCACCACACTAATAAAAAAGGAACACTTTTCCCTTTTTAATAAATGGTTCATTATGCTGAAGACTTCAGATCACTTATTAATTCACGAGTGACAGTTTGAGTCATCAAATATGCTAATTTGTGCACTAAATAACTAATTATAAAAATATTCCCTTTTACTGATGGAGTTCTTTCACCAATCAAGCTGACTACCTCTCTCCAGCTTTCAGTGTCAAATAAGTCAAAAGTTAGTGAAGAATGCTACAGCTTTTATACTATTATCAGAAAAACTAGAACCACATTTATCAACCAAGGCACTGTTACTGTACACTAACAATAAACAAAAAAGGGGTTTCTTCCCAGCTCTGTTTGCTTAGAATTCAAACAAGTAGAGACTGGAAGTATGCAAAGTGTGGTATATAACATAGCCTCTCCCTCTGTCATTTCCCTCTATCACTAATTAGAAATAATTCCTGAAAAATATATAGATATTGCTGTGCTTACCTTTACTGACTTCATGTTAGAAAGCATTGTGCATGGTTTGCATGATTAGGTCAATAATCATCCATGACAATAGGCCCTTTCTTTAGGCAGATTATTGAAATAACAATAATCTTCCCAGGAGCCATTCTTGAGAGATTTCCAGCCTGATTTCATGGACAAAAATAGTTCATATTGCTCAACCTTTTTCTAAGCCTTTTCATGATTTTCCAAGACTAACTAAAGCCTCAGAACCTTTTGGATGTTCCAACATTCTGGACCTACAGCACATGTACTACAACTTAATATAAGAAAACCTACTTAATTAATTTGATTTGTATGGTATCTTCATAAGACCCACACAACAGAGACCATGGGTCCTCATGTCAAAGCTAATGCAATAAGCAGCTCAGCAATTTTTTAAAAGGGCTTTTGTGATATTTACAAGAAAACTGTTCTGTTTCCCTGTTGCATCAAAGTGAGAAAATAAAAAAGATTCTATTCTTTATCATCTTGTACTAGAAAATACTTCATTGCATTAAAAAACTCTCTCATGCTCTCTCAAGGGCCACGTGAAGGAAGAAAGTGCAATGCACAGCCTGAGTTTATTGAGAGATTAGCTTTTGATGGATGGTACCATGAAAAATATAAAGCAAAAGCATCAGGAATGGTTTGCAAGAAATTTAGGATACCCATTTATTTTTATTTTCACTAGAGATTCCATCTAAGTTAAAGTAAGGCTTAGGTGAATACAAGACATGAAGAGATTCACACAAAAACAAATCTTGAAGCTTTTAATACAGTGCTGGATAATAGCACTGTTCTGAAAAAACATGTTTTCTGTCTCCAGACAAGCCCCCTTGTCTATGTCATAATTCACAAAAAAAAAGGAAAAAAAGGCTATTGTTCCAAGAGGAAGAAGGTACCTGTTTAATTATTCATATCTTACACATCACCTCAATATCAAAGCATGGCATACCTGATATAGCCTCTTTATCAAAGGAATTATGAATTCTGTCTTGGCCTAAGTTAAAGGTAATATTATATATCTAGTGTCATGGCATAAATCTTACTGGGGACAAAACAGCAGAGCAAAGCTGTAGAATGATAGTGCTGCTGTCTTGAACATGCAAAACACATTTTGTGCGGATGGTGAAGAAACCACATGCTCTCCCCCAAAGCATGCACTGAACCATAGAATTGTTTAGGCTGGAATGGACCTTTAAAAATCATCTAGTCCAAACCACCAGGAATGGGCTGGGACATGATTCTCTAGGCAAATCATTCAGGTTGCTCAAAACCTTGTCTAACCTGACCTTGAATGCTTGTCATCATGGGCCATCCACAGCTTCACAAGGCAACATGCTCTCTGCAACCTCACTGTAATTTTTTCTTCTTTTTATCAAATATAAACCTATCCTCTTTCAGTTTAAAAATGTTGCCTCTTGTCACTACAGGACAAGACTTCCCCTTTTATATACTGAAAGGCTGCAATAAGGTCCCCCTGGAGCCTTCTCTTCTCCAGGCTGAACAACCCCAACTCTCTCAGCCTTTCCTCATAGGAGAGGTGCTCCAGGCTTTCAAGTATCTTTGTGACCACCCCCTGAACACACTGTAACATGTCCATGTCTTTCTTGTGCTATTTCTTTCAAAGGAAACCCAATTTTAATCATATACTAAACATACCCTTTCCACCACACTGCACATTTTTAAAGAGCTTCCCTTTTTATTATCATCAAACCTATGGAATTTGAAATCCTGATGGAATTGAACCCAAAGTCTGTGTAACTTCTTGAAGCAGCAGTTACAAGGTAGGGTGTTGAAAAATAGAAACATCAAAGTATTAAGCCCGTTTTACTATACTTCCTTGGCCAGAAGAAAAGGCAGCTCTAATGCTGTGTGCCAGCACTGGCCATTGTTCACCCAAGAGCACAAAGCGTAGCCCATCAGGGTTGCCCCTGGGGCCTTAAGTGTGTGCTGGAAGCTGGGGCAGGAGAAGTATTTTTCATCAGGGTACTGATTGCCAGGCACACATATACGTTATTGTAAATAGGGGGGAGGGTGGAAACAACCACAACGTCACTTTGCTTTCTAATTCAGAACATTCAGGGGGTAGCAGATTTTTTGTGGGTTTTGGTGTGAGTTTTTTTCTTTTTAATGTAACTGACAAAATCTGGCAACAATGCACAGTGTAAAAAGTGACATTTTGACTCTAAGGGAGGAATTATCTGCAATTTGTTTTGAGCAGAAGCTTAGCTCATGTCAGATGTGAACCTCCAGACAATCATTAGTTTAAACTGCCTGCTATGTGTTTAAAAATTTCAGTCAATTTAGAACTGATCTGAATTGCAAATGGGATGGTAATAAGCCATTAGGGAACAACATATCTCTCTTTCACACTTGCAAGCCTCTGCTTTAAGGGGCATCGATTGCACTGAAATATGAAAATACCATTTTAGTCATGCGCGTTGCTGACAAACATGGAAATGTAGGAGGTCCAGACTCGGAAAGTGGCACTTGAAGAATACCAGGAACTGCTCAGGAGTGAAGAAAAGTTTTAAACCCTGCTTTGAACAAGAGACAGCAGTCAGTTTTCCACAAAATAGACTAACTTGCTGATGGCACAGTAAAACACAAGCCTGGCATCTGACTAGCACTTGGTTATCTTGATTTCTGAGGATCTGAGGCATTTCTCATCCTCCAGTGGAACCATTTTTGTGAATAAGTGTAGGCGTTGTGTCACCTACAGTTTTCTGCACAATTACCTGTATTTCTTCAAAATTGGCTAACAACCTTGTGTGCTCCAATGAGTAAAAAGAATATTTTCATTCTTGAGGTTTTAGCTCAAGACAGGCCTTTGCATTACACAGATCCCTTGACTAAGATGGCTTCTTCACAATTACACCGGTGAATAGCTTTTACATGACAGCATTAAGAATCACAGGTCCTACCCCAGGTATCTTTTCTCACTGAAGAACATCACCTACTGATGTTTTGTAGGTGTTTCATAGATGGAAAGACTTTCTTCTACAGACCTATAGCCACTCTTGAGTAGCTGTCACTGTTTTTTTACACTGTATAATACAAAATTATATACCTCATAAAACTCATCTATTTCATTGGTTATTGAGTCTGCAGCTGAAGCTGACTCTGCATCACCATACCAGCTGATAAGCAGCCTACTCTCTACATTCAGGCAGATTCCCATGCAGCTACAATGAAGGGAGAAATGCAGACTTTTGATCTGCATCTGTAAAAGTTGAATGTTGGAACCGTAGTACCCACCAGTGCAGTAAGATATTTCCACACCATTGGATACTCTCGAAGCCCTAGAGCTGAACAGTTTGCTATTGGGATTCTGGGACTTCTTTCCCCCTCAGGTCTTACATTTAAATACAGCCCCTGCAGATTTTGTTTCTAAAGAACCACTTTGCTGAGGAGGGACTAGCCCAAAGAAACCAGAGACCACGGAGACTGAAGAGTTCCACCCTGTAGGAGGTCCAGCTGACCCACGTGCTGCTGTGCTAGCACACATGCTGGACTGGATTTCTGCAGAACATGCCTTCATTCTTAGGAGAGCATTAAAATGGATATTCCATTAATTCTTTCACGGCACATCAAATCAATCCCCTCTGCTTTTCAGTGATAACACCTTAAAATTGCTGACTGCAGGTCAATTTGGATATTACACCACATCTCAGCTTTCCTAGAAGGTTCATGTCAGCTTCTGTCCAGCTAGCAGTATGTTAGAGGACTGCTTCCACAGTACCTTTATTGAACTATCATGCAGCAGAAACAGGCAAGGTCAAATAGGTAGACTGCTGAGCAAGTGACTTTGCATAGGAAGACAGGAGCTAAGCAAGGAAAATGCAACTCGGGTAAAACTATGGGAGCAGACGAGTAGTACAAGAGCTTGACTAACCAGCTTCTGACCCAGGACTGAGAAAAGCCTCTCAGTCTGACACTCTCTGTCTCAAACTGTACTGCTAGCACACAGCTAAACCTGCATTTACATGGGCTAATTCTACTGAAGCAGTCTTCTAAATCTTGTTAAATATACACTTGTATAACTTATTCCACATCAACACTTGAAAGAAATTCTATTGCATGAATATTAAAAGGAAGGGGCAAAATATTTTCAATATTCAAAATTTCATGTAAAAAGGCTCTAGCAATATGAATAAGCTTCATACAGGGGAAATCTGAGGTTTTGTTTTGGATTACTTCTTCAAGAACTGTTATACCTAAAACTACTTGAGCATGCAAACTTTACAGACAATTCTACACCAGCAAAAATAAAGAATTCTGAACTATTTCCTGGGAACACAGCAGACTACTCATCTCCCTCAAAGCCACATGCAGCAAATTAATCCTTTCCAATTATCCTATCAGGCTATATTTGGGGTAACAATTCCCTACTTTCATATTTACACATGTGAAGCTCATACATTCATTTTAGTGAGATAAAAGACATTTCCAATTTGGATCTTTAAAAAGGTCTGACATTCAGTATTTATTATTATAGCAAAGATTAAGAGCAGTCCTACTGAACTCCAATATTTAAAGACTTAATCCTTTCAGAAGTGATATTATGGCACAGGACAATTAGCAAATTCCCAGAATCATATCTTCCAAGCAAAAATTTCCCTGTGATAAATACAGAATTAAAGATGGCATTATATGTTAATTCAAATGGAATGGAGTAGCTAAATACTTCCAAATCTAAACTGTAAGTACTTACAATCTCCCTAGCAAAGTAATTAAAAAAAAAAAATCAAAACAGAAAAAAAAGCATCTTTCCTATCATTGCATTGTGTTTAAGCAAGACAGTGCACAGAATTACATATTCAGAATCTAGCAAAATATTGTAAATGGAAAAAGTACAGAAATCCTTTGCGCTCTGCTCCTTTTTTAGTGACTTCAGACAGTTCTGATTTTTATGTCCTCAGATGAGGTATTCAAAATTCATTCCATCAATTACTCTAGCAAAGTGTGCATATGCCAAAGTTTATGCTACAAACATATTTTATTTTACACATATTTTTTAATCTACATAAATGGGTTCTTGCATGTACAAGTTACCCCTGCGGATGCACCTGCATAATCTGGTAGTTTAAAGATATATGTTATATAGGGAAACTGTTGAGTTCTACATATCTGTTCCATTTACATTTGAAAACTGATTTCCATTCAGAAGATTCTTATCCTTATTTGACATGTGGTACAGGCCAAAGATCTGCTGTTGTATTTACTGAAAGGAAACCAACACAAACAGTGAAAGGGAAAGATATGAGCAACTTGGGAGATGTGATTTCTTGGACTTCTAAGCATATGTGTGTGTGATAGTCGTATACTTTCTGTGTCAGATATTTGGCTATCTAAATATTACTTTTCACATAACATAGTCCTGAGAACATGTAGTATAAATTATCATATATCAGTTATGAAAAGATACTCATGTGAATGGAATTTGAAAGACAAACAATCATCTCTCAGCTGCAACTAAGCATAATCCAAACATAGAGTAATATTTTGGTTTGGTTGAAGAAGGCTGCTACAGGAATCAAAAGCTCAGACCTACATTCCTCCCTGGTGTGGATACTCCTGTTGACTTCAGTGGGATGGCTAATGTAATATAGTATAAACAATCAATGCTATATTTTAATCCCCAAAGAATACCAACATAGGTACATGATATTTGTGTATATAAAAGATACAGAAGAGAATATCATTGGCAGCAACACTGACCTGACTGACTTAAAAACAGAAATGAGGAAAGTTTTGTTCTTTGAGTCCCCAGTTGCATTGTATCATCTAGTGGGTCACAGGTTTCAGCATGAAATAGAGAGAGACCAGACCACCATGTGCTAAGTAAAAACTGACATAATACAGAGTAAATAATTCATGAGAGGAAAGTTTTTGTGGGTACAAAACCGAGTAAAGTGGGGAGCAGAACTGTCCCCCCAGACTAATATTGTATCTCTCAGTGGACTGTACAGAAAAACCCAAAGATTGCCTGGCTCCACTGAAAGTTCACAGCAAAGTCACAAAGAAATCTGGTGTATATGCTTCACTAGGACTGGATACATTACCTGTATGAGGTTCTACACTGAGATTGTCCTCCATCGATGGATGTCCAATGGACAAGTTGCCAACATAAGATTGCCTTCATTCACCTTATGCAACTCCTTTGGGCTAGTGGCAATTATATCAACTTGCCATAGTCTATAAAATTGCCAGGAATTACAGAACTATAGTGCAAAGATATCCTTCTCTCAAGTAAAAGTAGGCAAAGACAGGTTTATGTTGATATGCAAATCAAACTTTAAAAAACACAATACTTGAGAGTAGGTCCCTTCAGAAGTCTTTAATATTGAAATAAATTTCAATCCACATACTCAAGATTCAAGTTATAAAAATTCAGATTTTGACTCTAGATCTGTCCATATCATTGCTAATAGATATCGAAAAGGTTTCCTAACCAGTAGTTCAAATGGTAAACACACCTTTTCTGGAAATGTCTTCGTGTGAAAATACTGATATGCACTCATTTAGTTAGAATTGTTTCTTGGCCTTTTCCAAATAAAGGACATGTAAAGATTCATTCAAATTCTTCCAGAGCAGCAAATTCTCACCATAGCACCTCCAGAGGGGAGACAGAAAAGTTTTGGAGTTGAAATCCCACCTCTTACAGAACTACTGATTTTGGAGCACCCAGCTGAAGTCCAGCCAAGCTACTTCGTGGTGTCCTGTGGCTGGATCCGTGCTATATCTGCTGTGGTAGATAGAACCTTCTCCCATAAAGCTGGAGCTGAAAGTGGTGTTGTATATAAGAGGTGATGTATAAACAGAGACTTGCACAAAGCCTCATATGGTTTCCACAAAACAAAGACCTAAAAATCAAGGCAGCTCCTTCCCACAGCTACCACCTGGATGCAGGAATGGGGAAATCTGCATGAAGACTGCCTCTGTCGTGCACCTACAGAATTCAATCCAGCCCTTTATTTTCCATCTTCCAAACATGGCTTTCATTCAGCCAAAGAATGACACATGACAGAATGTGTGTGGATATGAGATAACATGTGCCCTGGGGCTAATCACACAAGAAGGTGAAGGTAACAACCCCAAATGTGAAGGTGAAGACAATGATTGAAAATGCAGTTCATCTCATGCAGAGGTAAGCTTGCAAGTCCTGTTACTGTGAACATAAAAAGTCCTGAACAACCCCACCCCCAAAAGAAGTTCATTCCTTCATGAATCTGTATAAAATGTTGTACCCTCACTAATATAAAATAGAACATAAAGTGGACAAAAATCATCACCAAAAATGTTGCTTTTAAAGCTTATCAGATCATGCTATGATAGTATACAGAAAAGAATTATTATGTTTCTGGATCACAGAAACAGTGAAGACAGTGTTATCAAATGTCTTCTAGGAGACAGAATGTAGTGTGAAGCCGTCACGTCTTGCTGGTTGCCACTGTGGTCACTGCTGTCCTCTCTGCTTCATTCATTTTGCTGCTCTGGTGTGTAGGTGGGACTTGCTTTCAGCTGACATTTATTTTCATTCTATTTCATTAATGCATAATGTTAACGTTTTATATTCTTGGTAACATGTCCAGGCCTCCAAATTGTCAGTCATATGCATGTAATTTTTCCCTCAATGCTATGACATGGCTCAAGAAAGATGGGATTGGACACACAAATAAGGGTTGATGTGAGTAAGACCAGTTCTCATGCCTTGAAATGCATCTATGAAGGTATAAAAATATTTTTTCTTAAATAAATATATTTTTTCTTATTAAAATATGTAAGAAGGTACCAAACTGGGCCCCTCAGTTTAAGAAGGACAGGGACCTGCTGGAGAGAGTCCAGCGCAGGGCAACTAAGATGATTAAGGGAGTGGAGCATCTCCCTTATGAGGAAAGACTGAGGGAGCTGGGACTCTATAGTTTGGAGAAGAGGAGATTAAGGGGTGACCTTATTAGTGTATATAAATATATAAAGGGGGAGTGTCACGAGGATGGAGCCAGGCTCTTCTCATTGGAGCACAAGAGGTTCCACTTAAACCTGAGAAGAAACTTCTTCTCAGTGAGGGTGACGGAACACTGGAACAGGCTGCCCAGGGAGGTTGTGGAATCTCCTTCTTTGGAGACATTCAAGACCCGCCTGGACACGTTCCTGTGTAACCTTATCTAGGTGTTCCTGCTCCGGCAGGGGGATTGGACTAGATGATCTTTTGAGGTCCCTTCCAATCTCTAACATACTGTGATACTGTGAAACTATACTGGGAGTTCCTGTAGTGGGTTTTGTTGCTCTGCCAAACTAGACAGGTAAGTCCTACCATGTTAGCATTTACAGTAAAGCTACTTTGCAGGTTTTCTTCTGCTTCATAGTGACTTGGTAAAATTTATCTGTTTTAATCTTGACGAGCTTTTACATAAAAAAAAGAGCACTTGTTATTCAGAGACAGACATCTCTCTTCCATTCCTTCCCCTCCTCCTCTAAAAATGAAACCTGCAAGAAAGACACATAAAATCTCTCAAGGTATAAAAGAAGAGGTTTGCTTTGTTTCTAATAGTGAAAGGGGGTGGGAGCTGGGAGTGTTAGGGGTTTTCAGTTGTTTGTGGGTTTGCTTTGTTGGGTTTTTTAAACAAATTGGCAAAATAAAAACTTCGGTAAATGGTAAAAATCCATTTCCCTACAGCTTGAGAGACCTACAGCATAACTGAGTACCTAGTAACTGGCCATTCTGTAGCTGGACTATGTCTGACAAATAGAATATATCTAAGAAATGGCAAAATATCACTTGAAATATCAAGGACTGTTTCAAGACAATAAATGGCTCTGAGGACAAGATATCCACTGGAGGGGCAATGCATCTTTCCATGTATCTATGTGCTTCATATGACTCTAGAAAATATTCCTCATCTGTAACAGCACCATCAGGACAGGATAAGGATTCATGTGCAGAGCAGCAATACTAAAGATGACATATCTGCATGATTCAAGCAGGTATTTAGTGTGACTACAAAGCAGCCCGTTGGGTCACTGCCTGGAGCAGCTGGAGGGGGCTGTTGGGAGAAGTACAGAGATGCATAGACTTCAGCAAGGTGGTGGGCAAGCAGAAAGTCAGCAGTAGGCTGGATCCTTCCTGTTGAAAACAAAATGAGAAAGATCAGCGGTTCAGAGGTACTTATGGAGCATGCACTACCAGAAGGAAAGAAGACTGTGGGAACAGATGTGTGTTCTAAGGGTTAACCTCAAACACAGCTGTGCATTTTGCTGCCATATAAGCCTACCATACTCAGTGAGGTGATTTATGCAATGTAGAATATTGAATCATAAATAATCTAAGTCTGTTAACATTAGCATTAGATATGTGATCTAAACCCAGTACGCATTATTTTACTCATCATTACATATTTATTCCTTTATCAGATTTTTGTTTAAATGAGCTTCACTGAACACAAAAGACCTGAATAATTTGATGTGCAATAAATGTGTCCTTGTAGCCTTATTATTTCCATAGAGAAAAGAATATAGTTAGATTAGCTCAAATGACAATTCACTGCCTTATATTAGGTTCACTAGGTTACAGAGGGAAACATTCATGCACTCTCAAATGAAACAGGTTAAAAAAGTGACAGAAGGTATGGTTAATTAGTTTACTGGATTATTCAGTCCTTGCATAAAGGCATGAGCTCTGCTTTAGTGAAGAAGCAAGCACTGACAAAAGTTAATGCCTTGGAGAATCTTCTTTAAACATTTTAGACTCTTGTCAAAAGTCTAATTGCATTCATGTGAGATTTCCTGTATTTGGTATAATAGGGGATTGATCTTATTTCACCTGGTAGGAGTTTTTTAGGTAGAAAAGGGAAACAAATAAATGGAAGAAAACACAAGTGGATGATATGCATCAGGAGCAATTGCATACGTGCTGTACAAAACACCTTGCTAAAATGTTACTTGTCACAAAGGCACTTACGAGTGGGACAAAAAATGACAAATGGAAAAAGAAGACAGATGGAAGAACAAAGAGGCAGTGACACAGTTGGTCAGTGTGATAGGCAGCATTCTCAGCACATCCCTAGTCTGACAGCTGTCAAAATTTTAATAAACTTCAGAGGAAAAAAAGAGTTTTAAAGAGCCAGCAAAGCAAAATTTCTTACAAAAAATGTGAGGTGAGACAAGCTAAACATCTAAAATCCGTGAAAACCTTCACTTCTAAGGAAGTAAAAATAAGGAAATTATTTGTTTTTCTGGTGTCTAGATTACTCAATCTATACCCCAGAATGACACACTTTATTCTCATTCCACGATGGTCTGTATTGTCTTCATGCAATTGAAGAAACCCATATTTTCACTTCAAATTCCATTTCTTAGATAATTGACATGCCGTCCTTATGAGAAGAAAGCTCCTTTTGCTCTGAACACACTTTTACCATCTCCAGGCACGCCAGACGTTTGCAGAGTGTCAGCTGTGAAGGAAACATGAATATGTTCACATGATCAACAGCTGCACTGTGAAAATGCCTGTGGGGATGGGGAAATATTCTAGACCCCTACCCATCAGCTCTACACGCTGTGAAGTGATTAAAAGAACAAGCCTAAGACTTACCAGGAAACTCAAAGTTATTTAGGAAAGAAAAAAGACAGGAACCAATGTTCTATGACATTCAGAAGGGCTGAGATTTATGTTACTTAAGGCCTCTTGTACAGCAAGCATTCCTAACAGCACCTTTTCATCAGAATTAATATAAAATAAGCACTGCACTTTGAAACAGCGGTATTATGACCCATAATGTTGTCTGAAAACCTGTCAGCAATACTTCTAGTTATATACAGAACCATATACAGCTTTCCTGAAGCTAGTAAATATTTTGTGAACTCTTACTTCATTTACTAAACCAAAACTAAATACAACAGGCTTTCCAAAACAAGGCTCCATCATTTAATTCTTCACTTTATATCCAGAACTCATTAGGACAATATTTGCAGTCAAATCATAGTCAATTAAAATGCACATTTGAATAGTATGTTATTATGTTGGCAAAGACTGACTATAAAGACACTTGTGCAAAATAAAGTTTGATGTACAAATGAACACTGAAATTAGCATTGCTGTTTCTCTTTAGTGTCCACATTTTCAAACTATTCTATGTGAAAAACTGTCTGAAAAATAATGCACCTTTGGAAGTTTAGTATTGATCTGAATCAGTAATAGGATACCCTATGGAATAATAGAAATGCTGGCAAATGGAGACAGGAAATAAATTAAGAGAAGCAGAATTATTCATACTGAAAGCTATTCTTGTCTGCCTAGGATTCAGCATCTTAGATTTATGTTTGCTTCCTCTTACTGCTCTGCCTCATTTTTATTGTTTGTTTCTGCTATCATCCAGTAGGCTCTTGCAAAAGGGTGTAATTTGCACTGTTTTTCAAAAACTATCACATTACCAACAGCTCTATTATTTCAAGTAACTCAGGCTGAAGCTCTGCAATAGACTTCTAAGTCAAAAAGAAGCCTCTATATAGCCTTCAGTAAGCACAGATACATTTGGTATTGATAAGAACGTCATTCCCCTTTGCACACCCAGCCTGCACAAGAACAGGATTTGTAGCTGCAGCTCCAAGGATCTATAGGAAGAAAATTGGCTCACCGCATTTGATGATGCTTCTCACTTACAAGAGAGCAGTAGTTCAGCACATTGCAAGTCGTGGTGCTATGACAAGTACAGACAGACTCTGGCACTTTGTCAGCAATCCCTGGCCCTGTGTTGCACAGCATTACACTTGGCACAAACTGCTCAAGCACATAGTTGGCAGAATAATATTTGACAAATCTCACAGGTAAAGCCAGATAATGTCTTTGTAAGATGGATGTAGTTGACCATACTAGATTAATACCAGTAATACCCATCTCCAGAACTTTCCCTGACATTAAGGGACCCCTGTTTGACAGTTTTTCAGCAATAGATTTTAGTGTTTTCCTGGATGGTTGCCCTCCTCTGTATATATCGGTTGTCTAATGTGCATTTTACCAAATTGCCACCCCCATCCACCTGGACGCAATGCCGGTGTTGCACAACTCGTTTCACCAGCTACAATGAAAACATTCTCTGATCTAAGCACTGCAGAGGTTTTACTTGCTGATGTCATGCTGATGAGCTCAAAAGGTTTCAGTTACTCTGCAGTATTACCCTAAGATAACATCCCTAAGTGGTTATACTGAAATGCATATATAGTCTAAGATCTCTGCAAACATTTAATAATTAATGTTTGGATAAATTACCACTAGATTTGTTTTCTAAAAAGTATTCCAGTTCATTCTGGTTTTGCTCTCTACCAGTAAGACATTTCCTTAACAGTGGAACACATTAAAAACCAAATAATTTTCTGGGCTACAGTCTTGAGTTTGTTGATGATATATCCTTTCCTTCTTCTCTATTCCTGAGGCACTATCTTCCCTTTGATATTATCGAATCTGCAGAAACCACTTCCCATTCAAGAATTAACCATTAGGTTTGAAAAAGTCAGCTAAGTAAGGGAATCTCACACTATCACAGAATAAACTTCCATTTAAGTTTGCCATTAGAAACAACTATAAGAATATTTATCATAGACAACCACAGATGTAAATCATAAGAAAAGAAAAGGGGCCTAGAATGGTAGAAAGAATACACAGGAACTAAAGTATTGGTTCGCTTTAAAGAGCTGCCTGGTCCCTCATGATGTTTCTAACAATGTCAAGTGTGAAATGTTCAGGAAAAGACCATCAAAGAGAGGCAGCTCTCTTTCTTTTAGGTCCTCTGTAGGCAGGAGGTGATGGACCTTCTGGAACAGATACTGGATGCAACCATCACATTAAACATTATTGTAGGCGTGCTGTGCACAAACATTGATATTCTGACTTTAAAGCACTTAAGCTTTTGTCTTCCAAACAGTCACCTGCAGTGAGTTCCACAACTTGTGTGACAATTATCTTTTTTTTTGTTTGCTTTAGACCCTTCCTTGGGTGGAAGGATCAGAAAAAAAAAAAGTCTGCTAAAGAGGGATTTAATTTGTGTTCATAAAAGTTAAAGATGGTAAAGAAGGAAGTGTTTACCTGATAGCAATCAGGAATGGAGAATGAGGTGCAAAAGCAGTAAAAATTATTCAAAAGGACAGTGAGAAAGGCATTTCTGTCAAGGTTACAAGTAGCACAAATTCTCCTATGGGATTCTATTAATACAAGTAAAATCTTTGCTAAAACACCAACTTACATTTCTTGAGATATGTGTAGGACCATATTTCACTCTCATGTTATTACTGACACATTGCTTCAAGAAATAAGTATTTGACAAAAAAGAAAACAAAATAAAAACCAAAACAAAACAAAAAACCCCAAACAAAACCCAACACCCCCACCCTCCAAAAAAACCCCACAACCAACCAAACAAAAAACCCCTCCCTTTCTCTTAAATCTAGTAACATTGGAGAAGCTTGGTTTTATCAACAGAAGATGACTGCAGACTTTTGAAAGAATTGCTTAGGTGTATTTCTGCCAACAGGCACTTTTTCTACAGCATTTACAGCATTAGAAGTTTCATCATGAAGGCAATCTGCCTCACAAACATCTATGAGTGGATTCTTCACTTTTTCTCCCAAAGAATTCCGATTCAAGAATTACTCTTTAATGGCAAGTTTAAATACTTAATTGAAGCAAAAACTCTTCATATAACTTCCTTTTTAGAAAGTAGCATTATCCTGTACAAGAAGGAAGATGATACAAAGCAGAAGTATATAATGCAAAAGTTTCAGATTTAGCAACAGAAGGGTTAGGGTGAATAGGTGTTGTTGCTGAGCAAACAGTGATACGCTGTCAGTCTAATCATTGCTGCTTCTTCAACGTATGGAGATAAATAAAAGGAAATTGAATTACCTTGTCCTGGAGAGAATACTGAATGTAAAATTTTGTACTGGAAAAACAGGGATAAGTTCAGAAAAAAAAAAATTAATAACTTTTATAAATCAAGGCAGATTAAGTTCAAGTATAACTAGAAAAGATTAACCTCAATCTCTGAGAAAAAATGTGCATAATTTCATGGTATCTTCTCCCTCTCATCTTTCCCTCTCATCCTCCCTCTTTTCTCCCTCCCATAATTCCTCCTCCCCATTTTTCTTCAATGAACACTCCATAAAGGGGAAGATGAGTGACAGAGTGCACTCAGAATTCGACCTTTAAGTAATGAACCCTGACATCTTCAGCTCTTAAAAATTATTCATTATAATTTTTAACTGATGTTTTATTTTAATTGTTAAAATGCATCAGCTTTTAATCAGATTCACATAATTAAATGTTCTCTTTCTGACAGAAGCTGCATATCTATCATGGCTTCATTTAAGCCACATGGCATGAGTTATATCAAGGTAATCAGGAATAACTGGTCAGGTTTCCAGATATGTGGGACCCAGTTTTCAAAATTTCCTCTGTTGTTTATATTAGATAAGTAGAAAAATGCATTCTGGTGAACATTCATTTAGGCTTTTTTTTTTAGGGCTGTAAGCATTTTCCATAGTTCTCTCCTTCATATTTCCTTCTGGATCCCCCACTTTCTCCCTGTGAATGTTACATCTGCAAGTGATTTTTCATCCCTTGTCCCTTGCGGTGCATTATGCTGTGGATTCTGTAGCCTCAGTAGCACTCAAATGGATGCAGTTCTTCTACCTTCACATCCCACACTGAAACTGAATTCTTTTGTGGTCAATGTAGTGTTGATGCTGTCTCAGCTGTGCTGATTAGTATTTGTGGCCATGTAATGCCTCACTTAATACAGGGGAGCTCTCTCTAGGAGGCAGATTTTTTTCCAGTCCAAGCTCAGAAACCAGCTTCTAGGAAATGCAGAGATAGATAAAGATGTATACACATGCATGTATACCTACATGTATATGAGCCTTTTCAGACACATTATTGATTGCAGTAATCTGTGCTACTTCTAAAGGAAATGTTTCAGTTCTGAATTTCAGGAAATCTAATTTCCGTTTCAACCATTAAACCCTTTCTTTTACTGAGCGTAAATGGTTGAGAACATTCTTTTCAACTTCTGAACTTCTATGCAGTGTCTGGATGAGTAACTGACCCTGGTGGTTTTGGAAAACTGTTTATGCAATTCCGCCTAACTAATATGTGTGTCCTGACATACATCCTCCACAGTGCATGGGGAGTGGGTAGTGGTCCGTTCAAATATAGTATTGAAAGATCATTAAGATTAACAGCTATTCATGAAGTGTTGGAGAGGACAATCAAAGAAATTGTGAATGATCATATGTATTGCTCTGGGAATGAGAAAAATAGAGACACCTCCTATAAATGCAGTTTAGAAAGATAAAAGGGAAATAGAATCTTCTTTGTTTAGCACTGTATCTGAGATAAAAAGGAAGAGACTTACTGCTACAAATACAGCCCCTCTACAGACATGCAGGAGACATTAGAAATCCTCAAGAGGAATTAGTGGGAGTATTTTATGACTTTTTTTTTTTTTAACAGTCATTTTATTTTTCTGATATTTTTAAGGCTCACTGAAACCTTAGCTATGATAAAAGAGAGGCATGTTGAAGTGGGACATGCACTTCGGGGGTGTTTGGAGGTGATACCTGTTTCTCCATTTAGAGCCATTGCTCTCTCTGTACCAGATTTTACTGACCCACTTGCAGGGTGCTCTGGGGGAAAGTGGAGGAGGGAGGGAGGTGCTTCAGCAAGGGCCTTTAAAGGTGGCCTTTATATGGCAGCATGTATGCTAAGATCTTCTGAGGAAAATTAAACATTAAAACTGGCAAAAGAAAATACCCTCCAGCCTTTCAAGGGCAGTAATGAAAACAAACCACTTTTTCTTCACTCAAATATTTAACATATTAGGAGTTTAAAAGTTCCCCAAATGGAATCCAATTATTCTCACCACCAGAGGCTAATTTTCTCAACTCTCCAAGCCACTGATGCTCAGCAACCGTCTGAGCGGTTTTGCACTTTTGAATCTAGGGCAGCTGACAGTCAACAGATCTACTTTGCTGAGAGGATTTGCTCCTAATTTTGTTCAGCTTCTGCTTTCCACTGCCAGTCAATGTTTTCCAAGTAAACTCATCCATGAATTCAGGTAAAGACTAGACTTCAAGCCCTTAGGCACTGATGGATCTCCTTTCAGTGCTTCAGATGCAGTCTTAACTCAGCTAAAAGGTGGGCATTTTTGATGCAGCATAGTAATCATTTATATATTGTTAAATTAATGAAACTATTCGAGCACCTTTAAATACTGATGTTCTCTATCTCTGAATGTCCTTAGCTTAAATGATCAAAAACTGATAACATCAGTGTTATTTATTAGATAGATATATATATGCATATATCTAAAACTGACTAGTGCACAATGTCACAATGAAAATAATTTGTTCATCATTGTTTCAGTAAAAATTTAGTGCCAAAAGTCAATATACATTCTTTGGAAAGCCAGACAAAGGGTGGAGAAGGGAAGGGACAAAAAGAATGAAAAAGGAAGGAAACTAATTTAATCCCTGACCCATGAAAGTTTTCTTATGCATATATAACTTTAGTAATTTGAATGTAGTGCATGCAGTTCAGTGTTTGCTGTTTAAAACCAGTCACCAGGGAATTTTCACACTCAAACTGTTAATGGGCTGGCCACAGATACCTTGTGCAAGGGTGCTTTTGTCACAACAGAAATGCTTTTCTGTCGAAATCACCTTGAGATCAGATTAGCACCATGAGCATCAATCAGCAGGCAGGTATAACTGTAGGATGCTGGTCAGCTAGGGATAGTTCAAAATGCTATCCTTCTGTCAAAAGGCGGACCAGGCAATGTCTGTATTTCCTAGCTGTCTTTTGTCCTATTATAAATACCTATCAATCACTGCTGGAAAGATTCTTAAGTTAAACCATTGTAAAATCCATAACTTTGCTATCTCATCCATACCACTTACTGATACACCCTATTTACTCAAAGCTTGAAGAGCTACTGCTAATATTTAAACTGTCTCTCTCAAACCGTATGTCAATACAGCATAGCAGTTCTATTACAGATCTGCTTGCTATGGTATAATCCATCTGCATACGGTCTCATTTATGCAAAACTGAAGCATTCAAATGTCTCCACTATGACTACAGAGATAATAGCCATTATAGCAAGATCTAGGTCACTGTTGTTAAAGCTGAGTCATGTTGCCAGTCATATTTGCCAGTCATATTTGCCAGTCATAAAAACACTGATGTTTGGTCAAAGGCATTTGTGATTTCTCCTTTAAATATGTTTCAAGGATTGTAGAAGAAAGCAATGATATAAACATGTCAAAATCTTCCATGAAGCAACTACCAGGCGATTCATGTAGCTTGTTGTGAAAGTCATTTAGTCCTTTGGAGGAAGCTTGTATATTAACAGGAGCAACACAATAATTTCAGAATAGATTCCGAGACTAAATAATAAGGCATGTCAATTAAATCCTTCAATATATGTTAGGCTTTAAATAAAACTGCCCTAGACTCATTGGTTTAGAAGATTTCTTGGTTCTTCTTAAGTTGAGCACTTGTTCATTTATAGAAAATGATTTTGCTACTGTCATTAAGTAAGTTTTTTGCTTTTTTTTTTTAAAATCTGCTCATTGAATAGCTTCAGGTTGATGTCTCACTGAAATATATTTCTGCTATAGCTTAGAAAGTGGACAAGACTCAGCCAGCCAGTCAAGAATGAATTCAAACTGGTGATCAGCATGCAGTTCTACATAGAACAAAATCTGCGTTAGGCAGAAAGCAGTCAAGGCCAGATTTCCAGAATGAGATCCAACATTCCACATTTTTCCAAGGCAAAATAAATGTCTCTTTTCATCCCTCATTAAGAGGGCATTCAGAATATTATCCCCAGCTCTGAAGGGACCCATGTCACACTGTGGTTATTTTTCTTGGGTTTTCTTATTTATACTAACAGAAGAGCATACCCTCTTTCTATGAAAAGAACACTTTGCTTAGATTACAAACACAGACAAGGGAAATGGCATAGTTGTCATGAGTAATAAAAGCAAGTATCATCCTTAAATAGAACAATTACCCCATGGTGCATACATCAAAATTCTAGTATCTTCTGAGTCCAGGAAGTTTATTTAAAGTGGCTTGCAATTAAAAAATTTGAAATGTTTAGACAGAAGAGAGTTTTGACCTGAATTTTCAAGAAAAAGCCTAAAAAATGACACTGGTTTGAATTTCAGTGCAGTTTCACTTTATGCTAAATATTTTCTTGTATTTTTAGGGGCCAGATTTCAAAGTACTCTTTTAAGAGTACCAAAATAAGTTGCAGTTAGTTTTAAAAGAACCAAGAACAAGTAGGTTCACAGTTACAGACAGGCAACTAGGTGACTTGGATCCATAACCCAACTTGGTATTTCAGCTTCTAAATGACCTAGTTGTTTAACGTGTACTAAATACACCAAAACCAAGTAGAAAAGTGAAATCCGCGTTTCTTCTTACAACCCCTGTCACTGTACAATCCCCCACACAATGCATGACAGATTGCATTAATTGTGAAAAGACTATCCTGGGTCCCACAGGTAAGATTCTTTTTCTGAAGAGAAGCTGAAGAAACATTCTGATATTCAGCAAAGCTACTCAGTAATTTATGAAGATATTTTCCTTATAGCTCCCTACATGTGGTTACTGAATTACCGAATACCTGCTCCAACTACTTCCAAGTGGACAATGCTAGAATTATTTCAGTAACACCTGTATCCACAATAAACCTTACTCTTCAAAGCCAAAAACTATATTCTCTTGAAAAGTTAAAAAAACCCCAAAACTCATTCAGCAATGACCATCAGTCACACATATTCTTGCAACAGGATATTGTCCAAAGTGGGAAACTGGCCATTAGTCCATGTCACTTTATTTTTGTTCCTTAGTGTCCTGGAAGATGGAAGGATTTACTTTTATCATAATTTCCATATATATTTAATATATATATATTCCCTATATATTTTACCTTTGCCAAAGCCTGCTTGAGTGTGTATTCTGAGTAGCCTTAAAATTACCTTGGAGGAAAACAAATTGAGAGGCCAGGCATTGCAAAGCCATCAACATCAGTGAGTCAAATTAAGTTCTGGCATCACCTTGCTGCCTAGAGTTCAGAAAAGAAGTCTTTGTGCAGGGGGAGGTGGCACATATAAGAAGGAACATATAGAAGACTGCTAAGGTGGTTTGTTCAGGGATCCTTGTGGCAAGAGATCCAAGAATTGACAAATAAGAGCATTGGATGTAAAGATGCAAGTATCTGTCTTGAGCTGGAGAACTGAATCTGCCAATTAACATGCTGCATATGTATACAAATTTATCTGAAAAACCCATTACACACATTTAATCCTTTTTAATCTGCAGCATGACAGAATTTTTCAGGATAGTACTCCACAAAATGATGGGGAATGAACAGGAATGCTTAGTCAAGCAAGGAAAAAAACCCAGGAACTCCAAAAGGTACACTTACTATAGCAGAAATTTACAGCAAATACAAGCAACAGAGAATTACTTGGGATCACTTTTATTCCTTTAACCCATATGCGTCAAGCCCCCCCTTACATATTCAGGAACCTGACACACAGAGAGCTGGATCCCCAGTCAGTGTTAGTCAGCAGAGTTTCAGTGAAGTTCACGGCTATGTGTCACCATGTGCTATCTGAGATGCTGTCACGGTGCAGCCACAGAAATTCAGGCAAATAGTCGCTTTCCAGGCAATTTTGTCTGAATCATCTTTCTGAACTCTGGCTACAGGATTTTTCTTTAACTTAAACTTGAAGTCCTGCAACATTAGAGAACAGAATGCATCAACTTAATTGGAAACAGTTTTGCCTCAACACATCCTGCGTTTGTTCAAGGACTTAGAGAGAGGAAAAGTCCATGCTTTGAAGCACTGTGACAACTTAAGATAAATTTCAGCATTAGAAAAGTCTAATGGAATATAATTGAAAACATACTTGAACACAGACTCTAATCTAGCTCTGGGTAGAGATGTGTTTAACCCACAAGTCTTGATCTTAACATTCCCAAGTCTTGAAGAAATCCTGACTCTGACACAAATTGTCTTCTCTTTCTGTGTCAAGCAAAGCCAGTCTCAATAGCACTGGGTTGAATTCATCACTTATTCAGAATCACTGCTTTAACCATCATTTACCGGTTCCTTTTCATCACACTGATGTCTAAGGTCTCCATTTCTCCCAATACCTCTCAAACATTAGGGTCAAATACCTGTACATTCTACAATGCAGTCCCTTTCCCCAAAGCCTCAAAGACTAAACAGACAAAACCGACAGAAAGATAAAGGACACATTGTTGTCCCAATTTTCAGCTGGGAAACCATGCCTTAAGATGACTAAGAGTCAGAATCCCAAGGGAGGTCAAGGTTCAGATTCTCAAATGCTCAATAAGCAGCATCAGAGCCAGGCTTTCATAGGAAAAAACAGAAGAAAAAAAAAAAAGGGAGAAGGAGGGGAGAGGAAAAAAGTGGAGGCAAAAAGAAAAAAAGAATTAAATCATAAGAGAAAAGGTTCCAAGCCTTGCAGATGCTACTTTTCTTGTCGATTTTCAAAAGATCTTTCTGCACATCCTGAAGATCTGGTCACTTAGGCCCATATTTGAGTGCCTAAATGGGAAGTTATCTCTCTAGGAAATCTCTTCCTCTGTCTGGGTGCTACTACCATTTCGAAGGATGGCAGTACCCAAGTCATCCAAGGTCATAGAGGAAGTCTCTTGCAGAGCCACAATTTGAATCAACATCTCCTGTGCCCTAATCACAAGTCTATCCTTCCTCTCACTAACATCACAGTGCATTTCTTTGTTAAGTCTTTCTAGTTAAATATAACATAATGGGCCTTTTTCTTCATTCATCCACAATGGTAATATGACATTATGAGATTGGCACTTGTCGTTCACAGGGAATGCTCTTTTTCTGCTTGCCCCCAAAACACAAACACACTTAACAGATTGTCGTCTGTGGATGACACTAGAATCTCTGTATTTTAGAACCTTTTTACAGCAGGCTCACAGAGAAAATTGCCCTTTATTAGTGTTTTTCAGGATATGAGAGGATGACAACTTGTGGATCCCAGCTACAAAGAATTACTCCCCTTTCCCACAAACTCAGGGGTGGGGGAAACCTTTTTGGTCAAGTAGATCAAGATAAGATCAGACTATTCACATAATATCCCTTAACAGCTGCTACCACATGAAGGCCTAAATACTATAGTAATAGATCAGTAGGCACTGGCTACCATCATGCATGAGTTCACCCTTAAGTATCCCTGAATGACATGTAAAGTAAAACAGCAAACAGTGGAAAACCCAGTCACAGCACCATGTTTTCTTTTACCACCTTTTCCACTTTGTTTAGGTGGACACATGTAATTATGTAATTACTTTCCATTTCAAGCTCTTGAGACTATAGAGAAATGTCCCAAACCAAGAAAATTATATTCACTGTATCTGTGGTATATGAAAGGACGCATGTGAGAAATGCCTGGCGTACAGAACTCCATTCATGTCTGAGTTACTATTTTTGCATTTGTCTCATTTAGGTTTTGTGGGGTTTTTTTTCTTTAGTTCAGTTTCTTCAAACCATGTCCTCTTCCACATGACCTTTTTGATAAATAGTCCTTTGTTGTACTGCAAGGCCTTGGCAGCAGAGGACAGAATGAATACAGCTAGTCCTTATCTAAAGTTTACCTTTAAACTCTGGGTTTTGGCACAGGTTTGAGACATTTGCTTTGTTTAGGTTTTATAACTCTAAATGATGAGCATTGCTTGAGAACTGGGTCTCCTCCAGAGGTCCCAGAGTTCTCTGCTGACATTCCCCTTTGCTCCTGCAGTCCCTCCCATGTCTACCCCACTTGCACTTTTCTGCTTCACCACCTCAAAATTAGTGGATTACCTCAGCTTTTCTGATACATCTTTGGCAAGTGAATAAAAGTCAGGTTGCCAATATTTTCATGTGGAAAATGGGCTTCTCCCTGTCTTTTTAAGTGTAGAAGACATTTTTCTGTGGGGAGAGGATTCTAAAAGTCTCTTTTGCAGATTCTGCAGTTGCCCATCATTTTAAAAAGCAACT
Organism: Neopsephotus bourkii; assembly: GCF_033783945.1. NCBI lineage: Eukaryota > Metazoa > Chordata > Aves > Psittaciformes > Psittacidae > Neopsephotus > Neopsephotus bourkii. The sequence goes on from NW_026900781.1 coordinate 3,536,262, forward strand.
CCAAATGTTTTTTGTCACTATACTATCTTCTCACAGAAGTTTTGCTGACAAAAGTTTGTGGCTTATTTTCAACTGGCAAATCAATATGAAACTTTCTATTCTTCCTGCCCTTGAGAAAGCCTGTTACTCTATATGTTAAGATCTATTATTATTTCAGACATTGCAGTGTAATACTACATCCCTGGCAGCCCCAAGAACAAAACCATTAAACACATGGGACCCCCTCTCCCCAGCAAATTTATCTCAAAAATAAGTACTTCATTTAAGCCTAAACAGCCTAAAGCATGACTCATACCTCAGTGAAAGACAACTATTTGAAAACTTGAGGGCTGCTATAACTGACCAAAGCAAGGGCAAAGGTATCAAAAATAAGCCTAGCATTACAATTGCAGATGCAAAACAAATTAATACTCCCATAGAGAAAAGCCAGACCTGCCAGGCTGCCCAAGCCTCCACAGGAGGTTTAACTGCTGCACAGCATGAGGACAGACTGGGGCCAGGCATGGAGACTCTGGCCCTTGGAGTTAGGCACATTGCACTTCAGAGGCTTGTTGATAGTGGGAAATCCTGAGCATTTTTATTACCAACCAGGTTTGTCCCTTTACAAAAAATAACTTACTGTTTTCTCGGAAGTCAGCTTTGATAAACTTGAAGGTCCTCTTGATGTACTTCAGGGCTGTAAAGTTAAGCTAAAAAAAAAGTGTTGATTTGGTTTGTTTGCTTTTTTCTTGTCAATTTTTTAATTAGTACACATACAGCTAAAAAGCCTTCATGCAATGTTAGATTCAGTTATTAAAGCTACCTCTAAACTTCTGAAATTGGCTGAGTTCTTAAAAAAAATATTAAAAATTGTACTGCCTTGCTCTTTCCCCGCTCTCTAATAGCAACTCATAAAAAGATGCAAGTTTCCAACTGTTGAAATGCTACATAAATGCTCTTAAACAAAATAAGAATTTATATCCAAGTAGATGTAATCGAGTGAAACTCACTTTTATCTTCACAATGTGAATAACACATTAGTGACTGATCTATTGCTTATGAAAAGAAAAGAAAAAAATAGAAAAAGCCTTTTCACAGTTCAATAGAAAGTTACAGTATTTGAGAACTGAATAAGAAGTCATGTAATGGCTTTGCAGCTTTTGAACTTTCACATGTTTCAGATTTTTCTAATGCTTGTGTGGATTAAAGAGATTCACATCTCAATGACTGGGGCACCTCACATTTTTTCTGGATCAGGTTTAATGATTTCCACACTGTAGAAATTTCCCTTTGTATGAACACACCCTGAATTTAAGGAATTTTTCATACTTAGGCGAGTATTTTCCAGTATGTTTCTTTTCATGCTAACTCTGTCAAAGGGCACAGTGTCTGCATCATGGGAATGAGCAACTCCTTCAGTTTCACACTTCAATACCCTGGGCCTTTTCGGCATGCTTTTCTTTCTAGATCCAAAAATGAGTTAAAGGGGGGTTAGGGGGAGTCAGGAGACAATAAAATAGAAAACATACATATTTTTTTACTTCTGTGTATTATCTCATCTTGGATCTCAGAATAAAAAGAACCACCGTTTATTTCAGTAATTTGCAATGCTCATGGTTTCAAATCTACAGCTATACTCTTTCCATCTTTCTTAAAGACATTTCAAAGCAGGATTGTGTGACCCAAAGAGAGAGAAGAATCTCTGAAGTCCCTCCAGCTCACAGAAAAAAACCCCTTGCAGTTTATACCCTTTGACTTAGGATTAAGGGGTGACAAAAAACCATTGCATCCTTTTTTTAAAAAAATTGAGTATGTGCATGCCTGAATATCTTATATTTTAGTGGTTATCAGGAAGGCATGGGTACCATCCAGAATCTAGAAGTAATTACAGACCTCATAAAAACCAGTGTGTATGTTAAGTCCTTATGGTTCAAGGGGAACCAAATGTTTAAAGACACTTGCACACAATAGATGCGACAACATATTGTGTAAACTGTTTGGGGCCTGTGCAGAACTGAATACAGTGGATGAACTGGGGGTGAAGAGTAAGGGAAGGTGAGTCGTTCTAGTTGTAGACCCCCAGAGTAAGATAATTTCAGAGTTTTGATTGAATTTTTTGGTCTCCATCATTATGCAGCACTGGAGCACAGCCAAAACTTCACTGTCTTCTGTTTCTTCTAAATTTCTCTGCAACAGAAGTGACCAGGCCATCTAGAAATCTTCAACTACAGAGCACTGCTGGTTCAAAAACCTGTCTGCCTTCTGATTTTTTTGCATGCTCCAAACTCCTCATTAATATGAGGCAACCAGGACTACCTAAGGCTATCAAGAAGCCAAGGTGTGTTGAAGACAGCTGGTTTAAATAAAGAGTATTACCTCTCTTTGCAGTCACCACTGAACAGAAAACGGTGTCAAGCTAAGCTGAGCAAAGATGACAACCAACTGCTGGCAGCACTTGAAACTTTAGAGAGTCCCTTTGGAGAGTTGTGCAAGCAGGCACCGTTCCCCAGTCAGCCCTGATCTTCCAGCTCCTCCAGCAGTGCCAGCATTTCACTCAGTCTCACAGCTCCGATTTCAGATGATCTACTGCTTGAAAACACACAACTGAATTGATCTGCACAGCATTAGTTCCCTGTCCTGCTTCTTTGGAACGTATCATAACACGAATACCTAGTTTGTGAAATCAAACGTGTCTGCTTAGGCTCCTTGCTTTGCCATTCATTTGCTTCTTCTAAAAGAAATAAGATTACACTCCTAAAACAAGAAAAAACATTTCAGAGGGCAGTGCTTAATCTTCATGCCTCATGTTTCAGCTAAATTCATATCAAATGTGAACTGACACTACAAATATAGGCACCAGAGGAGACTATTTTCCATGTTTGCAGTATCTGTTCACTACCACAAAATGTTGAGAACAGTGAGAACAATGCCAAGAAATCAAAGTCCATTGCAGACAAGTGTGCTACTTGCTGGCTGTTAACAGAAAACACTTGATGGAAACAAGATCAACTGGCTGCGAGAGAGCAAACAGGGCACTGAAATGCATTGGAATTTCTGTTTTTTTATAAAAAGAATGTGTCTATAGAACTCATGAAGGGGCAGAATCTTACCAACATGAGGAACAGAACTTGTGGTCTCAGCTTTAAGTTGTAAACAACTGTAGGTTTGAGTTTCAAAGGAGTAATGTGAAGAGCTGCTGGAGATGACTTCACTAGCAATTTTAGATCAGCTAAAATGTTGCGTGTATGTGCCTGTGCAGGAATAACAGGGGAGATGTATAATACATTACTACAATTAGAGGTCATCAACAGGATCTTAAAAAAGATTCATCAATCATCTTATTCAACCCTAACCAAACCAAGTATTCAGTACAATGCACCACCTTCTCCACTCCATATGGTTTTCTGAATGAAAAAACTTTGCACAAAATCTATCACCAATGTAGTCTACTAAGTGCCATTATTTCAAATGCCACCAACTTTGAAATATCAAATAAATTCTGAACTCAGAAACAATTACTGTGCCTCTATGTACCAAAGAAAAACACATCAAGACACACAACTATGGTATATCTACCTCCAAATGAGTAACTTCATTAAACATTGATGTAAGCACTGTTTATACAACACTTAAGTATCAAAAAAAAAAAAGAAAAAGGAATGCACCATTAACTTCAGAGATGACAACAGTGTAAGTTGCTGGAGAGCTAGAAAGCATTTGTTTTAAGAAATTGTTCTGTTCTGCCTCCCTTTACATTTCTACGAGACCTAGCTTTGTAGGTTGAGACACCAGCCATCTTATTACCTGAGTTTCTGCAGCCTGTTAGAGACTGGATTTTCATTGGCATATTTTTTTCACTTGCTCCATTTCATTGAAAACTAAACAAATTTCATAATGAAAGCAGAAGTATTTGGAACAACATAAATATGGAGACTGACCACAACTCAACCTTATCTGCTTGTCAGTGAAGTAATATTTCCCCACATTTTCTCATACTCAAGAACAAATTTGTAGTATATTGCTCAGAAAAAGTGAGCTTTCAAAGCATTTTCAGAGGAACAGAACTTTGAGGGTTTGCTGGCTTTTTTTGTTTGGTTGGAGTTTTTTTACGTACAAATAGAAACACCATACTTTGGAACAAGAGCACAAAAAAAGACATGTTCAGGGGAAAGTACCAGAGATGAAAGTCTCGCCCCACTGAATTCCAGGATGAAACAGCCATTGGTTTCAACAGGGTCATGATCTCTGTCAAGATCTGAGTCTGGATCCACTTTTGAAGTAGGTGTGGCCTAAGAGCAGGAGGAAAGAATTGACGATAATATAAAATACACCTCTCCCTCTTAAACAGCTCATCATACATTTCATGTTACACTGTTATTAACTACAAAAAGAGCACAAGTGGTACACCCTACTTTCACCACCCCATCCTTTTGTTATCTTTGTATTACATAATATCATGATTTTTTTGGTGTGTGTGTGTTGCTGGTGGTGAATGGGATGGCAGCATTTATGCAACGGTTATGCTACATACTAGAATTGTATGAATTTTATGACAACCCACTTTTCATCATATACAAAACAGCATCGTACATCCAGAGGCACAGTTTTTACTCCTACCTTAAGACAACTGATATTACACACTATATGCTTCAGTATTATATTTGCATAAGTTATGCTTGTGTCTTGTATACATGTTCACACATACTACATGTATACAGCATTTCTGATCTTATAGGCACACACATCCATGGATGCTGGAAAAGCCTGAATGTGGAGCCACAATAAGGCGGCTCCTGGCTGATAGCAGTATGTTGCAGAATTTGTTTCCATGTTACTAGATCACAGAAAAAGTCTTGTAAGGATTATTTTAATTTGTAAAACATTTGTATTCCCTACTGTATTGCAATAAAAGGAATGTGCCAAATGCCAGTCCTTTAAGAAACACGATACAATTCCTCATTTTTTTGGTTTGAAATCAGAACTGAAACACATTTGCTGCAGAACTGATATTTATGGCCCTGGCAGAAGGTGATGGCTGGGAGTCAACTCACTCATTGCAGATGTAATCCTTTCATGAGAATCTAGATGTGTCACTTTATATACTATATCCTCTGATAATTTTCAGGGAAAACAAAGTTGCAATGACATCACAAAATGCACAGCAAATCCTTGACTGGCCAAAACTTCAAGGTCAGGAAGACACAAAGCAGCACAATCACCTCACAGCTGCAAATGGAGGCAGAATTCTGGGTCTTTTGCTGGGAAGAAAGAAATTATTGCCTGCATATGCTACCAGTAAATCAGCAGTAGCTTAGCTACCCTAGAGCATGAAACTCAGCATAATAGATCTTTCATAACTCACTGGAGAGGTCATGGTACAAGAATGTTGAACAATACAACACAATCTTTTGTAGGTAAGCAACTTCAAGGTAGGAGGTGTAAGTTGCTGCAACAACAGAAACCTCAGAGGAGATCATCAGAAAATGATTAACATGTTTTTTCAAAGGAATGTGCACAACTGACAATATTTTCAACACAGACTTTTTCGAACTCCTCTGGTGTCCTGTTTCTTATGCTTTATGCATGTACAGGGAGCTCATATTTTGATTGTTTCATTAACCCCATATTTCTTCTACTTCTAATTACCTAAAGTATTATGATCATATTATTCACATTAGTTTATTTGGAATAATTCCCATTACAGGGACTTTCAGAAAAGTAACCTTACGTTGAACACAGTTTCTGGTGCACCAAATTTTCTCATATTTGTCACTTGATGGTTTGTTAAACTGTCTGATTTGATGTTTGTTACAAACGTTCACTTGTTGAAGTCCCAAACAAACATCAAGGATACCACTCTTTTCCACAGAGTATATGCTTCATATTGTTTGCTGGTTTTCTTTGGACTTCATCTTTCTTAAAGGAATATACCAAAATAAGACCACACTCAAAAAGATGACACCCAGTTTTTCTAGAAAATTAGTTTCTGTTGAAATTCATATAATATTGCACACTTATTTTGATTTGCTGAAGTCCAAGCTCGCTAATATCCCAGGTAAACTGGATGAAACCACAGACGTCTAAAACCAATAAGGGCAAAAACCTCAACAGACAATTGCACACAAAGGCTGGTTGCTGCCTACCATCCTAAAAGCAAAGTTGGCTTTTTCTCCCAATAGGAACTGACTTCCATGCCAGTTCTTCCCTTCTTTTAGCAAAAAGGCAGCCCACCTGCATATAAACCACTGAGGAGGCAGCTGAATCATGACACAGTTCAGATGGGAAGCCACAGCCACTTCCAGAATCCTATAGGAAAGCTGATCAAGATACCAGGCTTGGATCTAAATAGTCTGGAGAGGAGTGGGAGCAAAGCTGCTGTTTCACTTTCTGAAGTCACTTCTAGGGACAGCCAAAGAGAACACAATTACTAGGTGTCAAATAGTGCCTTTCTTCATTTTCACTTCTCTAAAAAATTGTCATTACATGGGACCATTGCGAAGGAACAGAGAAAGAAGTGGTGTGAGTTCAATAATGAATCAAGGCCAGGAAAGAGACAGGAAATTCAAATCTGTAGGAACTGACTGTTTTGTGTCAGCCACAACATGCATTCAAATACATGTGTCCATTTCCAGTTGCTTCCTCTTCACACCTTCCCAAGAGACTCCAGGGTCCAAGGCATCCAGGGAGGCTGCTGGCTCTCCAGACAGATGTGCAGGTTTCTCACAGCCCTCTGAAAGGTATCTTGCATTCTTCCAACTATTTCAAATGAAACTGTTTCAGACAGACCAAGCCACCTCTTTTTTATTCTGCAATTCTGAATACATTTAGGTCCCCTCCCCCACCCCAAACTGCCTCTTACTTTGAAAATTCCCAATTCTTTGCATATGACGTTGTGATGTTTCACCATGAAAAATTAATTTTAAATTATAAGCACCAAATTGTAACTTCTCTGTATGGTAAAGGATCACACAGAGGGGATTTGTGGTTTAAACAAAGATCTTGTATAATTAGCCATAATAACAAAGGAAATATTCATAATTACATCAAAGGATTCTTCACTGAGTATTGTTTTATTTGCTTCCTGAGGGAGCAGATTTCTCTGAAAAGATAACACTATTTTAGCCAGATGTATGTAAATAACAAAGGGCCATCTACAGAATCCAGCTTCAAACTAAAGCCTGAAAAAGACTCCAAAATCCAGAAGAGATTCTCCAATTGATTTGATTACAGGCCAGGCATCGGTTCTCTGCTAGGTATGCAGTGCTGATATGTCTGTAATATGTAAACATGGTTTCAGATGGACATAACACACAACGCTACAGCATACCCGAGACGCCTGTCTCAGCTTATAGGAGACATAGTCTGGGGATTAATTTCATCCACCAACATAAACATAGGACTAATTTTGTAAAGTACAGATAGCTAAAAATAAGCAAGAGTAATGTTATGCAATAAAACCTGGTATATGTTTCCCCTTTCCAGAGAAGGGAATCTGACATGGCTCCAAATAGAAAGAGGTGGCAGTCTGACCAGAACACAAAATATATTCATTTCATTCCCTTCCAAAGAGATGGCAGTTGAATCTCCCATACATTAAAGATGCATGCCCACTGTCATATCATTTCAATGGTTTAAATAGTAAATTATGATCAAAAATTCATAACACTTCTGCCCTCCCCTGGAAAAGAAAAATAGGTCAAAAATAAATAGAAACAAACTGTCTTCTGCTCCTTTATATGCATTTGAGAGGAAAAAAAATGAGGGAGATAAATCTGCATAATACTGAACCGAATCTCTTTAATTCTAGTCAGCTTTTATCATTCAATCACTGAGTCTGTATGTGGAAAAATTCATGCTAATTCCCCCTAGCAACAGCCGCAGCCTATCAGGGGGAGCCCTGCACCAGGCAGCTGCCAGCCAGCAAGAATAACTCTAAGTAGGTCAGGCCTGCATTTCTAAAAATGCCACGGTCTAGTAACCCCACTGTCCCGTCTGTCTGCCCTGCCCCATAATAACCTCGATTGCTTGGTGACACAATGACATACTACCCTGTTAGAGCGCAATCAAATCATGCTGCATTATTCTGCTGCGAGCATCGCTGCTGGATGAAGGACCCATCGAGGGACAGCATTAATCAGGCAGCCATTCATGTCCACTAGCACTTCACTCTGGAGATGGAGCCTGCATTAATGACCAGCTGTTTGAACCAACACAAACAAAATAATGTCTTCCACCCTGTTGGCCGTGTAGAATACACTATTCTAATCAGGCAGGTTATACTCACTGACTAAACCTAAGATGTAAATTAAACAGCCACAGACAATACCAGCTTTTGTAACCTTCTATTAATTAAAGTAAGTACATTTAAATTGTACTACACACGATTCAAAAAGCTATTGGTTTAATATACACAGTCATCTCTTCCTACAAATTTGTGTCCACAGTCCAAAAAAAAAAACCCCACAAAAACCCCACCCCACTGTTTGCATAATGCAATCTACCTATCCTGATGAATTAAAAAGTGACATAAACAGAGCTGAACTGAAACCGACCTCTGTGGGGAGCAGGGAACCACACCAGGCTTCTAGCAACCGGGCGGCATGGACACCGACAGACGTTCTCATGGAATACTGCAGAGGGGATAACTATGAAAGCCCTGTAAACATCTGCCAGCCACAACACGGAGAAAGGCCAGTCAGAGCAGATTAAGCACCCCCTGCAATTTCACTACTTAAATGCTACCAAGTTGCTTGTGCAGACCTAAAAATAATCGTGGAGGTCAGAAAGCTGCCGGCGGGGTGTGGACCAGCACCTTTAAGCATGCACAGCCACAGCCCTGGGGACTCTGACTTGGCTGCGAGATGCTGCATGATGCCTTCTTGGGGGCCCCCCCCCCCCCATTCGCCAGAGAAGCCTTAATATAAACCACACTAGACCCCAGTCAGCCTTCTGTGGGGTGGTATTTCAGTATCAAATTCATAATGCAAGAACAGAATTTCAGCATGCTTGCTTTGTGTTTAATTACACCCTTGCTTATAAACACCTCTGTGCGCCTCACTTGTGTCTCCCTTCAGAGCATGCCTCCATGACAAGCAGCTGTCTATGCAGGATAGAGATTGGAAAGGCATTTTCTAGGAAAGATGGTTCATCTGCATTTTTTTCTGAAGGATTCACACTTCCACTTGGTGAACGCATACCCTCTGACAAACTGGTAATTCAGTCTTCACTGCTGCAGAATTCAGCAAGCATTGCACATGTAAATCCGTCCACATCTGAGTTAGGAACACAGCAGATTCATTAATCCATTTTGCTTTCTTGTTGAACCCGGCTCAGTAACCAGGTTATGACTGTCTCCCTTTGCTTTGTGGCACACATCAAATAGCTATTCTTGGAGCGATACAGTCACTGACGTAACCGTGGACTCCTAATTACAAGCTGCTGACATTTTGCTTGTCTCTGCAGCTTTGAAGCTGTGAGTTAAGTCTCTCCGTCCTCCTTGCTTGCTTTAAACTGCCTCAGTTAGAAGCACATGACAGTTTCAGAAAGGTATAGGAGTGACATAAGGTCCTTTCTAGAGCCTGCTGTATTGCCAAGGTTATTTTTCTTTAAGCAAACAGAAAACTACATTTTGGAAGTAATAAGACTCCTTTGCCCCCAGCACAAGAATGTTATCCAACAGCTGGCTAAATATAATCCAACACACAGGGCTGCCTTTGTAGGCTGGGTAACAAATAGTGGAAGGGCCAGACTGGCGTCTTGCAGGGTAGCTCACCATGACTATTGGGAAATCCCCTTGTACACATTTTAGGATGACATTATGGTCTATGGATTTGTATAAAAGGAAAAAAGGAAAAAAAGAACCAAACCACCTCCTTCTCGACAGGCAGCTGCTAGAAACCATGCCAAGCCCCTAGCTGACTGCAGTGCTTGTTTCCCCCATTTCTACATTTTTCAGCCATGGCCAAGAAGAGCCGCCTACCAAACTAAACATGCCTGTACTGTGACAAATCTACCTGCTCTGAACACATGGTCTCCCCCATGCACATTTGGCAATAAGAAATACACCCAGGTAACATTTCAGAAAAATCTATTGTCAAATACGAGCATTGCCTTTTCTCAATAGATGAAGAATTCTTTTCAATTAAAGGCTGATTCTGAAATTCTAAAAAGGAAAAGAAGAAAGATATAAATATAACGCTGAATATAAATGCTCAGTTGAGCATTCCGGCTTCTGATGACTGTGTTAGCCAGCTGGTCTAGAAGTCATCTGGGATGCATTTATTTTGATTAGATTGATCACATTTCTATTTACAGGATAGAATTTTTCACCATACTGAATACAGCTGTGTTTATAAAGATTTTAAGATGGGGAAATGAAACCCCACAGTTTCTCACAGCACAGTGCAGAAGACTCAGTGCTTCAAGGTGTTAAGCGGAAAGGATCTGCTTTCACGTTTCTTAAAAGAATTCTGCCTACCATCTGTTTTCACAAAGTGCCGCCTCAGTCAGGAAATGGGTGTAGAGCTATAGCTGAAAATGCAAGCTGCAATCAAGTCTGACCTAGTGAAGTGACAAACTTCCTCTGTAAATTGGTCAGAAATGTCTTTCTTTCATGTCTGTACATGCTCACACACACACAAAAGCACTTACATACATATATATATACACACAGAGTGCATGGCTGCTGTTTCCCCTGGGGATATCGCTGCAACCACCTAGCTCATCAGTTCCTTCACTGACAGCATCAGGAGTGTTCAAGCTACAATTTACAGTCCCCGCCATCCATACATTGCTTTGTTAATCGAGCCATCCTCTCTGCAATAGGAATGCCTGGAATCAGACAAACGGCATGTAGCATTTCTTCTTCCTTTGCATTTGCATTCGCTCGCTCTCTCCTTCTCCCATGGCTTTGCCTTAACAGGCAGACACAACCAATACCTTATTTATCCATCTCCAGCACAACGCTGAGGTGAAACCCGACTGCAGCACTGTGGCTTCCCCATGTTAATCCTCTGGAGCAGCAGAGGCTGGATTCTTGCTGCTGATGCCCTTGTCGAGCACTGGATTACTTTACATAATATTTCTTTAAGCTTTCACCCACCCCAACCTAGAATAACACCCCTCCTTTCTCCTCCCTCCACATCCCCCCCAAAGAAAATCCCAAAGTCATCACATATTGCAACTCTTTGCTTCCAGAACCAACAGAAAAAACGCAGCTCCATCGCTCTTTGTAGCAATGTGCAGACGAGTGAGTTTTGAGCCAGCCAAGCCGGGGTGAAGCGCAGGCAGTGAGACTGTGGCAGCCCCAGCAGCAGCAGAAACGGCAGCAGCCGCCCAGGTAAATGGACGGAAAAGCAGGTTGTGTCGAGATCAGTGCAGTCTCGTAGCTGTAGGGAAAGACAATCTCACTTCTTCTGAATGGTATAGCTTCGTGCCTGCAGGAACGGAAAAAAGGGAAGACCCAGAATTAAAAATAAAAGCCAGAACAGTTAAGAAGAAACAATAACTATAATAAATTATTGTAACTTTATTTTTCTGGGCTTTTGGAGGTTTTGGGGAGCTGCCTTTTCCTCTCTCTTCCCAAAGTCTCCTGTGATGCTGGATGCTACTGTCCAAGAGTGCGGAGTCACAAAGGCTCACTCTCCAAAGCGCAGTGAGACCAGCATCACATGAGAAACCACATGACGCACCCAAATCGGATGCTGATGTGGTCCACTGTTTCACTTGGGGGGGGGGGGTGGGGGGGTGGAGAATCTCTACAAAAACATGCCCTTCTCTAGCGGTTAGAAAAGAATTTCCCGTTTAAAAAAAAAAACACAACTAAATAAAAAAAGGCCAAAAAATAAGTATCTCACTATCTATCCATCTTCAACACCAGTGCTTCAGGAGGCAGGAGAATGCTGTTCCACAGACACTAGCTGGATGGCAGTAATATTACTTCCAGGCTATGTTATTCAAAGCTGATTCCACTTAAATTAATTCCTGAAAAGCATACTCCGTGTCTTCATAACATGAACAGGCTCAGAAAACCAACTCCATTATCGTTCCCTGCAATCTATATCTAAATCTGTGTCTTGAATAATTTATTTGAGCCTAATAAGCTATTTAGAAAGACCACTCCTTTTCCCACTCAGGCCCACGCTCATGAGCAACTACAACAGGAAACAGAGGGGTGTTCACTGTCTTCATAACTGGTCATTCTAGTAAACACACTGTCCCACAAATACTCGAGGAAAAAAATGAGCAGAAAGCTTTTCTCCTCACGCATGGACATGACTGGGGTTTCTGGTTTGCGGAAGGTGGCAATGTTTTCCTGGCATTGCTGACTCAAAATCTTTCCATCCAAATAAAGAAGCAATCTCTTGTCTGCCAATTCCTGCAGAGGTGTTGTGCCACATTGTTTAACGCAGAAACATCTGGACATCCCTGGCAGTCCCCGAATAAGGGCGTGCAGCTCCGCAACACTGTTCACTGACAGGGCACCAAGCAGTTAATATCCTTGGCTGTTTTACCATCTTGCCTATAGGAGCATGGAACCGAGGGACTGGCTCGCTGAAGAAACAAAAGCAGAAAAACTGACCTTGATGATCGATGCAACTGCTGCTGCATAAAGTTATCATCCAACAAACAATTAGCAGTTTGTAGCTTGTTTTATGCCTAACATTTGTTCAAGTGACAGAGCAGGTGGCACAGAGTCCTCCATCCCCTTTGTTTGCAATGCCGGGCACCACCTCTCAGTGCTGCGCTCCCTGGTTCTTTACACTGAAACTGTACACGGTGTCAGGGAAATGTAAGAAGATAGCTGCTGTGAATCTGCACAGCTGCTTTGCACAGGATCCCATTGCAAGCTCCAAAGTTATATGATAGGGATCAAGCACAGAATTCCACAGAAGAGAGATATCTAGCACTCACACAAGGAAGCGCAATCGGAGCAGAACCCAAGTGCTATTTTGCGACGATTTCAACCTCCCCAACTGTTCACGCAATAGCAGATTGCAAAATTTTGCACAACGCAGTTGTAGCTCGTTCTCATTGGCTCCTATCAGAAAGAGGTTTTGCAATGGGCTGCACCTAGGAGTTGCCTAAATTCCACGTAAAATCCGGTTGTAGCATTCACCCTCAGCATGCAGTTAGTGTTCAGGAGAGCCACAGGACTGCATGTAAAGAAATCACAAGATTACAGCAGTCATCTGAGGGCATTTTCACCTGTGGGATTTATAATTTCAGCACTGGCAAGTCTTTATTGGAAAATGATATTGGTACACCCAAAAAGATAAACATTACTGAGGCAGAGACTCAGTGCACCAAAATAAGTATCTTCAGGGCTTTGGATTACAAGGTAAGAGGAGCTGTCGTAATCACCAGCCTTATTGTTCTTAATCTATAGCGATTAGCATAACATGGCTCAGCATGGCTTCTCTTTCATTCTCAAAATCTGAGCTGCAGGAGTTCTTGACTCCGTGAGCTGATGATCTTTCCCACTTGACACTTGTAGCTCATTCACCTGTTCTGATGTAGATCCACAAAGCTGTGGATGCCTCATCCCTCTAAGTGTTAAAGGAAAGGCTGGGCAGGGCTTTGAATAACCTGGTCTAATGGAAGATGCCCGTGCCCATGACAGGGGGCTTGCAACTAAATGATCTTTAAGGTCCCTTCCAACCCAATCCATTATATGATTCTGTATGTTTGTTGGAAGTATCCTCTGCAGGTTACTTGGTGAACCCCCTGTCTATCATCACCATTATATCAGGTCAGCTGCAACTTCATCCTGGAAACACCCAGAGTTTCCATAACCTGTGCATTTCTTGCATACACAGCCTTCACTACACTGCTAATGAGAAATACTGGATTGCATATGCTTTCCTAGATCTAACACTAAAAACAAAGTGAAGGAGTCAAGGAAAAAAGAGACTTCTCATACTCATTTGAGCATCTCCAAATTGCCACCATCTGATGATTGTTTTGATATTTAAATGCTTCCAGTTCAACTATTAACCAAACCACTAAAACCCCAGTGAACACCCTGATAATGATTCCAGTGTTCTGTCATGTGTTACCCATGAGAAACAGGAGAAAGATCAAAGACCAGATGCATGTGAAACCCCAACTACTCTCAGAAACCAGAATTGCGGCTGAACCAACATGGAGCTTGAGGATGCTAGTTTATTCAGAGTATGCAATACAAGACATTTTTCAAGCAGACCTGAAAAGGGGACCCTGCAGTATTTATAAATGTTTTGGGAAGCCTGTGAATAATCTCCTATGTAGATACACAAATATGTACCTTTAAGTATGACCCAGAAGTACAGAGTTGTATTAGATGCAAACAATGGGGGGGGGGGGAGGAGGGAGAGAGACAAGAATTACAGAGAGAAAGACCAGTCATAATTTCTTCAGTAATGTAAAATACTTAGATGAACAAAAGCTTCTTGTGAAAGATAGCACTACAGACACAGAGCTTAAAAATCTAATTCTTACACGGAGATTCCTTCAGATAACCTCTCCACTGAATTCTTTGGTACCAGTATGGGTAACTAACTGTTTCTTCCCTCTCCAAATCTCCAACATAGGTACTTTGGTCTGTTAGGTACTGTTAACTCACAAACTAATTCATTTGGAGACTCTAAAACTACCTGTCTAAAATGACTCTCATTTGAACTCCATAGCACATTTTCTCTCTCTCATTACAGTGAATGAAGAAGTATGAAGTTGTCCAAACCGAACAGCTGTGAGTACAGGTGTGAATTTCTGGTTAACATAATTTCTGGCTGAGTTCACATGAAAGCTTTTGGACTGGAAGATGTGGAAAGGACTGGGCTTGTTTTGGATGTTGCCTTGACAGGTTATGAATAGAAATTTTCCCAACACCATTTTATTGCTGGCATTTGACGATCTGTTCACAAACATTTAATCATAAATCCTGCTCCATATTAGTGTAGCTTCATGCTACCTTAGGAATACAATAACTTGGATTTGATGTAACTGTCCACAGGGAACAGGCTTTGGAGTAGAAGATTCAGCAACAGAGTAGACTCTAGATCAACATGAAGAATTACAGCAATATACAGACAGGCCAAACTAAACATAATTCATGACTGCTTAAATGCTACTCAGTTTCTGTGGAGTAATTTTCATGCACTTTTTAACCAGATTCAGTACACTTCTTCATATGGCTAACTATCTGGTTGGTACAGTACTCCATTGCAACTCTACTGCAAGAGGATCTCTATGAGTCTAAGATTCATCAATCATCACTGAAAATGAAGCTTTGGATCCCAGGTGTGAGATAGTTGCACTATTACAGAGAACAAGACTTAAATTCTTTCAACACCAGACAAGAATTAGGACCCAAAAGAGGAAAGCTACCCTACCACCTTTAGCACACCAGCTTTTCCTTTTGGGAATAGTCCCTTTTGGGTCTTACTTCCTGAAGTCATAGAAAGCAGAAGCAGTTGGTTAAACATAACATGGGCACTGCAGAGACTGGTCAGAAGTAACAGAACTTAAACCAAACAAGTATCTGGCCAATGTTTTAACATAAATTTAGCTTTCTGCTTATGACAGCCAAAATCTGCCACACTTGCACAGGAATTAACAGTGCCACCCAGGAAGTACGAAGAGAAAAACAGCAGAAATTTGGAGTAATGCTGTAGTTTCAGCTAAAGCAGAATGCAACGAACACACTTGTGTTTACCAGAAAAATGCATAGCTGCTAATTCTGGTAGAAACATGCAATTGCGAAATTCTGCAGGGAATGTTCCATTTGAATGCTTGATGATTTTCAGCCAGCATCAGGCTCTGGGGTTTGCTTTTCAATGACCTTTCTCTTTGTCATCTACAGATAGAGAAAACATTACCATTAGGCTTGAGGTTTCAACCCAAAAGCCAGGCAAAACTTGATGTTTCACTGAACTTGAAACCTCAAAGTGGACCTGAAGTGTGCAAACCTTATGGACTCAAACCAAAACAAACACATCGGTGAACAAAAACCACAGAGCTGCACATAGGTCTAAGTACTGAGCCAGGCTGGCTACTGGCCAAGGCATGAAGTGCCCTACGCTTCACACAAAATATCAGTAGATGTTTAATGACCACAGGGTATGTCTAGACACACAGCACCATGGTTTAGAGACACTCAGGTCAACTTTATCTGTGAGTTAAAAACCCTGAAGCAGCTTCTTTTCAGTGTACAGAGCTTTTCATTAAGGTAAAATACCCTGTAAGGAGTTTTGTGTGACCACAGCTAAGCTGCTTTGGTACTTACAGGTTTCTTCAAAGCTATCTCCTGATGTTGCTACTATTTGTATGGCACCTGGAATGAACTCTGTCTCATACAAAAGGTATGCTTTGCTTGTCCATCCAATCAAAAGTAGCCACAACTCCACCTTTTGGTAATTTTCAGTAAAATATGTCTAGACCATCTTAGTAAGAGCATGTAAAAATATAGGGAAATGCTGCTTCTGCACCTTCAGCACAGAGATCTTCATCACAAGAAACTGGTGAAGCACAGTTCTGCACTTCTCTCTTGCAGTCATCTGGAACAAGATCAATTTATTTGAATTCACTGATTATTCAATACTACTCTTTGAAAATTTTCCCACTTTAATTCTAGGTTCCATGGATGCATGATGGACAGTTTATTGCAATTAGCCTCTCAAATTTTCAGCTATTCCAGATGATAGCACTGACCACATACGTTTGTATTTCTCAGCTCTTTGATCCTAATATTTGAGATTCTGTTTCCACTGTTAGTACAAATACTATGCTTAAAATCTGAGTGACAGTTTCTCAATATTTACCCATGTTTGATCACTGAATGTTAGAAAATGCCTATGCACTTTAAAGGCCTGAGTTGACATATCTTAAGCCCTGTGCTGTTGGAATCCTGCAAACTGTTAGTGTGAGAAAGAAGACTTCAGAATCAGTCCTGGAATATAGGAACTCAAAAGAGCAGAACGTGATACATCAATGTAAATGCAACTAAGTGATAATAAAAAGTGAAAAAATACACAAGTTTCTCTGTAGGTTTCTCACAAGTTTCCTGAGGTTAATATTCCCATTATTATTCTCACTAAAAACTGTTTCCTTCAGTTAAGTTAGCCCTTGGGGCCAAATTCTTCTCATGATTCAAAAGCAACTGACATGACATATGCCAGTGTAAAAGGGGTCAGGCCATAAGTTAATTTAGAGTACTGTAATTATACTAATGATGTAAAAAGCAAATAAGATTTGTGCAGAGGATTTGGAAGTTTGCATTAAAACACATACCACTTGAACACATGACTTGCAGGAATATAGTGATGCTTCATTAGCTCACTCTTTCACTGTTCTTATCATGCTCTTGCAAATTCCTGAACGTGTAAGATAACAATCTCTTAATATAATTATGGAATGGCTACTTGAAACAAAACACATCACCTAAGTTACACCACCAAAAACATGACCACGGATCTCGGCCACAAATCTTCCATTACATTTGCATTCAATTTGCATCATGACTTTGACTTCCAAACTCAAGTGTTGCTTTGTTTAGTAAACCTGTACCTTAACAAGACAATCTAGACTGAACACAGAAATTCTTTATTAATTACCCTAATTTCCTTTAAAAGTCTTACAGTCATTAGTATGGGTTGGTGAACACAGAATATTGGGTAAAGTGATGCAAATGCCAGAAAACAAGGAAATTGTGCAATATATCAGTTCTTCATACAAAACAATCTGCAAACCCTAATGTATTTTACCAGGCTGTGAAAAAGCTGTGTGATGAAGAAATTACGGATGACCCAGGGAATTACAGACCAGTCAGTCGCACCTCTGTGCCTGGCAAAATCTTGGAGCAGATTCTCCTGGAAGGCATGCTAAGGCACATGAAAAACAACAAGGTGCTTGGTGACAGCCAGCATGGCTTCACTAAGGGGAAATCCTGCCTGACCAATTTGGTGGCTTCTATGATGGGGCTACAGAACTGATGGACAGTGGTAGAGCAGTTGATGTCATCTACCTGGATTTGTGTAAAGCGTTCGACACTGTCCCACGCAACATCCTTGTCTCTAAATTGGAGAGACATCAATTTGATGAATGGACCACTCGGTGGATAAAGAACGGACTGGATGGCCGCACACAAAGAGTTGTGGTCAATGGCTCAATGTCCGGCTGGAGACAAGTAACGAGTGGTGTCCCTCAGGGATCTGTGTTGGGACCGGTCTTGTTTAACATTTTCGTCGCTGACATGGACAGTGGGATTGAGTGCGCCCTCGGCAAGTTTGCCGATGACACCAAGCTGTGTGGTTCGGTTGATACGCTGGAGGGAAGGAATGCCATCCAGAGGGACCTTGACACGCTTGTGAGGTGGGCTGATGCCAACCTCATGAAATTTAACCATGCCAAGTGCAAGGTCCTACACCTGGGTTGGAGCAATCCCAGGCACAGCTACAGGCTGGGCACAGAAGAGATTCAGAGCAGCCCTGCAGAGAAGGACTTGGGGGTGCTGGTTGATGAGAAAATGAACATGAGCCAGCTTCAGTGTGCGCTTGCAGCACAGAAAGCCAATCATATCCTGGGCTGCATCAAAAGGAGCATGACCAGCAGGTCGAAGGAGGTGATCCTGCCCTTTTATTCTGCTCTCGTGAGACCTCACTTGGAGTATTGTGTGCAGTTCTGGTGTCCTCAACATAAAAAGGACATGGATCTATTGGAACAAGTCTAGAGGAGGGCCACGAGAATGATCAGGGGACTGAAGCACCTCCCATATGAAGATCGGCTGAGAAAGTTGGGACTGTTCAGCCTGGAGAAGAGAAGGCTGCATGGAGACTTCATAGCAGCCTTCCAGTATCTGAAGGGGACCTATAGGGATGCTGGGGAGGGACTCTTCATTAGGGACTGTAGTGACAGGACAAGGGGTAATGGATTCAAACTTAAACAGGGGAAGTTTAGACTGGATATAAGGAGGAAATTCTTTCCTGTTAGGGTGATGAGGCACTGGAATGGATTGCCCAGGGAGGTTGTGAATGGTCCATCCCTGGCAGTGTTCAAGGCCAGGTTGGACGAGGCCTTGGGTGAGATGTTTTAGTGTGAGGTGTTCCTGCCCATGGCAGGGGGGTTGGAACTTGATGATCTTAAGGTCCTTTCCAACCCTAACTATTCTATGATTCTATGTGTAATAGCAAAAAGTCCATGAAGGGTCCTGAACTGCTCAGCCAATTAATACCATGCCTATATGAAAATTAAATAACTAATTGTTTGGGGGTTTTTTAAATTATACTGTATGCAAGGAAAACCATTCTGAAACACATTACAGCCAACTCGTTAGTGAAACTGCTGACAAAGCAGTTAATAGCTGGTCTTGGGCAAAGGACTGGTTTCCTTTTGTTGGCTGCCCAGTTTTTAGATGGGTATTTTACATCAAACACATTACAAGTTCAAAGTGGAAGAACTATGTTTTTTCACCTGTGGGTGGTTTCAACTTAGACTTCAGCATTACTGTCAGGAAGTCAGTTTTTCCATGCTTGTTACTGTAAACAAAGATTGCATGGCACATCTCCAAAAGTGATAGAAGGTCAAGGACCAAACTGCGAAAGCAACAGATTGCTTCCAGAAACCACAGCAGCACAACGCAGAAGTGAGAATAATCACACATTTAAACCCCATTTCATGTTCTCATCACATAGGAGTTTGGGCTGCACAATGAACACGTGCAAATACAAGCTTGCATACTCTTTATTATACATGTATCCATATAACTATATCTCCTTATATATATATTTATATAGCCTCACACATTTTTAATATATATATATACACGTATATAAGTGTACATATCTGGCTTAAATGCTGAGTGATCAAGTAAGGAGAAGAGCCAATAGCACCACTTATTATTAACATTGCCTTCTGCTCACTTTCTAATTTGTGCTTTTAACTCTTTCAAACCTCAATCCTGCCTGTGATTGGTTTTATTTTGTCTCAATTTGTAAACTTACAATAAAACAGCATTAGATATTTCTAAGTCCTTCTCCCCAACAATATTTATTTCAACATGTTCTTTGATCATCTGCAATTCCAAGAGCTGTAGCCAGGATTTTGCAAGCATATCTCTTGTTCATGGTAGTGTTACTTTTGCTGCTTCTCAGATAAGAACCCAAATTTGACAACGCTATAGTTTTTTTGTTTGCTTGGATTTTATTTTTTTTTTTTACATCTAAACCTCTTTTGGAAAGATGAATATTATTTTAGTGAACAGAATTTACCCCCTTCTGCCTCTGCATGAGACTTGTAACATTGCCTAACTATGCAAAAGTTCTGTACATGCATTTTCCGCTCCAGGCCCCCAAGATATTTACAACCACAACTAAGGCAGTAGAAGTTTTGTTCTGATAGCACAACAATGAGCATCCCAAAACAAATACCCTGAACTGGTGAGACTCTGCACTACCCCATCTATACTTCAGTTTTGTGTCTGTAAAACAAGGATAATTTCAGCCCTTCATGTCATGGAGATGTGACACACATTAATCTTTTTCTGGATCAGTAAGATAATGCATACATTAACTGATGGCAAAAAACACCTCTTTGGGACAGAGATCTTGGAGCACGGTAAACAGAAAGACTTAAAACAAAAAGGCAAATCTACAACAATTTGCTATATCCATCCTGCTCAGGGAAAGAGATGGGAACTTCCACGAAAAGAAAGCATGCATGATCAGGCATGCAGAGAGTGAATGGTCATATACAAATGGAGGGACAGTTTTACTGCTGGTGTTTCTTCATGTTTATTTGTGTCCGAAACCTTATAAACAATTCTTCTAACTTACCTGTGTGTGTAATATTATAAACGGTGTACTTTAGGTCATTATTTGTGCCATAGGAAGTAGCAGTGTCCATATTTCTGTTGAACTATAAACCTTAACCTTTCAATTGCTTTAACAAATGCTTCTTAATGGTAGTCCATCTCCTCTCCTACTGTGCTAACTGAACAGTATTCACCACAACATTGCAGCCTTAGATTAACAGGAGAGAGGAAGGTTAAAAGATTGAGTAGCATCAGGAATGAAAACAAAGTCAGAAGAATAAATTGAAGAAGAAAAGCCACATCTCAAATTTATTCAAAAGCCCTAAAATTAGGTCTATTTAACCTCACGTACTAAACACTTACTTACATTCTACAATCTTCAGTATGATACAAGCACATACCAACTGGTCTTTGCTGGTAAAGACTGTTTTCTGAGTCAGGACTACAGCATCCAGAGTGCAGATGTTATACTGGCTGAGCAACATAAAAGCCTCAGATACATGTTATTAATTTGTGAACTGCAAATATATTTAATTGTAAACAAATTGTGAAAAACTTTGAGGAACTCTAAAAATAATTATGGACACCAGGGTGAATGTTTCCTGGTCTTGCATCCAACATCAAGAAGTCATTTGAAAATGTCTTCTGCACTCAAAGCTGATATTTTTTCCTAGCTTGACATCTATAACTAACCAGCTTTGGAATATTTTCTTTTACTCATCATTAACATCCCATCCTGTGTTTTTAAGGATTTCAAAACATCTCAAAACAAAACCTTCTGAATTACAACAGTGAAATATGATATATGAAAACATAACCCACCACTTTAAACCAGTCTAGAAAAACTTGTTATTCCACAGATTTGGATACAACACACAGGCTGTGCTTCACTGATATTGTTAAATACTTACAATGTTAAATTTCATAAGACATTGTTAAAAGACATTTTGACCAAACTAAGCTTTACTGTCAGTTTAATAATAAATGAAGCTGATACCCACCCATGCTATCAGTCCACATACCTTTTTTATTGCTAATGAAGGCCAACCATCTAGATTTAGCACAGAGGAATTCCTTTCGTAAACACAAACTCTCTTTACCTCTGCGTATGATAAAATAACCTTCACCTGTAAGCTTACAGTCACAATAACAAGGCCTGTGACCACTGTTAATGAACCTTGCCTTGATAAGCCTGAACAAGCCTTGTAGACCACAATATAGTATCTGTATAAACAGCAGGGCAGGTGAGGGAGTTTCCAACAGCCACAGGGTCCTCGTGACAGCCTGGTTACACTGACCAGGTGTAAAGGTGTCTTCTGCTCTGCAGTGAACACCCACAACAACATACATCCCAAAACCTAATCCCACTCATAACTCTGATTGAAAGCAAACATTAAAAGTAACTTCCTGTAAGAAAGAAATAAGAATATGAAACACCTGTAGAATGTCCTTTGTTTTGTACATTACTAATGGCAATTATTATCTGATTACATCTTTCTAACTACAGAGGATGATCTCCATGAAAGCAGGGTTGGGTTTTTTCTATATTATGCTTTCTTAATCCAACAATCTTCACCACATTACCTAAATAAAAACGGCACCTTATTAATGGGTGCACTTTTCCAACAAAGCATACTCAAGTTACCTACTGCCTTTGCCATCCTTAAATCAACATAAAACTTCTTAAGTTGCCATCTGGGGTTAGATAACAACACATGTTAATAATCAAATTACCTGCAAAAAACATTATGACCAATCTTTTCATGAAGTATTCCTTCAAACTTAACAAGATTCCTGGTTAAACCGTAATTTTTATTCCCCTGGATTACAGAATCATAGCGAAAGGAAAACCTGCCCCAAAACAGAGAAGTGCCATCTGCACCACCATTGCTAAAATGCAGTACAGTAATACTCAATACAGTAATAGCTCAAGGTCAGCGAGGCTGGTAAGTACAGCCCACATAATGAAAAAATGTAGATAACGGGCTCTGGGAGGTATGGTACAGTGACATGGATAAAAACAGATATTTGAATACATTTCCTCTTAACCCACCTACTGAACATCTTAGCAAAGAGTTAATTAGACACTGTTCTTTTTAAGATGGACAGCCTGGTGCAAAAAATTGGAGGAAGAAGTCAGGGGCTTTCATTTCCCACCCTGTAAAATAATATAATTCTCACCCAAACACTTGTAGTGTGCATTTCAAGAGAAAAAGTTACAAATCTTAGGGAAAGTTTTTCTGTTATGAAAGACATCTGAAATAGAAAACTAAACCATTTTAACAGGTTTTTGACAAAAGGTAAACCTAGAAATCTAATGCATTTTTATAAATAACTTTCTCCTAACATGTACTTACAGAATATTTTATTCACTGATCACTAAGTTTTTACACTGGACAATTAAAGCTGTTGGAGTGTGCATTAAACCACATTTCACATTTTGTTTCCGTTTAGATAAAGCTTTTCTTCTGAATTTGCTGAGTTTTTAATCACACGAGGAACAGTGATTATTATAGTGTTTCAATCTTTTCATTATCGATTAAGCCCACACATGCCATGCCATGCCATGCCATGCCATGCCGCAGTTTAATGCCATCCACTTTTAAGCATGTAGGAAACGGCATCTGTAAAACATGAGTATAACTCAAGGGATTTAAGTCTGTGCAACTCCAAAGGAAAGAAGCAACCAGAGCAAGATAAGAAGTAATTATGTTAAAGACAACTGTTATGGGAAAACCTAAAGGACAAGTATTCTCTGCTTGAAAAAGAGTCACTGATGTGACAGAAGTACAGTGAAAAGGACACTACACAGAGATAAAAACACCACATTATATGCAAGAGACTGTGAAGCCCTTCCACAACATACTTTTTCAGCTTGCATGTCTATGGTGCACACTGTTTCTCAGAAATGGGTATGTCTTAATGAATAAACAAATGTGAAAGTGGGTAAGTATAGTTCTTCCACTAACACACATGATGGGGTTTGATTGTTTGTTGTTTTGGGGTTTTTTTCCCTTCTCTATTTTGAGGTTTGGCCAAATTTCAAAGGTAAGGAAACATCCAGCATCCAAGCCTGTCTGGTGCACTGGTAAGAGGACAGCCCACTCTGCTTTCTTCACTTAAATAGGGGCTGAATTTGACCACTTTTCTACAGTACCTGGAGAAAATGCATACATCTACAAGCTGTGTAGATCCTAAATTGACATCTGACATTAAGTTGCACCCACTTGTACCTGTGAAATCTACATAATTTAGTAAGCATAACAAATACTTCTCTACATTCTTTTTTGCTTTAACAATATATCCATTTAAAGGGCTCTTTTACAAGGTCAAAAATCAATTGAAACTGTACATGGAAAAGGAGATGAAAAAAATATACTTGGATTAATCCTACCTAAGAAAAGATTTTAGAAAGGTATACAAGAGTTCTGCTGAATGAAAGGCAGTACAGCATTCAGCTGTAATTTTAATCTATATTATATTTAATAAAACCACAGTGTGTTCTCTTGTCCTATTAAAACTGCATTCTACCTTACCAGGTCTGAATAATTTGTATAAAATTGATTGCTACAGTTCTTACTAAGAACTCTAATTGCATTCCTGGTATAACTTAAAATGATAACCTTATCTTAATTAGTAACATGCTACAGAAATGCTTTTGAAAGCCACGTAGGATTAACCTGCATTTTTAAGCAGAAGCCTTAGGGCTGGTTTTCTTTTTTTATTTTTTTTTCCATTCCATGTCCAATACATGAACTAGTGATAATTCATAATAAACAAAAGAGTGAAATAATCAAGTTGAGAGAGAATAAATAACCCTGCTGTCACCTCCTTCGGTCAGCACAAGTTTCTGTGTGTAGGATGGTCCCCTCTGTGCACAGTCACACATGCTACTTGAGGGGCTCCTCCACCTGGAGAGCAATGTGTTTATATGAAGCATATGTCTCTGATAACTCCCCAGCACAGGGCATATTCATCTCTACTCTCAGAGCATCACCAGTGCTGTGAATGAACTGGGTGCAGGACAGGAGCGAGATGAAGAGGCAGGGGTTGGGACAAAGGGAACTCTGTCCTTTGGGGGCCTGGGAGAACGCTTCATGGGGATGCACAGCCCAGCTCCAGTAAACACGGCAAAGGAAAAAACTCTGATCAATTAAAAAAATAAAAACAAAAAATAAAAATACTCCTCCAAACAAAACAAAACAAAAAAAAAACAAAAACCAGACCAAAACTAACAGCAACTAACTTGAACATGCCACTACCTCAAAACAAAATGAATGCAAAACATTCACATGGGCAATGGGCTTCATACACCCCATCAGCAGCACCTCCGATGACAGAATCAGAATTAACTCCAAACCTGCAAGTACAGCTGCCCGCCAAGTTCATCAGCCAGCCAGATGCTGTCCAGCTGATGTGACTTCTGGAAGCATACACTTCGCAACATGGCAAAGGCATACTGCTGCTTTGATGGAGTCAGAAAAACTATTACTGGTAAGGTTTGGTACCAAGAGACTAAAACCCCTTTATGCGAATCCTGCTTTGTCTTGGGTTTGGGGGAATTTCTTTTATTTGTTGGCTTTCTTGGTATGTTTAACCATACTCATATTGCTGTTCTGTGAAGAAGTGACACAGCTTTCTATCTCAGTAAACAAATACTGTCTGGGTTTATTTAGAAAGCAACTGGTCCAGCAGTAGCTGTGTAAGAAAGCAGTATCAGAACTGGCAGTCTGTAATGGAATTCAAAAGCTTCAAACTTGTGATATATTTTAACACTGTTTATGCTATAATTCTACTCTGGATTCATTTTATGAGTCCCATCTTCATCAAAAATAACAAAAATAAAACAACACAACACACCCCCCAGTAGTAATTTCCTTGGACTTCATTGCTGTCAATCACACACCACAACAGAACTACAGTGAGCTACCAAGCAGTAAAAGCCAGGATTAGGATGCCAAGAAATTACTTTCTGTAACTGTACCTTTTCCAAATGAATGTCTATTCCTAACTTTTTAGTGCTAAGGAAACATCCTGCTTTTCAGCCAGGTTCACCAGTTATATTACAGGCCCTGTAGGGCACAGACCACTCTAAAGGCATCTGTGTGCACCTGCCTGTATGCACACATGGCATTATGGGATTTTCTCTGCTATGCTGCAGCTCCAGAGTGCCAGTTATGAATACAGAAGTAGCAAGGTGGTGTTTCAGAATCAGCGTAGCAGTTAACTTGGTACACGTCCATATATACGTGGGCATACCTGAGCACACACATCCCTGCGTGGTCCCCTGAAATTTCACTTTCATATACATACAAAATGATTAAATTCCACCAGAGATGGTGAAGCCTCTCAGAGCTGTAGCATTTTCCTCATGATAGCAATGACCTTTCATAAGGTGAACATGCGATCACTGACCATTCGTTGCATGACTTGAAGTAAATGCCCACAAAGCAAAAGTCTGCATTGCTTTTTATTCAGCGTACCTTACAGAAGCCAACAGAAGATTTTTTTACATCTTACTAAGTAAAGAGCCTTTTGATAGGGGCCTTTTATTCACACCTCAGCATTTTCTTTAACCATTACTAATGGTACAGTGTGGAAAGAGGAGGACTGAATGAAAATCATCAGTTATCTCAGACTGCCGGCCTAATGTTTCTGCTTACGGCAATGCACAAGCAGAGCAATCAGCCTTGCCTCTGGTGTGAGCCCAGCCATTCTGTTAGCTAGTCCTTATAAATCCATCCATCACTTCTGTGAAAGTCACTGCCTTCCTTTTACCAAAATAATGTATGTTATTGGGATTATACCACCGCATGCAGAGTCATTAAAGAAAGATAGGCCACAATTTATGACCAAGTCTGCGGACAGCAGGGCATTATTTTAACCATAAAATCACAATCTGAAAGCAGAGTGGCCAAACCAGAGGAGCCATTAAAGACTTATAATTAGCATCAATCAATGTGACACTACTGTTGACATCTTTATTACTTTAAATACACTAATCAAATACTTCTGCATTCAGATAGAAAGACTGATAGGCAGACAGGAATGGAGTACATCCCTACAGAGAACAATTTTAAATTATCTATTCAAAAGGTAACAAAAAAAAAGTTTACCACACCAGCATAATCACATGGAAATGCAGTGCACTGACTGAAACGTTTTTCAGCTGGGATACTGGACTTGGCATGGTCAAGACTGCATGAGATACACCAAATATGCCCTGAAAAAATACATATTTGCATGCTTCAGCAGTGCAGTAAACTACTGGCTCTCCTAAACTGAGAACAAATATCCCACTGACAAACCTTGCTTTGGGTTATTTTGCATTAGAAAAATAAGTGACACAGTAATTCTACATAGCACCACTCTATTTTCCATGTCTACTACTCCCTACACAGGAAGCTAGATGAAAGAATATCATGGTTTTATTTGCATACTGACCATTACAACTCAATATTATCTAATTGCATCCACATGCAAATTCAATTTTACTGCACGGACACTAAAATACACTCTTACTACTACTGCTCATACAAACATTTCAATACTACGAAAAAGAAGCTATTTCAGTTCTCTGCACCAACCAACCACCTCTCAAGGCCACATGGTCTTGTACCTTTTGAGGAGCAGCTCCTTTCTCCATATGACATCCACTCTGATATTCAATGAAAGGGGAAATTTTGGACAAGCACTGGGAATAAAATAAATTCACACCAGTTCTTTACAGAAAACATGTTTTAGAAGGAATTAAATGATGGTGTTCCCAACATTAGGTAAGATTTTAAGAATCCCTGTTTGTTTTCTTTTTCTATCGGGGATAATAATACTTTAAACAAAACTCCTAAAAATGAATATTTATTTAGATCCTATTTAGCTCTAATTAATAGCTTATTAGAATACAGAAGTTGACTTTGAACGGAGACACATTATTTCCTGTACACCTTACCTGAAAATAAGCACTGCTTTTGCTTATTAAAAAAACCACAATTGCTACTCTATACGTAATACAAGAGGCTATATGCTTTGCTTCTCCAGGTGAGAGCCTTCTTTCGGACAGGTCAGTGGCAGCCTGACAATCATCTCATCCATACAATGAGCATAAGGATGTGGAAACCTGTGGGAAAACACTGGAAAATGGCAACGCCCCTTCAACAGTAAGCAAGCAGCCTGGAAGGCTGAACATCCCTCAGCCACCCAATCTGCAGCATTCAGTGACTCAGAAAGTACCTTCAGTCAGTGTTTTCTCTCCTCCTCAGCTCAAAAGCGGGGAACTGTATTCTCCCATACAACATGAAAGTCTTTACAGAGCACTAAGTAATGAGAAAAATGCAGTAATTTGTCTATTGAAAATCCAATTAGTTTAAGCCAATATTTATCAGATCACTCTCCTGAAAACATTTTACTTCAATTTTAAGTGACTTACACTAATTTGGATTGGATGTCCATCTCGAATGAAACTGCCAAGCCTTTCAAATGCTTTAATTCCTTTCCAAACACAGTGGAGCCCCATAAAACAAGAAGAAAGCGGTTGTTAAGCGTACGTGGGGTTCCAGTGCATTAAAACAAACTAATGTATCAAGTGACAAATGTAATGAAAGCTTTCACAGGGGGAGGAATTCAGACGGAGGCCTGACAGGACACATTGCAAACCGGGCAGCCAGCCATCAGTCTACCAGGATCTCCTCCACATCCTGCTGGAAAAGCAGCTTCTGCATCAGAGGTCTGCAGAGCTCCCCACTGTCCACTTGAGACGTTCCCTGCTGCTGTCATTTACTGACTCAGTGGGAACACACGTACCCTAATCCGAGCAGAGGATTGTGAAAGATCCTATGACTATTTTTGATTTTATTTTTCTTTCCCCAGGCTGACCTTGTTGTTTGCAAAGAACAGCACAAATGAGCCAGTAGCCACACAAAGTTTACTAGTTCTGAGTCAGTGACGGGCCCAGTCATGTCAAAGCCCGGGCAATGTGTCTGTAAGAAAGCAGCTGGCAGTAAACAGGAGTTGCGCGCAGGGGAAATGACAGCCATCAGGGTGCAGCCGCTTCCTGCTCCCAGCTTTCCCCCTCTGCCAAAACAAAAACAATACTTAAATCTGAGCAAACATCCTCAGTGACAAACGGGAAGGGTACAACTCACAACAGTACTGTTCACAAATGTCCAGCACACTCAGCATCCCAGTCTGAGAGAGGCTGACACTGTTTTTCATAGGTAGATACATTTACATAATAAATAATACAAGCACCAGGTATTGCACACTCACCAGTGCATACACAGGTTCTCCTAAGTAATTTTTGTGTGCATTAGACTTGTTTTGGACCATTACCAATGCACTAAAACTCTGTAAATGCCCATGCCTACATTTGAGAGAGGAACCCAAATAGCCAGGTGAGAGGCTCTAGGACTGAGAGGAAAAGGAACTTGAGGAGAGACGGGTGTATGGTCAGGGGACTGAAGCACCTCCCATATGAAGATTGGCTGAGAAAGTTGGGGCTGTTCAGCCTGGAGAAGAGAAGGCTGCATGGAGACCTCATAGCAGCCTTCCAGTATCTGAAGGGGGCATATAGGGATGCTGGGGATGGACTCTTCATTAGGGACTGTAGTGGTAGGACAAGGGGTAATGGGTTCAAACTTAAACAGGGGAAATTTAGATTGGATATAAGGAGGAAATTCTTTCCTGTGAGGGTAGTGAGGCAGTGGAATAGGTTATCCAGGGAGGTTGTGAATGCTTCATCCCTGGCAGTGTTCAAGGCTAGGTTGGACGAAGCCCTGGGTAATGTCGTTTAGGGCGAGGTGTCCCTGCCCATGGCAGGGGGTTTGGAAGTTGACGATCTTAAGGTCCTTTCCAACCCTAACTATTCTATGATTCTATGGTATAGTGGGACAGAAAGTACCAAAAGGAAAAGTGAATATGCAAGAGAGCAGATAGAGATGGAAAAAAGAGACAGCCAAAGCAGTCCTAGAAAGCAGAATGAGGAACATCAGGAATCCTATAATACTTCTATGAATTTCTCATTCATTTTTTCCTCATGATTACATTTATCTACCTTGAGTGTTCATCAGTAGTTGAACTACTGTTGTTGATCAGTATACCCGCTGCCTTCCCTCTAAGCTTTTGTGTGAACCTACTGTCAGCTCAGGGACACTCTTTCCCTGGCAAAGGTACAGTCTCCAGCAACACCTGGATGAAATTCCACACCTTGTCCACTCTTCCTCTTTACCTGAGGACACTGAGTTTATCCATGAAACCTAGATTTTTAATCTCCTCATGAGAGGCTTTAGAATATTTGTAAATAAAAGGTGCTACAGAAATGCAAGACATTCGTGAAATGTGCTTTCTGGCTGAACCTGTCCGAGTGCTGACCTGGAAAACAGGGAAAATATATGGAAAAAATTACTGCTTGCGTGACACACTCTTTCTTTCTCTCTTGGCTCCTTTCCACCCTCCATGTCCCTCCACATTGTGATGCACATCACCACTGTCAGAGCAGTGCGAAAATGTATGCAGCAACAGCACCGGCCTTTTACAGTTGTCTGAGCCAAAGGTATTAATCATCAACTGGGATTTGAAAATCATAACCAGGAGACAGCAGTCGCGACAGCTCTGCAGCATAATGACAAAATATGCAGAGCAATGTGGGAGAGGAGAACGCACTCCCTGTCTTTTAGTCTCTGTGCAATTGAGAGGCATGTTAATAAGCATGTTCATTTGAATGGCTTTTACTGTAACAATAATTTTCTTGCTCCACTTTTCTTTTATATTCCCTAGAGTAATAATATTAATCAAGGCAATGCTACATGTCACTGTCAAAGAAAAAGCATATCTTGAGTGAGCCTAGCTATAATAGAACCACTAGTGAAAGCCTCAAGATATAATGCTGGCTATGAGATCACATGCACCCATGCATGCATGTGCACACACACATTTGTTTTTACATATATGATCAAACCGCACAGACATAGACAAGAAAAACTACTTTTTTACTTAAAGGTTTATATCAACATCTAACACAATCAGCTGAATGATGGGACTCTACATAAGGTAAGTTTCCTTTGAATAATACATGGGGGGAAAGAAAAATGACATTTAACTGAAAATGTATGTGCTTGGGTTTTAGTTATTTTGTGTGACTGCAGCAAAGGTAAATTTTCAGCAGGGATTCTTTTGAGCCTGCATGCACAAAGCACATGCATGTGCTTTCACTTCAAATGCAGGTACAAGACCTTGCAAAAATGGTACTACAATTTCAGCCCCTGCATCTGCACATACAAGAACTCTTTGGCTGGCAACAGTTCTGCAGGCTTTTACTGCCTGTGGTGATGTCTGCACACTCCAACACTTATGAGCAGGCTTAACATTTTCAGAGTTTGGATGAAATACACACATAAGAGAAGATGGCCTTTGGAAATGCAAGGCACAGATGGCAGTACACCAGCCCAAAAGGCCAGCGCTACCCTAAAGCCACTGGCCAGAGGCCGGGGTGGCTACTTGGTGATGTCCGCTGCTGCCTGCAGCTCTGCTGGAGGAGTGACCTGAGAGAGTTCATCGCCGGGAACTGCTCTGGCAGCCTCGCCCTGTCCTCACTTTACCCCTAGGGCTTGCCAGCGATGATGACAGCTTTGCTAGCTTTGAACTGTCTGACAGAGCACGAGGGCTGACTTCAGCTGGCTCCTGCGCAAGGCAGAGAGCGCCCGCCGTGCCTGTACCACAAAAATCTATGGGAGCGCAGCTATTGACTTCAAGGGCTGCAGGACCAAGGCCCTTGGAGTGACTCCTTGTATAACCAACTCAAGAAACAGTTTGTGGTTTCCTTTAAGGGCCATTAGAGAGCTTTACATAGTTTTATGTCTAGAACTTGAAATACTGGTATCTAAGACAAACCCAAAGCTTAATCACAGAAAACATTTGATATTTGTCCATGGTTAAAACTTGCTATATTAAAATTTCCCAAAAAACAGGCCAAATATTACGCAGCACAATAATACTCAGCTTAAGACAGCATATGTACCTTCAAGTAGAGCAAAACATACACCTTATAAACGAACACCCTCTTGAGAGATGCAAATACCTTAATTCCATGTAGTTTTCCAAAGAGTTGTTACAACATGAGCTCTTTTTATGGGTTATTTGATACTTACAGGGGTCACAGTACAGCTTACTGATTAAAGGCAGGGAGTCAACTTTTGTTTTTTATTTTCTATTTCATTCCAGCTCTGCTTATTCCAGTTCAGTGCACTTGGCGTTAGGAGCTGTGACAATAATTTCTTGTATGAACTGCAGTTCACAGTGTTACAGTTCTTTTCTCTATATCATACTCTTATAGCTACCTTGAAAAAAAAGAAAATGTAGCTTATTGATTGAATGTCACTTGCTCCAAGACGGTCACTGATGGATAAAAATAAAGCCTGCAAAACTTAGGTGCCTTCATTTCAGCATCTGGAAAACATGTGCGTTAGGAAGCTTTGACATGTTCCAGAAACGATAAAAACCCCCCACTGCCAAGTTCTTTAATTGGCCTACAGTAAAAGCCAGCAAAGAGAAAAAAAAAACAACAACCAAACCATAAAACAAAAGTCCTGCTTTATATCCCAACTATCCCATGTAACTCAGGCTCTGACTATTTAACAGTAAGCAAAACTGTATCTCTACAACTATACTTTTGCACAATAACAAATTCCAGTAACTATCACCAACAAAATATATCCCATTTGTCATATATATTTCTAAGATACTATTACATATACAATAGCTTGAAGGTTGAAACTGAAGCTGCCCATGATGCATACAAAACTGAAGGCTAAATTTGCTGCAAAGTAATGGGATAGTTTTCAAAACTGCATGCTATTCTGGCCCTCTCTACTTGGAAAGAAGCCTGTGTATGGAAAAAAGGCCTTAGCTCTGCTTAGATATATTATGCAAAGGAATGATAAGCCTTGGGATTTGTTTTTCTGTTTTTAAAATGCTATTTTAAACTTTAAATTATTTTTTTATTCTTCTATGAGCAATTTGTTTGGACTGTTTGGTTTGGGGTTTTTTCCTCCTGCCTGAAACAGTAAAATTGCAATTTCTGGAAAATTTTCTTGAGTAACTGCAGCAGCCAACTAGAAAAATATCTTTTTAAGCTTTTGCTGTCTCATTGTTAAACCCAGAGGTGGTATTTTTTTGTGGTTGGGCTTTTAAATTGATATTTTATTTATATTTCTATTGTGCTTAAGATATAATGCCTGACTGGTACAAGAAGAACTTGTGTTGCATGCTGCTAAGAGGCAACAGCAGCTGGGTAGACCTGGAGCATCCAGTTTAAGTACTGATAGTGATGGTAGTAGTGGTGTTGCTGATAAAGTTACAGTTCCTAGATGCTGACTGCTCTATTTCTGTGTATTTAATGCCATAGAAAATATTTAGTGATCTTCAAGATTTATTACATGCACATTGCCATGATATTAAACGTGGCATGAAAAGAGAGAGCACAGTAAACATGGTACATGGTCATAAGGTAGGAGCAGGAGTACATCTCTGGTAAGGAAAAGGCAGCTGTACTAACCCCCTCTTGTGATGACTGTGATAATGTACCTGCCTGGACACCACCAGGGCTTCTTTAGAAAATCTCTTACGGATATCAGGGAGAAGATAATAATATTGGAGATTCTCTGTGGAGACTGTGTTGGAACACTAACATCACTCTACACTGCAAAGGGCAGGTTTGCCAGCTGCTGTGATGGCCTATCTTTGCAGCTCTGAGGAGGAGGACTTCAGAGTCACTCTGTTTAATTGTAAGATTCAGCTTTGCTTCCAAAATCGCATCCAGAACAGAAATATAAATATGAGCAAAGCTTTGATTTTAATGTTTTCTTGAGCACTTTATGTATCTAGTGTTAACAAAGACATGCCAGATCTCTTCCATGTTGGATCTAAAGCAGAATAAAACACTGTCCCAGTGGAAATAAATCAAGCCACATATAAACACTACAGGTATACTGATTATGTTTAACAAAGGCATGCATGCTTACCATTGCAGCCACTCCCCATCAGCTGAGGGCACCCCTGTAACAGCCTGACATTACAGCATGCCAAACACGCCTTGGTCTCACAGGTCAGCATTTCCTGGCTGACTAAAATTCAACATGCACTTGTGTTAAGAGGATGAGAGGACCTAAGAAGCAGGGTTAGATGGCTGCAGTGCTCAGATATGTAACTGAAGACTTGTTTTACCCAGTCCCAATTAAAATCATAGATGTGTTCACAATAACCTGATGTGTTCACAGGGATTCCTTAGTCATACTGAGCACTCCATGGGTAGGGAGGTTATATAAAAGGACATAAGATTTCAACTGAATTTAAGATGGTGAGCTCTGCTTTCACATAACAAACCTAAAAAAAAAAAACCCCATTCAAGGTCTGTTGTTCTACAGGCATATTAAATAAATACTGTCTTTAAAAATTCTGTTGTGGGCCCTTTCTAGAGAAAGCTAAATTGCCCTGATTTTCTGGGGATGGAAGAGGAGAAGGAAGCTTCCATGAAAGAAGTCTCATGGTGTCTCACTGAAGATACCAGAGCTGAGCTTAATAAGCTCTCTTCATTTTTAAGTTCTTTTTTCAAGAGCTAATAACTTAAAAATTAATATAAGGATAATCCAGTCCACCTCTGAATTCAGCAGTTCCAATATACATGCATGCACCTTATTAAGTGGAAATCCTGGTTTAATTATGCCCAGTTGGATCTTATTTAGTTTTAACATTTGACAACTACCCGCTTGCTGATAGGAGTACTTTTACAGCAGACAACCCTTTTTCTATTTTCTAAACATTCTGGATTATTAAGTAAATGTAAATTACACAACCATAAGTAACAAAAAAGAACAAAAAGTCAGTATAAACACACACCAGAGCAGAAATTAAATCTAGCCAGTTCTCTATTTCAAATGTATAAAGACAGTGATTTTTCAAACAGCTGTAAGTATAAGCTTTCTGTTACTGGTTATCATGCTCCAGTTATCATATATGCTGTTACCAGAATTATATTGCATATAACAGAATTCATATGCATAGACTTATTTATCATTTCTTGATGAAAGATGACAAACAGAAAATAACAGGGGTTTGTAACTCATTAACAACACAAAACAAAAAAGTTTGGACTGCCAAACGAGTCATTAGTACAACAGCAAGAGTCAGGGCAATAGGTTACCCTATCTCAATCCCAGGGAGGTGGAGCTCTGTACTAAGGAGAACTGTAATTAATCAGTCAGAGGTATAGTAAGAGATAATGGCATGAAACTTTGCTAAAGACACTGAAACTGCAAGTAAAGTACAACTTCTTAATGTAAAATGCAGCTAACAAATTGCTATCAACAGTTTCCAAATCACTTTGGTTGACAAATGAACTTCAGACAAAAACTCTGTGATTTTATTTAATGTAGGAATTATTTTCTTAAATTCTCTTGTATAGACAAATAAGTTTTTCAGAATGATCTTCCTTAGCTTAAAACGTGTGTAAAACAACATGCAAAATATCCTCCTAATCTGTGGCTTTGATCAAAGATGAAGTAGTGGGGATGTTACTGAGGTGGTGCGCCTTTAAATCTTTGGTGCTGATATAAAAGTATGTGCTCTCCAGTCTGATGTTTTTAATAATTGTCAGCAGAGTGTCACTGGACTTCCATACATCTTAATGAGAAACTTCTAAAACAGGAACTCTGCTTCTGCTTCTTAATCTCTTGTACTCGCATCAAAGCCAGACCCTATATAAACAGGAAACTGGAATCAGTCCAATAATGTATCACACACTAGAGGCTGGACAAAGAGAACTACAGCCACTTTCGCCTTTTCACTTATAAAACAGTAATTCCCCAGCAGATCATTATCATTCGTGAAGCCAAGAACTATAAAGTTCCCCAGGATAGTCTGATAAAGTTAAATAGCTGTATCTAAACCCAATTCTAAGCCATACTTAACTATACCCAAGTTTTCAGCCTTGCTGAAAAAGGTGAAATGTGTCAAAAAACCCTCAAGGCCCCTTTTCTAAAGCTACTCGATTCCACTGACTAATTTTGATACCTGCCACCCAACATCATGTATATGCTTTTGCAGATTTAGTCTCTGGCCATATGGATGTCCAGTAAGTTCACTGCACAACTGAGTGTCTGCAAACGACTCATTAGTGTGACCATGAAAGGAATCTTGTAAGCACTTGTCTCTCACCTCCTTTTTTAATTTGTTAATATGAACAGTTGCAAATTGTTTTTAGAATCAACAGATGCTTCAGTTGTGGCTTGAAAAAAAACCCACAGCAAAATACTGTGCAAGACAGAGTACAATGCCCTCAATTTTAAAGTACTTGTTATTGGGCCTACTGGACTGCTAACAGAGTGCAATGCTTACTGGCCATCAGTATTTAAAGAAATCTGCCAGAGTAAGGAGGGAATTCACTTGAGGGTGCCAATGAAGATATCAGGGCATTAGTATTAGAATGAATAGGGAAAACATTGGAAAGGAGGGTAAATTCTGCCAATCCCATGCTGGGGACTGTCAGGAGCAGAGATGCAACATAAACTCATGCTGGAACTCCAGTCCTAAGGTCTTCCCTCCAGGTAGCAGGGACGTGACTTCCAAGGACACCAACATCTAATTCAAAGTGGGGAGGAAAAAAAAATCCAAACCCTAAACCATAACACTTTCCTTATATAAGGTAAGGTTGATAGTATAAATAAATAATAATACATAACAGAAAGAGCTCTGCATTTACCAACATGTGAATTTTGAAAGATTACTGATATTATTGTTTTATTGTGACTGAGATTAACTGGGCAGCTAATCAGGTGTCATCATCTTTCACCAAGTTTCAAAATCATGTTAGAGTTAAAAATCCAAAACAAAGTATCTTAAAGACACAAGAACTTCCCCTGAAGTATCGATCACAGAATTCTGTGGGCATGGGGTGCAGGTTGTCAAGTGAGGTTTTTTTTTTTCTCCTTCTGTCAGCTCATTAATCTGCAGTTTAAAACCAATGAAGAGTGAGGCAAGGGCTTTAATTTTAACTGAAAGTTGTGAAGAAATTGCTTAGATAATTAACTTAAAGTCCCTAAGTGTCTATATGGCAGTATCACATCCAGTTTAAGATTACTTGGAAGTTATGGTTATTTTTCTACTCTTCATTTTCTAGAGTGTATTTTAACCTATTTATAAATTTTGTATTTCAACACCAACTTTACAAATTGCTCAGATTTTATTTGCGCAATGAGCTCATATATGTATAAAATTTTAAATTACAGGCTTCATTCAGCTGTGCACCTTGACACACACTTAAGCATGCGTTAAAATCCATACTTATTCAAGACAGAGCTTGAATTCCACAAAAAAAACAAGATTTCCTTTCTTGATTATAATACCAACATGGGCTACAATAAGTAAAAAATAATGCTGCCAACAGAAGTGAAATCTTTTTTTTTTTATTCTAGTTTTAGAAGGTCTAATGATCCAGGAGTTCCAAGCCCCCTTTCTTTTAAAGCAAAGGTGGAATAGATACAAATCAAAGAGCCATGGTACACAGCATAAATCTTGGATGCAAAGCTCCAGTCAGCACATCATCACCTCTTAAAGGATGTTCCTTCCAACCAATAAAATATACTTTGGCAATAAAATTTAGTAGGAAGCCACATTATCATCCTTCCCTCTACCCCAAATTAAGTGAGGGCTTCTACTTAATTTATATGTTGATATTATTTGGTCAGACACAAAGTCCTGCTAACAAACAGCTCCAGCTGTAAGTTGTAGCACCCATTACAAGCTGGAGAAAAAACAAACTGAGGAGACAAGGGCTCCTCCAATCTTCTCCACCCACCTCCAGCTACATTTATCAGAACACTGATTTGTCCTTCTCTTTCAACTCACAGTAAGACATGTTTCTCCAGCCTTAATTCCAATATCCTCAGACTTCCATGCATTGCTTAAAGGTTTTAGGGTGAGTCTCAATAGTGGAAGATTAAATAATCTTAAGAAACATTCAGTTATATGAGAGAGGAATGCTATAATAAATTCTACTTTGTGTATTTTCCTAAGTGCATACAAAATGTTTCCTCGGTAATTTTACTTAAGCACTTGTTTTAATCACACTTATTTCAAAATACACATAAAACCAAGTAGAAATTAATTCCTTAATCCTGTCAATGCAAAAATAAAGAAATAAACCAAGCCTGGATATAAAGAACAGAACATGAGGGAATAGCATATTTGATTCAAAACTTATCTGAGGGATTAAGAAATTATACATTTCCTGCCTTTTTTTCTCATTCTGTGACGCTTAATACATGTGTATCCTGAATTTTTTCAGAGCACTGACCAGCCACTGGAAATATATCCTTATTAGGTATTAGGGCTCAGCTCAAATTACCGGATCTCTTCCAGGGACAGGACAGTCTTTGAAACGTATGGATAGGCATATGGTTTATCATTGACCCATATAGTCTTTGGGTTTGCTCTTATAAGACTTTAAGTAGTTTGTTCAGTGGAAAACTACTAAGCACTTCCACTTAAGTTTTCTACAGTCACAGCAAAGTCAGACTTACTTAATTGCTGCTTCTTACATTTGTATCTCATTCTTTTTTTTTTTTTTTTCTAATATTAATTAAGTAACTCAGCATGATGGAAAAGCCAAAAGCAATTTAACTGACCAAAATTTCTTACTCACCCAGTTTAACAGGTTATCTGTGTGTAAGAAAACTCTTCTTCACCCTAGAAATCAGAACTTTTCTAGGGTCATGTATCACCTATGAATTCTCTCTTTCTTCAGGAACCTGGAAGCAGAAGGGCTATTAAACATGTTCTTCTAGGACCAGAGCAGGATGTGATTTTCAGAATTAATAAAAGTCATGTCAATAATTATCCATGAGCAGCAAGTCTATTCAAATAGTGTTATTTCAGGGGTAAAAGATTTTTTTTTCTTGAGCTGCTCTTGATCCTGTTTTGTTGGTTATTACTGCTATTCAGTAACAATGCATTTGTGCTGCTATTGGTCAAAATAGCCAAATTTTCATATATTAACATACATTATATTTTTATTTGCAAAGGGTATCAGCATGACATACACTATACTAGGCAGGGTTCCTTCTTTTCAATCTATCAAATATTATAAATCAACAACCATTTCCTAAGTCTCCTCAGAGCTTAAGGTGTTTTACTGCCAAGATCCAGCTCTCAGAAGCATAATCAGCCCTTGGTAAGAGCCAGTGTCATCTGCTTCATTTTCTCTTCTAATGTCTATTTTGTATCCCCATATAACAATGGAGGCCTTTAAGTATCATTCAAAGGAACAAGAGAAATGTCCTTTGTAAGAAATGAATTCCAGGTTGAAGCAGCAGAATTTTGTACCATTGTAAAATTGCCACAAAATACTGCAGAATATGTTATTACCATGTCAATTATGGTAAGAATACAGATTCTTTGTAGCTTATATAGAGTAGTACACTCTTCCGCAAGAAATATAATGCATGTGCTAGATATGTGTAGTTAATGAAAACAGACTGTCCATTGTGAATAGTACAGTTAAGACACAATAAGCACAGAACAGTTTTCCAGAAGAATTTTGTAACATCTTTCTCAAGCAAGGAAATTTTTTATTTTTTATTTGAGCCTCAGTCAGTACATTGGCAGTGGTAATGCACCTGCATATGTTTCACTTTTATGACTTTCCACATACCAATGCAGCTCTAAAAGACCAGGTTCAATTATTCTGGTTGAGACATGAACAAAATTATTCATCAATCTATGAACCACATGGAAAATTTGAAAGTCAAAGGAATCATTTAAAAATCCTGAAACATTACATATTCATCATATTTCATTTTCCTGTGAAAATCCAGACAATGAGTTTATTTGGATAACAGTGGCCTGTGCTTGATAAACTTCCTCTCCAACAATGATACAAAAATGGGTACTACTTGCATGACAGTTAAGCAGTAATAAATAAAATATGGGGTGTACACATAAAAACACAGAACAGAGCTAAATCTGCGTATAATGCAAAGCTAAACTATTTGACAAAATATTTGTCAAATTATTTGACTAATTATTTGACAAAAAGGTTTATGTCCATTACTGTTTTTTTTCTGTAGAAAATTAGTTATCCAAACAATGAAAACCAATTATTTTCTGTTACACACTCGTACATATATACAGGTATATGTATATGTATACGTGTCTCAAAACACTGGCTTTAAAAACAAGAAAAACATTCCCACCAGCCAAACTGATGCATCTTTAAAATTGTGGCTGAATTTTCACCTCTTACTGATGCAGGTGTTACTCACAGCCTGAAAGTCTATTAAATAATCTCTCAGTTGCATTTCTAGCACATACCCTTGGAGTGAGATATTTGTTCACAATGACTTAGGCAGTAGTGGATCAAGTAAAAAGTGAGGGACTTCTATTAAGGAAAAATGCCTTTTCAGGGACACAGGAGTTGCAAAGAAATGCTATCATGTTCTTCAGTGCTGACAGAGAAAACATACAAATCCAAACAATTCTTCACGTCTGGAAGTAAAAGGGAATGCAATGCCATTCTCTCGGTGGGAAGGCATATTTATTATTTCAATATGGAATTTATTCTGGTTGATGGATGTAGACCAAAAGGAGGAAAATCAGTAGACTTGCTTGTATTCAGTTTGAGTGATGTGGATTTCACTCTGAGCAAAGACATTAAAGTGAGAAAACCAGGATTTTTTTAATTATTATTTTGAATAAAGGTAACAAGTTATTATGAGTTTTACTCACTGAAACAAACCTGTTAACTAGAGGATATCAACAACCAGAATCAGGATAGAAAAACATGTAATAATACAGCTTTCCTTCTGTACATAGCCTTTCTTCATTCGTTTTTTATTCATTCATTTATAACATGACCTGCAGTCAGCACAAGTACTAGCGGAATGCATTCAGGAAAAGCAAAATACATTCTATTTCCTACACATTGTCCATAACTTTACCTTTTCCCTATAAAGAATGAGATAATGAAAACTCATAAGGTTTATGAGATTCCCCTTGCAAGTTTAGAACAGTAAGAATCTGCCTTTTTTATTGGCTTATACATAGCATTTTTATTGTTATTAGTTTTCCTAATACTGTGGTCAATAAATATTATGCTTCTTCCAGGGGAACACCAGTGCAACTAGTTTCCATGAGAGCTACTGCTGTGTTCCTCGGAAGACTCAGAACATGGGTAGAAAAATTTTAAGGGGGAAACCTTGCCTAAACCTAAGCCAGGCAGTAAAACTCCCCAGGGAAAAATCATGTTTATTAAGTAGCTCCTCTTGTTCAGTAAAGGTTAGCAAGCATTTCAACAAATTTCCTCTTGGGTCAAATAAAGCTGAAAAGGACAGTGGATGTGATACCACCTGACAGGCTTTGATTTCTAGCTGGAAGCTACAGTGCTATTTTGGACTCTTAGGTTCTGGATCTTGATTTATAATAATAAAACATCTCTATGCTATTTTGCCAAACAAACTAAAACCAGTTACTTTATTTCCAGAGTATGACAGAATATTTTTGATCAATGTTCCATCACTGTGTGTGAATCTTGAGCAGGCTGATGATAACTATTTAATCACAATGGCCGCAACTGTGGGGTACTGCAGAAAATTGCTTCTGCTTAAGCTTTAAAAGAACTAAAACCTCTACTTATTTTCTTTCAGCATTATGAAAATGCATTCCTGCAAGAGGCTCATTATGTTCCTCTTAAGGAAAATAAAACCACTGTATTTACCGAGATACAAATTCTGCTGATGATCTAGCTTCTCGTTAAGATGATTTTACCCCATATTGTTCTAGCACACAGGCTCTCACAAATAACATTTTTAATATCTGCTCTTCAGATCTCATCACAATCCTAAACTAGGTCACCTGGAATGACAGTATGCTACATAAACAAATAGATCTGATCCAACTTCAGTCTTCCTGAAGTACCTGATATTTAGAGGCATTTTCCCTGCAAATAAAAGCTTAAGAACAAACAACATAGGTTTTAGACGGCCCTTTAACAATAGCTAGTTCCTCAAATTGAGCTCAGCTTGATAATGAGTTACAATGACTTCCAGTCAAGGGCTGTTCAATGGGTTTTGCTGCACCAAACATCGCTTTTCTAGCAGATCAGGGCATGGATTTGAATCTCAGGGCTCAAGGGCTGAGGCTGGAACACCTCTGGCACAGGAACCATCTCTGCAGCCTGAGACACAGAAGTTCCAGGTCACAGCTGAGGTCATTCCGGTGGGGGAGCAGGCAGTAAGACCTATTCTTAGCGCACATTAGCTGACATTTGGTAAAAACGTAACAAAACAAAGGAGTTTGTAGATACTTTGCCAAGAGGCTAAGAGCCACGTCACCCTGATAACTCATATTACAGCTACAGCTTACCTCATGTTAGTGTATGTGGGCTAAGATGTAGGAAAAAATACATTCATTTTGTGGTGAAGACAAGGCAGCTGAAAAGTAATGGTAAGCTGAACTCGCTATGACATTGGCCATATTTAATTAATTTTATAAATAAACAGAGGAACTAGCCTAACATTTCAGGGACATCAGACTAATATAAGTGTTGAACTTCTGATCAATCCATCAAAATGCAACTTCTTAACAGCTGGCATCTTGGAAAAATAGTTTCATATTGCACTGGTATTTTGTTTTCTAAAGCAGATCCACAAAAATACTTATATGGACAGCTGTTATCCCCAAAGGTATTTATTTTACTTATCTCACTCTTGATACTCAGGCAAAACTTCTGAGAGGGGCAGAGGGACAGGATGAAAAGGATGAAAGAAAAAAAACCCACAACAAATAGAAGCAATGCAAGCAATAAAATATTGTACCTCCAATCCAGAATTACAGAAGAAAATTGCCAAATATAAAATTAAAGCAGCAGCAGACACTGTTGGAATCATCAACACAACTTAAAGAATTTAAGTTCAAGGTTCTCATACATGGTCCTCAACTGAAAAATAACTGATTCAGATTCCCTGGTCTCCACCTGTTGTAGATTGTTACAAAACACAAACCATTTTCTTTCACCTATAACTTCTGCTGAGTTCAGTAGTTCAAAAAGTCTCATTACTGCAGCAGATAAGACAGAATTACGACTCTGGGCTTGACATAGTAGAGTGCCTCATTACACACTGTCACAGACATCACAAGATGCACCAGAGATTTCTTTGTCAAGGAGAAATAATGAGCTGTCTTGGGTCCACGGTGTCTTTTATAGCATCTCAGATGTTTGCATTATCTCCACACACACACACACACACTTAAAACACCCCCAAACCTGTATCAAGTAAGTAATGAAAAATCAACCTTTATCAGCACAAACCTGATAAAGATCAAAATACCAAGACTGCTGACAGTGCAAGGTAATGGAAATAATCTGTTTATTCAGCATTCTGTTTTGATAGTAGGGGATGCACCCTGATTCCTTCCACAATTCCCTCCTCATTAACATCCTGTCCACTTTGCTGCAGGCCATGACGTAGCCTCTGATAATAGTTTTGGCATATGTTTCCTAAGGAAAGACCCAGCCACCCTTCTGTTGAGCGGATGTCGATTGTGTTAATGCTGAAGATGCATATGCACTGCCTCCTGCTGGGTCTGAGCCTCAGTGTTCACGTGACCTGTCACTACCACTTAACACCAACTATCAAAGATCATACACAGAGATTACAGATCTCTTCTATAAACGGGCAACTCGTGTATGTGTGTCTGTGCAAATAAACACAGGCACGCACTCGAAGCATACAGCAGAAGTGCACTATATATTATGGCGGAGAGAAATCACTGTCATCCCCTAAAATCTTAAAGAAAGGGGAAAAAATACCTCAGGGGAAAAGCAAGTTCTTTCAGCCCCATCATCCCAGAACCTTATGTACAGTGGCCAGTGTTACACTTGCTTAAGGCTGTTTCTTCCATTTTTATGTTAGGCTTTATTTCCCAATAGATAGGCAGAAGTAGCATGGGTGTCACTTTAATGCAGCCTGTAACAAAAAGTCTTCAGCAATTATAAAACAAAATGAGTTCCCAAATGCATAAGATATACCATTTGGAGTGCTGATCCTCATTAAAATGGATAAGCAAACAGACAAATATTCTTCTCTGGCCACTTCTACACCAGTAAATTAAACAATACGAAGAAGCAGTCCCAGACAGTAGATTTTAATTGCCTCTGCAGTTCAGTTATTAGACAAGTCCTTGGCACAGGCTTGCCAGAGTTCTCCCTGGCACCATAGGGGAAAGCACAGTCCATGAGACAGTTTGGATACGGCCAACTTCTTCTAGAGAGTTAAGAGTTGTATGATACTGTCATGGGCCAGTGCCCATGTGCTAGAGTATATTCCCACGCACATTTAACTTCTTAACACAGCTTTTCTGTGCACTGTCAAAGCAGACCTCCAGTTTACTATGTGTACCAGAACTCTCTCAAAAATTAATAACATCATAGTATC
The DNA here is from genome assembly GCF_033783945.1 of Neopsephotus bourkii. Classification (NCBI taxonomy): domain Eukaryota; kingdom Metazoa; phylum Chordata; class Aves; order Psittaciformes; family Psittacidae; genus Neopsephotus; species Neopsephotus bourkii. The sequence continues at coordinate 3,580,503 of NW_026900781.1, forward strand.
ATTATTTCTGATTAGAATTTCTCACCTTTTCTTACCAGGTGAAACGAACTGTCTTAGCTTCCTCATACAGCCCTGGTGAGGAACATCCAACAGGACAATATGTAGAAAAGCAGGAATTTGCTATATTCAGTGTATTCCTTGCCCAACATTCTTAAAAGACTAATTATTAACAGCAAAACTGACCCATGGAAACAACATGTAGGGGAATACAAATATGTGAAAGGCACAATATTAAGCCTATGTCTGTCTCAGTTAAAGGTAATTAGGAATACACACACACGCAACTTAACTTAGTACTCACAACATCGTAGAAACTTCTTAATTGTTGTTCATGCCTATGAAGTGACAGGCAATAAGACTTCTGCAGGGGCCCAAATCCCACTGGGGGAAGGAAGATTAAATTTTAAGGTCCTAAAGCAGCTTCCAAAAGAGGAACTTCCCAGCTGCTTTCCTGCAGTGTTTGAGATTTCTGGAACCTGCTCACCCACAGTGCACATTTCCCCTGATGACACCCAATTGAGGAGAAGCTGAAGTTTTACTACGTGACTATGTCTCCCATGCACTGCTGAACCAGAAGACACGGTAAGCCAGAGACAGAAATTATAGGAATTCGATAGAGAACAGCCTAGACTTTATTTCCTAGAGATAAGCAAAAGGAGTGTAAAATGGGCAGCAAAGTATGTTTCAGAATTCCACATTTTTCCAAGTAGGAAAAAAAAAAAAATAAATACAACTCTCAGAGGAGTACAACCCTAAATACTCCATGCTCGTTTTCCTTTGAATCCATAACTTTGACTTCGCGTCTCCAATAATTACATGTATATCTGTTTACACAGGCCAAAAAAGGAGTTGGCTTGACTGTCTCCTTCCCAAAGAATTGCATATCTTTATATCCTCTCATTGAAGCAATTAAAAAATTCAATAGGGCAACAAATACTAGTAGAGATGCCAATATTGATATTGCTTCCCAATCTACTATCCTAACCTGTTTTTACAGTGATTCTGTGTATCATCAATACTGAACACAGTCAAAGCCCAAATTCTCTCACTGTTGTTCCTTTCTCCACTCATTCATCCTCCTTTTCTTACCTTACCCTTCACATCGTGAGTGAATTTGCATCGCAAAACTTGTCATGACAGAGACAAGTCAAGGGCTGTAATCTGGTAAAAAACCCTATTAGAAGAACAAGCAGGATGGGCATTTCTCCCAAGTACTATTCATCTCAAGACTGCAGGGTGCTGAGGGCTCCTGATTTTGTTTTGTTTTGTTTTTCCTAAAGCCACATTTCATATAATCCCATCTTCAACAACACCCTTGTGAACTTGCTGACCTTTCTTGAAATGGCTCTAGATTATCCCCAAAAGTGAAGCCCTTTTCAATGAAAATGATTGTGCCCTCATATCTGTAATTTAAAGAGGAAACAGGAGAACACAGAAAGGAAGGAAAGTATGAGGAGATAAAAAAGCAAGAATGAGAAAAATAAGTAGTAAGTCTGTGTATAAATTCTAGACCAAAGTGAAACTCCTTATGTCAAAATATGCCACTCCCAAAACTACAAGTATTTTAAAGAACAATATTCACCTGCTTTTTGCAATACTGGATTGCAAGGAGTTATTATTGGGAAATGTATTATAGATACAGTACAATGTACGCTGAGAAGCCAACAAGGGAAAATATTACAGTGAGTTAGCTACAAAGCATGCTAAAGATCTGACCTCCTTCCCCCTTCATGCATGTTGCAACATCTCTAAGGTGGTAAAGAAAACCCAATGCAGAAAGCCAGGCATAAGAAATGTCACTGACTGATGTCTGTTTTGGTTACATTCCCCATCACCAAGCAGACAGGAAACATTCTCAGGCTCACAAAGAGGCAAACAGAAGCCAGAGCTAAAAGTAGCCTTTTTTTCATTCCCCCTCCCGCACGCTATTACTCGGAAGGAACGGAAGCCATATGGGGATCAGGTTATTATTCAGCTACTTACTGCATTCAGGTGGCTCCAAATTAAAAAGATTGCCAGCAGATGCACCCATCTACTCTACCTCTTCCTCATGTGGCATATTACAACATTATTCCATCTAAGCCCATCAGCACTCTCTAGACGAAGGCATGCTGACATTTCACTATCCAAGCCTTTTTTTGTCTCCCCGCTGTAAGAACTTACAGGTCAATAGCCAACTTTAAAAAGAAAAAAAATATCATTAATCATTCTGGTCTTCATCGACATTTTTTTCTTTTTTTTTTTTTTAAGGAATTATCAAAAGGAGTTTCAGATTATTTATTTATTTTTTTAAGATGCTGCACCTGGAACACAGCAACTGTGGCATGGATATCTCCCCAAGAGCTTTGTCATCTCCCACATCACCTGTCTCTTCTGTAACCACTGCAGTACCATGCCTGTCTTCTCACGTCCCCAGGGTCATCATTTACACTTCCCTGTATCTTAACATCCCACATTAAAGGAACTTTCCAAGGAAGCAGTCACTAAAATGAGCAACTGTTCTGGGTTTTGAAATTTAGTTACATCTAACCCAATATCTTCTTTCTCACACTTAAAACTGTAGGTGGAATTACTGTTTAGGAAGTAGGTTGTCCCTAGAAGTGAATTGTGAATTGCTAACATGGACAAATGGGCAAATGTAGTAAACATGCTGACTTTAATAAATAATAATGACTAGCACTCTCTCCTATTATGCTTTTTATTTGAGGATAGCTGTAGAACAAGAGAAAGAGATGTTGTTTGTAACGCTTTCATACCAGATATGTGCACAGAAAACCACAATACCTCTTAAAATATATTTATATATATTAAATAGATATTAAAAATATCTCCATCATAATTAATGATGTAAGCTTCACCTACTGTAGCATTCACTGGCAATTCATATCCACTTTATGACATGAAACAAATACATAGAAAACTATGGGTGTAATATTTGAAACTCATGAACTCATTGGGTTACTCAGGTCTTCATAACCTTGCAGGTTCATTTGCAGCTATTGAGATTTGCAAGAACAGTAAAAGAAACATAAAAACAACCAGGCAAAATACATCCAGGACTTCATGCCTTCTCAGTGTAAGTATTCCTCTCTTCACTCACATGAGTGTAGAAAGATTCATCACCAATAACTGATACAATTGAAAACTATAAGCACTACTGAAGTTTCAGAAAAATTATTCCCTGTGTGTATATTTTAATTATTTGATGTTTTTTTAATTCAAATAATGAGAATTGTTTTCTAGCTTTTATTTTTTCTAGCTGTGCCACAGTGGAAACACTTCAGAATATTTCTTTCTTTCTACTGCAACAAAATATATTTTTCTTCATGGAAAAAAAAAAAGATGTTCATTACACAATATAATCAGAACTTTGCTATGTAAAGTAAAGTTGAAGGTTAAATTTGGGAATGCAGCAGAAGACCCTTCCAACTCTGAATATTGAGGCAGCTTTCTCCTGCAGTGCTAGTCTTCTGTTATTTTTGCAGCTTCTCATGAACTTTCCAGAAATTGGTATTGAACATGAACTACAGAAAACTTCAGAAATACTAAAATACTCGTTTTAACTACATGAAAAACAACTTACATACAAAAAGAAAAATAATGTCAACATTTCCAAAAGGGACTGGGTGTTCTTATCCATTCAAATCAACTTTGAAACATCCTCTTCCAGGCTCTATTATCCAGTCTCCACTGGTGAAGCATTCTTAACAATCACTCAGTGCAACTAAAGAAGGTCCACATTCTTCAGCAGAAGTGCCCTTATACTAGTAAGGGCTCTGAATTGATTCAGAAGGCACTGTCCAAGTCAACACGTGCTTTACAGTAATTCAGGCTTAGCTCATGTACTATTACGTGAAATTAGACTAGGACCCAGGAATGCACATATGCACTCAGGTTTCCCCACATGTGTGAATGCACTCAGATACCTTTATTCTACAATCCTCTTAGAGAACTTCAACAAATCATTTACAAGGCTTGTTGAGATTTTCTGGGGTTTAATACAGTTCAGCCACCCTAGTGATTATAATCGGCCCCAAAACCCACAGCAATGTTTGTAGTATTGGTAAATCCAACTCATCAACTGCAAGCTTTTTATCCTAACATGAAGTAAAACAAAAAGGTACCTCAATTTTGTCCTGTGTTAGAAACTTTCCATACAAGTTCCAAACATGTTTTAATGCTAACAAAATATTAATACAGTATATAAAAGTATGCTTCCAATAGCCTATTTTAAACTCATAAAGGTAGTTTTTTATTGCTATACTCCTTGCTATCCTTGGACAGCTTTTCGATTATAAAAATGTCATTGTCATTAGAATGTAATTATACTGCAACATGTTTGCCTAAGTATTTAGGGACACAGGGACAGCTATTTATATGTGCATATGCTTTTATAGCATACATTCCTCAAAGTAAGACTGAAAAAGAAAAGCCACTATGCTTCAATTTCATCATGTCATTATTTACTAATTAATAACATGATTCCTCTGGATACAAATATAATGCAGTCATTTTCTACTCTAAGTAAGAAGTGTTACTACAGTATGAAGACAAACTGCATTTTGTGCCACGTTATGAAACATAATTATTAACAGCATTATCATCATGCAGTCTTGAATCTTTAGTGCACAATAGCATCCCAAATCATAGAATGGTTTGGGTCGGAAGGGACCTCAAAGACCATATAGTTCTAAACCCCCTGCCATGGGCAAGGGTACTCTCCACTAGACCAGGCTGCTCAAAGCCCCATCCAACCTCGCCTTGAACACTTCCAGGGATGGGGCAGACACAACTTCCCTGAGCAACCTGTGACAGTGCCTTACCACGCTCACAGGGGAGAACTTCTTCCTACTACATGTAATCTAAATCTTTCCTCTGTCTGTTTAAAGACGTCTTTGCTTGTCCTATCACTAAAAGGCCTCATAAAAAGCCCCTCTCCAGCTTTCTTGCTGGCCCCTTTAGGCACTGGAAGCTTATCTAAGGTCTCCCTGAAGCCTTTTCTCCAGGCTGAACAGCCCCAACTCTCTCAGCCTACCTTCATAGAAGAGGTGCTCCAACCCTCTGAGCATCATTGTGGCTCTCCTCTGGACTCACTCCAACAGCCTGTACACAGAGGGATTAGATGAGCTGCTTGAATCTCCTGAGTCTCACAAAAGGAAGGGGGAACCATGCAGGAATGGCTGGCTCTTGGGCCTCTCAGAGGAAAGGGGAGAGAGGTGGGGAAAGCAAAGACCCCACCAATCAGTCAGTAATTTCCTCTGGCTGACAATATACAACTTTCTTATAAATCCATCTTCTGCAGGACAGGACAGTAATCTGAAACAGCTAAAATCTATGTGCGGCACTCAGGTCACAAGCAAGGTTGAGATACCTAGGTAGTATCAGTCACACAATTACCCATGGAGAGGAAGCAGCCAGGAAGAAGATGAGAAGTACCAACAGTTTTTTTATAACAACAGGGTACAAATAGCCATATATCTTGAGCAAAATAACATCTCACTTCTTCCAAGAAGTTGAACTATAATATCAGCTGCCAAACTACAATGTTTAAAGTATTGTTTTAGCATGAGGCATAATCTTGCAGCCAGCGTTGCTTCTGTGCTGCTTCTGAAAAGGTTTTGGTTGCTCTGCCTGTATGTACAGAGAAGCTCAGGTGGACCTTGTTTGAGCAACGACAGGACTGAAAAAACCTGTGGCAAAACTTGTATGAAGTACAGGTCTGTGTTGATCACCTCCTGTGGAAGTAACAGAATTAATTACTGAGCTACTCATGGCCTTTGAACCTCAAAGGTTATGTTCTGAACAAGAATACACCCTGCCACTGAAGTTCACTGAAGTGCAGATGCTGAAACTATAAGGCTAATTCCCTTCCTTAAGAGGGAACAGAAACACCCTGATGGCACCTGGTGAACATTAAAACCAGCTTTGGTTTCAAAGTCAAAAGCCCTTGGGAAAAAAAGGGGTCACATTTGTAAGGTCACTCTTTGCTCTACAAACATTGCTTTCCTCCTTTCTTTATGTTTTCATTAACACTATCAAGCCTGACAAATAGTTTTCTTCTCTTTTCTTCTCCCTCACTCCCCACCCCACTTCACTTCTCCTGCCATCTGTACCAGTTGTTCCACTCACACAGTGTGAAAACCTGATTAGGAGAGCACGTTCATTTGTATGATAAAATAGCAAAACAGAGCTGGTAAAGCCAAGAGTGTTGCGATCCCTCCATGACCATGACATGGCTATTCTCCTGTGCTTCAGCCTCTGGATCAGCATCCGTGCAATATTATCGAAGGACATGGAAACCAGCTCCTGAACCTTAAAGCAGGGCCACCACTATCCGTGTGGCTCCTGACCATGAAACAAGCTGGGAACAACTTCTGTAGGAAAGGCAAAAAAAAAAGGTAACACTGAAGCAGCTGATCTAGTTTGTTTTCAAGAAAGGCTATTGGTAAAAAAAAAGAAAAGGGGTGTGGTGAGGGAAGAGGAGACTTTTCCCTGCAGGAAGATTCTTCTCAACTCTTTGGTGGTGATGAGTTTACATCCTAAAGCAGAAAGACTCAGATCCCTTTTGCAGGAGTTGCACCTGCAAGAAGTTATGTAACATAGCTAAAGATGGTCTCATTATCTACGTAAACTAATTCGATTATACACTTGCTAAGTCATCACCTTTCATCACCAAACAGAACAGTGTTTCAAAGCTGGAAATATCTTTTAAGAGTCAGGACTGCTTTACTGCATCTGAGAACTGTGCACAGCAAAACTGAAGCCACCTCCTTTCCTGGGTTATAAGCACCTCTGCCTATTGTTATCTGTAGGTGAAACAGAGCAGCATGAACACAGTTGGCATGGCAATATAATGGGAATATGTTCCCAACTAGGCCCTAACCCTATAATTTCTACATGCCTGTGAATACACTGAATCAGGAAGGCTCCAATATTTTAGTGGATGAAAAAGTGCCTTTTTTTTTTTTTCTTAGAAAGGATTTCTGTAACTATTAACACCACTTTTTTTGAGCATGTTTTTTTTTTGCTTACATGTAAAGATAAAATAATTGGATAAGCCATTTCATTTAAAAGTTAAATTATCTGAATTTCTTCATACACTTGTTATATAGAAATATAATTATTCCATTCCTGGAGCTATTGAACACCCCCAAATGGTGGAGACATCACACTGCCACCTAAGATCATGTCTAGGAGTGGAGGCACCTACCCACTATCATATAACCCAAGAATAACTTGTTCCAGTATTCTACATTCATGTAGCAAAATAAATATATGTACACATATATTCGGGCAGAAGCTGACACAAAATTCCTCTCTCACATGTACTCATACAACCCAGAGCCACTCTGCTGAATTACCAGGGGCAAATTAAGACAGTGATGCCTTTCCACACTTGCCTGGGCACAGAGGGACAGAGTTTATCCCACACTCCATTACAGAGGACCTGAAAAAAGCCAACAGCTCCCCTTGGGATGCACAGAGTACTTTCATTTCATAGAGTTTATTTACAGATAAGTGTTGGTATACTGCAAACTCTAACACATCAAAATAAAGAGGTTTGGGTAGACTGTGTTTATTCTGGGTTCAACTTTCAAGGAAAGAAAACAAGGTACAGTAATCATGCTTAAAAAGAAAAAAAAAAAAAAGAGACAACACTACTAAATGGACATGAAAGCAGTAGTTTTGCAAGAACTTTTCCCTACAGCATAGCATCTGTCTGTGCTTCAAGAACTCCCCATTTCTTGGGTCATAACTGATACAGCCAGCTTTGCTTTTGCTGGATACAGCCTTGGACTTCCCTTCCTCCTTTATAATACTTGTAATTACTTGACAATTTTAAAAGCATAAGAGTAGGCAGGGAGTTTTGTACAGACATCTTCAATTTTTTGCACAACTATTCTTTTCACTCTTCTTTCACTCCACTCTACCCCAGAGCATCTGTGAGAAGAAAGGATGTGCACTGGTGGTCTGAGTCTAGAGCTGTATGGTTTGCATCAGACTGTAATTTACTTTGGGGGTAGACCTGTTGTGCACAGAACATGCACTGTGAGCTGGTGGGTGCCCCATGGTAACGTGACATTCATCTGATGTCATTGTGAGCTCAGACACCTGCTCCAACGGTGAGAAGAGTTGAGGGTTTTCCCTGATTGATGTGCAACTGCTTCATGGGGCTGTGTGGGTGAAGGATGTGGGCAGGCCCTGGCAGCGCACCGACCTGAACTTCCCCCTGACACTGCACAAGAAGTCAGACCAAGACTCATACCTGCCCACCCACACAAAACAGCAGATATAAAACCACATGACCTTAAAAACCAGGACATGAGCAAAGAGAGGGAAACAGCTCTCCCCTTTTCTTTCCTTTCTCCAACACCACAAATAAAGTCATGCAGGAAAATACCAGCATAAAAACAGAGGTCTAGCTGTACCTCTACTGAAGCTATGTTGACTCAAGACTGTTACTTCTGTTTGTATGAAAGATTCAAGTTTTTTTTAAGAAAGTATATGCAAAATACAGAAAGACCAACTTCTTAAGTCTACAAAAACAATGACTCCTACCACATATGCTCATCTATCTCCTGAGAGGAAATTCACTGCTCAGAAACCTGATATTCCACATGCTCTAATTAAGGAAAAAGGAAATAGCTTTCACAGTCTCTTACACAAGGGCCAACGAACATAAGTCAGTCACCTAAAACCATGAAAATACTTTGAAAAGAAGTAAAACAAACATTCTGCTAATTTCCCAGGTGTATATCCAGTAATGTTTCTGATATAAAAGGCAGTAGGTTAGGAAAGAGGAAAAAGAATTTAATTATGTGGGAGACATAACTTTATAATCCATCCTCGACCCATTTTATGCATTTGTGATGGAGCAATTTGCTCTGAGCTGCTTTAGCAGGGCTACCAGGGTGGCACAAATTGGACAGTGCCACATCTCAGAAAGCTATTTTCTAAGAAGCATTATAGTTCTCCAGTCACACTTTTTCTGCAGCACCTATTAAATGTTTAGTTAAAGTTAGGAAGAATCAAGTCAGGAAGTCTTCATCCACCTCATGAAGATTCAGACAGAAAACATTCCCCCTGCAAGCATTTAGGAAACTCCAAGCCTTCTCTTACATTATTTTTGACTAGCACTTTTTTATTTCTTCCTTGATAGAAATGTGATAACTCATCACTGTCACTAAACTGGTTGGAAGCAGGTGGAATAACACAGTACTTTGTGAACAGATCTAGCCTCTTCCATCTTGTTTTACAAATACAAGACAATTTCAAAAATACCAAATGCTGATTTCTTTCTTGAGTGTGTTTTTTTGGGAAGGTACTTTTTACTGGGAAGGTACTAAAAAATTCTGCTGAAATACACTGATATGAAAAGACTTTACTGCTATATGGACTATGCTATATACCAGGACAAAGCAAAGAACTTTAAATCTTTATGGTTGCTTCCAAACAATACCTTCAAATAAATCATATTTTTTTACCTTTATGCACCTTACACCGTTCACAGAAAAATAGTAATTATGTCTGATACAAAAATTACAGTAAGAATAAATCAATAATCATATTATTATCAGTGATAAACCTCAAATTTTATACCGCACCTTTTCATCCCTAGAACTCAATGTACCTTGCTTGTTGTCCTGCATGTAGTTCTGGTACACTCAACATAAGAAGGACATGGAACTATTGGAGCAAGTCCAGAGAAGGGACACAAGGAAGTCAAGCATAAGGGGGCTGGTGTACCTCCCACACAAAGACAGGCTAGGAACATTGAAGTTGTCCAGCCTGGAGCAGAGAAGGCTCCTTGGAGACATCATAGCAGCCTTCCAGTATTTGAAAGGGGCCTACAAGGATGCTGGAGAGGGACTCATCGTTAGGGACTGTAGCAATAGAACAAGTGTGAAAGGGTTTAAAACTTAAACAGGGTAAGTTCAGATTAAATATAAGGAAGAAGTTCTTTACTGTGAAGGAGGTGAGGCACTGGAATGGGTTGCCCAAAGAAGTTGTGAATGCTCCATCCCTGGCGGTGTTCAAACCAGGTTGAACAGAGCCTTGGGCGGCATGGTCTAGTGTGAAGTGTCCCTGCCCATGATAGGGGGGTTGAAAATAGATACTCTTAAGGTCCTTTCCAACCCTAACTATTCTATGATCATCCCTATTTCACAAATACAGGACCTCAGGGACTTTGAGGTGCAGTTACTTTCTTAAGGCCATACAACATGCCATTGACAGACCCGAGGACACAGCTCAGGCTCTGCACGCCTACCAGATGACAGGCAGCAAAACTAGATACCTAGGAGGTTTTTTTCATTTTTTTAATTTCCACCTGTGTCTCCATTTATTTTGATCTGCCTCATTCAGCATTTAGCATAGCACTGCTTTAAATCCTAGCCTTCCAGGAATACAACTGGCTTTTCTCTGGAACTGCCCTGCTTCCTACAAGACTGAGCTACTACATGTACAAAACCACTCACAACCTCAATTTGAATCGTAAAGGTCAGACAACCCCTCCCCCCTTCCCCAAGTACCAGTAGAGTGCATATTTGGAATCATTAGATGAAAAATTACTTGAAAACACGGGATACAGGCCTGTCTTCCCCTGGCAGGGTGAAAATATTACCTATGATTGCAGTTTCTCCTCTTGGTCAGATTGCATGAACATTGTTTTGAGAATTAAAAGCTCCCAGCCATGGGATCCATGACTGTCATCCCACCATGATCACAGCTACAAAAGTGACATTTTCTAAATAACTTTTATTTGTTGTGTATCCATTCTCCCTCTTTAGAAAGCAGCATCTTTACCTCTCTCACCTAATCTACTAAACACAACCTTAGCACCTACTATAGACAGCAAACAGAAAAAAAAAATAAAAAAAAAAATAGTCAAACCGCAGTTACATATTTCAGGAAGGAAAAAAGCCCACAGTGATCACTTAATGGGCAGATAATATCAACAGAAATATCACAGCCATCTTACTTCCTACCACCTTCATTTCATCTTGAATACCTGGCACTGCCAGAACTCCCTTTAAAAGAGCAGAGATTTCCCTGCTAACCACAGCTGTCAAAAACTTGAGCCAACTAGTCAAACACAGCTGGATGGTTTATAATGATTATAATAACTCCAGCACCTTTAGCTACCAGCTACACATCTGTTCACTCCAGAGGTACCTCCACAAATGGAAAAGCTGTACCTCCCTCTACCAGAATAGCCAGCTGTAATCTGGCTGAAGCAAGCAAGAAGCATCATCCCCTACCCTCACAAAAAAGGTCTGTATATTGCAGCACTAACAGGATTTTTACGTTATACATTGTAGTGTCTTTTTCTTGTCCTGACAAAGACTCCCATGCCAGACAGCAGCTCCCAAATTTCAGTGCACTATCCAGTACAGGATGAACAAGTGGGTGTAGTAATCATTCCCTGACAGCTTGCCTACCTGTACATAATGTTTTTCTGAGCCAGGTGTTTTCCTTCACATGAAAAAAAGCCATCAAGCAGGAGATGAGCAAACACTGTGGTGTTTTACCTTGTGGCTAATAGCAGAAGGGTTTTCTGCAGTTGGGAATTCAAGGCAAAGGATCTGAGAAGCAGGAGATCTTTTAAATCTTCTCTGCCTATCAAGTTTGCTGAACTTCCATTTTTGAGATGAAATGTAAAGGCAGTTTCCTCACCTATTCCTCTACTGAAAGAAAGATCAACCAACTCAAGCTCCTGGGGAAGTTCAATAACTAGTACTTTGGAAGTACTCCTCTAAAGTGTTATCATCTCTTTTCTGATAATTAACACAAGAAATCAGTTATAAGCATTTTCAGACTCAGAAAGAAGTATCAGTTATTCAGACACGAACATGCAATTACTGGTGGAAGGACAATACAACACCATGTCATTTGTCTTGCTAAGCAGAAGCCAAACCGAGGGGATGAAATCAAGCACATAGTCAGATTTCAAGCTCATCTTCCTGTTCATGTCTTCGCACAGTCCCAAAGGCACCAACTAAATCAGAAACTCCATGGAGCTGACAGAATAGGATCACTTCCTCTCCAAAATGAGTTTAATTCACATGAAAAATTTAAGCAAAGTATCTTGAACTCACAGGAGGAAAGTTGCTCCGTCAGGACTACACTACCCTTTCTGGTTTTAATTTTACTTAAAACAATTTATTAATTTGATTTAAAACAAGCATAGAAACTTGGTAAGAGTGGATGCAACAGCACTAAATGGGATACTATTCAAAACCAGCAAATGGAAATACATTTTAAAGAGAAAAAAAAGAAAACACCACACAAAACACCCAAACCTCTCCTGTATTTAGCTTAATGCAATGTATGAAGAGTTCAAGTTACAACAATTAACTACTACTATTTTCTTTTTTAAAGCTATACCTTGTAATTAACTCTCAGGCAAATCATCAATCTCCACAGTGCTCAATTTTCTGTCCTCAAGATATTTACGGCAAAAATAAGCCCTGTGAGGCCCCACGACGAAGGAACATCCAAGCACAGGTGTGTCTATGGATATTTGTCTATTTTCTTTCAACATTTCCACCCTGTGGCTGCTTATCTAGACCTCGCTCTCCTTTGCACGTTAATTTCTGTTTGTTGCTCTGTTCAGCAGTGAGAAAGGGAAGCACACACACACTCATGTTACAGTCCTCTGGACCACTCCTAGTAGCTGTGCTTTGACTCAACAAATTTCAGGAAAGTCAGCACTGAGAAGAAATGTGCAACTTCCTAGCCACACTGCTCTGGAAGGAAATGAGCTGTGCTCTATAGGGAAAAGGAAATTGCTTTGGAAGTCTAGACCGAACCCTTCCTTCCTTTTCCATTCCTCCTCTGGTTTCCCCTTAAATATATTTAAGACAAAACAAAAGGAAGGTGAAGAATGACAAGGAATGATGGGGCAGAGTTTCCATCTCTGTGTGTAATAAAAACACAGCTGGATGTGGACTTACACTCTGGCAAAACATCAGCTAGAGGAAAGGGAGGAGAGACACAGGACTACAGAAGTGCCTTAGAGACAAGGATGTTGGCAGCATTTAGTGTAGCAATGGAATCAGGAACATGGTGAAAGGCAAGATACTGCAGGCAGCCCCTTTGATCCTCCTATCAGGCTGGATTTGTTTTTAGAATGCAGTAGCACAGCTGTGAATCTAGGTGCCTAGAACTGAACCAGTAAAAAGGAAAATCCTGCAAGGTACTTAGTAAAATTGTGCCAGTTTGAAATTATGCCCAAACTGAAGACACAGTAAAAAAAGAACAAGAATGCTGTGAAATAGGATTGGAACAATCAAATGAACACAGGTGAATTTTAGGAGAAACCCACAGAGATTCTGTGAACTAAGATGGAGGAGAAACAGGTAAGACAGATAACCAGCATGACCTGAATTTGACAGGGGACCCTAACAATGAAAATAATGGAATTAGGAGAAAAAAAAAAAATCTATATCTAGACAGATAAATCCCAAAATATCTCCAGGTAGCTTAATACTACTTGATTCAACTGGGGATCAGATAATACAAGACTAAGCTAAGAGATGTTTCCCAATTCAAGGAGCAAAAGAGGAACCAAGGGAATGGATGAAGTTGCTGAGGAAAAATTGGGGGGGGCGGGGGGGGAAGGAGAAGGAAGGATGTCAGAATATAGATTTAAAAATCTTAAAGATTATGTCAGAGGAATCGTTAAATTGGCAGGAGGACCATGGGAAGCATGGAGAAGAGGGAGAAAAGCAAGAAAATACACATGCATGTGTGCATTTAAACTAAACAACAGTATGGACAAGCACCAAGCCTTGCTGACTTGCTTTATTCCCTGTATAAATGAAAGGATATATTTTGTTTGAGTTTGTTTGGTTTTGATAAGGAGCAACAAAAGGGGAAAGGGTGTGAAACCAATCAGTCATAACTGATTCTTTGTACGCATCTTGGGAATTTTGCGTGTTCTGATTACTTTTAATTCCTGCTGCAGAAAGAGAGTCACTGCAGATTATATCACCTTCCCCCCATAAAGGAAAAGGAAACCAGTTACATCAAGAGAGCAGCAGGGCTGCAAGATCACAACTTTCTGTTACTCAGGGGGCAGAGTTCAGGCAGTGCCATGGTCTGTCTTCTCACAGAGATGCAAACCAATACACATGGCACTGCTCTCAGTGCCTTCTGTCCCACACCCTAAAAAGAAAAATATTAAAAGGGAACACTTTGAATCACCCTTTAGCCCCTGCTGGCACATGTCACCATAAGTAGCAGGGGAGAGGAAAGGGAAAGAGCAATCAGACAACATATCAGCCAAAAGCTCACAGGGAGGAGTGCTGTGAATGCCTGCTGAAGCCACACTGCTCATATCCTGAGATGATAGTGAACTACACAGTGTGGACACCAGAGCTTAATGTTAGATTTATTCGTTGTTTTGCTTTCCAGTCAAAAGAAAAAGAAAAAGAAAAAAGAAAAAAGAAAAAAAGAAAAGGAAAAGGAAAAAAAAAAAGGAAAAAGGAAAAAAAAAGAGGGTTTAGTTTTGTTTCTGACCAAGTGCAGGAAAGAAGTTTATTCCTTAAGGAAAATTCTCAGGAGTGGGAATGAATGTGAGGATTGTATGTCTGAATTATCCTGTTAATTCCCTAAATCCCACAGCATGTGGGGTTCAGATAATGTTTTCTGCTAGGAAACTTTTCTTTTTTAAAACAATATATATTTATTTTGAAGAAATAAAAAAAAAAATAAACATAAATGTGGTTTAGAGCCCCTCCCTGTCCAAATCACAGCTGTATCCAGAAAGACCAATTTTGTTTTTAAACAGAGTTAGCAAATTGCCTTTAAACTGGTCAATTCCAGTAATCAGCATCAGAGTAATGACAGCCACTCAGTCGGTTTCCTCTTTGCCAGACCAAAAATAACCATTCAGCTAAATTCTTCCCAAAAGTGTTTATTTCGGCTATAGTGAGTGCAGTTAGGTTGCAGACACATCTCTCTTACAGCTGGAAAACATACACCTCTATACATGTCTTTATTTCAACATCCCTCTCTCTATATATATTCAAAGATACCACTAGATATATTAGACATCCTAGGGATTATATCTTCAAAATAACCAAAAGCATCTCCTCATTTTCTTGTTAGGCACAGCAGCAAAAGAATGGATTTCGTCAGACACTGCCTGTCAGTTACAGTCTTTGTGCTGTTTCCAGCATGCTTGTAATTGCGCTACAGGAAAAATGTCCCTTCCTCTTAACAATCATGGAAATCTCTGCTGATCACAGGGACAAATAAATCAATATAAAAGCACCTTTCATATTTATTTGATCCTGATGCAAAGTTTCATCCACCTAAAAAGCATAAAACCATCAACATCTCAATAAATTTTCCGTTAAGTCAAAACACCCCTAGTTAACCAACTTGGAAATGTCAGGCTGTAGACACACAACCTTATACAGTGTACTTACAGCACAGAGATCCTGAGGAGTATGAAGCTTGTATGATGTAGTATTAAGCTTGTTCTGTGCTATCCTTCCAAGGCACCCCATCACCAGATACTGAGGATGTTGCTGACAGCAAAGGCTACACAGCAATATTTGCCTTGACAGCTGGTAGAGTGGTCCGCTTGCATCTCATAGGAGAATAAAGACTTTACCTATAGGAAATATGAACCATAATAATTAAAGACCACTAAAAATACATATATCACACCACCATAGCCACTCGTGTACCACCCCAGTCCTTCCAGTCCTAGAGATAGGAATGACACTTAACACATCAGTTTCATCCCACCATAAACCAGCATTTTTCCCAAAGACTGGAAAGGACATTTATGCCAAGGGTGGGGGCAGGAAAATAACATGGAGTTCACAGATATAAAATAATTGTTTCATAGCTTGTGAAAGAATTGATCTAAGTGAGTCTACTGGAACAGGAACGTTCATTAAAAGGAGTAGATGAAAACAATTTTCCTGCCCATGGTCACTCAGCATGAGATAGTGGCAGGAAATGATGGTGAGTCATCTAAATACAGGATGAGAGCAAAATCTGAAGGATACAAAATGCAAGAGATAAAGGCCAGGTTAAGCTACTGATGAATCCTAATGAAGACACAACCAAAGGGAATTGATCTTTAATCCCCTTGACTCCAAAATATACCACATTTCTTGAATTACATATTTTTAAGTTAGATTTAAAAATATAACAAGAGACCAAACATTTTCATTTGTTACCATTCCTGTTGTAAAAATGGAGAACACAGCCATGTGATTTTAATGCAAATGAGTCAATATTGTGACTGTTGTTCCATCTATAGAACTGCATTTGAGCAGGTGTGTATGTGTGAGCACACACATAGTATAAACCAATTCATTCCATACATGCACAAAATATGCAAGTTTTGTTTCAGACCTAAGAATGGGCTTGTGCTTACAAAAGATATTTTTCTCCATTAATTCATCTAATAGAAGACATTTCCTCTCCAATCCATAGTGTTACACACGCTATCTACATTCTAGCACCATTTACGTACATACAACACGTACTTAGTCTCCCCTCCTTTAATTGCTTGACCTACATCAATGGACACACACTGCCAACTAATAAAGTACCCAAACTTAAAAAAATAAAATAAAATACTGAGTAAGGTTTTTCTTACTAATACGCATGCCTTCCTAGGCTGTACTTTAATATATATATATGTATATATTCCCTAAAAATAGAAGGGCATTCTTTATGTTTTGTACATAAGCAAAGGGTAAAACCTTCACACTGCTAGCCTTTACAGCCACATAATGTACACTTTAGTGTCATAAAGCAGCAATAAAATATTTTAGAGATAGCCATAAAACTGTAATCCAAGTTCAATCTTTTGAAAAGCTCGGCTTCACCTCAGCTGTTAAGGTCTGAGCAGGATTATTTATATTTGATCAGTGACAAAATTCACATGTGGTCCAAACTGTTCCAAAGTTAGCTTGTTTTCTGATGCTGCCTCCAACTTCAGGCTCACCCCTGTGTCTCAGAGGGGATGGGCATTTTGCTGTGGATGCTTTTATCTAAAGAAGTTTGCCTCACTGAACCCATAATGCTTCATCTGAAATACACGGAAATTTGGGACAAAGCTTAGAAAGGCAGGACTCTCACTGAACTTTTGTGTGGCTTTCTGGTGGGCTGTAAGACTGGAATCTGGGGGCTGACCTTGTAGCAGAGTTTGACCCAGCTCTCTAGATTTCATTGCTTCCAGCACCTGCATCCCTGCGGTGTTCAAGCATTACACCAACTAAATCCAAAATTTCTCTAACATATCTGACACACAGCAATCTAAGAAGCATCAGAGCCTTACCCCAGAACAGATCTAGTGAATCTGAGAGTGAAAACCGGAGACAGACCCCTGGGCTCTGATGCCTGCTTTACCATTTGGGCTACCAGAGGCCACTACCCCACTCCCAGAGGCCGTCAGAGCAAACGATGCCAGCCGTATGGGGATGTGTGACATCCCAGCACTTTGATGAGAGGTCCTATGCCCACCTTGAAGGCTGTGACTGAATTCCAGCTACTTCTAGACGGTCTCTGTGTACAAGGAACACATTGAGTTTGGCTACCTAGGTTTTAAGTTTCAGGTCAAAAAGTAAATAAAAAACAAATAACACTTCTAATTCAGACTGAAAAAAAAACCTTAAAAACATACAAGCAAGGTATCTTAGATACCACAAAACTTATCTCAGCTTGTTCTCTAACAGAACAGAGTAAGAGGAAGATTGAAACTGTTCATTGCATGGTTCACCGACTGATCACTTACAACAAATTGCGTTTAAAGATTATTTGGGGTTTGAGTCTACAGTGTTGCAGTCAGCTGCAGTTTTGCACTGTATTAGTGGGAATGTAAGCTCAGATATGATAGAAGATGAAGCAGTGAGCTATCACAGTTCAATATACTATTACAGAAAATGCCAAGTTTAGCTCTCATAGCCAGGTGTTTAGACCCACAGTGGTTACGCTTAGAAGTAACTCTCACTCGGTGAGAGAATAGCTTTGATTCCACTGTTAACCCACTGAACTGGATCAAAGACATTTTCCTACTAAATACTGGAATGATTTATCAGTAGGGCATTACAATAAGCAAGTTGATATAAGCACAAAACAAGCGTGGGAAACTGCACATCTTGTTACATAAAATACCAAGGAAAAAACTTTGATTTTGATTCTAATACATCTTTACTTGACCACAGGAAGCAAGCTACAAAATATCACCTTGTACACTGAGAAATATTACAGTCAGGAGGTGTATAACAATTCAATTACTCTTATTGCTTCTTCCTACAAAGAATAAACCCATTTCTGGGGTGATTTTGAGTTGCCTTTATTTTTTTTGGCGGGGGGCTGGGAGAGCATGGATACTGTTGGGGTTTGGTTGGTTGGTTTTTTAACTCCAGTTCGAAAAAACTACAGTTGTGTAATTTATTTTAATTTATTTATGTTAAGGTTATGAAAATGTAAACAGTCTGCTAGAATTTCTTTGACTAGACAAGCATCAGTGATGACCAGGGAACAGACTTTAGAAGTCTTTCCTACATGCGTCACAGTAACGTGATTTGGTTTTGGTTTTCAGTTGTAAGTTATATTCAGCTTGGAAATCAGCAAAGTCAGTATTTCAGGATATTCAAGATTCCAGGAAACCTCTAAGAACGGTAACATGTCAGGCCCTGATTTGGGAATGCTCTTGCCTGTTTAACCTCAAGCGCAAGACCTCACATCTTTATTACACCAAACTTTAATCAAGCATTTAACTTTGAACATATATTGAAGTGCTTTGCTGAATCAGGAAGGATCTGGACGTTTTTAAAGAGCAGCATTGTTAATTGACTGCAAAGATGTTATATCCTGCAACTAGGCTCCTAATGAGCCATGCCTGCTGGCAAGCAGCTCTAGTAACACACAGCAGACAGCTGGTCTTCTGCGGCAGGGCACATGGACTGCTGCATTACCCATGGAATAAGCCCCCCCAACAAATACTGCAGTAGAGGTTGCTTCTTGCTCCAAATGTACCAATTCCTGTGCATACCAGGCTGCTAGTGACTTTTATCTTACTTTTCTTTTCTCTTTTTCTTTTCTGTTTTTTTTTTTTTTTTTTAACCCTCTTCGTTTTAGGGTTGTCTATAAACTAATACTGAAGTGATTTACTTAAATGATAAGTTTTATGGTGGAAGAATATACAAGGCCATAAAATGTCTTTTACAGCTGCTTAAGCAGCGAAACAAAGCTGAGACATTCGATACCTGCAGAGGGATTGTTGGCAAGGATATTCTAATGCAGTGAACATTCACATAATAAAAGAAGATAAAAAAATTCAGACACTATGATTGTTTCCTTCATGCTGTTTCATCTTTTGGAGCTGCATGGAACTGCATGGAACTGCAGACAGTTTCTGCAGAAGCTGATACCAAGGACGTGTAGTTTGAGTACTAACTGAACAAAGAAAAGTTTTCAAAAGTGTAGATCTGTTTGAGGGTAAGTAAATAATTGATCAAAGCCACATGTTTAGTGGAAAAGGAATGCTACAATTAGGAAATGCATTTCCAAGTCACCTTACTATCTTCAGCAGCCTAACCTTGTAATGCTGAAGAGATTACACTTTTCCATGATGTAGGCATATGCAAATCATTTGACTTCAGAGAATTCAAAGCCTCTATAACAGCTCTAAATTTGTCCCAAGTGTTCAGTTACCCATTTTGGGCATGCAAATATTACTGTGCAACATTACAGATATTACTCTGAGAAGCAAAACTGTCTGCTTCAAAAAAGACATGGTGCCAATAAAGACTTTGATGGTGTCTGTCAAGGGAATATTTGCTATTTGTAGGCTGTGATTGAATGAAATTCTTTTCAGACACTGCTGTATTACAGTACCTTAAAGTAAAAGAATCTTGAAATAAATGCAGCTCCTTTAGGTTACTTCAGCTTAAAATCACATTTCTTACACACTTTTCCTTGAATAAAAAGCAAAATCAGAGGAATTTAAGCAATCCTCCATATGATTTTAACTGTAGCAAGATTGATTTATCACCACTATTCCTTCTGCTCTTTCCTAAAATTTTTCATACAACTTTCTCAGGTCAGATTTTTACTGTGTGCACTCTCTCTCCATATGCTGTACTCTGCTTTTATACAGTATCAAACAACATGGGCTCCACTTTCAGCTGGAACTTTTATATACAGTTGTCATACAAATGAAAGAAAATATTTTAGCAGTTTAAGCTGGTTATTACTTCTTCTGCCCTAGCTAACATTCCTGCTTATTTTGCATGGGTAATTGGTCTATAGGTTCTGGTTACAAATTCTTACACAATATAGATAAAATGTAAAGGATAGTTAAAAAAAAAAAAAGTCTGGGCATGCACTGTGTGGAAATACTTTTCCAAAGTGTTCTGAAAACCGTGGATCAAATTCTGGAGTCTCCATTTTTAATAATTCTTAACATACCTCTGGTGCACAAGGTTAGCTTCAACCCTTTCAGCTGTAAATTAGTCAGACTTCAACGCAAACTGTACCATTTTAACATGCTCTGTGTTAGCTTAATTGTGACATCTTGAATAAGGCCATTGCTGTTTAGAATAATTTCTGTTCAAAAAAAAAACTTCTACAAAATCAGAACTAATTAGGACACATCAGAAGACTGTAATATTTGACATGGTATTCTTTTGTCCTTTTACAGAATGGAGTTACTTTGGGTGCATTGGCAGAATCAAATAACACATGACAAGGTGACACATGTTCTCTTGGTGTCACTTTATTTAAACCTGTAAATCAAGTTTCTTGTTCTTAATGATTTTAAGTAGTATTTTACACTACAGAATGACAGTGTAGCGTTCTGGTTCTTCAACCATCTCCCATGTCCTGTAAATGACATCTAAAGGATGAAAAGAGTGTCAGCTCTTCTATCACCACAATATTTGGATTTCTACTCGCACATTCAAACAAATTTTGAGAGCCTGAGTTTAAACCAAGCCTGAGTACTTGTGGTTTTCTTAGACAACTAACTTCCCAGACTTTCAGTTTGCAAAAGTCATCAGAACATTAATAATTCTTCTCCCTTGAACCACAGATACTCTTTTCCCATTTATTCGTCTTCCTGTAAACACATTTTTTTGTTTCAACACAAAGCAGTTGCATCCTACACATCTAATCAGCATGACCACAGTACTTTAAAATCGCCTTTAATCAGAACTGTAGTGTCCAGACTATTCCTATATGCAACTACCACAAGTATGTACCCACGGAGGCATCTTTGCCTTTTTAAGTTTCAGTGGGGGAGCCTGCATTTTTCACTCATCCTTTTCTACTTAGCAATGAATAATTTATCGCTATAAATTTAACCTTCAAAGATACTCAATACCTAAGACTTGGAAACAATAGACATAGATGAGGCATGCTAGAAGTTTCTACCATGACAATGCTTACATCACACCCCTATTTAAAAATGATCCCCAAGCTTATCATATTCCACTTCTTCCTTTGACCAGGAAGATCCAAATCTGGGGTAACATGCCTGATTCGAACACATTTAAAAGCATCTGATCTTTTTTGCTATTGCTTGTTTTAGGCCTCAGATAAATTCTTCCCACCTTGATTCTTTCCCAGTTATTTTCTACTCCCCTCAGCTCCTTCCTGGCTGATTATTTTTCCTGTCACTGAGACTTCAGTGGATTTTGTGCACAGAAATGGATTTAAACACAGAAGTACTTGGGGGTGGAGGGAGTGTCACAAAGAGATGATTGTGAAGACACCAGTATTTCAAGCAAGACTTTTTTTGTTTCCTCTTTTTTCCCCTCTACAGTGGACCCTGTAAAACAAGCGGCTCTTTTCTCCCTCACCCAGTCTGTGCTTGTGCTGCTCTTGCTCTTGACATTACTGTGAGTCTCATGACTTGAAGACACAGTTCCCAAAGAGAAATGCTCAAGTGAGAATGTCATGACCAGTTGACCACAAATGCTACCATTATTCATGTTAGGGTGAATTATTCCTGCCCACCATGGATCACATCATTATGCAAAGGCATGAGCTAAGAATATGGGGAAAGACTGGCAGAAGGCCTCTTTCAGAGCCATGCCAAATTTTACCAATTCATGTCATGAACAAAGCATGTCTATCAAGGTAATCTTTTTATATTGCAAGTACTTTAATGCTAAAAGGAGTCCTGGTGTTTATTTCTGAACTTCAGTGCACACATTTCCTTGGCTTACATTTTCAGAAGAGGGGACTAGGTACTATAACAACAACAACATAAAAAGAGATTTGAGCTCAATTTTTTCCATAGCTTCATTCACCACTGCGGTCATTTCTCTTGGCAGTGACATTTTAAAAGCTGCAAGAAAAGACCAGAAACAAGGTTGACTTTCAGACTATTTCTTTTCTTTAAAACTTGAATGTTGTCAGCCTCATGTTTAGAGGGAGTATTTAATCTTTGTCAGTCTTTTTTTTTTTCTTCCCCTAGGACTTATACAGGAAAATAAGCTTACAATTCAGAAAAAGATATACATTAACAAAACACATAAGGAAAAGCCTCAAGGGAAGACTTTGTGCCAGTTATAGGGGAGACTAATCAAAGAGAAAATGACAGCAACTCATTTTTAGGGCACCACCCCATGAAGACCCAGTTAGAAATTGCACACGTACATGACAATAAGCCACATGAAGCTTGAATATCCTGGAGCCTGACCCACACAGTATTACAGTTTAGTGATTTCATGGCAATGATCTCACCCTGCTGCCTGGGATCAGGGGTTGGGGGGAGGATAATTATGGGTAGCTTTGACATAAACACACAACCAGGAATCTTGCAGGACTGTCATCACCCTAGTATTACCATTACTGACACAACTGAGGGCAAGCAGAAGAGACACGAAGGGGTACAGCAAGGTACATGTGTCAATGCTGCATCCATATCAGAAGCATCCAAGGATGCTGATATAAAGGAGTAGCATGTATCTTATTTCTCACAGAGGTAAAGGATTTAAAATGACACTGCCAGAGATCCCAGTTATGAGCATGACCATGAGCACCTTATACCTGACTTCAAACAGACCGAGCACAAAGCCTTGTGAAAACATCAGTTTCCTTGCCGAAGAACAGCACAAGCAGCACAAGCTTCACTTGTCCCATTTCTGCTTCCATGATTTGTGTCCTTTACATATCCCCCAGAGGAAAAGGCCTGGAGCAGGGTTGCTGGAGGGAAACATACAGCAAGGATGCAGCAGCAGCCACAGAGCAGCACCCCAGCCAGCTCAGGGCTTCACCTTGCACTGGCGCTCAAGTTTCCTTTGGCAAGTTGTTAAACAACTGCCTGACTACAGCTAGCCCCACTCAGGGATAAAGTTTAAGTGTGCTAGTGCAGGTCCCAGATTTGAAAGTGTTTTTATATAATACAATGTATCTGAAATTTACAGCACTTTGAGATTAAGTACATGTAGTTACAGATAAATACCAACTCCCAGAGAAGTGGCTTAGTGCTCAAAATATTTTGACTCTATGACACACTGCCCACAAGCTCCACAGGTTGCTTGGAAGACAGAAGGAAGAGAAACAAATGCATAGCAAAGATTTTCTTAATGTGTCCATCTTACCAGTCAGTTTGCTTCAATTCAGCAACCTCAAGAAAGATGGCAGGAGGTAGGGAGAGTAAGAAGTACCTTTAAAAGTGCACTGATTTGGCGTATTATCCATGGTTTGTACCATATTCAGATTTCTAGTCCTTTAGCTGTGCTAACCTTTCGCCAGTTAAACACACTCAGCACTACCCCCAACAAAGAAACCAGACCTTTTTATAGCAGCTGTAAATGTGATTTGCCTCCTTCATATGAAGGCAATATTTGAGGGCCAGAGGGCTCTCCCAGCTGCACTGCATCTCAGCACACACAGAGGTCTCAGAGAGGGAGTGGGGGAAAGGAGAGGGGGGACAGAAAGCAATAGTCACTCTACGTAACCTGGGCACACAAGACATTAACAATTATGCACACCATGAATGTAGGCTGCCTACACAGCATGCCTGGAAATTAATGTTTTAGGATAACGAAAGGCCACATTGTTATGAGGTTGTCTAAAGGCCACCCACTGGTCTAACAAATAAGGGGCTTAGGGAAAGATGGAAGAAGTTGCTTATGCCAAAGGAAAGGAAAAACATGTTTTGGAGAAGAAAAAAGCCAACCGTGTCTCCTCCCATTCCATTATTCTTTTGCCCTCCTGCTCTGCTGCAAAGAAAAAGCTTCACATTTGGTAAACCTGCTATAATATTCCTACCAGGAAGGGAAGGACAAGTACAGTGGAATTCCATTTACCCCAAAGGCTGGATTTTATTTCACATCTCTTGAGCTTGATTTTTTTTCCCGTAAGCTTTGAACATTTTAGCTTTTATTAAGAAAAAAAGAAACGTTATAGGAAAAACTATAGAAATTTTTTCCAGGTTTAATCTCTATGTCAAAGATCTCCACCCTCTGTGCTTCAGGCCCTGCTCCTTCAGTGTGTGCCTCACTCACCCAGAGATCCTGCATAGCGACCCACTGAGACCCAGGGTGATGGAATAAGAAATGACCCAAGAACCTCCCACTAATATTACAGTCATTACTCATTTGCACTATTGTTCTGAGATCAAAAAAGGAAAATTATCTAACTACAGCAAAACAGTAATATCTGGGAGTAGGGCAAAATGGTTGATGGTTCATGCTTTCTTGGCAGTTTCACTCCCTGTGCACTTTGTCTCCTTTTTCTCTTCTGCAAGCCACCATCCCTTTTCTCACTACCTCCCTCTTAGGAGAGCTTGAAAAAGACCTGAGGGCAGCACACAGCAGATGCCAGCGCATGACCTCCATCCATCCATAGCCAGGCATGATGTGGGAATGAGGTTTGGTGCTGGTTTCCATGGCAATGCAACCACACAGTAAGTGCACATACCATATATGGTTTTTTCACAGAAATACACAAAACAATAGAGCTGAGCTTAGGACATAAAGGTAAGCTTAAGGCACAGGAGTTACCACTGCTGTGTAAAGGCAGTTACTTTTAATGTTTTCCTATGGCTAGCTTTTATTCCTGCAACAATCTATCCTGTCTAAGCAAGCATTGAAGATTACCAGTTTCAACAGCTGATACATATATGTAAGGTCTATAGAGTATAGTTGCACATACAAACACACAAGACAGACAATTTATATATAGTCAAACAGTACTTCCAGTGACCCCTCTTTACCCTCTCATGTCTAAGAGTTTCTTAAGGGCTTTCCTCAGAACCACAAAGCCAGAGCTTTAATTCCTGACCGATTTCCTAAGCTCAGCGAAAGCCAGAACAGATGTATGCTCACCACAGAAACATCCTGTGATTTTGTAAAGTAATTTGAAAAAAAATGTATATAAAATCTGACCTTGCAAGGCTAAGCACTCTGAAAGCTCTTGGATCAAAAGTCATTAGGAAAAAAAAAATAGTTTGTTTTAATGTTTTCCTTTTAAAAAGAAAGTGATTTTTGTAGATGAAAGCGCTTAATGGTTTGAACAAAAATCTAAGGCTGTCAAACCTCCAGCATGGGCATAGTATCTGATAGCTACTCATTTCCTAAGCTCATAGAAGGGCAGAAAACCAACAGTGCACTGTCCCTCAGTTCCACCACTTCCCTGCCTCACTCCTGCGGAGAGCTAGCCATGTTCCTCAAACAGCTAAAAAGGCACAGCTGTTCTCAATGGGCTTGAGACATCTTTTGGAGGCAAGCAGGGCTTTCCAAATTTAGGGCATGTCGTACTTTGTACAAAAGCTTGTGATCCTGTATTCTGCACAGAAAGTTGCTGTTCTTCAAGTCCCATTTTTGGGCTGGCCATTGCAGACTGCCCCAGGATCCGGTAAAGAACTGATACATTTTCTTGAGTACTAAAAAAATGTTCCTGTCTTACCAATACTGGACCCTAAAGGCCCTCTGCCAGAGCTGAATATCTTACTCAAGACTGCAACTAACAAACATTTTTCAGGGCTTTTTAGCATTCTCATGTAACTGTCTTTCACAAATGCCAGACATCAAAAACTAGTGTTGCCTGACGAGCCATAATTGACACAATGACAACCAAGTATCTCATATCATCATATAATCTTTTTTTAAGCAGTGTGGCAACCTTTCCAGCTATCCACACTTCCTTTAAACATTTCACTTTAAATGCAATGAAATGAACTTTATAATTGGCAGTTTAGTATAATGAAGCACTTGCAAGAGCTATAATGTCTTTTTCTCATTTTGCTCCTAATCGGCATCCACAATTTGCACTTAATTCAGATTATCAGCGTATCACTACTATAAAGGGGAGAAAACTGCATCGTTTGACTGTAAAAGGAAAGGTTAATAATACTGCTCAAACCCTAGCAGATAAAATATGAATGCACAAAATACAGTAATCAATAAATTTTACACCTAGGGTGAGAAAGTGGACATGAACGTAGGGAAAGTTTTCAGAAACCTCCCTCTCTTCCTTTCACGAACTGTACTGCAAAGCATGCCAAACCCCCAAAAAAATTCCCACTTTGGGAGAGGGGGGAAGTAAACCACATGCCTTCCATAAATAGTGCTCTCCTCCCTTAAATAAACTTTGTGCACTCAGCCTGTGACTATGTTACAGTTTAAATATTTTGCTAACCTTATGCTATATTCTCAAGAAAGCAAAAAACAACACTGAAAAACATCTCCCCCAAAGCATGTTACAGGCGGGTGTGCTTAAAAACTGGCTTTTCATCTGCTTAGAAAGAGGGGTGCCCTTGCTAGGAATGCAGCCTGATTCATCCTAGGTCATCTGGAATGGTTCAGCTCAAAGGTCCCACTGTTTATCCACAGCTAAGAAACTGCCCAGCTACTCTGACTCTATAATGAAGCTGACTTACCCCTGCACAAGGGAAAGAAAGAGAATAGCATCAAAAGAAAGTCTTACTGGGGTTTTAAAATGAGAAATCATCTGAGTAAGCAACTATCTGAGGAAAGAGGAGATTTCTTTGGAGAGATTATACCTTTTAATTGATTAAGGGACATACCTGAAATAATTTGAGTGCAAAGACACAACTCAGCTGAAACAACAGGCTGGTATAGAGCCCCTGATCAGGCTGTTTGGTCACATCTGCGAAAACAAGTGCACTGTGAAAGGCCATGTTCAGTCTGCTACAGAAAAAAGCAGACATCATCTCCCATTAAACTCTACATTGCTCCACAACAGCCACAGAGTGGAGCGAACACCAAAGGATGCTGAAAAAAAATCAGCCCCCACCCAGTCATCCTCTAACTCTGACCTCCAAATGACTGAATTTGCACTTTGCATATATGAATAGACCACACTGAAGCCTACAAATCATATACGTACATATACATGCATACACTCCTCCACTCCATAATCAACAAAACATCAGCCTCTTTTTTAAAACCTTGGCAATGGGGAGATTAAAGTAGGCTAATGGGTAGATTACAACTACACTGAGTCTTTCCATTCAGTATTCTGGGTTGGAGAAAGCAGATTGCGGGCAATACAGTGTAAAAAGACAGAAGCAGACATAATAAGATACGTCACTACAAAAAGGGAAAAACCCATTGCACTTCTGAATGACTAAATTAAAATAAATGGGAATTATCATCTTCTGATCTGTCTGTATGTCAGTTACAGTTATCAACAATCAAGTTTGCTTAAAAATTGTGGTGTTTAAAATAATACTCTCAACTCCTTATTTGTACTGAAGTAGGGTTCAGCCATATAATACACATAGATTGCACCTTCAGTATTTTCCTCCCCAAAAGTAGAGCTCCCTGCAAATACTGCTGGCAAATTATAATTTGCAAGTTGGTCATCCTGGTGTAAGTTCAGGGGGGAACACTGCTCACTAAGCCAAGTGGGGACTCTCTGATAATCTGTTATCACAGTATGCTAGAGATTTGGAAGGGACCTGTGGACACACATAAAGGCAGAAAAATACTTTTATCATAGCTTTATCTTCAATCACACTCTAGTACAATAACTATAATGACCCAAGAACGATAGGAAAAAATATGCAAAAGGTGAAGGAAACTGTTAAAAGTGCAGAGCGCAGACAGAAAACTGCACCAGTGACCTGCCTCTCAATGAGCTATCCCAAATTTCAAATGTCCGGCAGCCTGTCTGGGCTCCAACCAAATTTGTCCTCATAGGTTACCCAGAACAACAACAATTCTCACTTTGCTCTAGTAATGTTTCAAGTAGGGTCACAAATGATGTAAACTCCCTGTACCATCTTCACCAGTATCTCCACACACACACACAAAAAGGGGAAGGAAATCTAAAAACATCACCTAATCAAATAGCTATGTGGAGGCCAGGAATGTGTTTACTTTGCTAGAGCTGACTGTGATCTGAGCTCATTCTTTGCATTTCCAGCCAGAGGTCTGCCCTGGTACCTGCCGCTGCTGCACAAATCTTGCCCAAAGGAAAAGGTATGCCTGGGTTCCTCATTCAAAGGCTCCAGTTGTCCCCTGGGAAATGACCCAAGCCTTCCTTTAAAAAAATAAAAGTCAATGGTTCAGAGCACTCTTGATGCATGTTGCTAAGGCAGACCCAACAGCAGAGCTAGAAGAGCACATTGCATGTCAAATTGTTCGTACATTTTAATTACAGTTTACACAAAATGAAAGGCAGGTTAATAAGCTCAGTTCATAAAAATTAATAACAACTGGCACTTTTGTACAGAAGATCTGGAGACGTAGCCTGCAGAAGGCTGATCAGAAAAATATTTTAACATGCAGAAGTCATTTACAGTCCTCAGCTAGGAAAGAGGAAGGAGCAAAAGGGGGATGAAGAAAGGAAAGAGGGATTTTATTTAATAAAAACTTTTTGAAGAGGAGCATTTCTCATTAAGCCAGTCCCTCTATACCAGAGCAGCAGATTCAAAAGGTTTTCTCCCATGCGGTATTTTTCAAGACCATTGAAAGCACACAACTGCACAGACACAGGAAGCAGAAGAAAACTATTTCGAGCAGCAAAGCTGGAAACACAGACAATAGTTGCCACCTCCAGATAGTGAGAAAGCGTGCTTTCCCGAGGGACCCGTGGCCACCCGTATTTAATGCAGATAAGTGAGAACATGCTCCGCTCTGGCCACTACTGCAGCTGCTCACTTGAAGCACTGGGTGGCCCTTCACTTCAGTCACCCTGAATGCTTTTAAATGGAAAACATGAGCACAGAGATCTGGGTGGTGTTCTGAGTGCAGTGGCCTGAAAAGGAGGGGAGGTGGGGTTGTCCCCTGCCAAACACAGTCACAACCCCGCGCCAGGGAATCCCATGAAGAGGCCCCTGCAGTGAGGTGCAGAGCTGAGATGGACCACACATCCGGAAAACACCACCCTGAACTTCCCAATAACACCACCAAAATTACCCAAGCATAACACATGCTTTAGTGAGACCTTTCTTACATCATGTTTTGGCTATCTTGCATATGACAGCAGTGTTTTCAGTAAGCAGAGAGCATGAGAAAGGTGCTGCGTGCCAGGGCTTATTCAATGTTCTCTTTCTCACCTCATCTTCGTAGCTCCATGTCCAGGGTTACACTTCACTCCCCACCTTGGAGATAGCTGTGGCTCTAATTCCTCATACTAAATTTACTTCTAAATGTGTAATGAGAAGTATTAATGCATGATTTTGGTCTATGTTTAAAAGGAGACTCTCCTCCCCAGATTGGGTAAAAGGAAAATTATAAAGCTGCATCCAGAAGAATATAGTTTCCAAGTTAGGCATCTTCAGTTTTAAAAAAACCCTACTAGATCCTAATTTATTAATGAATAGCTGCTGTCTTTGTATTTTTGCCGTACTTATTTCATTACTGTCTGACACTTCCTATTGTCACTGCTTGAATTTTTAAACACTTCCGCATGACTAGTGCTAATCTCCACATTTCATGGAGGGCTGGTAATAAAAGAAGAGACACACACGGGTGTATAAGAATGATTACAGCTAAACATGTGCTCTAAAGCCCACTTAACATCTCTCAATTTCTCACATTTTTCCCTTCCTTCTAACTCCCAGCTTCTGAAAGGAAAACAAAAATGGAAAGAAATAGTAATTTTTTCCCTTTTATTTTGAACTTGAGCTGGATTTATTCTTGATCAAGAGAGAGATAAAAAATGCTCCTTCGCAAAGCAAAAGGACTCCCAGCACAGGGTGCAAAGATGCAGGGCTCTTGCGTGAAACAAACAGCTGGCAAGCAAACAGCAACCTTTGTATCTTGATTTTCTTTCAGAAAAATCTTGTAGAACTGGTACAACAAGCTATTGTGAACAGCTGCTTTGAGGATAGAACCTTGCAATAAACAATCTCTGATTTACACACAGGACTACATGTGCCTAGACAGTCTTTTATTTGTTTATTCCCAAGGATTTCAACACCTCCATGACCCTGACTCACTGTAGCAAAGATTTTATGCAGATAAGTGCAAAGACCTTATGTGTTTAAAAGCACTGTTAAAGGGCCTTTTTAATTTGCATTTTCTTAAAATCCTACTACCCACATCTTGAGAGAACAGCTAAAAGACTCCTCTGCAGAACAATACATCTCACTGGCACAAAAGCCAAGCTTATTGGCTGTAGTGACACAAGCTTCACCCATCTTACTCCCTAGCAGAAACATCTGCCACACTTCTACCTAGAGCTAACCTCCTCACAGCCTTTGCTGGGAACGAGGGGGTATACTTGTTTTAGAGTGTGATGCAACTCTTCACTAGGGCTCTGGTGTTTGCCCAGGAAGGGTCTGCATACCTTCATGACCCTCCTTTGGACAGGAGACCTTATCCCACCACTCCTTTGCATCCCCTGTTTTGCTTCTTTCCTACCTTCCAGCTTTCACAGGATTCCTTCCTCCTCCCAACTGCTGCAGCTCTCTGTCTTGTCTCCACACTGTTCCCCTCCTGTGTAACACTCTCAGGGAGGGGTCCCTGCCTTCTCATCCCTTTTCATGCCCTGTCACCATCCCGAACTCCCCAGCACCAGCCCTGTTCTCAAGCTTCGTGAGAAACACTGACTCTTCCACTTCCCCACAGCCTGCTGCATCAGATCCATTTCCTATCCCTAGCTTAGGTTTTAGGCTTATTACAGGCCTATGTAATTCCACGCATACACATGACCTTTAAAATAGCTTAAATGTACAAATGTGAGGGGGGGAACAAATCTTCTTTCCTTAAAAGGTTGTGAAATTTACACTTCCACAGCCAGATCATCATGGTAAACAGGTACAAATGACCCTGACTGCTTAAAATGTTCATTTTGTGCAAGAAATAGGTGTTTCTCATGACCTCATTTCAATAGCAGTTTTTCCACACAGTACATGCACTGTGGACATCTACCTACAGATAAGGACTTGTTTGCATCATGCCAGCAGCACCTTGTGGCTCTACTGGTGGAAAGGACATATGGCCAAGATTTCCTTATGTCTCAGCTACCACTGACTTTGTAACACAGGCACTGTGATTTATAGCAGCCCAGCTGTCCACGTAACAGCAGTGCCTGACCCAGTGCTTGACAGAAATCTGTTGCTCTCAGGCTACTAGCTCCTTAAATGCAATGCCTTAGCACCCCCAGTTGTCACCATGAACAAAGCATTCCTGCCATTAGGAACTCTGTTTCTAGCTGAACTTGTCACTTCTTCCACTGCCAGCCAAAAATGTAACAGAATCAGCACAGTTCATTGCACTGGGCACCAGCAAGCAGAATAGGTATGAGGCTAGCTCAGCCAGACTCATAGCTGAGTAACCACATTATACAGGATGTCTGAGGTCATTCACTCGTAGCTAACAGTGATCAAATAAAGCTGAAGCTTTTATCTCATCAGCCATGGCCACTCACCAGAGATTCCTTAATACCAAATAACATTCACCTGGGAAGCCCGTGATCTCTTTAAGGATTTGCAAGCCGCTCTTGCACTTGGTATGCTGGGTGAAGAAATATCCTGCTTTATTGTGGCCCCCATATTCAGGTGAACGGGGCTTAGCTTATTTTGTATTCTTGTCTTAGCAAAGAGAAAGGACCTGTGTTATAGTAGCTCTCCTCTAAACAGAATGAAAAGAGGCAGTAGCAAACCACTCCTAATCAGTCAAAGGCACACCAAGAGAGCTTGCTGATGGTCTGAAAAGTGCTGAAAGACTTGCATGGCACACCTGCGTCAAAGAGAATGGCTAACACAGCTGGCTAAAAGACATTGCTAAGTTGTTTGCATAATAATTTAAGAGCAATCCTGAGGTGAAAACAGCTCACAAGAAATAAAGTGGATAGGTTTTCTATGGCTTCCACAAATCCCACCCTCCACCCCCGAATCCAAACACATAGTTCATCTACTTGGCATCTAGCCCTTACCTCCAGAAAGAGTAAGTGGCATTTCTAAATGTTAACTCCTACAACTAAAATCTAAATGTGCTGCACATAAGCCTGAGCTGTCCGGTTTTCATGCAACTGGCATATACAGTGGCAATTTAACAGCAACCCTAAATCTATGTCTAGCTTGCATATGCACACCTATTTACATGAATTGCTACAAAAAGAAATTCAAACCATCATGAGAGCTGATTGTTCTTGTGATTTCCCTTCAACATTAATGAAAAGCCTGAGAGCAAACAACATTCTACTCACCTTGAAATAACAAGGAAAGTGAATACACAGGCCAGGCTTTGAGGGCTATACACAGCCTTTAAGGTTCATTCTGGACCTCCTAAAGCAAAGCTTTCTAAACTCACAAGCCCTCAGATATCATCTACTGAGCTCTTTCAAATACAGGACAAAGTCTCTCAGTACAAAGAAAGAAATACGCTCAACCCTCCAGGCAATGCTTTGAAAATTTATTCCTTCATGCCTTTATATTTAAATAATGGCATTTGTCAAAAACTTGCAAAGATTGCATTTAAGAGCTTTTTTGTTCGCTTTATGTAATTTGATCACACTACCATATATCTTTGTTCTTCCCTAGGAACCCCTTAGAAAACTGTCGAAAGGACAGAAAACTCTGAAAGTCACAAGGCAACATTACCTACTTGCTCAGGGATGAAATAAGAGATCTCCTGATCATGCCCCTTGTGCAGGTCCAGCTGCCAATGAGAATCAATTTTCTGAAGGCAGGGACTGATCATAAAACTTCTTTCATTGGCACAATGTCATAACATAATATAAAACATTACATGCTTACTTTCTAAACCCATCTCCTTCTTTAATTCTTCTCGTCAAGGAAATAGTTACAGACTATTTTTTCCAGAGAAGATACCTAATTGCCTGCTGCAGCCTTAGATCAAGCAGGTATTTGCATGCTTTAATTTATGTCTACAAAGTTACTTCTGGGCACAAAGAGCTCTACAAAAGCCAGCTTAACCAGTTTTTGACAGCTGAGTATACAC
The DNA here is from genome assembly GCF_033783945.1 of Neopsephotus bourkii. Taxonomy (NCBI): domain Eukaryota; kingdom Metazoa; phylum Chordata; class Aves; order Psittaciformes; family Psittacidae; genus Neopsephotus; species Neopsephotus bourkii. The sequence goes on from NW_026900781.1 coordinate 3,613,874, forward strand.
CAACCAACCTTACTGTCTATTTTGCATTTGAAATTTAGTGTTGATTCCCAATTTATTTTTTTTTTAAGTAAATAGTGCAGTCACGACAGACCTAGGTCTTTATCAGGTTAAAAATACTTAGCTCTTCATGCAACATATAAGGATTGCAGGTTCATTATTCTATCTGCCATGATAAGAGTACATGTGCAAGGTAGAGGACCATGTGAATTCACAGACCAACATGTACCTCTTGGGAATTGCCCAGATATGCACTCCTGGTGCACGGGAACTACCTCACACTACTTCACATTAACCATAGGTCAAAAGCATGTACTGAGGCAGTAGCCAACGCTATGAATTTACAGTGAACTCACCCCGCAGTAATTTGTTTGTGTACCCACAGCCATGGTTATGGGTACCAGAACTGGGCTGGCTTCTTACTTTGTTATTTTGAAATTCATGTCCTTCCACCTGTTCATATTTGTCTTGTGGGGTGAAAACATATTACATAGTCATAGGGAAACTTTGTCACATTTGCCTTCCTATATTTTGACAGTGCAAAACATGGAATAATCCTACACATCAAATACCACCACTTCACTAGCTGCGCAGAGGTCTGCCACCATCCTTACATTCATACAAGGGTACAAGGAATACACTAAAAACAAAACACCCTTGCTTGATGAGGTTGCTCCCTAAAGTTTAAGCCAACAATAAACAAACAAACCAATAATATTGATAACTGTGATTGCTATACAAACTCTGTGAAGTGGCATTTATATATATCTCAGCAAGTTTGAGTATCTGTAATACTTAAACTCTGTTTTAAGCTTGTAACACTTTGCTGAACTCAAAGATTAGTATCCATTCTACTTTTTTTTAGTTCAACTTTTTGAAACACGAGAGTTCACAAGATTGTACAACAGAAACATTTTTACCCCAAATACCAGAGGTAGTGCAGCCTATAGCATACTTTATCAGAACCTTCAAATTTAAGTTTTTCCCTTTTCTTTATTCCTTCATGCACCTTTTCCGTAATCTTTGTTTATTTTCTACATTGCCTTTACTTTCTACTGTTGTTTTTCCTCCCATAGCATTTTTGTTCCCCGCCCCCTTTTCTTTTTTAACTCCAGAAACTTGTGCTCTGTTCCCATCTCCCACGTGTATCATTGTCCCTCTTACTAAGCAAGGGTGAGCAACTAAAATGAAGTTAAGATTTAGAGTTAACGTTGTCCAAATGGATTTCAGCTTAATCAAACCAGTTTTTATATCACCAATAACATAGAATGTACAGAATACACACACAATTGGGAATTTTTTTGGGGGGAGAAAATAAGAGTTGGTTTCCTTTGTGTTGGAAGTCCTTATGCTGGACTAGCTTTTAAGTGAATATTGAGGTGTTAAACAACACCATTTCAAAGATATTTCATAAAAAAACAAGCTATTCTTAAACATGTGTTTCACTTTTTTTGGCTGTCTAATAGTTAACATTTTTCCTCCGTCATTTATTAGAAAAGGTAAGGTGTGGCATCACCTAAGACCAGTTTGTACTTGTACAGAATTGAAGATGCAAGTATACATTTCAATTTCTTGATCTGTTGCCAGCAATATTTCTTCCTTGGGCTGTTAAAGCAAAATACTGGAACTCTTGGGCATTCCATGTGAAAATACCATTGTTTATAAAAATGTTCAAGGTTTTTGACAAATCAAGGGGGTTGAGCAAGTACATATCTAAACCCACAAAACTACAGTCTTTGAACAGGTGACCTGCTACGTGAACAGCAAGCTAAACTGATCAATAACTGTGTCTCGATTCCCAATGTCCTCTGCATCAGAATTATCCAGAATGTGAAAATGTTGAATTTATCTGCAAATTTGGATACCAAAATATTTTAATTAGGTGCTCACGTATGGAGCAAGATAGCTCTTGGCAGAGAAGCTTTGTAGAGATTTTTGGAAGTTTTATACTCTCTTAGAATTTTGAGAAAATGCTGGGGTAAACGACTGTGCTTTTGCAGATGCCAAATATACTTCTTGAAGCCACAGAGAACCATCTGGTCAACTGTGTTTCATGTTGCCATGATGTGCTGTAATATTATTAGAATTGATGCACCAGAAGGATACAGATCTGAGGCAAATCTAAATGTGCCCAATATACACACAACTTTGATGTCCAACTAATTATGTAATGCTTTGGGTTGAAAGTTTAAGAACTAATTTCATAAACAGTGAGGCCAAGGCAAAATTATCTCTGTCCAACCATTTCTGAAGGAACAAAGCTTGATTTGGAATTGATCTTCAATTCTTCAGTTGATCATTCAAAAAACAATAAAACCACCTTAAAACTTTGCACAAATGCATCCATCTATTTCCACTGAAATTCCTCAATCTCTCTATCATACACACAAAGGTCATGTAAGCTCCTCTTTCCAAGTTTAACATTAGCTATCAGACAGTGTGTTGCTCCTATATGTAAGGAATATGTTTTTACAGTAAAAAGAATCATTATTGGCACAACCTTTGACAAGGACGTGGTGTCCCCATCCCTGGAGGTTTTCAAGATGCAAGTGGACAGGGTGCTAGATAATCTCATCTAGGCTTCCTTTCCCACAAAACGCTAGGCCAGGTGATCTTTCAAGGCCCCTTCCAACCTGGGTTGTTCTATGATTCTGTACAAGGGCACTGCAAATAGAAAATCTTAATCACAAAAGAGATTTAAATCAAAACATTTAAATAAAGTCATCGGTAAGTAAGATTTGCTTCAGAAGGCTTTTGCATTTACCTAAGTAGCACTCTATTCCATACATGTGATCCAGGTGACTGCCTTTTAGTACTTTAAAATTGCTTTTAGTGGGAATCTTTCTTAACTATGTATACCATCTGTTTCAGGGTTATTTTAACCTCAGATAAAACTTGTGATACCAGCCTTTCTTCACTTAGGATTTTAAGTTTGGACTTCAGAAACAACAGCTACATTTAATACCTAAAGGATCCATTAAGAGCACCCTTCACAATGTTTTATGTTTTAGAAATCACCAGAAAGCAGTACAATATCTAAGTATAAAGACTTAAAAACATACTTCAGAGAACTATTTTGCAGACGCAAGGTTGATTTCCACAATATTTACTATGGAGCAATAGGCAGAGACAATTAAATATTTGAAGAATACCATGTTTTTAAGCTGCAAGAAGTAAATAACCTAGAACACGTACACCTCTAAGGAAAATTCTGCTATACAAGATAGTCACTGCTGATTACTGTGGCTGTGCTATTTCCAAATGTACCTCTCCCAAAGGTAAACAAAAAAATAGTTCAAGACAGTGGCAGGCACTGATCTGAAGCTAACTGTGTACTTTCACCTTCTTTTCCACTACTCCCCTTGTTTTTACATTATTTGTCAAATTTTCCTGGAAGAAAATTGGTTCTTGCCTAGAAAACATACTCTAAAAAGCTTTAAGAAAGTCATGTCAGTCCAAGGCCATGATCAAAATCATAGGGAGAAAGAATAGAAAACATTTCACAATGCCAACTAGTGTCAATGTGCTCCTGAGCCAATGCCAAGGTTATGGCATATGTCAGAAAACGTATGTAAAATTCTTTTGATATTTAAAAAAATAGTTTGTGTGACACACACTGAAAACAAGTTATTGTATTTTTCTCATGTTACTACTTGTCTACATCACTGCCACATCATTGTGTCATTTTGATATATGAGAAGTATAATAAGTTTAAATGAAGAGTTAGGTTTCTTGCAGACAAGGCAACAATTTCCTTAGACAGAATTTATTATGGGGAAGATGCTAGGAAGCTGACTTCAGGTGTACAATTCCTCATCTGCCCCTACTTGAGGAGAGAGGAGCATGTTCGTAAAAGAAGCAAAAACATCTCTTTAAACAACTCTGTGAGGGTGGGGATAAAGCTATCAGAGATAAATAAATATGGAATAAAGTAGAAACAAAGAAAATAGAATTTCAAAGTTATTACTTCAAGTAAGTAGAGAAAACATTAAGAGGTCAGCAGCTAAAAAATCTTAAGCATCTCTATGGGTACAGGAAGAACAACTTGGGGCACAAAAGGCTGCTCTGGGAATCCTTTATGTTCACGGTATGGACCTGTCAGACTCACTCTGTATAGTTTTACCTTATCATGGTGTTTACAGTGTTAAAATGTTTTAAAAGCTAAAACTCCATGTTTTTCTTTCTAGTATTCATTGCATACTTCCATCCGTATGAAAAGTCCCTAGAAACTTTCTGTCTCAAGAATCATCCCATTTCAGGACTCAAAATCTGACAGAAAGGCACATACTTCCATCCATACCATCACCCTTGAAATCAATGAGCAATGCAAAGCTTTCTCCCTGTGGAGGTTAAGCAAATCATGCAAGTTTGTTCAGACAAAGCCTGGGAACAGAAACCAGGTCTTTTGCATGACTGCATGACACATTACTGAAAGGCTATTGCACTGACCTTTGGTCTCAGTCACAAAACGTTACTGATAATCTCATTTTGATTAATATTTTTGGTTGGGTTTTGCTTTGAGGTTTGGCCTGCTGCTTATTTTAATAATTCTCATGTATTTGTGCTCTCACCAGTGCTCACTTATACTGTTTGGTGGTTGCACTATATCTCAAAGTAGATGCAATCTGTAGAGTTGCCTTAGGCTGAAAAATGAATTGAATAGACAAGCAGAACTACCACTACACTCCTTGGATGATTTACAAAATAACCTGCAGAAATGCAGAAAAGTATGTTACAGCTAGGACCAACAAAACATGTTGGGGGCAGAGAAAAGGGGAATGAAGAGAAGGGGAAAGGTGTGAATAGTGGACTCTTTCACTAGGATTTCCCAAAAGCAGCTTGGGGAAGGCCCAGCTTGGGAAACCGAAGCTGGATTGCACTGGTGTGGAATGCTCAAGTGGAATGAAGTTATGCTAATCGTAATGATGTGAAATATGTACTGCCCAGCTGGAAGCAATAAGACACTGCTGTTACTGATTTGAGTGCAAAGAGAAAAAACATAGGTATGATTCTGAAAATTTCTTGAGAGTTTCAGATCATGCAATCAGATGAAGAACTAGTATTTGCTAAAACTGATAGCCTTAAATTCTGACATTTAAATAAATTACCCTAATAGCATTTTAGGGCTCTACTGATAATTACAAAAGTATTTCAGGCTTTTTACATAGGCCATTTTGAGGAAATATTAAGGTTTTTTTCCACTGTCCTTTTGCAGAGTCATGTTATAGACAGGCTTACAATCAATATCATCACATCATACTCAGGCAAACAAGTCTGAACAAAATTTGTACATGAGAAACAATTAATGACTTGTTTAAAAAAGCTAAAAAAAAAATATTGACAGCTTTCCTACAGCATCAGAAACACACTTGGCACTGTTCCTGTGCACTGTATAGTAGTTCTATAATAGACATTATAGAACTGTATAATGGCTAACAATGAAACTGCCAGCAACAGTCATGAACATACAACCTCAGTCATAAAAGTATGACCTCAAAGTACATTCTACATATGTAGTTTCTTTAAATCAGCCTACATTAAGAACAAGCTCCAGGGCTGAGGAAACTAATCTAGACTTAAAGAATTGCAATGCTGCATCAGAAGCTGTTTTGATTCTTACCACCAGGAATGCTAGATAAGTTCTAATCTCTCCATCAGTTACGAAAGATTCTTATGACAACCTTGATTTTACAAAATTGGGTTATCTTCCAGCCTGTGGACATTTTCCTATTGCATTCTGGGTTAATCCACATGTACAGCTCACTTCTGTCAGAATGACAAAAGACAATTGATTTTGTTTCATGGTGTATACTTATCAATGCACTCCTCTGCTCTTAGCCAGTCTTTGACTGATAGGGTGTTAGAGAAAAGGTCCATTAATTGATTTGTAAATAATTACAGCTAAGTTTTCACTTTTGACTAGCTATCAATAAAGGCCTATCCTTTTTCCACTGCTGAATGCTTTCAAATCAGCTTCAGTGTCCAGCTTTCCACCACAAAATTCATTAAAATCATTAGATGTTTTTAAAGTAGCATTCCCTGGTGATGGCAGAGATAAGAGTGTGTCAGTATTTCTCTTATTCCACTCATGAGGATGGATGAGAGAAAAGCAAAATATATAAATAAATAACATGCTTGGGAGGAAAAAAAAAAAAAAAAAAAGGACAAATCAACTGTTCCTTAAAGTGGAACTTAGTTTTCAGACCTGGTGGAATTTCATCAGGTATACAGAGGAAAAAGCACATGGTACATGTGCTCATACCCATACAAAGCCTTGGAGTTCATGACCTGCATGCACACATGTGCGCAGGTGGGCTGTCCACCCATGTTCCCAGAAACTTTTGAACCTGTTGACAAACTGAAGTTTGACAGAGGATTAGGTCTCAAAGCTAGTAAGTTTCTACAGCTTTTGTGAAAATACGCAGCTGGATACATGAGAGAGAGACCTATTTAGTGCCCTGACAAAGCAGGCTACAGAATGAGCTCCACGGAATTAGGTACTTAGAAGTTAAACCCATATGGGGAAGCAAAAGATAGCAAGGAGGCTAGAAAGCAGGCACACACACACACCCTCACACACATCTAGAAAGCAGATATAAACAAGAGTTTTGCAGGTCCCCAAGTGAGAGTCATCTGTTCTTGGAAACCCAGATTTCATAGAATCATGGAATGGTTTGGGTTGCAAGGGACCTTAAAACTCATCTAGTTCCAATCCCCCTGCCACTGGCAGGGACACGTTCCACTAGACCAGGTTGCTCAAAGCCCCATCCAACCTGGTGTTGAACACTTCTAGGGATGGGTATCCACAGCTTCTTTGGGCAATCTGTTCCGGTTTCTCACCACCCTTATAGCGAAGAATTTTTTCGTAATCTAATATAAATCTACCCTCTTTCAACTTAGTCATTACCCCTTGTTTCATTGGTTTTAACCGTTCTAGGTTTAAGGCTCCTGTCTTCTCTTTAGCATCTCATGCAGAACAGAAAGCACTACACACAAATTTGAGTTTTGGGAAGAAAACACAAACTTAAGTCTGAAAGGCAGCTATACTACTTAGGCAACACTTTCATAGGTTGTTAATACACTGAAGCTGCAATAAGAAATTATTGAAGTTGTCACACACCCAGAGTACAAATACCACGAATCCAAGCAACTGCATTACATTTTGAGGCTGCATTTTAAGCAGCTAGCACAGGGCAAGGCAAGTTATATTTATTTCCTCATACATAATGTCAACAAATGAGATTTAGAGTTGTATCAGAGAACTGCCTGTTCGGCATTATAAAACAATTGACCAGAAAGCCTTCATTATTACTGCTTTCCAGTGACAGCGACCTGCTTCACATTAACAACCACATAAGCTTTCCACCTAGTTCACCAGAAAAGTACTCTTACAACAACCATACAATAGTTTATCATATAATTTTTGTTATTAGTGTCTACTCCATTTGTCAATCCATGCTTTATAGCTGACAAATATCTATGAGCCTTTCATCTCATTGCCTTCACTACCAGCTTTCCAGAAGGAGCTTAAGCTTTAGTGCACCTAACTGAAAAGGTATATGTCAGCACACCAACAGGTCCATGCCCAAAACACAGAAACAACAAAGGTCTGAGTTATAATCTCTCTCCCTCTCTCCTGTGCAATTTCCCCTTAAATGCCCTGCCAGCATACTTTGAACACCTGCATGTTGAACCATTTCAGTGACATCCCTGCTTGTTCACAGTAAAGATATGAACCACTGTCATAGCACATTCACTTTATGCCTTTTAAATAGGAATTCATTAAGAAAAGACAAAAATACCCTGCTTATAGCAGAAATAGTTCTAAAGTTCAAGGATTCCCAGTCTCATGGATCCAGGTGAGGCCACCATTGTAGTCAGCAAAATTATGGTTTTATGCAGGAGAGACACTTCTCCAAGTTTCTCAGAAATGACTGCGTCTCCTTATGCAGCCCACACTTTTTTAGCTGTGGTAGCATCTATGGACACCATTCTGCTACCAAGGGAAAAGTCCATAAGAGACAGAGCAAGCCGAGCAGGCAGGAGACAGCCTGAAGGCTACAGCCTGACCCCATTGTACTGTTGTCCCAGCAGAAGTCACTCGGCTGCCTCAGCAAGAATTGGGCTCATGTATGAAGTAGCTTTATTCCACCTAAAACATAAATAATCTCTTGGCAGGTCACACCTGACATCACCCATGCATATGGGGAAGGTTTCCTGAGGAATACTTTGTCAGGGACAGTAGCATCACATCTGCAATTGAAGCAAATGAGCCTCATATCTAGTGGATTCTTTGTCCTAGACTCAATCACAGCATGATTCTTGGGTACTGCTAAGAACTTGATGGAAGACCCAAACGGAACTCAGATAAATATTTTGCAAGGAAAGAAAAACTGGCAAAATGTTTCAATTAAAACTTTTGCAACCTAAGAATCTGTCTTTAAGCCACTCAGAGAAGCCTCTAAAATCTGATAATCACTTAATATTTCACACTTATTGCTCAATATGAACCTCAGCTACAGCTTTTGTAAACTGTGGCATCATTCTTTTTCCAGATGGCATGAAAAATAATTTACAAACAAAGTTCAGCAGGTTTATAGCAGCTGTTCAGTTCCAGCACTTTGGCCACCCACTTCAGCATAGCTGAGAGCTTTCAGTCAGCTCCTGCCTCTCATGGGGCCTTCAAACACCAGCAAAGCATGTGTTCAATATGCTCTCAAAAAGTAGCCAGCCAAATAGGGAGAGTTAGTTATCCAGGCAACTCTGTTGCACACCTGCAGCATGTTCACACTGCCTTTTTGTTTTTTTTAATGCATGAACCTAAGTGATAACAAGCAGTAAAATGTTTCAGAGTTTAAAAAACACCTTTGTTAAATATGACTCCTACAAAACAGTTCCAGTTTGCCATAGTTTAAATGCTGAATATAATCTTCCCAGCAGGAGCACAGTGCAAATGCAAACATAATATCTCTCGGGGTCAGAAAGGCTCTTTTTACTGTTGTACCTAAACATATGCTAAGTGTTATAAGAAATAGAGTCAAAAAGGGCCTTCTCTGTACCTAACAGATTTCCATTGCTATTTCTGTTTCCTCTTCTCCTCTTTCCTTCCTGGTGCTTACTTTGGCTCTATTTTTCTTGTGTCCCTTCAAAACCTCCTTGTCCTGGATTGGCCTTTGGGGCACATAAGAAAAAGGAAGAGATACTGCTTCATGGTCTCTTTAAAGGTCATGCAGCCTGAACTGGACAGAGACAAATTCAAGAGTCACTTCAAGCTCCTCTGATTATGGGCATATCCACACAAAGTATTCTGGAAACTGCACAACCACATTAAGGTGGCATTAAGCCCAATAAAATATACCCTGCCTGTCAACATAGCTGATTAGCCCAGTCTCAATGCCCTGTGACTCAGACATACAGTTTCCCGGAGGCCCAGGATAAGCAAAGCAATATGGAGGTGTGGCCTGAGTACTAAATACATCTGGAGTCCACAAAGGGTGTCGGGACATCAGCACATTCAGTTGATCTAGGACAGCATCCCTTGTGTATTCTCATTGCTTCAGTTAGCAAGAAAGAGGCAACTTGTCTCCTGAGGAACCTAGTGGTAACTTGGTAAGCTTTTTACAAATTAGGGCTAGCTTAAACTTGTTTGCTGGCTATTGTCAACCACGTGGAGCACACTGTGCTCATGGCCTGAGGATGTGCTTGCTCACTTCACCTAATATGAGCACACTGAGCCTGAAGGGCTGACTAGCAAGAATAAGATGCTTATGATGGAGGAGGCCACCCCTGAGGAAAGTATCCCTTAGCAGCCCATGCCTCCTGAAGCAGCAAACAAAAACAATCTGGCCCCAGGGTTGCTGCACCATCTCAGAAACCAATGGCCAGTTAATGCTGGGTTCTTCTCCAAGGCATTCTTCTCCTCCCACAGATCCTGTGGTTTCCACAGCATATACAAATTTGTTGAAATGAAAATAGCACAGTTTTACATTATGCTATTGTGTAAACATAATTTGTATTGAGCTATTGTATAAACATTGGTTAAGAACTAATTCGGGGATTTTAATGAGTTTATGTGCTGTTCGCAATTGGCAGGAAGTATCAGCGTGCTGAGGGGAAAAAGGATACCTTTAGTTCTGACACACAGCAGGTTTTTAATAAAGCAGACAACTGAAGCCATCACTGTTTTGTATGGAAACATGATTATAATTGACAAGTAAGGGTCAAGGTAAGATTTTTTTTCAAACTACACAACCTAAAACTAAGGCATTCTCTTCTGCTCACCATAGCAATATGCTCTGACTACAGGAGCTATGTTCTGGCCATTACTGCTACTCTGGAGAGGATTCGAGTTGGTAAATGTAGAAATAAATCAGAACCTAATTTTCTCAAAAAAAATTATCCTGGAATCTACATTAACTTTTTAAAACTGAAGAACTTCCCCAAGAGAAATGATCTCTGATATTTGCAAGATTTTCAGTACAGCAAGTGTCTGATGGCTGTTTTGGCAGTTCCCAGGAACCTTAAAAAAACCAAAGGCAACAATTTCTGCCAGCAAGAGTAATTTCAGTAGCACACTGCAATAAAACTGTTGCAGAAGCTGGAGGGCAACACAAAAAGGTACCCAACTGTAGAGGGATCTCAGACTGCAGAAGCAACTATTTCAGCTTGTGGAAACAGCCCAAAGGTCTCCATGACGCTGTTTCTGCAGTATGTTCACAAGAAGAGGAATCATCATGGAAGCTTTCCCACACCACATCAATAGTTGACTGCAGGTTGGGACAATGGGGGCAATTTGAAGTTAGCCAAACTGAAGAAGCCAAAAGCTTTTCTGGCATATACTTGATGGTTTGAAGAAGCTGTATTTAACAGCCTTAGGATTGATAAAAAATTAATAAGATACAAATAAAACAAGGAAAGGGAAGGGAGGGCAGAATGAATGACTGCGCAAACAAACATAGCTCCCGGGAGCTTGCTGAGCCATGGAAAGACTTCCTAACGGGACAGTGAGGGCAACAGAATACATCACTGCCAGGCATTCCAGGATTTTCATCCTTTTGCTGCTTGATAGGCATAATGTTAAGTTTTTTATCTCAGGTGCAAACTCTGTTTTAATCCTTTCCCCTGGAAAGCTGAATTCCTTTCTATTCATAACAAAATCAAAACACTAAATGCAAAAGTAACTAAGGATAAATAAAATAAAAAGCTGCTTAGGTTAAAAAAAAAAAGGAAAGAAAGAAAGAAAAGTCTTTGATCTAGTAAAGGGTCAAAGAAAAAGAATCTGGTTGCTCCTTAGCATATCATATAACAAGATCAAAACCAACAATTCTGGTATTATCTGGGTAGTAATAAGAGTTAAACCTAGATTTGTGGGGCAGTAAAGTCAGGTTTCTTAAGCACAATTGCCACTCTAATTGTAAGCCTGTATTTACGCTACAAAATGATCCCTGATCAGCAGATTTTTGGTCTGACATCTAAAATTATACAGAACACAATTTTGTTGTCATAGTAGGATTTTTCCCCTCTTTTTGATCAAACTGAGGCTGAATTCAACCTTCTGCACAGAACTAATTACAAAGGGGGTTTTGTTTGTTTTTTGGTGTGTTTTTCTTTTTTTTTTTTTTTTTTTTTTTGGTTTGTTGTTTTTTTTTTTTTAAGGGAGAGAGAAAGGGATAGAAGAGAGAAAATTACAATGTAACTCCTTCTCCAGTTCTGTAGAAGCTTTCTGCTTTCTCCTCCTCGCTCCTTTGGGAGATGCCAGGCACATTGCCAGTCCTCGGCCTCAGACTGCAAAAACTTAACAAATGCAACACAGTCATGACACTGTCAGAAGGAACAGACCAAACTAAGCTCTGGTTGACCAGCATCTCCTACAGTAGCACTCTGCTGGTACACTCTCTCACGTGCCATTTATTAAAGCACTTCTTAGTCCTCTGCAAATGGTAAGAGTAAGTAGGCAGATCAGGATTGCTATGCCTTGGGTGTAATGTAAGGCATGCAGCTTGCAGCCACAGAAGTAGCTCGGGTATCCGGCAAATCAATATTTGCGTGTTATTATTCTCACATACATCCCATTTGCTGATCCAACATTTGTTCTCACAGAAACAGAATCAGAGAGGCCGCTGGCAGCCAGCAGGCAAGCACAGCCTGCTTCCCCTGGAGCCCAGCCCTCACCCAGAGCCAGCACACATGCACACTGCCTTCAGGAGGCAGGCAGAGATCTACCAATTTTTTTGATTAACAAACAACATCTTTACATTAAAAAAAAAAACTAGTAGAAGGGGGCACACTGCCCTCAACATTTCTTCTACTCAGCAAAATATCAGGGCTCTCTCCTCAGTATGTATCAGTTGTTTTACACAAGTCCTCTGTCCTGTTCCTGATTAAACCAGACCAAGAAGTACCGTCTTAGTATGTGACTGTCACAGAGGTTCCTTTCCACAACAGCACATCAAGGAAAAAGAAAACCAAGGTCATTTTCTGATAGTACAGAGACAAACAGTTCAGTTCTGTGCTACCTCAGTGTAGCAGAAGCAGTCATCATTTTACCACATCAGCAACTTGGCTGCTGTGAGGATAGAGGCTACCTCCATGGGTGCCAAGAGAAGCGGTGTCTTTCAGAGTGTACCTACTCTTTGAAAAATCACAGAGAGCAGCAGAGATGTTTCACACCTGGAGAAAGACAAGCATCACACCCATCTCCAGAAAAAGTTAAACGGGGAGTTGCCAGATAGTCAGCCTCACATCGCACAAAGGGGGCCCTCTTAAAGCACATCTCTGAGCACATGGAGAAGCTGGTTGAGAACAGTCAGCATACATTGGCCAAGGTTAAATCATGTGTGACCAACCCAAGTGCTCTCTGTGATGAAATGACTGTATCTGAGGACAAGGCAGAGCAGCAGACATAACTTACCTCAATTTTAGCAAGCATTTCCACACTATCACAATAAGCGTGAATTCAAGCTGAAACATTATGGTTTCAATGGGTGGATGTTTGAATCAGTAAATCAATGGGCGAATGATTTGGGCTCAGAGGGAGCCCTTACAGCCATCCAGGCTGAGCACAATCTGGCTGGGGAGCAGATTGGAAAGAGAAAAGTGGAAAAAGCCATGGGATGCTGGTGGTCAGTGAGCTCTGCACAAGCCAGCAGTGTACTTTCACAGCAGAGACAGCTTCCTAGACTATGAGCAGGAGGACAGTCAGGAGCTCAAAGACAGCGATTATCACCCTTCTACTATTAGGTCACATATTTAATGCAAGATAGACATCAATTACCAAGAGCAAGCCAGAGGAAGGCCACCAAGATGGTCAGGAGGTGAAGTACTTGCCCTGTGAAAAGACACTGATGAACCAAGGCTTGGTTCTTCAAAGCTTCAGAGCTGTAACAGCAGCTCCTCAGTGCCTACAAGGTGGTTATGAGTCAAGGCTTGGTTCCTCAAAGCTTCAGGGCTGTAACAGCAGCTCCTCAGTGCCTACAAGGTGGTTATGAATCAGGCCCTTCACAGTGGTGCACAGTAGCAGGATAAGGGACAGCAAGCAGAAGTTGAAAGGAGAGGTTTTCAGACCAGCTATGTGGAGAAACTGTTTCCCCATGAGGGCAGACAAGCAGCATAACATGGGCCGAGACGTATGGTGCCTTGCAGGTTTTCAAGACTCAGCTGAATAAAGTCCTCAGCAAGCAAGCTTGATCCCATAGCTGTCCTTTGAGCAGAAAGATGGACTAGCGATCCTGTGATTTACCATGCCACTCTTCCTTGCCATAAATTCCCACAGCAGCATCAGGCTACCAAGACCAGACTGCCATTGCACCTATTATCCCTTCTCATAGTGAGAACTAAGCACCTACTTGGCTCCTTTCTTTCTCAAAAGCAGCTCTGTTACAATCAGGTGTAGATTGGACCTTAAGGTGTAGAAATACCTGTAACATTCTCACATCTGCGTGGATTAGAAACAAACAAACAAAAAACACCAAAAACAAACAAATAAGAAAACCCAAACAAATAATGCTGTGTTGTTAATAATAGCTTGACTCCAGCTATGCACATGGCAGGGATCTGGCATAGCAGCCTTTCTTACAGCCTGCACATCCAGGTTACTAGTGCCACCAAAACCCACACTGTATCTGTGCTGCTATGAAAACCCCTGCTTGATAAATGAAATATATACACATGCCCTGCAACTATGCCTTTTGTTGCAATGAACCCATCTGCTGTAACTTCAGTCTGGAGAAACTGTTTCAGACTTAAATGCACAAGCCTTCTGTGCAACAGGCTCCTGCAGTCTTTCCTCACATACGTTGGTCTGAAGTGAAACATAGGTATGTTCCACTCAGAGCACACGATATCCACTTATTTCTAACATTCAACATCCATTTCGTCTCTTTGCTTTTCCCAGATACAGTGTTAAAACACATCTGTTACTTGCAGTCTTTCTTAACTGGGACTTTTCAAGGATGAAATGAATGTTTCTGCTGAACAAATAACTTAAAGAGCAGACCATTCAAAACTTGCGGCCTCAATGCAGATAAAGGATTAAGGTAAGAACTAAACTGGCCCTGGATGCCTGCTATATTTACTGGTTACATATGTTCTATTTGATAGCAAAGAACAGGTAGAAGGATGACTGGCCTGCCCTGACCGCAGGAGTGCAGCTTTTAATCATACAAGAGGTCACCAGCACTCCATTGTATGGTTACACAAAGGGAAGCCATGGATGCTATTACATTACCCAAAAGAAAACAGTGTAAAAATATGGCATTCCCTCCACATTCACGGCTATATATTTTAGGTTTTGCACAAAATAAAAAACTTCATGTGCTCAAATTTTTGCACAAGATAAAACAGTAACACCAAGCAATCCATCTGGAATCCAGCCCATTAGGAGAGCTCGTGTCAGGATTACCAGGTTAGATTTCACAGGAAAATCTTCTAGGAAATACATACATGGATGACCAACTTCTAGAAGCTTTTGTTAGCCCTGCAGACAACTCCTCCTATAGGCCTTTCCTTATCTCACCCAGCAAATGGATGCTATTAAATACACCAACTTCTTTCAGCAGGCTACGCAAACAGAAGTACACACAGTTAATGAATACTGCAGTAATTTCTTTGATCTTCCAGTGAAAACAAAATTTAAAAGTCATACTATTTCAGCCTAGAAGCTTAGAGTTAAAAAGCTTAGGAACTCATCCGGGACTTTGAATCCAAGAATCATTCAGCTGATGTCATTAAAAGAGCTGAATTAGACTTGTAATTATTCCCTTATGAGTTCTGTTGTCTATCTGAGGAAGAAGGGTATTCATTTCTGTCCTCAAAATTGATCTGTTTTGGTGAAAAGATAGAAGCGATAGAGACAGGAGCAACTTAGCTTTACTGTGCATCTGATAGAATACAAGAAAATAAGTGTCAATAGTGAGCAACATCCCTGCCAGTCAATAGGAACAGTACTTCTGTTTACATTGCATGGCAGTTTCCTAGAGATCCTCCGGATAAATCCTATCTCCACAGTTACACCACTGCTTCTTGCAGTAACACTTCATTAACATGCAAAGGCTTGACAGTTATTGAGCTTAAGTACATCTGCATATTTATAAACAAACATTCCAAACCACATCCCCATTTAAGGAAACCATTTAATGATACCGAACCTAAATTCTCTCTCACATCCATTGAAAAATATACTGCAGCCAGATTCGCTCACTTTATATTTATATTGCACTTTTAAAAATACTATTTACACAGGTAGATCAAAAAAAATGCCTTAATCAGCTTTTTCCTTAGGTTTTGTTTGTTCTTTGTGGCAATCACTCTTTTTTTTCTTTAACCTATTTCTCCATTGAAAAGGCAAAAGTAACACAAAGAATGAATGATGTTTTAGAAAACAAAACAAGGTAAACTTATAGCAATGAAAAACAAACACCTGCTAACCCATATTTAAACAGAAATCTGTAAAATATTTCACCTCTGTATTTTCAAAGCAAAGGCTTAAGAAGCACCAGACAAACAATGCACAGGGTGAAAATTTGCCCCCAAATCTACAGATTTAATTCTTTTGCTCATGTCAGTAAGTCAGCACACCTTAACATGACTTCTATGACTTGTTCTCCAATGTTACATCCTGGAAAGCACATACAAAAGCCAGCACAGGCACTGATGCTTCTAGTAGCACATTCTACCCAAACCACCAGGAGCTTTTAGCATGGAATATCACAAATAAATTTGCATTTCTCCAAAATTTTCATGAAAATTATATTTAGAGATAAAGATTTAAAGAAAAAAAAAAAGCTGGGTTTTTTTGTTGTTTTTGTTTGTTTGTGGTTTTATTTTTGTTTTCGTTTTTAGTTGGGTTTGGAGGTTTTTATTTGTTTGTTTGAGGTTTTTTTTGTTTTGGTTTTTGTTTTGTTTTTTATGGACAAAAAGATACCAAAAGCAAAAGGATGCAAACAGCTATTCATTAATAACAATGTTTTGGGAAACTCTTTTTTTCCCCTACTGCTTGAAGGCTAATATAAGAACACATTAATGTAGAAAAGAACAGGAGCAGCTGTATCAAGTCAAGGGGTAGTTGAGAGGATTGCACTCAGTCATCCTAGATAAACAGAGTAATTTCTGATTCCCACCCTTTTCTTCTTTAGCATACCGGAGTAGGAATTACATATCCTTCTTCAACAACCTTTTAAGGTGCACTGTATTTTTATTTGGGGTGGGTGGGAAAGAAGTTACCGAGTTATATGAGCTAGCAGTGGTTTTCCTCAAACCTATGGGACTTTGTCCAATTGAAAAGCAATTCAAATTACACATGCACATTCATAGGTAAAATGTAAAATATATTATCTCAAAGCATGCATTGTTCTTGTGGGGCTTAGTCTGTAACCTTTGTCATAGTACAATTTTGCTGTGCTGTGCAAATGCCAATCTTTAACTCTACAAGCCTCTTATTGCTATCAATCTGGGTAGCTACCAGACACAAACCTACACCTAGCCAGCCATGAAGCATCAGAGAAACCTATACAGTCAGTTTGCACACATGAACTGTAAAACTTGGGTTGAATATATTATTATAGGCAAAGATAGCATGAGCTGTACTTGCAGGTTTAAAGGAAATACAAGGCTGAAAGCAAACCACCTTTTCTTTAGAGACCTAATCCAGAAGACCCCTGCTACACAGACTATATAAAAAGCTTTGTTGCATCTCCTGGTTGCTGGCCCACTATCTACACAAACAATTTTAAGGACATTGGTGATGAGGAGAAACTGAAGTATCCAAAATGTTAGTACAATATCCCAGAGTGTTACATAAATACCACAGTAAAATACAGAAACATAACCAATGTCAGTTTCATTTTGGTCATATTTTGCTGTATGTATCATTATATCAGTCAAGTGTGTTCTCGTCTCCTTGGACTTTTATAAGACACATCAAAGCAACAAGCAGTGAAGTTGGAACAGAGAAGGTATGTCATAACAGCTACTAGTGCACAAAAGAAGAAAATAACTTCCAAGGACAAAAATACAAGCGTTTCAGAAACTGAAACTAAGAATTCATTCTGGTGCTTTTTTTGTTGGTGGTCCTTTGGTTTTTGGTTTTTTTTAGGTTAAGTAAACATGCAACAAACCAAAAAAATGCCACCTATGAACAAAATTCTAGACAGCACTTACTAAAAACTAAGTAGCTTTCATTTGTAGCAGCTAAATTTGCCTGCATATTTCCCATTCTAAGTGGAAGAAATATTACAGTAAAAATATCTACTAACACTATGAAGGCACTCATATTTTCAACTACACGACACGTGAAATTACATGATAATTCCATATATAATTCACATAACATACTGTGATAATTATAAAGATAAACAAGTTAAGACTATTTTATGTGAAGATGTCTGCATTGCTTTTGTGTATGTAATACAAGCTTCATGCTTTCCCCACACTTTGGATTCATGTTTCCAAGCCTTCAACAAAACTAAGAGCAGGAATGCACACAGCTAGGACTACCTTCCAGTGTTCCCATAACCTAAAATTTGGCCCCATTGTAGCATGTGAAGACTGAAGGTAGCATTTTCGAAATTCCCAGTACCTGTTAGCTTTTAAGATCCTTCTAGAGAGCCAAGTTCAGAATCGTTTATCCTACTGTAAGTAATACTGTGTAGCACTTTGGCATGACTTTTTGGCATTGTTGTACCGGTGATGATACAGCTGATCAAATACAGACCTTTTGGAGGGAATATACTAATGACAACTCATCATTAGGACAATTTAACCTTATGACAACTTGCTACTGTGATAAGCGAGTGAGCTGCTTCTTGCACAGCCCTTTCCACCTTGGCTGCCTAATGAGTGACATGTTGCTTACATAAAATTTAGCATCGTGAGAAATTGCAACTTCACAGAAGCGATGAACATATTACACCAAAATGATATCAGCAAAATGGTTTGGGATATACAATATCACATCACTGAAATCACCACTGAGTTTCTTCTCCTGTGTCTTTGTGTGTGCTTACAACTGAGCCTTTTCTGTTGCATTATTTTCTTTAATTTACCGAACAGATTGAAAAAAGACAACTCTCCCTCTTGCAGATGGGACATATTCTCACCTCTCAGTCTTGTAATGACATGTGCCCAGTATGAGGAAAAATGAAAGGAGTCTGAGTGGATTTTTTTTTGAAGCATGTCATGATTAAAACAACTTATTATTTAAGAGTGCCAGGCGGGGAAATGCTTGGGAGCAGTTTCTTCTAACAGAGGCTGAGCTATATCTGCTTCTTTCAAGCTTCACTACTTTGCTTAAGGTTGATATCAAGGCTTTGGAAGACAGATAAAGCTCAAGAAAGCAAAATATCTCCTCTAAAGAAATACTCCATCACTTCTTTTGATCTTAAGTGTTAGTCAAAGTTTAGGGTCTTTGAAAAGTGCTCTGAAAAAACTGAAATCCTTATTGACAAAGCTAGCTTTGAAGACCACTATGTAAACAATCTCATTTTAAAAGTGAACTCTACCACTGCTTCAGAATAATTTCTAGCTTCTTTCTGTTACTGAACACCAAGAAAAAGAAACCTACGATAACATAAGGCAAACACAGGAATCTGAAATGCAGAAGGCAGGCCAGACCCAAGGCATATCTGTAAATCTTTCCATCAGGATAGAGAGCTTAGGACCCAGGGCAACGCAAGCCAACACAGTCTTTCCTTCTACCCCACCCTACCACAACTGATGTTTGTGGACAGCATACTCTTGCTAGGATAACACAGCTCATTATTGTCTACTACACGCAGAAAACACTGAACATGCTAACAACATGCCATTTTAAAGAAAAATCAAAGTGTTCGTACACTTTCTTAGCCTCGTACAAAACCATCCAAACAGCATCCCCAATTACCAAGTGGGCCAGATATTTTTAGTCACCAAGACCCAGCTGCCAGCAAAATTAAACTGCTTGGACTGAAATTTTCCTTTCCTGTAAACATAAATTTTAGTTTTCACAAACAAATGAATTGAAGAATACACACTGTACAATCCTGGTGGTCTTTCCTTTGGGAAGTTTTAGAACATGCTTGCTTTGGATCTGGAACTGGCAACGCATCAACAAAAGTTCTGTCAGTTGTTAACATGCCTGCTTTATCTTTTTTTAATTTTTTTAACTAAGCTTTTTCCCAGATCTCTCTACCTGGTAGAAAATCTTTGTGCACACACCTTACAAAAATAAATTTCAATATATTAGTTCTCTAAGTTTATGCCAAGAGCAATTCTCTTGCAATTGCAGCTGAAAAGGTTAGGTTATACAGGATCTCTCTGCTCCTCAATTGGTAAAGTACCACAGAGAATTGCAGGACAAAACTAATTATTTTGCCCTCATATCAGGGCTGGAACAGCATACAGTTAATGCAACTTGCTCATATACTGCATAAAGAGAAAACAAAACATCAAGCAGCTTGTCAGTTTAAAGAGTACTCTGTGTTTAAGGGGAGGGAGAGGTGAGAAGGGATGTCTATGTAGATGAGGCAAAGAAACTACAGGGAAAAGATGCAAGCATATAATTAAAATCTATACCATAATGCCTACATACAACATGCCAACAGAGATTACAAGAGCAATGTTGATTCCAGCATCAAACTGTTCAGTGTTACATTTTTACAATTTAATAACATTCCTTTAAAACATGCTTTTCATGCACTCAAGATGATTGTTTAATCAGGGATGGACTTATATCAAGGAAAAAATGGAATATTTCTTTAATTCCAGCTGCTTGGTGTGATCCAAGCAGTTGAACATCTGAAGCTTGTACAAGCTTGCACAAGCTCGTACAGAACAAGAAGTCCTTCTGCATGTTGTAGAGTTTATGAGAGCTATACGGCCAGGTGTTGAAGACTGAGTTTCACATTTGGGTTTGACCTTTGTGAATTTTGTAATTTTAAGGTGACACATCTGAAGTTATTTACATGTGTATCCAAAGGCTGTATGAATACATGTATGAAATGGTCCCTTGCTATGAGGAAGGTAATTATTGCCCAGTAATTTTTAACTGTTCTGCTTTATCAATAAAATCAGGAGTTTTGTCTTGGTAAGGAAGAAGTTTCTTCAGAGAAAGGCAAAACCATGTCTTTAGTAAATCAGAACAGACTCAGACACTTGTCATTCTCCCAAACTGCAGATGATTAGGAGGCCAAAGACAAGAAGCACAAGCAAGGCTTAGCATTTTGGTTTTCTGGTTGTTTCTTTTTTTTTTTTTTTTTTTTAAAGACCTTCTCATATGTCAGACATGTGTATTATACACATCCAGCAGGGGACAAAGATCAGAAATTTAAAGGAGCTGTTTGTGATTTTGGATGGGATGTGGCATACAGATGAAAGAGCAAATATTTTTCCCTCTTGGTCTAATGCTAGCACTAGATTCCTAAATTAAGCCCAGCAGGAAACAAACATCCACCACAGATTTCAAAAGATATCTCACATCTTTGTATTAAAACGTGTTATTTTAAGAGTCCCAAATGCTGCATATCTGATTTTTATTAAGCTCAGAGTCAACATAGGAAGTTATTTGTTTTATTTTAAAAGAATGCAGAAGATATTAGTGGACAATGGGATGTAAATTGCAGGAAGCTAAAGAAAATTGAAGAGTAGGAGATAATGGGCCTGATGCTATCACCTATAAGAATATGGAGGCCACAGGCTTAAAAAAATTACTTTGATAAACTTGAGAATTTGCTCAGACTAAAGAACATGAGGTAAGTGGATTTTCCCAGGGGGTGAAAGGACAGTCTTAATTTTTCTTTTCTAAACACGCTGAGGAGATGTTTCTAATATGTGCTTCTGATTTCCTGCAACACCAAAGAACTATAACATTGCATTACCATGGAGGACAAAATCAGACATCACCTCGCACATACTGTATACATCTCGTGTGATTTTTAGGGAAAACAAGAATTCTAGATCCCTTTATAAATTCAGTTAAAATGTCCAACCCTGAAAATTCTTCTAACACTCCATCTTTCTTTATACAAAATGTAGAAGTACAGGGTAGGGTTTTGCTCAGCTCAGTCACAATACACTGAGCTTTTATTTTGGAGGCTGCAGATCTTTTTTCCTTCTTCTTTCCCACTGACTTTGATGATGTTTAGGGATTAAAACAAGGCACAAGCAGTTCCCATGAGATGAAAGACATAACTGCAAAGGACACTTACTTAGAAGATTAAAAAAAAAAAAGTGCTTCTTGGGGTTTGAGATGCTGTTATGTATTTACTTAAAGAAACACTCCCTTCAAGGGGCTTAGACTTCAATATTTTAAATAAGTTTCTGCTTCTATCAACTCTAGTTGGAAATAAAATGTAGATTTTTTTAATTGCCAAGCTGATGAATATTATAACAATGCATTCTCAAGTAGGCTAAATGCAGTATTACAGACATAAAGAGCAGTTCCAAGTTCTTCTGTAAGCAGTGCCAGTTTCATTCTAATTTATGGCCAATTATAATCCCAGCCACCCTTACCCCAGTGCCACCATTTTGAAAATGTTCCACATATCTTTCTCCCACCAGTTACCTCCTGGCTGGGCACAGAGGCAGTCCCTGCAATGGCAAGTCCTGAGCCTTGGTTCAAGATTCAGCCAAGCTCTCAGGCCAACCAGAGGAAAGACTCAGTAGGCTCTCACATCTCTCAGAAAGGACTAATTTATATTCCTCCTCTAGCCAGTCCACTATATCATAACATTTTTAGTACTTCCACTTCCAGGCCTTCCTAATCCTCCCACAATTAGCCAAGACAATGAAATATTATTGGGTGAAGAGATGAGGCAGAGGAGATGGGGTAAAAGAAAAAGGGGGGAGGAGGCAAAGAGGGGGAAAGAAAATATTTTCTTTTGTGAAGTGTGCTAAATACAGAACACAGAAGTGCTTTTGAGAGCAGTCAGAATTTTGCATGTGTAAATGAGCTTTCTCACACTCTTGGGTCAGCCAAGCAAGAGGAGAAAGGAGACCTTTGGTTTCTGTTCCTGATAACACTTCTGCATGCAGCGCAAGCCAAGTTGATTTATGTTTCCGTTCATGCAAGCCTAAAATAAATACATAGTAGCTTACATGCATCTTTCACATTGCAGCTAAGATTAATTCATTACTTATAACTTTATTTGAGATCCCTGGGTATAAGATGCACATAAGTGGTTTCTAACTCAGGCCCTGATTTACACCAAAATATAAAGGTGTATGCACCACTTCAGGTACCTAAATTCGCTACCTTCTGTCTCTGAGTTTCAGATCCCATCATAAGATGTGTCCAACACCTCCAAGCTTCTGGCTATGAGCCTGATGAAGTACTGGATTCGCTATGAACTCAGATTAAAAATTATGCATGGCCCTAAGAAAATGCTGCAGAGACATGAGTGAATATCAGTTAATGTCCAAAGCTCAGCTCCTGTAGAAGGTCAGTGAAAGTACACTTGGAACTCCCTAAGATACATCAGCCTTCACATTTGGGCCATCTTGGCAAAAGGCTAGCTCATCATTTGCAAGTTTACTATTTGATGCAGAACAAAAACATGGGAAAGGTGCGTTTAGTGTTCTTTACCAGCTTTAGAATCTAAGAAAGTCTCCTCTTTTTATTACATTTCTCAGCTATCAGTACTTAAGGTGAACATCTCTCCACAATCCTAAAATGCAGATTTATCCTTTTATATTGGATCATGCGTTTGCTTTCAATCACTCAGGTATTCTGCAGAACTTCTGATCCAAATTTGCCTTTGTTCTGATGTACCAGCATTTTGTCAAATTGTTCCAGAAGTGTCAGATACAAAATTGCTTTCCAAGCAGTATTTGGTTTTGTTTTAAACACAGGTGTCCCATAACTGCTATTTATCATAATTAGCAGTGGTATAATATCACCACGGGCTGTGGCTAACTCATGGACATGTTTGTGCTCAGTGGTTTTACACTTAAATAGTGAAGCCAAAGAGGGGAAGAGTATGGGGACAGGAGACACAAAATAAGAAAAATTATCTGCTTGTCAGTTTTGTGAGGTCACAACAGTGATTCTTGATTCATGTATTTCACACAAATACAAAACATTCTTAAAGCACATCTACACCTGAGTATAAGATCATTCCAGACTGTCTTAAATTATCAGGCAGCTTACTTCTCTAAATAGAAAGGATATCTTAAAACATAAAAATATATTTACAAACTTCATTGCAAATGGCAGTAAATTCTTAAGGGACAGTAGTCTCAAGAAAAAGCTATAAAACTCAGTTGGCACCCAAATGGATATGACCCAAAGACATTATGGCATGGCTAGACTTTAGTAGTTCTGAAAAACTAGACCCTAACATACTTTCTCCCAGCTACAGAGTTCTCCTTAAGTGTCTTAATACTGGTCATGATATCATGAACAGCCTTATGGAAGCACCCAATGCTATCATGACAATGGATGTCAGTGACCACTCAAATATCATTTTGGAGTCATTAACCACTGTAATCATAGAATCATAGAATAGTTAGGGTTGGAAAGGACCTTGAGATCATCTAGTTCCAGGCCCCCTGCCATGAAATGCCTAACCATATCTTGTTAAAATGTACACTGAAAATCTGGAACAATATTTTCAGTGATAAAAACCAGGAAGCTCTCAGACACACTTTGGCTAAGTCAAACCAACAGCTCAGTACCCTGCTATTTTTTTAAAACAAATTTCATCTTTAGGGACCAATAAACAAACTGAAGACTATTTGCTTCAAGAGGAAAAGATGAAGCCCTCAATTTTAAACTATAAATCACCATTATGCAAAATCTACTTCAAAAAGTTAAAAAGTTTAGAAAATGGCAAATGTAAATCACAATTGTTTTCATGGAAGTTATGGTTTATATTTAATGCTGCACTGTCAATAGCTTTACTGTCACTAGAAGCAATGAAATGCAAGTAGTTTGGTATAATTACCTCAGTGCATTCAGTATTTTAAGTTGATCAAATTACATGAATCGATTTTTAAAGATTCAGTTTAGAGAACTGGGGAAGAGATGCCTGGGAAAAAAACATCAGTTCCATCTGCAGAATAATATTGATTAGATGTTATGGATGGCTTATGCTCTAGGACAATAAAAAATTACAGGTGACTTTGATTACTAAAGGAGCCATCAGTCAGCCTGAATTACTGACATATTTTTGTGTAGTGTAACTTCAAATATCTCCCTCAGTTGTCTTTTTCATCCCCAAAATGTAAACATTCAGAGATATCATCCAAAGATACCATCACGAGGTTGAACACAGGAACAAGCTATTCCAATACCAGCAATTTCACCAAAACCAAACTTATCTTGCAGTTGATATGCAGGGGAAAGTTTAACTCTCTTCTTCCATTAACTTCTCTTAATATCATTTCATATCAAAAGATAAAATCCAAACTAAAAAACTATATCCAGAGACTGTTCTGCAGTGATCAGAGAGGGTGTTACACCCTTCATTTGATGCTGAAGCACCAATAACCAAAAGCATTCACTGAATGGCAGGGAACTGTGGAAAACAGAATTAAAAGAGAGATTAGAATTCCCAAATACTATCGCATCATTTTAAAGGGAGACCAATAAACTTGAAATTGGGCAATTTAGTAATCCTAACACACTACTACTTTGTTCCAAAACACACATCGTACCTAATACTGAAGATCAGTGGGAGAAAGAAAAAAAAAATCAAAGAAAAAAAGAAACTTTTATATTTTCCTTTCCAACCATTCAATAACATACAATCCCTTAGGATATGATTACGTTCTTTCCACAGGATCCCATTCCCTTTCAATACTTTGAATGGACAGTGAAAATTGAACAAGTGGTAATTAATTATTTGGCCTTATTCTTACTATTCAGTGTGAAGTCCCATGTCTTGTTTACTGTGTACTATTCAGAGCCTGATTTGAACAATGCATTATTCATTTGCTTGTGGGTTTTCCTACAGTGCTCATCACAACAACATCTGAATGCATTACAAACATGAAGTGATTCATTTTCACATCATCTTTGTGTGATGAAGTGAATGATATCATTGTATGCACATTACAGATGGGGGGGCATGACATGGGGATATTAAAGCATCTGTTAATTCCAAGTACAAACAGAGGCTTGCAGGGCCAAGTTTCTCCAAAATACTTACATCTGTCACATCATTTGAGTCAGCTTCAGCAGCACACAGGTCTCAGAGCAAGCCCCTAGAAAATTAGTATAATCATGATGCCCTGATCACCTGAAAACATTTTGTTTTAAACTGTGTTATACATAAGATGTGATGCAGCAAAAATATTGACAGTGGAACAAAAGAAATTCTCAAAACAACCAATTACATTGCAGAGGTGCAAAAAGGTAAACAAAAACTCAAATAGCAACAAAGGCACAAAAGAGAAATAAGGATTTGGGCCATGCTGCTTTCAGAAAATGTTCACCCTTTATTGGATGTAGTGGTAAATATAGTGACAGCCAGCCAGTATGAGACAGCAGTGTGCCCAGGTGGCCAGGAAGACCAAAAGCATCCTGGCCTGTATCAGCAATGTGGCCAGGAAAGTAATCGTCCACCTGTATTCATCCCTGGTGAGGCCACACCTCAAATCCTGCGTTCAGCTTTGGGCTCCTCACTACAAGAAAGACACTGAGGTGCTGGAGCAGGTCCAGAAACGGGTGATGAAGCTCATGGAGGGTCTACAGCACAAGTCTTATGAGGAGCTGCTGAGGGAACCGGGGTTTTTCTGCCTGGAGGAAAGAAGGCTCAGGGAAGACCTTGTTGCTTCCTACAGCTACCTCAAAAGAGGCTGTAGTGTGGTGAGTGTTGGTCTCCTCTCTCAAGTAACAAGCAATAGGACAAGAGCAAATGGCCTCAAATTGTGCCAGGGGAGGCTTAGGCTAGATATTAGGGAAACATTCATCACACAAGGGGTTTTTAGCACTGGAAAAGGCTGCCCCAGGTGGTGTTTAACTCACCATCCTCAAAGGTTTTTAAAAGATGCATGGATGTGGCACTTCAGGGAGTGGTTTAGTGGTGGACTGATAATATTAAGTTAACAGCTAGACTCAATCGTAAAGGTCTTTTCCAACCTAAATGATTCTATGTTTTGCTGTCTCCACCACTAGTACACCATTAAGATTTCTTGGTTTATGTCTTTCATCTTCCTTGGCCAAGGGAGCTGGTATGGTGAAAAGAAGAAGAAATAACATCACATGCTCAGTTCACACCTTAATCTAAGTGGGAAAGATCACAGAAGCTCAGAAGAGGCAGAACAGAATGCGACAGTAGATGGCTGAAGGGAAGCATGTTCCAGGGATCCTCCTCACTGCAAAACTGGGTGTGCAACAAGAAAGCATGCCATCAGAGATCAAAAAAGGTTTGGGACTGTGCGCATTTAAAGCAATATGGTCCACCTTTAATCTTTTTGTTTGATGTAATTCACTCAAATACATCTGACCTCATCTAAAAGTAATTGAAAACTTTACATGCTGGTTGTGTGTATTTATACAGTTTCTGTTGTAACATCATCTTCCACAGTTTGATCCAGCCTCCAGTATCTAAACCTGAAAAAGTCATACATGCAAACTGACATCTTAGCATTCCAATAAATAGCTATCCTTACACAGGGCTTGCCTTTCTTAACTACAAGTGAAAACAGTTACCAAGTGTGTTAAACTTTCCTAAGGGGCAGGCATGGAGACAGAGCTCTTGTGGTGGAAAATATCCATTCAGAATTACTGTACTGCAAAAATAAAGGGGTTTCTGCTTCCATTCCAATACCCTCAGTATTTCCATGAGAAATAGAGCTGGATATAACCTTATCCTATGCAGGGCAGCACACGTGTTGTGTTCAGCAGCTGTAGCAGAACAGGCTGCTTGTTATATTCCAACACTGATTTATTTTTCGGAAGCGACCCAGAATCTGTTCCCAGTTCTGCAAAAGATCTCTTACAGACTGTGAACATATTACTGGAAGATGCCTTAAAAAATCCAATTCCATTGCCAGAACCCAATTCAAATTATACAGCAAGGACAAGTGGTTCCCGCCTTCATTCAAAGTTGCAGTGTCTTTCATTCCTTGATGCCTGGCTTTCCAGGCAGTCTGAGAGAAACCTTCTGAACCCAGTAATTCCCTTGTGTTGGCTGCAAACCCCCATGCTCACCTAGTTTTTGCAGGACTCCCCATATACAATGTTCAGGAAAATGGGGTTCACCAACAACAACAGTGATGCAGCAAAGATCAGTCTTCCTTCTCATTCCCAAGGTACTGCCACACCACAAACAGACTACTTTGGTTTGTGGCTCTCTGAGGAAGACTCTTGAAACCACCTGGAGTATTTTGTCATGTAGCTGACAGTGCCAGCGGATGCATACATGACGTAAGCCTGAATCAAGGTCTGGCAGGAGGTCTCTTCCCTTGTGGGCAGGCAAAATGGCTGGGAGAAAGGGTTGTAAGGAACTGAGCAGGGAGACACAAAAGCCAGTCACCTGGTGTTTGTTACCATTTTGTTGACTTCAGTGCTTCAACTTCTATCAGTTACCAATTTTAAAGAGATTGGGTTTAAAATGCTGAGTTTACAGGCCAGCTGTGAGATTACACTGATGCCAAACCTGATGAAGAAGAGACCTTGTGGAAAAGACCAACGTGGTCCTTTCTGCTCAGGACTTTGACTCACATCTGGGTCTTAATAATTCATATCACTCATAGTTGCTCTATCTTCACATATAATGTTCTATCCAGTTTCTCTTCATTACAGATTACACTAAATTAAAAAGCACTTTGATTTTAATAGATCTAAAAAAGAATATTTGCTTGGGGAAATAAACTTATCTCAAAAAGTCAGCTCAGCCTGATTTTAACATAACACACAAGTCTGGCCTCTCTTCAAGCTTTGGCCTTGTTAAGAGACTTTGGGGGTATTTTGAACACTAGTTGCTTTTTATGTTTTACTCTTTCAGAAGCAGAACAAAATTGACATACATTACCTGAAATCTGCATTTGCTGTTTTTTTATGACCACCTGCATCACAGCATTTGTACACAAAATAAGATTGCTTAAAAGAAGCCAAACATCTGGTATGTGGGGATAATTCATAATTTTGTAAATACTGCGGATAGTTCACTGTTCCATTATATGCTGATGTTCAGCATTTAAAGAATCATTTTCTAATGTAGTCTTACTCTGACAATAACATTCATTCCATTTAAAATAAGTATCTTGTATACAATTTTCGCTTCAATACGAGTTTTTTATGCTTACATTGTTTAGGTTATGGTTTGTGTTATACCATCATATAACAGAAATAAGTTTCTGCTTAGTGGGATAACTACTGGGAATATAGGAATATAAAACTTTTCTTTGTATCTACTACAATTAAAAGCTTGTATTAAAAAAAATAGAATATATATTTTCCACACTTTCATTTAAAGTGATCCCTAAAAAACCAATTTCTATACTAGGCTATTAATTGAAAAAATGCTAGGCAATTAAAATATTGTAAGTAATATCCTATGATTTTAAATAAACTACTTGGAAAATTCTCACATAATATTATGTAAATATATATCTTAAGTGTTACTAAGTTTGAATACAATGATCCTAAAACTGCATTTTAACATGGAACGCAGGTCCCATGGCTGTTAGAGACTGAGAGCACTGCAGAAACTTTACTCTCCCTCTTCCCCTTTTCAGCTGTGAGATGATAGCTCTAATGGCTCCCTTAGGCTGGGTTCAAGGAGCAACATCAACATACTATAGGAAGGGCTGCAAAACTTGATACTTTCTTTTGCAGCTTATTTCCCTCTGGCCAGACTGCGGAGCTTTCACATGGCGGGGGGGGGAAGAAAAGGAGACTTTTAGAAGTATGTCTGCCTTACACAATAACTAAAATGAATTGCCATTGTCCCACAGTAGAGAAAAATACCTCCCTGTCCTATCACATGTTACAAGACTGTGGCCCTATTAAGTAAGTCTCTGGAGGAAGACCCTTTACATTATTGTGAATGTCTAGTAACACTGCTAATCCACAAACATTCAAGCCACACCAAGAAAACAGTAATGAGATCGGTCTGAATACTTTACATTGTAAAAATGCATTTATAGATTTTTTTAAATTCTCTTTCTTCTGAAGCTACAAAAGAAAAATTCAACCTTATTGTCAACCTTCCCCCCTTCCCCCACAACTGGAAGTCCTCAAAAGAAACTTTGATTTTTTGAAACAAGGAGTAACAAGCTTCCTCAGAATTATTCTTCTCCAGGAGCAAAGATCACAAGGATCACCCAATCTCTAGAGACTCTAATCCTAGACCGAAACTGTATTAAGTGCTTCTGCAAAATACTCGCTTCATATTTTAAATTAATTTTTTTCCTAAGCCAGCCAGTGACTGATTAGACAAAAACCTGGGAATGTGCCAGGTACTCTATTCAAAACACCTTGAAACAAACTGCACTGCTGTCTATATTTGGAAACCATTGAAAAAGCTGCAAAACTAAAACCATATACATGAAAAATATAAGCTCAGCCTTCATTGTTTTCAAAGGAAACAAGTACAGATAAACTACAAGGATAACATATGGTTTGGATATGAATATGGTTTACATCTGTTACTGGTTAATTAATTCAAACTTTACCCACAGTGGAGTTTCAAGAAGCAGGGACATGAGTTATATAAACTAGCCATATTTTAGATTGTTGTACAGACCTAAAAATCCCCAAATCCAACTGGCAGGTCTTTCATCCTTGCAGAAGCACCTTTCTTGCTTGGAGCATTTCTCAGTGGAATAGGCAGAGTAACACTGTCAGGTGAGCTGTGCCCTTACCCCAGCTCTCATCAGCTTGCTCTTAAGTCACTCACCTAGGCACAAAATATCAGTTGTGTAACCAGGAAAACACACTTGATGGCACAGACTTGCCTAAGTAACTCCTATAGCCAAAACCACCAGGCAAGACTGACTGTACTTCTTGACCTAGCTTTATTTGTTCCCAGTAGTCATAATGAGCTTTATGTGCATGCCTTTCACAATCAGCAAACAGAATTTTCCCAAGCTAGTCTCCCAACTTTTCAGTTTAATGCAAAATACTGTTTTCTTTTGGGGTTGTTGGGTTTTTTTCCCCCAGATAAAAGTGAGCCCATCTATTTTATCAGCATTATGAAGGTGAAAACAATAACAATGTTAAACTTTCAAAATGGTTTTATATCCTAAACCTTGGCTAATCTTTTCATTTTAGATAGGAAGTGAAAGCTATTTAAAAAAAAAAAAAAAAGGAAAAAGAAAGAAAAAAAGGAAAAAAATGAGGACAGGCTGGAGACTGTCCAGAGAAGGGCCACAAAGATGATCAAAGGACTGGGAAGCCTGCTGCATAAAGAACGGCTGAGAGAACTGGGTTTGTTCAGCCTCAAGAAAAAGAGGCTCAGAGACACCTTATCACCATGTTCCAGTATTTAAAGGGTGGCTACAAAGAAGACGGATACTCCCTTTTTACAAGGAGTCACATGTTAAAAATGAAGGGTAATGTGTACAAGTTACTTCTGGGGTGATTCCAATTGGACATAAGAGGAAAATTATTCACACTGAGAACAATCAGCCATTGGAACAATCTTTCCAGGGAAGTGGTGGAATCCCCAATGTAGGGGACTTTGAAGATTAAGCTGGACAGGATGCTGGGCCATCTAGTCCAGGTCACGTTTTGCCATGAAAGGTTGGACCAGATGATCTCTGAGGTCCCTTCCAACCTATGGATTCTACAATTCTAACATTAATCCATACTCACCTAAGGACATGCTTGCTACTTAGTCACGAGATTAGTCTGTGTTAAAGATTGGTATAATGCCATAACTTTACATCTCCAGAACTGAGTTTTAGATTATCAGCATATGTAAAATAATAGCTATAAAATAGCAGTACGACAGAACCAAAATGATGTCTCATAATGATCACCTGTGATAAAGGCATCTCCTTAAAATCTCACTCATACATGTCTCAATTTTAAAAAGAAAAAGGGAAGTTGATTATAAAAGATACTTCATAGTAACATCCAATTATTTATTATTTTTTTAATGATCTTGGGGTTTTTCGGAGATGTTAATTTTGAAGCATGGTATTTAACCTTAAGGAAAATCTCTATCAGCTGTGTCAGTTTGCATTGATTGTTGCTAAAAAAAAAACAGATGCGTAAAACAAGTTCCCAGTATTTGCAACAGCATCCTGGAGAGTGGCTTATAGGACACTACATTTTGTTGATCTCCTTTTATGACAGTACCACTTCTGCATTTCAGAATTGTGTCAGGGAGTAACTGTAGAAGGTTTGGGGAGGAGGGGAGGAAGGGAAGAAAAAAAATTTGAGTCAGTCAACGCTATTGACTCTATTCCCAGTTTTTCCATAGACTCAGTATGTGCTTTTTAGAAAGATATTTTAGCTCCATTTCTTATTTTGTTTTCAGTTTCTTGCTCTTTTCTTTTTTCTCTTTTTTTTTTTTTTCCCTAGATTAATGATTCATATTGACATCAACACTCTCCCCTTTTAAGGAGGAAGCTATTTTCCTCCCACAACTTTCCCTCATGAAGTCTCCCATTTGAGTTATGAAATCCTGTTAAAGTAGGAGGTCATTTAAATAAGACATAAATCAATAGATAAAAGACCAACTTCTTTCCTGCACAGGTGTCACTCCTATTTATTTTGCGTGCAAAACCCAGTGATCCCAAGTTCAGAATATTTATACTGCAACTCAATCCCCATGGTCTGTTGACAACTGATATTTTTTGTTAAATAGAGCAAAAACCCTTACAGGCCCATCAGATCTTGACAGTTTTACAGGACTCCTAGCAAGATTTTCCAGCAATAGAACACTACTGGACTTTGTAGTCTTGTGTTCCTCAACACAACTTGATGTGAACTCATTTTTGTGCTGTGCTTCAGTGATACTCTCTGACCTTCAGTGAGATCAGATAATTTTGAGCACTGTGGTTGCCAAGAGATCTCCAGGCATACCTGGATCACCTATAAAAGGGAAATATTTGAGTGCAGATGAAACCCATCACTTACCTGACTTAGACATTAGGGTGCCGTGTTGCACCGCAGCCAAAGAGAAGCATCACCTACCACTAACTTCCAACATAACTCTCAGTAAGTAAATCCCTCCTACCAGGTTATTTTGCTGCATTCATAGATTATGAAGGCTCAACAGTGTTACCAATAAGGAGTCAGAAACACAGTGGACAAATTAATTGGGATTAAAAAAATCCCAAATTTACATGTCTCCCAGGACTCAGCAAGTATGACAAGGCACCAATTCACAGATGTGCCTGTTGCATGTGGTACACTGTTAGATATGCAGCCTGATGAGGAAGAGGAGAGGAGGAACACAAAGTTCCAGCAACCAGGCAGGTGTACCTACTAACCTCTTAATGCTGCTTTTCACTGCTTCAGTCAAGAGCAAGGTATTTGTCCCACAGTGTTCTAAGTCTTTGATCTGAACAGAGGTAATCTAACATATCATTTGCACAACTAAGCTATTTCCTCCCCTTTTGCTTGCTCCTTCCCTCCCAGCAAATCAAGTAGTATCAACTCTATAATACATATCCTATCCCACTTAGAAGGATATATCTATATAGATGCGATGTTTATTCAAACTCTCAACAGTAAGCTTCAAACAAAAAATGGTAAAAAGAGAATACTGGCAGTTGAACAGCATTTCCTTAAAAAAAAAATAAAATAAAATAAAAAAGCACCTTTCCTTGATCCCATTTGTAACAAAAGACTCAGTGACAGTTCAGGTACCAGAAAAGTCTTCCCTGATGTTCTTTGCAGCTTTGGTACCTACAGCAGAGCTACAGCAGACCCACACTAGCAAGCGAGTTCTGCTGTCTTTGCACTTCAGAATGCTTTAGAGACTCAGAATAAAGGTGATGAATTAAGAGAATGGTTACCTCACAGAAAGTGAAAAGACACACCAAGTATGCAAGAATACATTACAAATATACTAACTGTAAAATAACAATGCTCATATCCAGTACTGAAAATTATACCCTTCTCCCAAAACATATTTCTGTCAAAATCATGAGTCTAAGCAGTACTTGCTGAAATATCATTAATATGTTTCTATACAGTAGCATAGGAAATGAATTGCATCTGGTCTGCATGGAAGGCTTTAAAATATGCACCTACTTATCAGTCTCATCCTACATGCATAATCTACCTTTACAATTTCTGGAAAATACTGATAAACACTGCTTAGGAGACAAGAAATGTGCAAAGAAAGAAAAGGAATGAATTTACATGGGAATTTACTGTGTCTGCAGGTCATACAAACGAACCCCATTTTTTCCCACAATTAAATCTATGGTGTTATCAAGACAATCAGTTTACTTTAAGATTGTCAACCCAATATATAAATTTCCTTTTGTGCTTGAAATGCCTTTATCAGATAAGATAGCTTTTGTTTAAACTGCTATTTTCAGCCTTTGCTTTGGGGGGTTTGAATATACACAGTGAAGTAACTTGAGATTTCCTACCCTGTTTTAAAATGTGTTTCTTCTGCCTGTTTGTATTCTGTAATTTCCTGTCAAATAACCTCACCATAACTAACTTACTTCGCTCCAACCTACTACTTTTCTTTTTTTTTTTAAAGCCATTCCCACTTCCTGAGGATGGTAATAAAACACTGATTACATTCGGCTGTTATCTGCCTTTTCTTCCTCTCCTTCCCCCTCTTCTCACTCCTTTTGTCAAAGCCAGCACTCAGGTTTCAGCTCTTCATGGACTGAGAAAGGCACATAACAGGGAGAGGAAGCAAATCAGACTGCAGGAATCCAGATTCATTAGAGTTTATTGGGTCAATCAGCAGCTGGACCAGAGCCAGACAATTAGGTTGTGTGGCCCCTGAAGTCTGGATGCATCTCTCTCCTCCCAGAGCCAAGCCAACTCTGTAGCAGCCACTGTAACACCAGCACACATCGGCAATACGCCCTGCTGTCTGGGTGGAAAGAGGAAAAGGCAGGCAGCAGCACACTGCTGCTTCAAATCAGTTGCAACTAACTAAAAAAAAAGGCCAGCTGCCTTTTCATTTAAGCATGAAGTTTCTTGGTTTTCCAACTGAATTCTCTCATTGGTCTTCCCTAATTCCTACTGAAAAAATAATAATTGCTAATATAGCACCATATAGATGATATTCACCTTTTATCTGAAATTCTTCAACCTCTTCTGTTTGTCTTCCACTGCACATTTCTGTTTCAGCCAAGCTTAGTCTCCACTTACCACTCTGCCTTCCCACTGTCCCCTTGCTTTCAGCTATCCACAAGAGCCTGACCTATTTCAGCATTTGGTCCTTTCTTCCTTTCCCTTATCTACAGACTTGTTGCGAGCTTAGGCTGAAGCCAACACACTGGCTTCCTCTCTTCCAATTCTACACTGGATCACATCCAGACCAGTTTCCGCTGTTTCCCTTTGAATGAAAGTGCTCTCACCGAAATAATTCATGATCTCTTCCCAGGCATATCTCAAGGAGTTTCCTCTATACCTCTACTACTTGGCTCTTCTGGATCTTTTGGTACTACTAGTCATCATCCTTGCTCTGACATCTCATTCTCAGCAAGTTTTCAAATCAGTCACTATTTTTCCTGTCAATAATTATTCTCTGTTCTGGGCAGCCAACCATACCAATGGGCACTTCTGAAAGGTCTGGCAAGCTGCTCTTAGTTGATCTCTAGCTTATGACTTTAGCACTCCCTTCTGCATTGATGATTCAGATGCCACTTCAAGATTGCCAAAGCAGTCTAAGGTGATGGCAGGAATCTATAGTAAGGGACAGCAGAAGAGTATAGGCCTGAGATCAAATCAAGCAGCTCATGAAACCATGTTGTCAAACCCATCTTTTGCTTAAGCTATCTGTGTTACACTTATGCACATGCCTTACTTTTCCTTCGAAAGTTTCAGGTTTTCTTTCTGTCACCAACACAAATTAACTTGCCCTAATATTAAATGCTTTCCCTACAAAAGCTTCCTCCTCTCCCTGCAACCAATGCCAGCAGTAGGATTTCAATGCTTAAAACAGCAAATTCAAAGTCATTTGTGACATTTCTTTTCCTCCTCCTGAGTATCAAGTCCAGCCACTCCCTTTCAGCCCCTTTCTTCCAATCTCTGCAGCTTAAATCTCTCACTCTGTACTTTATCCTAATCAGTTTGATAATGTCCTCCCCTAGAGTGTCCCCAAAATGCCACTGCCTTCTACCAGGGCATAAAACGTACAATTGCTGAACTCATCTTCCTTTCTCTGTTCAGTAGGAACCCCCTAAATAAACCTTTTAAGCCGCTTCCTAGTATGACATTGCATTTCATGTTCTTCTCACAGTCACTTGTTTAGCTTTTTTCTAAGGTTTAAATACTTTAAACCTTCACAAACTGACATAACAATCCTAAAGAACTACAACGCCAAGTGGTGTGACAACACAAAACTACTCTTGTTCCAGATAGCTGACACAATTAAGCACAAGTCACAGCATCCAGAGGTGGACAGTGGGTGCTGAAGGATTTGCTAAAAATGCTTTCAGTCATACCTTTGGTTTCCAAGTAAGCAGTTGTAAAGTTTAGCTTCTATGCAATTATGCAGTTCAGGAGCACTGTGATAATCACGCTTTGTTTCCATCACATTCAAATTTTTCTCTCCTGATGGCCACCACTAGGATTTCTTTGGGTGAATGTGTGGTGCAGTTGGGTCTTTTTACACTGAGGCCACATCTAAATTATGCTTAATCCCTCTACAAGCAGCACCAATACATAGTAGGCCTCCTGCTGTTTCAAAGTTATTTATACAGCTCAAAGTCCTTTTTTCTATGTGTCTAGACTTTGCTTGCCAACTTCCATTCAGCCTGAATTCTGGCAACTCTTACTTTCGCCTTTTCCCTATAACATTTCCTCCTTCCTGGAAGACAAAATCCAGACTTCAAAACCTCCTAATTGCTGCAACATTCTGGTCCCCAAGCTCTCCAGTGCACCTGACTTGCCCTGCTAGCAATTTGGCAAACTCAAGTTTGCCATCTTTCAACAAAAATTTTAATTAAAAGACATAGTTTTAATCCTCCTTTCATTTTACTTATACCAATTGCTGATCAAAATTTCATCTGAAGTTACTTCCAATGACTAGCTCTTCTATGATCGCACCAATAGCTGCTAAAACCAGGATATATTTTATTCAATGTGTCCTTTCCTGTTCTGGTTTTTTGGGTTTTGTGTGGGGTTGCTTTTTTGAAGTTTTTTTGGTGGAGGAGGGAAGAGTGACAGCAGAGTAGAGTGATGATCTTTCACATTGTTACACCGATGGACAGCTGACTACCTTCTTTTTTGCTTCTTCCTGAACACAGTGATTAAGTACTACTTTTTTCATTAAGATAATTGCTCTGCATCTATTGACTTCTACAACATTTGTCTTCACTGGTATTTTAGATGCCTCTATGCTGTTAACTTGGTAATAAGGTACAAAGAAAAAACCTGTATGAATTACAGGTGGAATAGAGGGAGATTGTTAGGTGCTTTGAAAATAAAGTTGATTTTGTTTAAGGTAGCGGACAGTAAGGTAATTTAGAGAGAAAAGGGATAAAAGGTAAAGGCAATATGATTGGAAGACCTTTCATAGGAACAACCTAAAGGATTGAGAAAAAAAGGGGAAATTTAGATTGGATATGAGGAGAATGTTCTTTACTGTGAGGGTGGTGAGGCACTGGAATGGGTTGCCTAAGGAAGCCGTGAATGCTCCATCCCTGGTGGTGGTCAAATCCAGGTTGGACAGAGCCTTGCGTGACATGGTTTAGTATAAGGTGTCCCTGCCCATGGCAGGGGGGTTGGAATTAGATGATCTTAAGGTCCTTTCCAACCCTAACTATTCTACGATTCTATGATTACCAGTACATGTCAAAACCAGCAAAAGTAGCATGGCAGAGAGAGAATCGGTGTGTGATGAGAGATAGGGTAAGAGCTTTAGCAGTACATACAAATGAGAAAAGTCCTCTTTAGAAAAGTCCACAAGTATCTGAAAGTCAGATTGCTTTTAGCTTCTCCCACAAAAAGTTAAGTCAAACCAAAGGTAATAATGAACAAAATACCGATCTGTAATGTGTAGAAAAAATGGTTGAGACAACCACTAGGAAATATCATGTATTTTCTTCAGACTGGACTCAAATACACACATATCTGAGTCATCCGAATAGAAGGTACAGAGAGAGGGAAACCTGCAGAATTATTCCTGACCTGAAAGTCATGCATAGAATATCCTCCCAGACATACAGAGAGCTACAAGGAAACAAAAAAGTCACAAGTGTGGGGAAAATAAGCCTGCTTTAAAAATACAAATCATGGTGACTGCTGAAGATAACTAACAGATCCTCTATGTTCTATTTATATATCCACTTATATGATTATTTTTTCACCAATCAACTTTGCCTAGTATGCCACAACTTTCTTCTGACATCCTGCATAACAGATTTGGAACCTCCTTGGAGGCTCACTTCTGGCATGCTACAATTCAACGAGTTATATTGATTTGTCTATAAAGCGCATAGACTTTGCATCCAAATACCTGTGGACATCTGACCAACTGAGTTCCCTATAGGGGCACAGCTGCAGAATATTTCTTACATTGGAAACAGCTCATGCAATACCAGATAGAAATAGGCAACTAAGATGATTAAGGGAGTGGAGCATCTCCCTTATGAGGAAAGACTGAGGGAGCTGGGTCTCTATAGTTTGGAGAAGAGGAGATTGAGGGGTGACCTTATTAGTGTATATAAATATATAAAGGGGGAGTGTCACGAGGATGGAGCCAGGCTCTTCTAGGTGGCAAACAATGAAAGGACAAGGGGAAATGGGTACAAATTGGAACACAAGAGGTTCCACTTAAACCTGAGAAGAAACTTCTTCTCAGTGAGGGTGACGGAGCACTGGAACAGCCTGCCCAGGGAGGTTGTGGAATCTCCTTCTTTGGAGACATTCAAGACCCGCCTGGACACGTTCTGTGTAACCTTATCTAGGTGTTCCTGCTCCGGCAGGGGGATTGGACTAGATGATCTTTTGAGGTCCCTTCCAATCTCTAACATACTGTGATACTGTGAAATAAATTTACCAACAGAATAAACACCCAGAAGGATTCAGCACTTGCATTCTAAAACAAAGCACAGTGTATCACAACAGAAACATCAGTTCAGTACCTAATCCACTTGAAAAAAGACCTCATAATTTTGCTGTATTCTAAAGAGAGGATCTTTGTCCCAGTAGAGTACAACTATGAGGTCCAAATAAGTTGCCCCCAAAATGCTGTAGATTATTTCAAATCACTGTCAGCCAATAGCCTGGATAATGGGAATCCAGTTTCCCGGCTTCCTGCACACTTCCTTGCAGACTTCAGAGTACTGGTTTCTTTAATATTTGCCTGCACTCACTATGATTTCCTTTCTTTTTGCTTCAAGAAGAATTGAAATTTTTTTACTACATCTGTAGGAGATGACAAGAGGGATTAACAGTACCAGAGACTTCACATATGACCTCTTCTTTTATGGGCACCATTTGTCACAGAAGTTCATTAGACTTGTGTTTCCTAAACTTACTTCAGTCCAAGAATGAACTTTTAAGATTGATGAACACTCACAGCATAGCTGCTTTAAACAAAACCACCCTAGTTTGTAAATAAGAAGTGATTAGAGAAATTCACTGCAGAAATCAGTCACATTAATCAGCTGGTTATAGCAGATTGATGTGCAGCCACTAGAGCTGTCTAAACAATTTTGCTAACCTTTAACAAAAATGTGAAGAAATATGCTGCGAAATGGTTCAGCTCTAAACGGATAGGACATGTTCCTTTTAAGAGAAGAGCTAAGTTCCAAGATTTTATTCGGCGTTTGCCAGAAAAATTGACCCCAAAAGAGCAATTTATAGTTAATCATAGAATTGTTAGGGTTGGAAAGGACCTTAACATCATCAAGTTCCAACCCCCCTGCCATGGGCAGGGACACCTCCCACTAAGCCATGTTGCCCAAGGCTCTGTCCAACCTGGCCATGAACACTGCCAGGGAGGAAGCATTCACAGCTTTCTTGGGCAACCCATTCCAGTGCCTCACCACCCTCCCCTGTTTAAGTTTAAGCCCATTACACCTTGTCACATCACTCCAGTCTGCAGTCCGCATTTTGAGTCCCTCTCCAGCACCCTTGTAGGTACTGGAAGGCTGTTATGAGGTCTCCTAAACAGCTTGCTCTTCTCCAGGCTGAACAGACCCAATTTTATTAGCTTGTGTTTGTATGGGAAGTGCTCCAGCCCCCAGCACCTCTCTTCCACAAGTTTATTCCAGGCTGTGAACAACTGCCCATGACAGGACATGGTATTTATTCACAGGCAGATTGTAACTTGGGACTCACTGATGGAGGCTGATATTAAGTAAACATACAGCGAACACTGTGGTTGCACTGTCAAATAGACAAGTCTGGTACTTGTGTTTGCACAGTGCCATCATCTGTAAGGCACCAACTGCATGTGTGCACAACAGTTGAAATCAGTGCTGTCAATAGCCTAGGAAGGAGTGATTGTTCAACACCTGCAGGAGTGTACACACATACACATACACACACACACACACACACATACTAAATCTGAATATAAAATACCTTCTTTCTTCCCAAGGCTAACTTAAAAATAACACTTAAAGGCAATATTCTTCCTTTTTAGTTAGCTTTCTCATTTTTGAGATTGAAACATCATTTGATTAATACTGCCAGGTTTTCTTCTACAACCACCAGACATAGAAAGCTGACTTAAAAAGACAGAGGGCGAGAGAAAAGAAATCCAAGAACCAGTCTTTATCAGTTTTCTTCTTCCAAGAAGACAGTTTTCAGAGGAGCAACAAAATATACTCTGATAATATCACACGTCAACTATACTATGTCTTACAATACCTAGAAGCTCTGAAGTTAACACTTTCAGAAGAAAACCTCACAAAAATTATCGTGGGCTATTTTTAACTTAATTTTGACCACAACAAACACAAATTCATCTGCTCTATAGCCAATAAAAAACTATTGTTTTGGATGCATGATGTTAGAAGCAAGCACTAGAGCTTCTAAAGCAGGACATACATGTTACTAGATGCAGGGAATTTAGACAAATTCAAGGAGCTGTCTTTTATATATATATTTATATATATACACACACGTATACACACATCTGCTAGTACTTATCAAGCCTGTTTTACACAGACAGACCAAAATTAAGTTTGGAGTCAACTCTTACTGCAGTATGTTACAGATCTGAGAGAGTTACAAGCGAGAAGGTGTGTGATAAACTCCACTGAGTTACAATAACATCTCTCTGTTATACTCAGCAGGGACATTTGTTTAAAGTGACAAAAGAATTTGCTGTCTATCCCTCTCACTGGGAAAGCTGCACTTGATCTGTACAGCCAATGAATAATAAATCAATGCAAATTACACCACTTTATCACTAACAACCATTTTCTGGTCAGCTACACCACAGACTACAGTGTCTCCCACAGGGGACAAATAACCCCAGTGACTTAAAATAGGAGTTATTTATAGCCTGCAGGGGAACAATTGTGCTTTAACATGTAATTTGCAACACTGTTTACATTTGTAGTGAATTTGGCCCTTGAAATCTTTGGCTACAATGAAGGAACAAGCTGCTTTCATCATCAGTGCATGACTCCAAATTATTTTAGTTGATATTTGAATATGTATCTGTTAGGCAGCTCCCCATGTCCCACAGGAAGTGCTTTCCACTTGACAACTAGGTCACTCATACCCTGTTCCTTAACTATCTGTATCTTACCTGGGTAACAATTTTTGACAGAGACTGCAAATATCTTAAGGTATGGACTATTGATGATAAAATAAAGCTATGCATGGAGGCTGAAGACATCTTGAGAGGGGAAGGTTTATAACTCACTCCTTATTAGCACAGTATAAAACCATTCTTCTTTCAAAAGATGGATGGGTTTAGCCCCTCAGTGATGGCAGGCAGCTGTGCAGATCTGGAGAAAGAGACCTTGAGGGCACATCATGGTCACTCAGGGCCCCACCTTTTATCAAGAAGATGGATGCTCTCTGTATAGCATCATTTTTATGAGCATATATCGAGAGCTCATCATAGAGAAAGACCAAAAGCTAACTTCACCTATTTGAAAGGCTTACAAGAGCACAGAATAATACAAGGCACTACCATAACAACATGCAAATTATCCACAGTTTGTTTTTACCCACAATGGTTGAGCTGTAATGCACAAACTTCAACCTGAAATAAAACTCTCCTCATGCAAACATTAACAGACAGCTTTGATGATACGACCAGTCATTAACAGCAGCTCTCTAACAAATGCAGTGACCAACCATCCGAACACAAACCTGAACTGTACAATGCTTTGGACACTGTTCAGAGAAAGAGCCTTGAATAGGTAATAACTTATGAAGTCTTGCAAATGTTTGAGCCACACTAAGGGCAACAAACACTAAGCAGCACCCCATGGTGAGAGTATGCACAGAAAACACGTGGGACTGAGGAAGGGGAAGGATGCCTGTGAGCTGCCCCTCAAGCCTGTTAGCTCCCAAACAGCACTCCCACTGAAGGAAAACCCCAGCCTCTGTCCAGTTAGGCACCGAGGTCAGCTCCCAGCAGCACAGCAGCCCCCATACTGGCTGCTGTGCAAGGGTAGGTATAGTAAGCAGTGAAAAACCTGCCCGCCACCCCTAATGCACTACTCCAAATTAAGCTGACC
The DNA here is from genome assembly GCF_033783945.1 of Neopsephotus bourkii. Taxonomy (NCBI): domain Eukaryota; kingdom Metazoa; phylum Chordata; class Aves; order Psittaciformes; family Psittacidae; genus Neopsephotus; species Neopsephotus bourkii. The sequence goes on from NW_026900781.1 coordinate 3,656,096, forward strand.
TCAGCTGCTGCAGGGTCGGAGGTTATCAGGGCACAGATCTCTGCAATAAAAGAACACAAACTGTGGGTGTCTGGTCAGGCTCATCTCTCTTTGTGACCAAGAAGCTGCTTTTAGAGGCTGGCTCAACTTGCCCCAAAGGCTTCCCAGAGCACTCTATAATAAAGATGATTGAAACACAGACTATGTCAACAGACACTTCCTTTCAGAGAGGTAAACAGGAGGAGGACAGCAGCTTGCTCATCAAAAAACAACCAGACATACCTATAGGGCACATAGAGCCAGCTGAGATCTTTTGAGGTTTTCTCTTTCTTTTTAGAAAGAAAACATTTATTGCTTTTTTTTCCCAAAATTTAATATTAAAAGAAGAAATTGCTGGCAACACCCACAGTGATGTTATGCCAGCTTCTTATGTCAGGGCAAATACATTGTGACAGGAAGCAGAGGCTCCACGTGAATACAACCCCATCAACTCAATGCCATTCTGCTCCTCCATCCCAAACCCAGACTGCTAAACAATGCTTAATGGAGAGAGCACATCCAGATTTGCAGCTTTCTGCCAAGGCTGCCCAAGAGAAAAACACACCTGTAGAAGGGAAAAGGTAGTTACATGCCAGACTACACCTCTTTTGATAGCTCTCATATGATCAAGTCCTCCTGTCCCAGAAAGGAAATGAATTGGGCATTCTTCCTTGGTCTAGTAGTGGAAAAAGCACAGAGTAGGATAGCAAATGAATATTTGGAAGGAAGGCATTTTCAGCCATCCAGCTCATAAAAGCGAGCAGAAGACAGTAACCTGGCACAGCAATTGAGCAGCTATCAGAATAACCAACGTAAATGAATACAGTGACTGAGGAGGTAAAAAGTGAGACTCACTGAGAAAACCACTCCTTTTCCAAGTTTATGTTTCTCTACTTTTAACATCTGCAAACCCATTCTCAAATGCCTTTATTAAAATGCATATTTCTTAATCTTACCATCACTGTTAACAGAGTTCCTAGTTTTTCTCCCACTGTGTCAGACCAATGGAAGCAATGAACCGAGGTAAAGGTAACACCAAGGTTGTTTTGAGCCTTGACCAGCAGTTCTTCCCTTTCCTGCCCAGGAAGACATGACTAGAACCTCTTGCAAAGCAAGACAGATGTTAGCTTCTCCACTATACAGCATTACTCACATTTTCTCTTAAGCTATTTAGTAATTTTCCTGGTACAAAGTGCCATAGATGATGCCACAATGAAATTCATGGAAGATGGGACAGGGCTGCTATAGCCAACTACATGAGAACCCTTGTTTGTGCTAACTGGTTTCTCTGTGCCTCTCCTCCCATCACCAGGAAGTCTCAACATGACTAAAATTTACAGCAGTTATAACAAACCACTGCTAACTGCAAGTTTTAATTAGAGCATTAGCCTCTGGTGTAATGCAGTAATAAGGAGAAAATGGGTGTCTCTTCTTTCTTCTAAGGATCTCTCTATGCAGGCAGGTACAGACAGACCTGAGCTTGCTCTGCCTGTGTTCTGAGCTGGCTCCTGGTTGAAAGCTGCACATCACTTTGTACTGTAGGCATAGTATGCTATGTACAAGCAAATAGGCACTGCTGCTCAACACACCTGAGCTTGCTTAGATGACTGTGAACAGAAATGAGAATTACAACCCTGTAGCAAGGGGAGGGAAAAGAAGATAAATTTTCTTTACATCCAGTACTCGTTCACACTTGTCCTAAGAAAAACAAGTTTGCCAGTATTGCCCTTGTCTTCTCTTAGGGGTATGTTTTCAGAGTTTTGCTGGCTTGCTGTTCGTTGTATTTAGGTCATTTGCAAGTATTAAGCTATCATCTGCACAGAGATGATAGCAAGTATAACAGAAGCATAATATTCAGTGAGGATAAACCGCAGTGGGTAGTGGATTATAATAAAGAACCAGTGAAGCCTGACTGACCCTTATCAGGGTGAGCCAGCTCTTGCTAACACCTCTAAATTAGGGTTTACCACTTTTGTTTTACTTTGGCAATTTTAGAAAAAAGATCACAGCAAAATAATGGAATGTGAGCAGAGGCATAAAAAAAAAGGTGTAAAACCAACATAGTATCTATTCTTTTTATCAGGAATTTTACCAAGGGCCTACCCACTCAACAATCAAGACACTAAAACAACATAATAAAATTAATTTTCTGAAGACACTGGAAATGCTCGTATTGAGCATCCTATACTTTTGTTGTCAGCCAGTGATCTTTTTTTAACCCCTGCTCAGATTCTGTTACTGAAGAGGAAAACAAATGTCTCAGAACAGCAGAGTTCTGAAGAGAGGCTGAGCAAGGGAGAACTAAGTCCTCTCTAGCACCCCAGAACCACATGAAGGTACACATCTTCAGACAGGATAACAGACTTTTCTCCTTGCTGTTATTTCACAAGCTGAGAAGGAGCCAGGTGATTTCCAACTTTAGCCTGGGGGCAAATAGCCTTCCCTACCCTCCCACAGCTTTCCTACCTTGCCAGGAGCCCTGCTTTTCCTGGAGGGGGAGCTACCTAGCGGGAACTACTGACTCTAACCTCCAGCAGGACCCAGCAAGTCCTTCTTCATCCTCATCTGCCACTTCTCATCTTTGCAGCAATGGGTCTGTGGAATTGCATTAGAAGGCAAACTAGTCCCCGGCTGACAGATGACCTCCACCCGCAGTGTGTCTATATGGGTAAGCTGCACAACTTTGCTTTTATGTTTGATTTCAGGGGGGCCACCTATCCTGCAGAACACTAAAGACCTGCCTTTGATCTCTCTTCACTCTCCTGCTTTCAGGCTCAAATTTAGCAAATAGCAGCCTACAACATATGGTGTCAACTCAACTGTTTTGTGCCTTCATTACGGATATGAGGATAAGCATTTAGACAGATAAATATTAAGAAGGAAGAACAAGTATTACTCCAGTAAATCTATTAATATGAACTAATTAAGAAAACACCCAAAACACCCACAGGAAAGGAAAAACAGAAAAAAAAAGGAACAAGAATTCCTTCATTTATGGCAAAGCCAAGAGATTATGAACCCTAAATATCTTTCCCACTTTTTCCCTAGCCATCAAGACTGGGAGACAGCAGGTCAAGCAACATCATCACAACTTTGCATGCTGTTGGGCTCATATTAAAAAAGAAAAAAAAAAAAGGAAAAAAAAAGAAAATGAATGCAACCTGATTTCAGGTGAATCTGGGAGAGTCTTAATATTGAAGTTTGTGTGCCAGCTTTGTAATTATTAAGATCTCAGACCAGCCCTTCTTTCTGAGTAGTGGCCTAGATTAGCAAGTCATCTGAAAGTTTACAGTAGGAAAACCAAATGGATATATTCCTGTAGCTACATGTGTACAGTAATTATGGCATAGGTAAGCAATAACACATGCCCAAGGCATCGTACTTGGTGAAGCACGAGGCTTACGTGCATATCTAGGTTTATGACTTCAGACTTCAAAGTACCTTATTGCTTAGACAAAATTGGTAGCCTACATCCTTATAAAACACACATAAATATCTATTGCTATAAAGCATACATAGGTGCTGACATAAGGTAAGATTTAAAGTGTGGGTACCAGAATTGTGAAAGGGGGAAGGAGGATCTTGCTCAAAATATTTTCCTATATTGTTTTAAAGTGAGTGCACTTTAAAGTAGCAGGCAAAATAAGCATCACTTAAATTCTAAAACCTGCAGACTTTCATAAAAATGTCCAAAGTCTGGTTCCTTAAAAGGTATCACTTCAAGCTTGCGCTCCTCTCTGAGAAACAGGGTCTTTTCCAATAACCCACTCAATTGCTTTCAGACCTCTAATCAACCAAGAAATCTCATCACAATCATGTGATCAGCAGCAGAGGGCTGACAGTCATGCATGGCAATTTATGACAAAAATCAATAATAAGCGTTTCCCTTTTACATGGCTTTTCAAAATAGAACCACATTTTACAAAAGTACATTTTTCTGAAGATTGGTTTCTAAATAAATAGCACCAACTTCAAAGCAAATGTTTCTATGAGGGCTGTTACAACATTCAAGTTCTTACATGATCTTCAAGGCTGCAGTGTGACCTAGGAGGCAGCCATAATGACACACAGACAGTGAATAAAGCACTGATTTAATTATGTTGTTTGATATATGATGACCTCATCCACTGGTGTTTATACTAATGTACTGCTTGAAATGTTTTATCGACATATGGAAAGGCAGAGCCTCCAGCCTGAAGAGCTTACAGTTTCAAAGACAGAAACCAGATGAAGGGTGTTCTCTTCCTGTAGCTTATTGTAAGTTTTGAAGCTTTGCTCATTTCTATCAGGTCTGAAATATGCACTGAATGCTGGAGAGCTGGTTGCTGAATGGGTACTCTAAGCTTGCTGGACAAAATATCTACTGCATGGTTACCTTTGATTACAGAAGATGACAGTCAGTATGGCAAATCTATGTTCCTACATGCAATCAACAACAGGAAGATACAAACATTGGTGGGGTAGAGGGAAGCTGTAGCTGTTTATAACATCTCCACCAAATTCCTTCAGTTTTGGAGCTATCTCACGCCCCAGCATGAGCTCTGACCCACTGTTTTCTGCTGCTACAGAAGGGGTACTGGGGGACAGAGTCGATAGCACCTTTTAGTTCCTCCAGTAAGGATTTCTATCAATGCGACTGTGCTTTAACTATCTCCCCTCATTAACAATCAAGGTTCACAGTTTGGTTAAATATATATATAAAAATATATATGTCTTATTTGGTACTCCTGATTAAGATTCCCTGAAAAATACACAGTAACAAGTAACTCTTGATGGTGTTAACACCATTAAAAACTCCATGAGGAAATGATTAGTTCTGTATTCAGCACACCATCTGCCAACCACACAGTAAATAAGGCCATACAAGAAAGGGTGAGAAACAAAACATCAACAACCTACCCACTCATTAAGTATTAGCCATGCTGTGCACTGAACGATATGCAGGCCTTGTGGGGGGAGAGGGGGAAGTATGCAATCCTCTAATTAAAGGCAATCAAAATGAATATTTACCAAGAGAATGAATGAGTAGCTTTAATTGTAGAATTTTCTAGGGTCTGATTGCTTGGTTTTGCAACCTTGAAGTTCAGCCCTGTTTGGTAATGTAAAGGCCTGACTTAAGGCATTATTTATCTTATTTTGCTTCTGTACAGGAAACTCACAAAACCCATGCAGTTGACACATCATTACTGTTCATAGGTACACACATATGTACAAGACCATTGCTTTCACCAAGGCCTATCACAGCAATCAGCCAAAAGACAGGTTAAAAATGAGGTACCCCAGCGCTATTTTGGTTTAAGATAATTCTGGAATAGAAACAGGGTTTCAGTACATGCTTTCTCTTATAATGAGTTTTCGCAGCAACACTAGATTTTAAAACTTCTATTAAAAAAAAAAAAAAAACAAACAAAAAATCCGAGGAGTCCTGCTAGCAAGGATAAAATATCAAAAGAGTACAAATTTAATACATTATTAGTGGAGAAAATGTATATGTACACACATATGTTTTTTGAAACCTTTAAAATGGTACACAGACATTAACCAATGAGAAAGCATTTGCCCAGCAGTGGTGAAAAATAGCTGAGAGAGACTTAAAGCAACATTTTCTTTTCAAATTCTGGTACAAATTCAGCTAATATCACTTTGTATGATCTCATGCCAGGATAGAAGCCAAAAGTTTCACTTGAAATCTTTACAGTTATCAGATCTGGAAAGCTTTTCAATCACTTAACTTTGAGAAGCATTAAGGAAAAAAAAGACCAGAGATAAAAGGCCAGGGGCTTGAAATATTTATCACTTCATCATACTCTTCCATCTGATGCTAGGTCAGCATCCTTATAGATACAACATAATGCTTTCTATACCTATATTCTGAAAGGGTCTGGGGAAAGGAAAAAAAAAAAAAAAAGAAAAGGAAAAGAAAATTAATTAATGTGCAGGGTTAGAAACAGGCACAGAGCAACATGGCCATATGGAGGACAAGCTCCTTAGCTAGCTCAGCTAAGAACGGAAACGCTCCTAGGCATAAAGAAAGGTTGTGAATACTTGCTTTCAGTGGTGGAAAGCTGTAAACACAAGTCACGTTGCTTTGGTGTCAGCCTCACGAGTACCAGCTCTTGCATACAGAGGGGACAGCAATCAGGCAAGCACATACAAGGCAAGTATAGTGTTCCTTAAAAGGTCAGGATCGCTACACCTGGACAAGCTCCACCCTCCACTGTGCCATAGCACTGGAAATCACATCTACCCATGCTACAGTAGGCATCAGCACCTACCTCTTACCACTACAAGATCACAAAGCCCTCAAACTAACTTAGACCAAGCTGAAGACAACACCAAGATGTCCAGGAGAACACAGTGCCCTGCTGAAAGCAAACTTTATCAACATATTTAAGCAATTGTTAAAATAGGAGACACCCAGCCCCATATGATACTACACAGAGACTGCATGAAAACAGATCAAGGTAACAAGTACTTTTCTGGCATATATTTGGCACCTCCAGATTCATCCTGATAAAACGACAAGCACTTCATAAGCACAATTGTAGCCAAAGGAAAAGCAGGCACAAGGTAAAACTGAATACAACCACAAGCAGATTACTCTATACTTTGCCAAGCTGGTCACTGTTTTGAGACACTATGCCAATTTATGATCTATTAAGGCAGCTTCAGACATGCTCTTGTTTCAGGCAGGAGCCACATCTCACTGAGTGACAGCCCATCTACCAACTACACGACAAATGCTATTTGTGCAAGCTCAAATCTTTAAAGTATTCACAACCATTTTAATCTTACCCTTAGCAGTGAATATGCAGACCAGCATATAACTAGACTTCCTCATGACTGACTTCAGAATAAAGTTTTTTCAAAGCAAGACAGTATATGAAAGATAGGATAACATAGAGCACATTTTTAGAAAGCACCACAAGACAGATATGGGTTTGTAAGCTCACGGTTATTAAGTTGTGTGAACGTAAGCAGGCCTCTCTTCAAAAAACAGAAAATACAGAAAGTATGATCAAAATGTTTCTATCACTTTCTCACACTTACATTAAATCATTCTTCGTCCATGCAAGCATATCTAGTGAGCCTTTTCCTGTGCTATCTGAAGAAAGCTGATTTTTCCCTCCCTCCAATAGGAGCTGCCATTCCCATGATACCACTGAAAAAAAATTAGAAACCTGGAAATCAAATCTTACCACTCCATCTTTCCTGATGCAGATCCCTGCTTTCCAATTACCTTCCAAAACTCCCCCTCAAAACACTTCTTTTCTCATTATTGCCAGCACAGTTTTCAACCCTTTTTTCTGGTTCCCCAAATTTGTCTTCACTTTTTCTCTCTCAGAAACTGCAGCAGAGACTTTCATACCTGCTCTCAAGTACAGCCCACCAAGAAACATCTCTGGAGGAAAAAAAAATATGTTTGGTGTACAGGGTTCAATAAAAATATTCCCACCCACTTCACACTCTACTGCATCTTTTTATCCTACTCTTTGATCTGGACAAGCCACACAAATTGCTACTCCCATTTGTTTCCCTCCTTCATCCACTGAGCTCCAGATGCTTTGATACACCACTGACACCAACTTTGCCCTGCTGCCTACCTTTCTCCCCTTCTAAGTGCTGGGACACTCCCCTACCTCACTGCAGCCTGCTTCACCTTACCATATACCTCCTATTCCAGTCCAGCACACACTTGCATCTCCTCCAGTCTCTGCTTCAGTCAAAACCTCAGACTTAGTCCCTGAGACCTCAACACCATTATGTTGTCTTTTCTTCTTACACCACCCGAGGCATTGCTCTTGGGCTGCAGGGTGTAGGCAGCATGGCAACATCTCAGTTCTGGCTCTTTGAAGCTGACAGAGTCTTATCCACATCCACTTTTTTTTTTTTTTATGGCACTCCCTGCCCAAATGTGCACAATGGGAAAACTGAGGAGGTCATCCCGAGCTGCCCTGGACGGTGAAGCCTAAAGGTGGTATATGCTGGGTACTCCCAAAGTTGGAAGAAATAAGAATGTTAAGATTTTATTTCCATAAAAATAAATCAAAGAAACAATAATGTGTGCCCTTTTCTAATGATAGCCCCACTTATCTACAGTCAGAGCCAAAGTCATCCTTAAGTGAACTCCCATCTACTGCCTACTGCATTTAGCCCCTAGTTTTTCTCTTCCCATCTGAGGGCAAGGAAGTGGTGAGAGAGGGCAGAAGCAAGATACCAAACCTGGGTTTGCAGCCACTGGAATTAATTCACACATCACCTCCACTCTAACGTTTCACAAGTAGCCCAGACGAAGCATAAACATATCTGGTGCTGATGCTGACCTGTCTCTTTCACTAACAACTACATACAGGGATTTAATAAGGCTCCACCTTGAGCTTTTCTCTGGTTGCAGCCTCTTTCAGAACTGCTTCAAAAAAGGCTGTCAGTTTTGTCAGTTCAGATTTCTTTGGCATTGGGCAAAAAGCGTCCAAATATAAAAAGTTCTACATCAAAAAGAGATAGGAGGATACGGGAACTTATAGAAAACTCACACCACGTTTTATGGAAACTTTCTTATTACTGAACATGAATGGAAAATCCTGAAGACTGATGTTTGCAATTAAGAAGTGTATTCTTTTATTTTTACATACAGCTATCTGAATTGTACCTTCCTGTTTTGACAAAAGACCTTCAGAAGTAAGGACTGAGCTAATTACAAATTATCTCACAATTCACTCACCTGTCTTTCCTGGAGCAGGAAGGAACAGAATCCTCCATATAAATCCTTCAATTGCATTCACATTCCTACTTCAAAAGTGTAAATCCCCACGTTACTCTGTGACTCAAGCCTGAAATACAGAAAACAGGACAGGAAAATTTAGCAATTTTATGTAATGCATTAATTAAAAAGAAAAACAAAACCCAAGGCTATAATAGATGTTTAAAATGATTAGTTCATACTGTATTGTGTCTTGCAGACACTCAAAGACATTGCTCTAATTCAAGGTCAAGCAACTGTAAAACGACAGGAAACAATGGTTTTATACAACTACGCAGTCCTGTATTTCAGGATTTTTCCTGTTCGGTTACAATAAATCCCAGTTAGGCACCATAAGCTCTTCAGTTACTGGAAGAAATCCAAAATCACTGTAAGAGTGCTTCCTTACTGAAAACTTTCTTGAGCAGAAACACAACTGGAATGTGCCTTTAAAACACAGCATGGAGAAATAAAGTTATTGAACTTTCATGCTACAAAAAGGAAACCAAATTGTGTCAACAGAAGACAAATCCACCCTCAGAAATGCATTTTCTTGTTCTTTTTGGCCTCTAGTTTTCAGTGGCTTTTATTTATTTATTTTACCAAATCAGCTCCAAAAGCAGGACAAAGGTACTGGGCAGCGGGTGGTGTCCCTGTAATACTGCAGAATGCTGTGGGCAACCTTCCAGCCCATCCTTCACATCATGCCTTCCGTAACTACCTGAGGCACACACAGTAACTCCTGCCCATCTTGGAAACACAGACTACAGCAGGATGGCAACTGCAGTTGAACAACCAAAAGGTAAGACCAAGGTTTAAGCCATTAAGTAAATAGCAAAAAAAGACCTAACACAGTAGCTAAGACAAACTACAAGAAAACTCCATATTTTCATATCACTTGTGTAAGTATACTGTTGTGAAAATATGTTCTCATGCCATTTCTTTCTTATCCTTATATTTATAATTAATTTTCATTCAGCATTATAAATACCAATTTACATGCGTGCATTTGCATGCACATGTGCATATGCATGCACATGTAGCATCCGCTTGTATAACCCTGACAGAAAATCAACATATGCAGACATTCCAGTCTGAAATCACAAAGTTTTAAAGTACACATCTGTAACACTGAACCCTGCAGTGTGAACTAAAGACACTGAGGCCTAACAGATCTGTGGCACCCAGAGATTTAACCCATGAACAGTATCAGAGATTCTTCAGCACTCCAAAAGTCAAATAAAAGCTCACTTCTGCAAAACATTCTGAAAACCCCAAGGAAGATAAAAGAAAGGACATTTTGTCAGCAGTAACCTTTTGTTATATGTAAGAACGTTAAGTGCATCTTTGCTTTCTGTGGCACTACGAATAAAACACACTGAAGTGGATTGAAGTTGGGAAAATTTCAAGTCTTAACCATCCAGACAGCAAGATCCTTGTCCAAATTAAATCCATAAGAATTTAAATAAAAGACATTATGAACCTTCATGTAAAAATAAAGTGGGAGGAGGGAAGGATGATTAACACCTAGTTTCAGTTAAGACTTCACAGCCAAGGCAGTCAAGTCATCAGCTCATATGGGGAAGTTCTGTAGCACATATGAAGAAACACCCTCAAAAGATACCACTGTGGTATATCAGAATGATCCCATGCTACACATGCACACACAGTGCTGTGAGGGTTATAGCTGAGGTCACTAGTCTGACAACCTATCAGTTGGAGTTTTATGCGAATAGGTGGCTCAGGAACTTACAATCAGTTTTTGTATAATCTTGATGTATGTGCAGTATAATATTCTCCAAATATGCTGGAAATGTGTCCAGAATAACCAACCACACAAGGCTTAGAGCTTTCCTTTCACAGTCTTCTGGTGGTTCAGTTTACACCTGGAGCTGATACAGCATCTACAAACACAAATCTCTTCCTATTACAAACTTATCTGATTGTATTTATCTAAACAAACTGCTGTATTTAATTACCTTGCTGAGGAATGTACTGCACATTAAACTAGTAATGGCAAAAAAGAACCACTGAACTTCATAACTAGAAAGTCCTATCTTCAAAACACACAGCCTAATGTTTTTTTAATTTAAGCCATTAAACTAAAAAAAAAAAAAAAAAAAAAAAAAAATCACATGAGTTTGGACACCTCTGGTAGCCACACAAAAGATGAAACCTAAATTTGGTTGACTGACCAAACCTAGCAGCATGTGTAAGTGTTGCTCAGATCTTTTTGTGGACCATGACAAAGTCCTTTAGCTTCCCCAGCTCAAAGAGAAGAGCTCATTATTAGAAGACTAACATATGAAGCAAGTATTGTCTATAAGTGGTCGTAATGACTCTCTCCCCATGCACTCTGTGCTGGCTGCAAAAAACATTTCAAAGCTCAGCCTGTCACCAGCATCTATGATAGCTCATTCAAGGACACAGAGACACACACCTTAAAATCTGCTGGCAGCTGGTGTGAATAAGGAAAGCCAGAATTCTCAGGTAGCTCTGGAAGAATAACCTAAAATGCATGCTTTGTTGCTCAAGAGATAAAAAAAAAAAGTGAATGGGCACCAAAATAGAGATGAGCTGTTTAATATGTAGACCTTACTGTTCATTCTCAAGCTTGGACCCACCAAAACCAATGGGCACCTGAATTTTTTGAATTGGCCCTAACCTTCAACAGCGAACTACAGGCCACAGTACTTGTTGCATTTTTATGCAAGCAAACCTTCATACAAATCAACACTACTGCCTTTTCTTATATCCTTTTACAAGACATGCAGAACATAAGTATTCATGAAAATACGTTAGACAGCTGCAATGTATCTTCCATTAATCTAAAAAAATTGGGTCTGAAAATCTGCCTGGTTTCAGGTATCTAATTCTGAATTTAAGGTTTACCATAATCTCTGCAAATAGGAAAAATATCTGGGAGGTTTTCTTAACACATTCAAAACAATATCATCTTTGTTTAAGATTCAAGATGGTCAGATAGAATAGTTGACTTTTTTATGCAACCACATGTTTATATTTCATGAAGGAAATAACTGAATAGTTAAGATACAAGATACATGACTGAGATACTAATGAGTAAATCCTCTTCTCTGTATTAGCTTTTCTCTCCAGGCAACCAACTGTACCTTTTAATAGCTTTATGTATAAGGGAAAAAAAACTTTAAAAATAAAAGTAGTCACAGAAGCTCAATCCTTCTTTTCAAAAGCCTGCCAAATTCATGTGAAACACATTTGTCAAGCATAGCAAAGAAAAATGCAGGACCTTCCTAGCAGTTGGAAGAAAAGAAGGAAGAGGAGAGAAACAGACCAAATAAAACAGAATAAATCAGGTCACTTAAATTCATACATGTATACTTACTTACTTTTGCAGGATCTTCCTGCAAAAAGTTCATCTAAGACTGTGTACACACACACAGATGCGTACCTGTGAAAAGGTGGGATCCAGCCCTATCAAAACAGACCTGGCTACTGATCACACCACTGGCCAGACAGGATGGTGAAATTCTCTTTTTCCTCTGCTTTTAATGCAAGCAAGCCAAAGAAAGTAAGCGTGTTGCCCACCACAGGCCCACAGCTGAAGGCAGTGAGCAACTGATGGGCAACATGCAGTTAGGGTCATGTGGAATGGCTTCACACATGAGCAAGACAGGAGTGCCGGCAAGGGGGGAACTTCCATACTCACTCCTCTCCCATGGCACTGCATTTGACATTGGTGCTGCCTTCGCACCGTGGACATGCAGAGCTGCAAGGTGCTCGCAGATAAAGGGTTGGTCAGGACCAGGCTAGAGATCTGCACATGCCAGGATGCGTGAAATCAGCTCAAATGCCCAAAAGAAGCAGCTTCAGGTGCAGAAAGTCAGTAAATGACAATTGCTTTATGATACAACACCCTTGCAGAAGCACCCACTTGTATGCACACACACACACAAAAGGGGAGAAGGGTGCAGGGGACCATCTATATTCTAAAACCACTGTGAAATAAGGTTAAAGATGAATTCGTTATGAGATATTGCTGGAAATGCAAATATACTTCTAAAAACCAGTCTTGGTGTTCTTCTCTCCAAAAAAGGTTATGCCTGTCCCTGCAACTGGAAGGTTTCCTGAAAGATTACTTTCACAACCATCACTACCACTGACAATCTTTTGACTGCTATTTTAACAAATAAAATCATATCACTTTGTCAACACACTGCCGATATGACCTAGAGTTTGGCTTTGTTGCTTCCAAAGATATTATTGAAACTGGCAAACTGAGCCTCAGGACCTCAGAAAAGTAATTCATATTTGCTTATACCTATTTCAATCCTATCCGCAAGCCACAGCTTGTTTTGGAAGGTTTGAAGAGAGGGAGATTTTGGGGCTTGTTTTCTAATAAAGACCAAACGTAATGTGACCCATGGGCATCTCAGAAGAGAACACAGTCTCTCCTCTCACCTCATCATCAAAGGAAACACAATAGGGGAGGAGGCAAACCATACAAATCTGGGTCACATCAATCCAAAGCCCATATACACTGTGACAGTCATTCCCACTGCCCTATTTCATGCTATGACCCCTATCATCCCTCACTGGAGTGAAAGAGGAGAAGGAACAGCAGCAGTAGAAATCACTTCATCCCCCATCACAGAGAAAACGTAGCATCAAGATTACCTTGTGGTGCCATCTCCCATAGGAGCAAAGAGAAGATGCTTGTTATTTATGCACTTTGCTCAAAGCTCAGCATAAAATTAAGGTTCAGGATGGATGAGAAATCCTAAGGGCCCACAAGGAGTGGGTTCTCAGCTGGGTTATGGCTGGGGAATCTGGTCAAAGTGAGAGGTTTAGGGCTGAGAAAATGATAAAGCAAAACGGCCCACCTCTGCCTTGGCAAGCAAGTCACCCACTGAACTCAACTGCATGCACACGAGGTGAAAGCTGCAATTTGTCCCTCACAGTTGCAAATATCTTCAAGCAGACATCCTAAACTACATTACACCTGACTAGCCTCAGGTTTTTAGCATAACATCCCAAAACATTACTCCCTCCTGCCCTGCCCTCCCCCCACTTCTCACTTTCAAAGCAGGGAGGGGGGGAAGGAAGTGTATATTCCAACAGCACTTCATAAATTTCAGAAGCACATTCCTACACAAATGCTGTACCCTAACCTAGCCTGAAGCACACAGGCTACAGCTGCTAAAGGAGCTGGGGCAGGTACTCAGGGGCCCACCTTGCAAACATCTGTATGTGAAACCCAGCACTGAGACGATCCCCTACTCAGGCTTTCCCCCGACCCCAAACAGGGGCCTCTGGACATCGTGTCTAGAACAGCTGCAGTCCCACTTTCTCTACTTCACTGCTGCAGGAGGAATTTTGCTTCTCCTTTGCTGCTTCACAGGAAGCTTAAGGCTGAAATAAAAGCATCCATGCCCAGCAGGTTGAAGAAACTAATTCTTAGCAGCTCACTATTTTTAAAGTTGGCTTGTAATGAAGATATAAGCACAGAACTTGGGCTATCTGCCCCTTAATTGCTGCTCATAGCCCTGACTTACAGCCAGTCTGACCTCTTAAAACAAAACCTTTTCATTAATTAGTTTTGCATCAGAACCAACTCAAAATGGAAAAAAGTGATTTATTTTCTTTTTGGTGATTTTCTTCTTAATACAAAAATTTCATTTTCTATAATACAACCACAATACACATGAAAAAAAATTCCCTAAAAATTAACTGTAGAGCTAGTCATTAACTATAAAGCAAGCCTGCCATCTGATTTTTTTGTTTAAATTACAAAAAAACTGAAAAATATTTTAAATGTACCTTCACAGGAAAGTTCACCAAGTGCAAGCCACTAAATCTATCAGAATAGAAATCTAGGAGTAGAACTTGAAAGATTGCTCCTTTCAAATTAAAAGCTAACATCTGTCTGGAGAAGAGTTGCACAGCCTCCACGACTTGGCAGCTAAACTTCTCTTTTTTTTTTTTTCCTCAGTTTTTACATATTTTTTAAGATATTCTGGGTATAATCTGAATGTCTAATGTCTGTCAATGTGCAAAGCACATAATAAAGGAAATACTGCTTCATCTTTGCCAATGATAGCACCACACACCCAGGAATGTCCATACTCTTCAATCCTTCCAGTGATCACCAAGTATAAAATTGGCATTAAAGCTGGTGCTACTTGAATCTGCCTTATTCCATCAAATTGTAGCTGAACCATGATTCTGAGCACAGGGTACTAGAACATTTTCCTCTAAAGTGCTCGGAGAGGAAGCCTTGTTTATAATATACATAACATTTTACATTAATTTTTAACACTGAAAGAAAACTTAACTAAAAATTAATTATGAGAATTAAATTTCTTAAAAAAATATAATTAATTATGTGCACCAAGAAATATAATGACCATAGGAACAAAACTACAGCACATCAGCTGCCAGGTTTCCAGACATTGTGGGTGGTTTCAAGTGGTCAGATTTCAAAAAAGAAATGGCTTCCCATGCTTCCACCACTTCCTTTTAGCTGCATACTTTCCTTGTAGGTGTAATTAATTCTGGCAACAAATAAGCCCATATGTTTAATACAAGGAAAAACTTCAAGATATATATATTTATATTATGATTATTTTTATACATAGCCCTCAAAGAAAGAGCTAACTACTCAGAAGAAAGCCAGAATGATGAATTTAATTACACTCATTTAGGGAAGAAGAATAAATCTGGCTTATCTTCAATTATCATTCTTTTAAAATATAAAGTGTGAAAATATTTAAAATATTGAACTCAGGAAGATATCATCAGCTTCAGAAAAGCAAATGAGTTTTGAGTATAAGCTTTTACCATAAGCCAACCTATTATATGGGGTAGAATTTAAGAACATACAAGTAAGAATACATTCCACATTCTGACACTTTTAAAGAGATTGCCTTGCAATACTCAAAATTTCTCATCCAATGTTTTTAGTAGATCATTTATGTATATTTGCTATAAAACATTCAGTAAAGTCTTAGGATGCCAAGTCCAGCCTTGTACCCTGTAGACTTATAACTAAGTAAATTCCTTATTCTTCCCATGGAAAACCATAATAATTGAAAAAGTTCTCTAAAATTGCTTCTCTAACTGAAACAAATACCTCTTACATTACTTAATATATTAAATTCTGTTTAGCCTATACCATCATGAATCTCACTTTCTGCTGTAAGTTACATAGCTAGAATAGAAATTTCCAGAGACAAAAGTTTGCAGCCTTTAACTGCCAAGAGTCTTGCAAATTCTGAGACTGGACTAACCACTATATTATTCAAAAATGGACACTATTTGGATCTTTATTTCTTCTCAGCAGAGAAATATTATAAATAAAATATCAAATTTTAAATACCAAGCATTTCTGTCTCAGAATCCAGCACTACAGAGATGAAAGGGGCAGTTTACACTCCTCTGATCCATAGCAAAGCAAGTCAAGACTTGCATTCAGATCATGCTTGGAAATTTTCTCTGGTTTTATTATAAAAATATGTTTCTATTTAGCTCCTTTCCCAGCTGACTGGTATTTTCTCACAAGAATCTTATTCATCAAAAAAAAAAAAAAAAAGGAAAAAAGAAGAAATCCTTGTCAGCTGAACAAAAATACCTCATGAAAACATAACAGATTCAAATAGCTGGTGAGGAAACATAGACCCTAATACTCTAGTTCCCACCAGCTTCCCTGGCAAGCCAAGGAGGGACCCAACCTTCCAGGCCTGTAAGGCCTGCATCAACTCTTGGCTCTACAGCAGGCATCTCCCCAAATCAGACTGGTGTATAGTCCAGGGAGAATGCAACCAAGGGCAGTTAAGCACCAACACCTTTAGTTTGTGAGATACAGCGAGTATTGCAAACATGAATTTTGTGCCAAGCAGCTTGTTTCAGCAAAGATGGCATGGGCAGCAGCAGGCATCTGTTTTGGGATGTGCCAAAACCAATACCCATAAACTGAAAGGTGGAGAATCAGTGTGTTTGCAGCTCTACATTGGGAAGGTTAGAAGTCAGCATCAAACGTGACTTGATTTTTGAGTGAGCAGTAAGTGACTTGGCTCACAATCACATCAACCCTGCACTGCCTCCTGAGGTACAGTCCCATTTTGGGGACCTGAGATGATATTTCTACCTTACACTGCATAAAAGCAGTGATTTTGTCTGAGATGGCCTGTCAAGCTCTGAAGCAAGAAGGTACTGGGAAGATGAGTCCTAAATTCTCTATAAACCTTTCCTTACAAACCCTGCCACACCAGCAGATATATGCATCTGTGGTTTGGGAGTGCTTCTAAGTTCATGTAGACACCCTGCACCATGGTCCCAAAAGTGTATGCAGGCTAGACAGGAGCACACCAGCCTTGCCAAAAGACCGAGGGAGCAGATTAGCACCTGCTAGGATCCATGTGGAACTGCTGCCACTTTAGAGCACCAGGACAGACAAAGATCCACAAGAGATGTCCCACCTCAGAAGTCAGTGTAGGCAGAGCTTATTTACCACAGGAGGGAAAGCCATTCCCAACCACTAAGGCCAGAACAGCTAGCCGTGAGGTTTTTGCTTGTAAGTCAGTTGTTTAGGGGGCAAAAGGAGAAAAGAGATATAAGGAAGGTGAAAGAAAGTTGGGGTTTTTTTAATAGTTCCAGTGTTAGATCCTCCAGAGTTCACATTTCAAAACAAAACATGGTACTTTGCCAAGATGACCAATATTACTGAAGGGGTTGTTTTTGAAATCATTTTCATGAAACTTATTTAAAAGCACATGTATATTTGGAATCAACACTGGCTCTTTATATTAAAACCTTATCTCCCTTTCCCCCTTCCTGACCCACCGTTAAACATAATTAAATCCCATTTTTCCTTCCAATGCTTTATGCTTTCTTGGCAAAGACCAGGCTGCAAAGCCTATCAGAAATCAGATGGAGGAAGGAAGGATGAAACACAGCAGGAGAGCTTGTGCCTAAAGGGGATGGTTTGAACACAGTTTAGTTTACAGTTAACTCACAGCAGGACTTTTATGGTGTCCTTTATCACCTATGAAGCCATTTCCTCATTACTCATCATCATTACACATAGCAAGACAAATAAAGATGTTTCTGTACAAAATGGAAAACCATTAGCATAGCATCATAAATCAGGAAGAGTTCAATGAATTTTATAAAAGAAACCAATTCTTTCTTCTGGTCACTGGGGAAAGGAGAAAAAATTACATCCCACTGAAGGTGATCTGTAGCAACAACCTTGAACATTGGTTTTGACAATGCTCCTTTCAGCGGGAAACCAAAGAATCCCATCCAGCCGGCACCTTTCAGTTCTGTCTTGTGTCACACACATTTCACATTTATATTCTCACACTTTGCCCTGTTACATTTAAATATGGGGAAGCCAACTACAAAGAATAAAAGAAATTGTGTAATACATATTTCAACTTGGCTACTTCCTAGAATCCACTGCTAATGTATTTCAGCCACAAAGAGTACCAGAAACATTTAGCTTACTGCCTTTTTTTCAAGCTACAGACAGAAGAACAATTCTTAGTCAGAGTTGTAAGGATCTTCCATAGTATTCATTTGTACTAATGCCTGATGGAAAAATTGGTTTCATCATCACAGACTAGAAATATGCCTCAGTAGACAAAGACTATTAACTTATGTAGTCAAGATTCAAAACTACTTCAGAGACAACCACAGGTCAGCATGACATTTCCTCTACCTGATCATGGACTCTGCTTGTACGTGGCAAAGGAAAAACAAGCTGATAACATTTGTGGTGTCTTACTACCAAACCCAAGCTTTTGTGCACCTGCAAGAGAACAGCAGACAGATTGCAAAGCACTACCCATCTTTATCAACTGAAGGTATATTCTTCTCAGCGAACAAAAATCTGAAAAGGTCTACCTCTGTGTAGAATGGGAGAATACCACCAAATCATAGGTACACGAGAAAGATAATATGCAAGAAATCAGACTTTTTATATTTCTACAAAATAACATTTTGAGCTTTGGAGACAAAACCAAACTTCTGAATGCTGATGTCAAAGAGAATTTACCTACACATAAGTAACGACCTCACTGCAAAGCCTGGCCATTAAGCTTCATCCCTTCTTCTAATCCCCTGTATTATTCACTTCTTTCAACTGACTGCTTCTTCTCATTTGACCTGTTAACCTCACTGTTTAAGCTTTCTACTCCCAGACCACTTCTGTTGCTCTCAGCTCACAGACGGGCTTTCATTAGAGCTATTCTCAGCCTGGAGGAATGTTAATTGTTGTAGAATTACACAGTAAAAATCTATGTCATAAAAAAATAAATAACTGAACAACATAAACTCAACCACTAGTCCAACACATTCAGGTCCATTTCCATCACTGAAAACATGCAAAAGACAAGTCAAAACAGAGGCTTTGTTTTCAGGTAGGAAAAAAGTAACACAACTGAAACAAAAATGGCACAATACAAGCACACAAGGAAACCGTAAACAGAAATCTTGGCACAGATTAAACTTCAAAAGACATAGATATGATTGTTTCAAAAAAATATGGTCCATCCTAACACAAGATGTTTATTTTTCCTTATTGTGCTATTAGGCACTTTTCCCAGCTCCTTCTTGAGTGTACAAACTATGGAAAGTCACATTAATAAAAAGAAAACAAAAAACCTGTCCGGACATGACTCGATAATTAAAATGTGTCTCTATGTGAAAAGAAAGGAAAAAGTACATTTTTATAGTATGGTTCTGGTAACCTCATTCAATGGACCTTCATGAACTTCAGTTAAACACGTGTCGGTGGCCAAGAATGCTATTCTAGTCCTACACTCATTGCACAAGTTGTGAGGACAGGCACTACCAGGAACAAGTCACCGAGTAGTAAAAGACAAGGCAGCAAAGCCAAAAGGACTGGTGGAGTCAGCAAACAAGACAACAGGGCTCACCAAGATTTCCACAGGAAAAAACAACAAGTACCAAAGCAGTTTCTTCTGGGAGACCCAGTAGTTAGAGGCAAAGCTTTTTTAAGCTCAGTGGAAAAGATGCATGCAGCACCAGTAAATTACAGAATCCAGTACACAAATCTGCCACAGCTGAAATATTGTGGCCTCTTTACTGGACTGACTCCTCAGCTTCTGCCTCCAGCTCCTTCCACCACAAAATCCTTTCACTTAATACTAGATGAGTTCATGGCCTTACCACAGTCCAGCTAGAAGTGCTTTGCTCTCCAGCTCCTCTTCAGCTACAAGTAATACACCAGATTTTTAAATTGCCTTTGAGTTCGAGAAGAAAAAGAGCTCCCATCTTAGATGGCAAATCTCCTGCTGCAATCCACAAGCTGGGACAGGATCAGGAGGTCCAGACCTGAAGCTCTGACCCAAAGGCAAGGCTCTTAAAAAGAGAGCTGGGACCTCAGCATCAGTGAAAAAGCAGAGGGTGAAAGAACATGCCACTATCATGGCCTTTCCTATAACCTTATAACAAACAGTGCTTCAGACAGAAATGAATGTCTTGTCAGCAGAGACACCATTTCCCATTTTCTTTGTGTCAGAGAAGGCTTTATTTTAATATCCTCTTTTAACTGTTAAATTGGAAATCAGTATATCTGCTATACTTCAGTTCTCTAAACTTGCCCTGTTTACCATCCCTGTGCAGGACACACTGCACACTGTATTCAGGAGCTGACATGTTGGTGGGTTTTGACAAAGTTGAACATTCTCCTCTTTCATTTTCTTCCTCTGAAGTCTTAAAAGAAATACATCTATTATCTTCTTACCACAAATATAAAAAAGTTCTACAGGTAATACATTGACTCTCAGCTATGTGTTTTCTAACCAACTTGATGCTCTATGGTCAGCAGAATATTTCCTGCCCAAATCCACTTGGAGTTATCAGTTCTAGATTCAGAGACCAATTCTCTCTTTACTGGCAATTCACCTTGTTATTATTTTGCCTCCAGTTGGTCAGCAACTGTATAAACTCCTCCCCTGCCCTCCTTCAATCCTCCCTCCCAAAAAAAATTTTTACCCTGCTAATGTTTCTTCAATCACACAGTGAGAAAATGCACAAGTATGTGTGTGCATGCAAGGGAGGTTTAAATCCCCTCCTCCCATCCTTGAGTCTTTTATTAGTAGTGTAAAGTCAGAATATCAGTCAGGATGTTTCTTTGATCACGTCGCTTGCAAAACATCAGTTGTACCCTATAACAAGCTGTCATAACTTCTCCTTTCAAAAGGATGCTGATTCACCTTCTAACCACCCTTTCTAACTCTGTCCAACCTAACCTTAGAGATGGAAGGTAAAACAAAAGGCATCTCTCAGGATTTTCCTTCAAACAGAAGACAAAGAGTGAAATGGCTGGGAACTGATGCACCAAGATGTGAAAACATTAAGTGAGATATTTCAAACCTCTTCCCAGGTAACTTCATAAGAGATCATTTCAGACTTGAAAGCACTGTCTTGATTAAACTACCTCCACTGAAAAAAAAAAAAAAGAAGTTACTTCAATCAAATGACTGAGGAAGCCTCTTTTAAATACCACTGCCTGCAATCTCACTAAGTCTCAGGCACAGTTCCCAAAGACTTCAATGAAACCTTTGTCTGGGATAAGGAGTGCCAGATTTGGCCCACTTTAATACATTAAGTCTGTGGTAGGTGAAAAACTGAAACACAGAACAGTTGTGAAACTATCCTCATAGCCAAGGAGATAAAACAGCACCCATCCTTCCCAGCAGTGGGAGCGTACAGGGGGTGGGTGGGAAAGTTAAAGAGGAGGAGGGAGCAGGAGTTTTAGGCTAAAAAGTATTTAATATCCTCCCAGCGTGGGCTGGAAAGGATTGCAGTATGCTTGTTAAAGAAGTTGGCTGGAGTGGAAAGCTGAGAAAGCGTTCAAGGGCGCATGTTATGTGTGCATATGTGAGCATGCTAAAGGCCAGGCCTATGCAAGTTCACAAAGTTTAGTCAATTCTCTTGCCAACTCTTGAGGCTTGAGGCAAATACAGATAACCTCGGCTTAACCCAACTCCAAGCAAACCTTCCCTTCTCACCCCCGCCCTCAATTAGCAAGCTTCAATCCAAACTGCCTAAAAATAAACTATGAAATCACTTCAGTTACAGTTCTAGTGATGCAGTTTTCCATAACTTCTCCATATAAGTGAAATATCCCAAATCTCATTTGTTAAAGACCTGATTCCCTAAAAAAATAAACAAAAACAAACCAAACAAAAACACCCACAAAAAACAAACAAACAAACAAATGGGGGGGGGGGGGGAGTGTGATATGGCTCAACTTCCAGCAGGTCTTTCATCTTGCATCACAGTTTTTCTACCCCACACAGTAAGTGAGGCACGACTGACTACATCACTGCTGCTGCTTTTAAGATAAGCAATGCCAAAATAGGTAGCTGGATTAGTTTTCAAATAAGTTCGGCTTCTTGCACAGCAAAACTGAAGGCAAGTACACTTCATTCAGAGTTTCAGGATCTTTTTCCTCTCCCTGTTCTCCAGCTGGGAATATCCATCCTCATGGCAGTCTCTGACATCAAGACCACCCAGATTCATCTTTGTCTCTCAGCCATCTGCCTCTGCTGCAGAGATAAAAATCTAGACAGAGCCTTTATTATTATTTGATCCATAACTTGTCTAAACCTTCACCTGCAAAACACTGACTCACTCCATCTTTAAGTACCTGAAGAATGTAAAGGAAGAGAAATTAACTCATGGGCATGGAAGCATAAACTTGCAAGTCAATAAAATTCAGAGCAACAACATAAGCATTTAAAACAGACAAAAATTCAAGTCCTAAAAATAAAAGCCAGAGGAAGCTTGGGTGATCTATATTCCTTTTTACCATATTGCTAGCTTATCATCAGATGATGATATCAATATTTACCTTTATTAACGCCTCATCAACCCCAAATTAATAGCTTTGAATACTGAATAATCACCTACTTGAAATCATCAATGCCCCTCCTTGGCCTGCAGCAAGGGGGGAGGGAGGGGAGAAGGAGGAGGAGGAAAAAAAATAAATAAAAAATAACCACTAAACACAATTTTAGGCAACAGTCTCTCCGGAAAAAAATCAAGGTTTTGGCAAAGGGACAACTCTTCTACCTCAGGGTTTAGCAAAGAAGAAAGCTGATGTAAAGCTACAGTGTTGCAAAACTTTCCAATTAAAAAATCTGGTGGATCCCTAACATTCAGCACTTAAAACTTACCCAGAGAGCTTTAATGCTACAGCATGCTCACTTTTCCTTCACAGTTGCTGCATCAGCCGCCACTGCTAAAGCTACCTCAACGACAAATTGAGACATCCCTCCTTCGGGTGTAATTACATAGTCAGGGTTACAGAAGATTCCACTTAGTGTTAGGAAATTGGAAACAAAAACCATTGGCTTTCATTCTGACAATTAGTATTCTATGTAAGGAAGACCCTTCTGCCTGAGCATATTAACAGATCATAGCTTGGTGCTTGCTACCTTGCTCAGCAGAATCCATTAATGGCGGCAATGTACAAAGCTTTTCTGCTGCAAAGGACACCAGCAGTACTGCCCCACTAAAAACAGTGTCAGACGTCTGAAAACACAGAGGAACCTCTTAAAAATACGTAATAAAACTCAAACACAACCCTTCAGAATACACACATCAGTGTGACACTTCACCCATCAGTGTGAATTTATCATACTAGAATAAGTGTACTACGTTACCACTCTGGAAGTGGATGCTTGAACAGTTCTCTCCCAGACCTCTAATGTTGCTGAAATTTAACACCAGAATCAATTACCATGTCTTGAATGTTCTAACAGTCAACATGTTTAAACCTAATCATCATAAATTATAGTATCAAAAGTCTAGTGTCAATACCTTGACTGCACAAAATATTTCCAAAACTGATTTTGCTGAATTTTCAAATGCAAAATTTAGTCCTGCAACCGCTGCTTCCAATCTAAGAAGAAACAGCACTGTCACTACCAGAGAGCAGCTGCTCCAAGCTGTAATCATCCCCATGCCTCAAGTTCAGGGAAAGCAAAGCAAAACATATTCAAGTAGGGGTAAGTCAGGAACCTCTGGCTTTGTCCTCAGTAATCACAGAATCATAGAATAGTTAGGGTTGGAAAGGACCTCAAGATCTAGTTCCAACCCCCCTGCCATGGGCAGGGACACCTCGTTCTAAACCGTATCACCCAAGGCCTTGTCCAACCTGGCCTTGAACACTGCCAGGGATGGAGCATTCGCAACCTCCCTGGACAACCCATTCCAGTGCCTCACCACCCTAACAGGAAAGAATTCCCTCCTTATATCCAATCTAAACTTCCCCTGCTTAAGTTTTAACCCATTACCTCTTGTCCTATCACTACAGTCCCTAATAAAGAGTCCCTCCCCAGCATTCCTGTTGGCACCCTTCAGATACTGGAAGGCTGCTATGAGGTCTCCACACAGCCTTCTCTTCCCCAGGCTGAAAAGCCCCAACTTTCTCAGCCTGTCTTCATCCAGAGGTGCTCCAGGCCCCTGATCATCATCGTGGCCTCCTCTGGACTTGTTCCAACAGTTCCATGTCCTTTTTATGTTGAGGACACCAGAACTGCACACAATACTCCAGGTGAGGTCTCATGAGAGCAGAATAAAGGGGCAGGATCACCTCCTTCGGCCTGCTGGTTACACTTCTGTTCATGCAGCCCAGGATATGGTTGGCTTTCTGGGCTGCGAGCGCACACTGAATACAGCTCATGTTAATTTTCTCATCGACCAGCACCCCCAAGTCCTTCTCTGCAGGCCTGCTCTGAATCTCTTCTCTGCCCAGCCTGTAGCTGTGCTTGGGATTGTTCCGATCCAGGTGTAGGACCTTGCACTTGTCATCGTTAAACTTCATAAGGTTGCCATCAGCCCACCTTACAAGCGTGTCAAGATCCCTCTGGATGGCATTCCTTCCCTCCAGCGTATCAACCGAACCACACAGCTTGGTGTCATTGGCAAACTTGCTGAGGGCGCACTCAATCCCACTGTCCATGTCAGCGACAACGATGTTGAACAAGACCGGGCCCAACACCCGTTGGGTGTCCTGAGGGACACCACTCGTTACTGGTCTCCAGCTGGACACTGAGCCATTGACCACAACTCTTTGTGTGCTGCCATCCAGCAGCTCTTTATCCACCGAGTAGTCCATTCATCAAATTGATGTCTCTCCAATTTAGAGACAAGGATGTCGTGTGGGACAGTGTCGAACGCTTTACACAAGTCCAGGTAGATGACATCAACTGCTCTACAGCTGTCCATCAGTTCTGTAGCCCCATCATAGAAGGCCACCAAATTGGTCAGGCAGGATTTCCCCTTAGTGAAGCCATGCTGGCTGTCACCAATCACCTTCTTGTTTTTCATGTGCCTTAGCATGCCTTCCAGGAGAATCTGCTCCAAGATTTTGCCAGGCACAGAGGGGAGACTGACTGGTCTGTAATTCCCCGGGGTCATCCACTTTCCCCTTCTTGAAAATGGGGGGTATATTTCCCTTTTTCCAGTTGTCGGGAACTTCACCTGACTGCCATGATTTCTCAAATATGATGGCCAGCTGCTTAGCAACTTCATTTGCCAGCTCCTTCAGGACCCGCGGATGGATTTCATCAGGACCCATGGACTTGTGCACGTTCAGATTTTTAAGATGGTCCCAAACCAATTCCTCTCCTACAGTGGGCCCAAGGTCTTCATTCTCACAGTCCCTGCGCCTGCCTTCCTGTGGTGCGGCCAGAGCCTTTGCCAGTGAAGACTGAGGCAAAGAAGTCATTCAGAACCTCAGCCTTCTCCAAATCCTGTGTAGTTAGTTCTCCTGAGAGCTTCCTGAGGGGGCCCACGTTCTCCCTAGTCTGTTTTTTATTTGCTGTGCACCTGTAGAATCCCTTCCTGTTATCCTTAATATCCCTAGCCAAGTTTAATTCTAACTGGGCCTTAGCTTTCCTAACCTGGTCCCTAGCTTCCTGGAAAACATCCCTATATTGTTCCCAGGCCGCCTGTCCTTGCTTCCATTTTCTATTAGACTCTTTTTTCATCTGAATTTTCCTCAGCAGCTCCTTATCCATCGAAGGAGGTCTCCTGGCCCTCCTGCTGCACTTCCTTCCAGTTGGGATGCAACACTCCTGAGCTTGTAGCAGGTGATCCTTGAAGACCAACAAAGAGTCTTGGGCCCTCCTGCCCTCTAGGGCTATATCCCATGGAATCTTACTAAGCAGGTTCCTGAAGAGCCCAATGTCTGCTCTCTTGAAGTAATTTGCTTTACCATTATTCAGATTATCATGAGGGGGTCATCAGTTAAAAATCCACTGTAAATCTGTGCTACAGAAGACATTTATAAGGTAGTACAATGAAGTCTAGTTTACCCACTGCTATCCACACTTAATTTATCTTACAGTAAAACATAAGTTCTTGGTATCAACACTGGGTTTTTAAGCCAATAATTTATAGAGGTTTATTAATTCTTGATGCTTTGGAGAGGGGTTGAGAGGACAAGAAAGGAGAGGCAAGGCAGCTTTCACTGTGTGTTTTCTCAATCAACACATTCCACCTCTGCTATTTAGTCTCTGCAGAAAACGGATATAGTTGAAAGTGTTTGGTATAACAGTATCTCCACACATAACGACAAATGCTGACTTCTTTCAACAGAAAAGGAACACAATTCTACCATGATTTTCTTAAGGAAGTGAAGTCCTCAGCTGCACTGAGTGTAACAAGGGTATTTAACATATTCCTGCCTGCGACAAAATCAATTGCTATACATATATAACAGAATCTACTGCAATCCTTAAACAAGGCATTCAGGAAAGGATGAATATTAGCTTTCCATAATAATTCCCCTTCCACCCCCGCTGTAATGACATACTTGGACACTGTCTCTTTTCTATATGTGCTGTCCTTATCTTTGTAATTATGTATTTTGGGAGAAGAAAATACTAACATATTCAGAATGGTTCTCTGCAATTATTCAGTAACATTTGAGGAATAAAGATATATTTCACCTGATTAGAAAAACCTCAATGAAATCAACTTATCTTTTTCTTAATTCTTCATTTAGTTTAAGTAAATAAGTAGGCTTCATGTGAGGTTAGCTCCAGGGTTTATTCAAGTCGCATCTAACACTAATGTTTTAACCAAGCCCATTATGCAGTGATTTTCATGGCCTTCCTCGGGAGAAGAAAAAAAAAAAAAAGGAAGGCAACCTCAGAAGATTTGGGAAAGGCAGACTGTGCATTTT
The DNA here is from genome assembly GCF_033783945.1 of Neopsephotus bourkii. Classification (NCBI taxonomy): domain Eukaryota; kingdom Metazoa; phylum Chordata; class Aves; order Psittaciformes; family Psittacidae; genus Neopsephotus; species Neopsephotus bourkii. The sequence continues at coordinate 3,683,062 of NW_026900781.1, forward strand.
CACAATCCTGGGAAAAACTTGGTATTGTCCCACAGTGCAATTTAAAAAAAGCCAACACCCCCTCTAGGAGTGATGTAGGATTCCCAGCCTCCCACACCTCGCCTCAGCAGAGAGGATAAGCCCAGATGGCACCCAGATTTTCTGCTACTTCACAGGCCCGAATTAAGCCCTAAATTGGAAAAAATACAGCAGGCCTGCTACATACAGATTTTAGCCCTGGGCTATATGCTGTTCTAGCTGCTCCTCATATAGTCAAGGTGGTCAAAGACTGGTTACCACACAAAAAACCCTGCACATCTGTCACAAAGTATTCTGCTACAGAACAAATGAATACTTAGACAAAGTGCGAACAGAAAAAGCAAATACACTGTAATTATAAAATCTTACTGTAAAAAGTAGTATTTTCACAAGCAGCTTCAATAAGTGGAAAGACAGGTTTGCAGGAATTTGAAATCTTTCACCTGAAGTGCTAAGAGCACAAACAAAAGCACTGTTCTGGAAGGGTGGGGGAAAAAAAACCATAAAGCAGAACCAGTTGAATTTCTTAATCCAAGCTGCCTTTACAGGGTAAAGGTAACCCAGCAGGTAAAATGATTAAGTATATTACTGGAAAGTATTTCCTCTTAATAAGCCAAAAGAATTTTCAGCAAAGAATTTTCAGCAAAGAATTTGAATAATGAATATATATGTTCAGATTTAAAGCTATATCAGTGTAAGCATCCTGCCCAAGACAAGTACCAGCTTCATTGGAAATATTCCTTCAAAGGCATCATCTTTACCATGTCTTTGTCCAGGGCTTATCATAATTGCAACACAGCGAAAAGCCTTCTATAGCATACAATTTCTATTCCATTTCCTACTTGTCATGAACTTTATGAAAAAAATTACTGTTCTGATCTTTGTTTTCTTTAATGGTTTCAACTTATTTGCAGCTCACCAAAAACACTGCAAAAGGGTCTTTTGTTACACCACTTCAAAGACTAATTTCTCTTAGCAAAATAGAAATGGTAGTGTGGAAAATCCATAAGACACAGTAGTTTCCTTCCCAGTCTACAAATAGTGAAAACAAACAGGAACTAGAGATTAAAATAGGATGGGCAGAAAAAGACTTTTGACTCTAACAGAAAAATGAGCTGCTTTGTGAGCAATGATTTTCACAAAGTACATTTGATTTCTACAAAAGTTTTGAGGGGTTTTGGCTTGGTTGTTTTATTAGACATTTTAAAAACATGGTATTTTAACCAGAACCCAAAATGTTTGCATTTAGAAGTTCACGTTTTTGTCCTTCTACCAAGTAGCAGCCCATTCTTTTTTGCAGCCTAGGCTTGGCCCTAATATATTAGATTTTCATACATGCCATTTCCCTTACGGGGAAGGAGGGGGAGGGGGGCAGGGGGTGAAATGCAATGCTTCATCAAAGGTGTAGTCTGATCAGCTTCCTAATATACAGCGAGTGTGAGCTACGCTCCCATGGGGCACAGCTGCAGCAAGTTACAAATTTGAGTTCGCAAACATACTGCAGAATTTAGACAATATAAACACAATACTACAAACAATGTCAAGTTAAAGACATTTGAATGCTGAATTCCCCAAGGGAACTACTTGCAGATCATGCAGATGCACTCTGATACAGAGGGGAACATGCAGCTGCCCTTCACCTTCTTCTTTTTCAGTCATTTCTTTCTTGTAATGTCAGCATGTCGCCTTCGCCTTGGTCCTTTGCCACCTCCATGCACTCCAGACTGGCTCAAAATCCTGCCTGCTTTAACATCTTTACTGCCTTGACTTCCCTTTCTATTCATAAAGCCAAAACACCCATCCAGGCCCTCCCTCATTACTGCTGCTGAGATGCAAGATAATCTGCTTCCTTCTGGCCGTGACAGAAGCAATCCTGCCCCCTGAAAATCATTCAAAATGCAAAAATCATCTTTTTGGATTGCTGCCTCAAGCACATTCTCCCTATTTCATCCTGCCTGGCTTCCTACTGGCTCCTCCTTTTTCTACTACATTAAGCACAGATTGCTTGCCTTCATTTTAGGATTTCTTAGACAATGATAATTGATCCAAATGTCCTACACATCTACTTAAAACCCAGGTAATGATGCCTAATAACTGTGAACAAAATCTCTTTATGTAACAAATAGATAACGTTTGATGCTTTGCACTCTAATAACCAATTCAGTGGAGTATATCATCTCACAACAAAACCTGTGGCACACAGCTGAAGTACTCTAAGTCACCTTTTTGCAGGTTAAGCCCATCAAACACTTAAACCAGCTGTTCCTCTGAACCATTTTACAACAGGCTTCCAACAATAGTGTTCTGGTATGCAGGAAGTGCTGTAGCGTCTTCTTGGCGAAAGGATAGCATTCAAAAGTTGAGAGCATTTACAATGAACATTACAAAAATGGCAGTTTGGTGTTTCGAGTCCTTTCTCCTATCATAGAGAGACTCCCCAGGAAAAACTTCCATCTCCGCACTGTGATACACTGTGCCTGCTTATAAAGCTGGTATAATTTCAAAGAGGTAATTCAAGCTCCAGGAGAAACAGTAGCATATCAGAATTCTCTACACAGCAGCCTGTGGTTTTTCACTCCACAGTAAGCAAGGTCCTCTGCCTGTAGGTATTAAAGCATCTTTTATCCCCAAAAAATCTGGAGGATTTTTTACAAGGCATGCAATTTTTACAAGGGCATGTACTAATAGGACAATAGGGAATAGCTTTAAACTGAAAGAGAGTAGATTTACCATAGAATCATAGAATAGTTAGGGTTGGAAAAGACCTTAAGATCATCAAGTTCCAACCCTCCTGCCGTGGGCATGGACACCTCACACTAAACCATATCATCCAAGGCCTCGTCCAACCTGGCCTTGAACACTGCCAGGGATGGAGCACTCACAACCTCCCTGGGCAACCCATTCCAGTGCCTCACCACCCTCACAGGAAAGAATTTCCTCCTTATATCCAATCTAAACTTCCCCTGTTTAAGTTTGAACCCATTACCCCTTGTACTATCACTACAGTCCCCAATGAAGAGTCCATCCCCAGCATCCTTATAGACCTCCTTCAGATACTGGAAGGCTGTTATATACATGAGATACTAGGGAAAAAAAAAAATAAAATATCTTTCTTGTGAGGGTAGCAAGTCACTAGAAAGGTTGCCCAGAGAAGTTATGGATGCCTCATCCCTGGCAGTGTTCAAGGCTAGGTTGGATGGGGCTTAGGACAACCTGGTCTGGTGGGAAGTGTCCCTGCCCATGGCAGGGGGCTTGGAGCTAGATGAGTTTTAAGGTCTCTTCCAACCCAAGCCATTCTACAATTCTATGACCTAGGCAACTACAGGTAAAACAGCCCACACTTCAATCCCTGGGAAAGTGATGTAGCAAATTATCCCAAAAAAACATTTCAGAAGGATGTTAGCAGGCTGGAGAATGGGGTGACAGGAATCTAGAAGTTCAAAGGGAAATGTCAAGTCCTGTCACTGTGCAGGAATAGTTCCAGGCATCTCTGTCATATAGGGAGACACCAAGAGAGCTGGGACTGTTCAGCTTCAAAGAGAACTCAGGGGTCATCTTAGCAGCAACATCACACCAGGGAAGACAACGTGTGAAAAGGAGGGCAAGCAGGAAGGCTGACACAAATTTCAAGACAATTCTAAGTAATCACTGGGGATGTCCTACTCGAAGTACAAGAAAAGAATCCTAGACCTTAAGATGAAGGGGGTTTCCATCAAAAATTAAAGCCATCAGTTTACGATTAGTGAAACTAACATATAATTGCAACGATTGCAAATAGAAATGTAATATTTCAGATTTTACTACTTCATTTTTTTCTAATTGTGCCTTATGCATGATTTATGAAGACAGAAATTATATTAATACAGCTTAACTGTGTTTCATGTCGTCTTATGCTGGCCTTGTTCTAAAGAATCCAATTTCCTTATCTCAACATTTCTACAAAACTGACTTCATGGAATGGCATCCATTGGTGGCAAATGGACTGGAGCAATGAAGGAAGGATGCTATCTTATACCAGCATGAAATATTTCACAGTTAACATAAGGTTACAAATTTAATACAATTTAATGAGAGAAAGGAAAGGAGTCAGCCCACAAAGAACACCACCAAACTAATATCTTTTTCTCTGACTTAGAATCATAGAATCATAGAATAGTTAGGGTTGGAAAGGACCTTAAAATCATCAAGTTCCAACCCCCCTGCCATGGGCAGGGACACCTCACACTAAACCATATCACCCAAGGCCTCGTCCAACCTGGCCTTGAACACTGCCAGGGATGGAGCATTCACAACCTCCCTGGGCAACCTATTCCAGTGCCTCACCACCATGACCACAGAATAATCCCTATACAGGAATCTGGGGGTGAAACACAGGACACTCATCTCAGGCAGTGGAAAAGTACAGTGTTTCCTATACACAGGGTAGAGATACACAATTCATTGACAAGAGAACTTTTTCACAGATAAAACATCTCCTGCTGATTAGAACAAATGCTTTGGTAAATCCAGGTACTTATTCTAGCAGTAGGGAGTGACAATCATAACATTCTCTCTTCACTCTCAATTATAACAAATTTAAAAAACCTCTCGTGCTCCACTCAGTTAATAAAGACATTTGTGAGCATTCTCTTGCTATATACAAGCAAAGGCTACACTTAACTCATTGAAATTAATGTATTTATGCAGGGACCTAAAATGCACATAGTAAAATCAAGGATCTTTTACCTTTGTGGTGATGTTCAAGGTCAAATAATACATTTAATTGTGGAAAATGTCACAGAAAAGATGAGAAGGGAAGAACCTTTTGGAAAGCTATCACAGTCCCTAAAGTTTGCACTAACTTTCTTTGAAAGATATTTGGAAACAAGAACAACTAATCACCCAGTCAACATTGACACAAAAATGTGCTAAGAGGCACCGCTGCTATCTTAGTAAATAAATTGATGTCTGATGAAAAAACCAAGCAGAGAAATAAACGTGTAGTATTAGAAGCTTTATTTTGTTACTTTCTTAGACCTTGATTCTTCAGCACTTTCAGAAGTCAAATAGCGCAGCATGTAAAAATCATTTGTAAATAGTGGTTATTATGGGCATAAAAGCTGACAGCACCCCAGCTCAAAACTCTGTGGTCCCTGCCTTGGAAGAAAATAATACCGCCACTTACTTCACATCTCATGAATTTGGCTGAAAGAAGCAATGTTTAGGAATTAATATCCCTCCCATCCTTTTCAATCCCCCACCATTGTTCAAAAAGATGCTACAAACCCAAACTCTCCAGAATCTGTATGTTCAAAACAAATGCACATACATTTATGCATCTCAGAATGAGAGCTGGCAGGTTCAAGATACAATGGAGAGAAAATATACTGATCCCAGATCCTGCTGAATGGCCTTGTTTACATGCACCAATGAAGGTCCCTGGACTGGATAAAAGGCCTTTATTAAGGTCAAAGATGAAATCATACAGCACATGATTGGAGAAATTTCTGGGTTAATTCATTTATTAGTTGTTATTTTCCAGGAGGAGGGGGAAGGGCACACACATTTTTAGGTATCCAGAACATAGGCAGAGATTATTATTTTTCAACCCCACATATCTAGACAGGTTTCTTTTCCAAGCTATAATCCAAGGAAACAAGCCAAGAAAAATGGAAATTCCTGAAGATTCTGAACTTGTTGGGTGGTAGTTAAATATTTACATGTTGCTTTCCTCTTTCCTAGCCATGACTTCTTGTTTCCATCATTTCACTGGATTTAATTTTTTTCCTACAGAGTGATTTATGAAAAACAACAGCTAGTCAGCAGCAGAAGCAGCAACAGCATGAGCTCCAGGTGTTAGGAAAAATCACTACATAATTAATCTTCTCTTTGATACACTATCACATCCTCAAAAATATTATGCTTGAAGACTGAAAGACCTATCACATCACAGAACAGTTTTATTCCATGTATAACACTGTCCTTTCTCTTGGATGTGAATGTATTTCCCAGGAAATCCAGGTAGAAGTATTCAAGAATGGATTGTTCTGTGGCAACTAAAAATATGTCAAGCAGTGCTTTGAGAGTCACACAGTCTGTTGATGTTATTTTAAGTCAAGACCTAGTAAAACAGCTGGCATTGGATTTCAAACTCCTTTGTCAACTCAGCTCACCAATGAGCTGAACATTGATTTTTCCACTGTTTTTGTCAACCTCCAAAAAGTTACAACAATTTGAATCTAAATTCGACTACAAAAAACATTTTAGACCCCTTGGTACTATTGACAGTTTGAGCGTGTTCAAATAACAGAGCATATGATTCTGCAAGCTGACTCACAGTGACTATAACAGCATTTAAAGTCAGGATGTTTTTTTCTTAGCTAAACCTTCTGACATTGCAACCTCAAGTTCATAACTGGAATAAGTTAATTTTTCTACATGGTGATATACGCCTCTCCAAAAATGGGCATTCTGGTATTGTGTAAACTCAATTTACAATATAGAAAATGGCATCTCTTCCAAAAAAATGGAAACATTTTAAATAAGATGATCAGCTGCCAAAAGTTGCCTGGGACAAGGAATTTTCATCTCACTTTGAATGTGAATCTGGAAGAAAACTAACAAAGTGCAATTCAAGAAAACAAGATGGGGTACCTGAGGATAACTTAGCACTGCAGCGAATAACAAGCTCAAAACAGCCATGTCAAGAGATCCCTGAAGCCTTAGAAAGGATACTTAAAGCTGGTTTCAAAAGCAGGAGGGGATTCATGGAAAGCTTTTGTAAAACTGCAACACAATTAAATGCTGAGGAAAAGCACCAGATATCTCTTGAAAAACTGAATTTTGTTTAAAGTCTAAATATTTTCTTTCTTCTCTGTTTTTTTTTTTTTATCCAAAGAATTCTCAAAATACAGTACACAAGCTACTTAGAATAATAGAAGAGTTAGAGTTGGAAAGGACTTTAAGATCATGTAGTTCCAATCCTCAAATACTTCAAACGTATATGCAGAGCAAGAACTTCACATCACTTTTGTTCTCTCCAGAAAAGAGACTGGAGCTGCTGTCTCAACATATAGATCTGGACTAGCATGTGACTAACCTCAGGCCTGTGTAGGAAAAAGACCTATGCCCCAGTCCTTGCAAGAAGCAATAAACATGACCATGTCACTCTAATCCACTCCCCAGTGTGCCTGGAAACTTCTGTCCTAACCTCAAAAAAAATCCATATATACAGTTGTGAGAGTGCCCTCCACCCCAGTATTGCCATTATGTTTTGGTAGTTTTCCCTCTCCACACCAGCCTCCCCCCAATATTTTTAAATCTATCAGTATCATGAACATGTGATACTGTTTATGAAAAACAGCAGCTTTCCTTCCCTGCTCTTTCTGAAGAACAAAGCAAAAAGAGCATCTCTAGTTTAAACCAAATGCATGACAAGAAGGAAGACTGACAGAGCACAAGTCCAGTTTCCAAAATTTGTTGCTGAATGCATTTACATAAACACTGAGGGGCTATATAATTATGTTTTTATCACTGGAATGAGTATTTCAAATAACAGGCAGAACATTCTGCTTTACGCATAAAGAGAGAGAGAGATTGAAGAAAAACACCTTCTTCCTTTAATCTAGGTTCTTTTTAGAAAGCCTGCAGGTATTTCATTTGCAGCTTTCTCTTGAAGAGTGATCAAGTAGGAGAGATGCTGCAGGCAGCAACTCTGAAAGAATGAAGAACTTCAGCAAACAGCATATCTTCTTTTTTAATCCTAACATTTTCGAACTGAAGGAATCATGATTCCGTTATTCCCCCTTTGAATCTAAACAAGGATGCTTTGAAGCAAGAAAGAAATAAGATAGTTCATTTAATATCCTAAGTGTTCTGTGTATAAGAGACTGCTTTCTCCACTCTTGAAGGAAAAAAAGTCTCTGAAGGACAAGAGCTGGCAGAATAAGGTAACAGCATCCAGCAAGATATTACAAAATAAGATTGAGTGTATGCAATACATGTTCACCCGGCACCTTCAATACATCAATGCACAATACTTCACAGTAACCAGAGACTTTAGTTTATGTCTTAGTCTTTCCTATGAGTTACCTGCTCTCGTGGAATACCTAACCATCTCCTGACTCTGACTTAGGAAACACTGACAATGTCAGCATACAGAGGGGTGGTGGAGGCACAGAAAGCCTCCTGCTAAGGGGCAGATTTAAGAGCTGTCATTAAATTGCACATGATACCCCAAGCCACTGGCAATATTCCTTCCTTTTAAAAGGAAGATGTTACTACTTCTTGTAATTTTTGTCACCAGCTGAGGAGCATTTAAAAAAAGAAATGAAAACTGGCAACCACAGCAAGCATCACCCTCTTCCACCCACAGTAACACATAGAATTGTTTTAGGGTAACACTATAGTACAGTGCTTTTGTGGGTTTTTTTAACCTCCTCCTTTTTTAAACATACAAAACCCATAAAGACTGGGGAGGAAAAAAAAGGGGGGGGAGGGGTATCTTTGGCCTGAAAATAAACAAAAAACTGCCATAAAGAAATCCACATAAAACCTTCCCAGACTGATGTACAGGTTGCATATGGCCCAGTGTGGAGGCAGCCGCATGCCAAGCAGGCAATTTTTCACCAAGAGAAAGTACTTTGAAATGTAGTAATAAAAATAATAGTGGGCGGAGGGGAAGTGAGACATCAAACTATGCTTAAGCACTGCAGTCCTAAGCGCAACTTCATTCAAAGACAAACTGGGCTGCAATATGTATTTTTAGCTCATAAGTGGGTGCTCCTATGCCATATGTAGCTTTTCACCACAAAGTGTTGTATCCTAAATATAGACTCGTGCTCCTGTTCACAGTATAATTGTGGAAATCCATGCTCCAGTCTGAAGCCACAAGGGAAGCAACAGTTCTTAGCAGCAATGATTCTGAGGTTAGAAATACTCCCCCAAAACCCCATCCAACTTTCTTGGAGATTTGTATTAAAGTAAATCTTAAAGAGTCTTAAGGATCCTTTTTTCAGTGCCCAGATTCACTTTCATCACAGCTCATTTACTTCCCTTACCAACACTTCCTAAATTCTCTCTCTCAGGTCTTCTCTCCTAAGGCACTCCTGTGAGGGCTGTCTCCAGCGTATTTTTCAGGGGGAGTAGGGTAAAGAAGACATGACAGTTTAAACCACTTACAGAGCTGTAACAGCACCACAAGAGCAAGGACCTTTCAGGAAAAAACATAAGTAGCTTTTAACACAAGGATAGGGCAAGAATGGAGAGCTAGAACTGGAATGAAGTAGTAGGGTCTGACAAACTCAAGCCTTCAAAAGGGGAAGGGCTGTATTTGGAGCAGAGATGCAGCCAGCAGCAACATCCTGCCTTTTTTTTTTTTTTTTTAGTAGGCTTAAAATCACAGGGTAGAGAGAGGAAGCAAATAAAAGAACTGGCTTGAAGGTTAGACCACCAACATCAGTGAAAGGGGTCTGCTTGTCTGCAGTTTCCTTTCAGTTGCCTACATTTCTTATATAAAAAGTATAAACAACCCTTACTTAACTGCTTGTCTGAAAAGCAATATTCACCTCTGCAGGTCCCCAGAGCTAATGCAGTGTTGTAGGACAGCCCAGTGAAAGGCTATGAAGGGGCTGGGGGAGAGAGGAGGAGGAAATGGCAGAAGAGCATGGAAGCTCCAGATGTGAAAAGTTATTGACTGTCACACCTCCTACCCAGGCCATCTGCAAGAGCCCAGCTCTGCCCAGCTTTACCATCAGCATGACCTTGAGGCCCTCTGTAGTTGCTCAAACTGCACCTGCATGGGATTAAGTATCCTGATCATGAGTGATAGCCTTGCCAGCTTGGTCTGAAACAGCTTTCACCAGATCAAACAGCAGGAGGAGAAGGAAGAGGAAAAAGCAGCATAGGGAACAGCAGAGCAATGCTTTCCTGCCTGCACAGAATAAGCAATTATATTGATTTAGGTTGCGAGACTTGTCCAAGTCACCACCTGCAAAAATCTGTGCATGAAATTCCTATGTATGTTTGGATCAGTGCTGGTTGCAGCTCACCCATAATTACAACCTGTCAGAGATGTGGATCTAGCCTGGAACTCAGAAATACCCCATAATAGCCCATTGCAATTTATAATGACTTTTTTGCCTCCTTTTGAAATTTTTTGCCTCCTTTTGAAATTTATGTTCACTGGCTGTTTGAAGTTCAGAAGTATATGGGCAGAGAAGATCTAGCACTAAGAAAGTTTCTAAATTTGCTTAAAATTTTACTAATCCTAAAAGGATAGCATCAATCAAAATGTTCCTGAGCAGTCACACAAGTTGATACAGCAATGATTTTTTTAGCCCCTTGGGAACAAAGCTCCGACAGCTGTGAAAGTGGCTACCACATCATTTTAAGAATCACTTCTGGTTAACCAAGGGAGATGGACTAGAGAAAGGGAGTGTTTAATAAAAATAAATTGAAGACAAATATTGCAATTACTATTTTCTAATAAGTTTCTACTTGAAAAAGCAAATTAATTCTACTAAAAGGCTTTGTTTAGAAATAGCGTGTCCCAACTTTCAGAAAAAAAAAAACCCGAACAAAACAATGTTATTGCCAGATCACAGCCAGAGCTTTAGAATGTGAGAAAGTCCAACTAATCTCAAACTTTAAGGGGTTTTCTGTGTTTGTGCCTTTCCCACCCTTTATTAAAAGCAGACTATGACTTCTTAAAATTTCTGTTTTTACTTAAGAGTATTAGAAACACTAATTGATTTAGCATGCATGTCATGGATTAGTATGCTAAATAAACAACCTTGAAATGTATTATCTTGATATGCACCAGTATGGGGTAAAAAAACCACTATAGTACTCAAACATTGACCTAGATTTAATAAGAGGTGGATGGAAACCTGATAATTTCCACAAAGGTACCTTTTATTCCACACCCACCCCACATTCCACTCATCTGTATCCATTCATCCTCCCAGATACAGACTCCAGTTCCCTAAATTTGCAATCGTAGCACGTGAGGCTTAAAAGCTATCTTGAATCTCCCACCTATTTCATTAGCATTTAATCAGAGAAAAAGCAACTCCTCACACACAATGGTTAATAGATAAAAAAAAAGCAAAGAGGGAGAACACACATTTGTGTATGTGTATGGCGCCATACACACATGTATGGCGAGACAAAATATTGCCAGGCTTAAGAAAATACCTAGATGCCCTCCACCACTTGACAAGTGCAATAATGCCCTAAAAACATGCTGCTATGAACTGGAATTAATACAAGCAAATAAGGAAAACTAATCTGTTCATTTACTAGGTAGAGTGACATCAGTATGACATCAACAGCAGCCAATCACAGTGCTCCATATGTATCTGGTATTCTTGCACTATTTTGTATGTATGGATAAACACCAGGAGAGTGTTGACCCTAAGCTGTGGTTTTTCTTCTCTGTCATATTCTAAATAAAGCAAGCTGCTTCCATCCAGCATCAGACCTGACAAAAAAAAAAAAAAAAAAAAAAGGCAACCTCTCATCTCAGCATGTTCTCTGTCAAATACAGAAACAATATGAGGAAAGCGGGGGAGAGAGGCTGGAGCTATGTATCACCATTTCCTGAAAACCTGTAGGCAGCCCAGAGCTTCAGCTCAGCTCTTCCTTGGCTAGAAGATACAGAAACAGGAGAAAAAAAGCACATAGAATCAAACACTGGGTCAAGGTTTTTGTAGTCACTGAAAAAAACAAATGCAATTGTTATTTCCATCTAAGGTATTTTAGGTTCTCTGAACAAGTGAAGTACTTTTCCTCTTCCTCCAACATCACTGCCTCCCATGACATCTTCTTTCTGGGGGTGGAAGAGCTTTTTTAAGGTAAGAAGTGAAGTCTATTGCTCATGGACATAACACACAATCCCAGGCAGGTGAACCATTAACAATTCAGGCAGGTCACAAAAGGCTATAGCTCCTCACAACAACGTCCAGGCTTTCACAGCTGGCCCTGGAGGCAGAGCAAAAGGTGAGAGACCTGCACATCTGTAGTAGATATGCACATCTGTAATTGTCAGAGCCTACATGAACCCAAGCTGGGTGTCACGGAATGTTGGGCCTTTGGCAGCTTGCTGCTTTGGCAAAGCCAGCAACACAGCAAGGATGATACAGAGGTTTTTCCTCACTGATCAGCAGCAGTAATCTTTCTAGGAGAAAAATCTGTGAAGCTTCTTGTAGCACCAAGCAAAACCAAAACCAACCTACCACCAATTGCTCTAAATACAGTTTAGCCCATGAATTGACTGGCTTAAGGCATGTGCGTGTATGAAGGCATATGCATCGATATGCAAACACACACTCTCCAGGTATACACAAGCCTAGTAAAAGACTCCTTTTTCAGCTCTCAGACCTTCACTGCAACAACAGGGTTTCTGATGCAGCAGCCATGACTGGGAGCAAACACAAGGCTGAGTGTAGCACATCAGCTTTGAAGTGAACAAGAACCTCTTACACTTATGTCCCATTCTCAATAACAGACTTAGCAAATCTCCAAAAGAAAAATGAAACGGTCAAAGCTGCCTTTAAATATATCTCTGACAGGTACTTTGAAACATACTACTACTCTCTTCATGCAAAATCCATGTGTAAGTATTCTGATGATGTTACGTACCACCTTATAATTCACAGGGCTCAAAGAAGCAGAGGGCAAAATATAAATATAAAGCTAATGAGCTGACTTAAAAGGCAGAATATATAATGCAAAAACCGAAGTTTATTGGCCAGTAATGTATCCCGGTGCCACTTAATCAAACCCAGGTTATTCTACTTGTACTATATGGCTCAGAGCTAAAACCTGGTGAGCTGGCTCTGTTATTTTAACTGCTTTTTGTTCAGCTACTTCTATTTCCCAGCTATGATAATACATGTATTCATTACACATAAATAGCACTACATCATAACCAAATACAACAGCATAGCATCATGTTATAATTATGTATTAGTGCCAAAGATGTATCTGCCTTCTTTCCTCTGAGACATTCTCTGTTAGTCCAGGAGCTTGCACTATGGCTCATCAAGATAGCTTTATTGCTGTATCAAGGAAAATTCCAGCCTCTTGTTAGGCTTCCTCTATATACCCTTTTTAGGAACTTTTTATGTGTAAAGGTATAGAAACTGTACCTGTGTCTGCAACTCAGATAGCCACTCAGGGCCATATATACAGTATTACAGAATAAATACAAATACATTTGCAAAAGAAGCTGGTGGGGGTTGGAATGCATGTCAGCTGCTAGCCTACAGTTACAGTCTAAACCCCATGAGGGAATTCTAAGCATCCGACACAACACAGAAATCTGATGGAAGAAAGGAATTTGTTTCTAAAGGCACACTGAAATACAGTATAAGCCTGCTTTCTACCATGGGCTCTGCTTCCAAAGGATACAATTACTTTCTCAGAAGTCACCAGCTCATCTCCAAGAGGATGTGTTAGCAACATAGTCCACTTATACAAGGAGAGCTAAATCTGAACAACCAAGATGATGTACAGGATCAGTTACAAAGATACTATTTTTACCACACTCAGAGGGCTACCCTGCCTATTCTTGTTCTCAGCATGTAAAAATCTAAAACTAAGCAATGAAAATGTAAAAAAAAAACAAAAACCAGCACCCTGTTTTGTTTGTCATTGACCACCACTAGCCAACAATTATCCAACTTCTGTGATTTTTTCACAATATGAAAAAATATTTTCAGTGATCAGAAATATGCTCAGTACACACTTATGGTTAAAAACAGTTTAAAACCCAAGACAAACACCTTTACCTCAATGTTTTCTAATTCTTATTTTATACTACCTTATATATGTTAGTATATAAAAATCTCAAAATATCTCTCACATAGTGTCTACTGTCAAGTCCCAGTCCAGAATTTTCTTATGGTTAAGTGATCCACAACAACATTGTCCAAAAGCTGAGTAGCGAGGATGTTTAGTAATAACTCTTAGAGAGGAACAGGTAAGACCCTTGAACAAAGTAAAAGAAACAAACATACTTATTTGCTGCCTTACTGATCAGAACAGCTTCCACCAGAAAGACACAGTCATGCACTCGTCCCTTAGGTATCTTACAGAACTGTTGAAACATCAACAAATCACAAATACATCCAGTAAATTAAGTCTAGAACATCTGGCCTACCATTATTTAAGGGTAAAATAAACTTCACTAACTGAAACACGCAACTTCTGACTAATACAGTCACTACAGCCATTTGACAAGACAGCTCCTATAAAGAGGTCATGGTTTTCCTGACTTATGGGAGCAAGCATTTTGGTTCTTTATGAGAGCACACTCTCTCACATGTATGCTGTACAGTCCTCAGAACCTGCAGAAACTTTCAAAATATGGAAAGAGTGATGTAGCTTATGAATTCAAACTTCTCTGTAAAACCCTCCAGTTTCCACCTTTCATATTATTAATTCCAACAGAGGTAGTTAATATTGGTGTAGCAGAGTTTTACAGGAAGGCTCTTCAGCCTTCAAATGACCACAAAAGCTTTTGTAATATGCTAAATATAGGCACCATAGACCAGTGACCTGGGCAGAAAAATTAGAGGACTGAAACCCCAGGAAGGGTCCAAATTTAAGTAAGGAAATATGCAACAGCTGCACTTCAACTGCACAATAACAAACTTTTTCAATGACAAAGACCCTTTTTGTGCATTCTGCCATTTCCTGAACAAGCCTTCAGAAGAGACAGGAAGCCTGGTCATAAGGCTGGGCAGTTCCTCTGACACTGGAAAGAATTAAGAATCACAGTCACTATTATTTTAGCTTATAATACCAGAGCAGAATCTCAGTTCTTTTACTTATAATGATTTGAACCAGCTCCTATAAACTTTTATTCAAAGCGCCTTGGATTTAAATCACATGACAAAATAAGATCCTGCCAGCAAGCCTGTTTTCTCCCCCTTTCACACGCACACACCCCCAGACACACCAACGCGTCAGGAAAGGAGTGAGCATAGCTTCAAATGCTTGCTGTGATCAAGAAAGAAGGGCAAGACTGCATGAGAGATGTTCTGGGTTATATCAAAAACACTCACTCTAAAACAGAAAGCAATATGAAAGGTAGGACGGCTATTCCCATTCGTACAAAAATATGTCTGAGGATTTAAAAGCATTAATAAATCTTATCATCCTTTCACCCAATCATTTTCTAATATTAGCTAGGCCAGTTTGAGGGCATACATTACAGTATCAGCATTCAGAGACAGGGAAAAAAATAAGCAATTTATCCAGCTGTTTATCCAGAACTGCTCCCAGGAGGTCAGCTACTGGGCAAGCACCAGCAAGCCCTCTTGGAAGCGCACCAGGAGCCAAAACCTCTCCACCATGCCAAAAGTTCAGTAGCACATGCATGGACTGGCACTACTTTGCAGAAAACAGTGACACACACACTCCTCGCATGGTTTCTCACCAGGCTGACTGCATCACAGCTGGCACTGAAAAAGCAGCAGCGTGACTTTGGCAGATGCTCCGGAGGAAGGAGGAAGACTCCAGCAGCTCCCTCTGGCCTCAGACTGACAAGGGCAGATGCACAGAACCTCCCATCACTCCCTGTCACCTGGGTGACCCACCACCAGCCCACTCACTTGCCCTGCCTTCAGCCTGGACACAGTGAAATAAGTGAGTTGGTGGCTGGCCTGGCTTATTTGCTGTGACTAGCAGCCATACAGCTGGCTTCTGATAGAATAATGACTAGCTTTTCATCCTATAAGCCCCTTTCTACCACCCACCTCCCACCGAAAAAAAGTCAAGTGACAAAGCATTGACAAAGACACCTCTAATACAGTTCATTCTCGTTATGCCAGTGTCCTGGTATATGGGCCAAAACAAACTCAAAATACAAATTTGCTGTTATATGTTAGTCATTAGAATTCAGTCCTATAAGAGAACACACTGGCAATTCTGCTGGTCAGTTTAACTCCCTGTTCCCATTCAAATCGATTTTTTGTTATTATAAACAGTTATATATGTTGGGTGTCAAATATTTAACCCTTTGACTTCCAAGATTGAACATTATTTAGCACATATTAAAAGGCAGATTGTGACTGATCAGAACACCTGCTTTGGTCACTAAATAATTTCTTTAAAAGAAAAATAAGAAAAAAGGAAAAATCTCTTTCTTTCCCAGCATCTTTTCTGTTTGCATCTTTTATTTCACATGTCACATCAGAGTTGGTGAGATGTGCAAGATGAGCCACACAGATACAGTTAAATCCCAAACACTCAAGAACACAGTTAACTCCCAAACACCGCAGCAGTCTAAATCCTGCCACCTACTTTCAGGAGGAGGAAAGGGTTATCTTCCTATTCAGACTTCCCTTCAAGGATGACAAGAAAAGGTGCCAATTAACACCAAGTGATTTGGCAGCAGGCTGTGTGGATAGATACTTGCCCACAGGCAATTAGAGAGGAGAAATTTGCCCCACATCAGGTGATTGCTGGGTGACCTAAATTACCTCATTAAGAACAGGATCCTGCTTGTCTCAACCTCATCTGCCCAGAAATGAGGCATCTCTCCAGCAATGACAGATGAGCCAGGCAGTCTGTCTGGTGCAGGTCACCATCTGAAAACACCTCTTCAGAGACAGCAGACAGAGCCCCCCTGCCTGCAGCTCACCCAAGGATGCCCCAACCTGCTTGGTCTAACTGGAGTAAGCTAGAAGCATTCAAAATATCCTGCACCGAAGAGCCTGGAATATTCAGTCTCCTGATTTCTATAAGATTTTATTTTTCTTAAGGCATATAATGATCTACATTCACTTGGCTTACTGAATAAGAATTTTTAAAGCCTTTATTTTGAAGCAGTAGGGCTGTGCAATAAATGGCCTACTGAAATCCATTCCAAGAAATATCATGGAAGTGTTATCAAGGAGAAGATCTGTTTTCTTACCTTGATTTTTTTGGTAGTCCACTCAATCTCCTGTTCCAAAATATCTAGAATATATGCCCATACTGAAAACTAACATATAAAATAAGTAAATTAATTAGGTTTTTGGTTGCAATAATGCTGCGTTTCTAATCATTAGACTAATAGTTTTCATTGCATTCCTTTAGCTTAAAAAGTCAAAGGCGGGGGTGGGGGTTGCTCCAGGCTTAGTCCTTGTATGCCAAGTTTCAGTCAAGAGTGAATTTTAATAGCAGAGTTATAAACCCTTGAAAGCAAAAATTTATGATGGAAATGCTGACACAGTAACAGCTATAGCCAGCAGCACAGGTGACACTCCTGTAATATATCGATTCTCCCCGTTAACCTACTCTAGGAGCATAAGATTTTGTATATTTAAAAGTCTGAGAAAAAGGATTTCTGTAATTGTGTTCACTCAGGTTGGAAGTCAAAAGCTTTACATATGTACTGCCATTCCCACTTTGTCATGGATATGAATCACCTGATCAGTAGGATGGCCCAAGTTTGGGTGTTGTTTTCATTTGTTGGGGTAGTTTTATTTTGGTTTGGGTTTTTTTAGCACACTGATTCTTTTGGGAAAGTACAGGGAAGAGGAGGACCTAACCAAGGCACATGTGCAGGGAAGGAGAAAACAGAGTGAATACATAGCTTGAAGAATATAAGAAATAGCATGACAGGAGAAACACAAAAAAGCAAAATATTTTTTATGAGAGAAAGCAATTGTAGCTGTGAACAGGAGATGGAAAAGAAAAATCCATGTTAATGAAAGAACAGAAAAAGTGCACAAGAAAACAAGAACACAGAAGAAAGGACAAAAATCAAAATTCAATAAGAGAAGGAAGAAAAAGTATTTTTAATAATAATCAATAATAAACCTAACATAGACTCATTGCTTAGACAAAAATGAGAGTACAAGCAGCAAAAAAAGCAAAGAGTCAGACTCATAAAAGCCTATTAGCAGAGTTTGTTTTGCTGGGTTGTTTTTTTTTACTGTATCCGTCTTCATACATTCAATTGTGCTCTGTTCCTCTGGCAGAAGTCCAAAAATTCTGTCAATGCTAGGAAAGGGTGACCAAAACATTTCACACTTTGAGCTGAAGTCAAGCAGCCGCTTGTTTGGGAGTAAATGAAATTAATAAAGGACTTTTTTTAATCTGCTTTCTTAATTGCAAGAAAACGTTGCTTGTATTTCAGACTCTGCTACTGAATGCCACCACCAACCAAAATTACCATGTAAGTAATGCTAACGTGCTTTCAAAGCAAGATGGAGAGATCCACAAATAATCAAAATACCCTGCATGACTCATTTTCTGAACATATGCTCAAAAAAAAATAACATACAGCAGAAGAAACTGAAGCTCCAGCTCCAGGTAAGCATAATATTTTAAGCAGTGCAGGAAGACGTTTATTTTATTTTTTGTTGGTGGTTTTTAACAAACAACATATGAACAAACAACCAACAGATACATTGGAGAGGGGGAGAGGGGAGGTACCTGTAAGTGACCTGTAGGAATTCAGATGGATCTGAGCTGCAACGACCAGCACAAAGCAAGCTCCACCTGCTGAATTGTGAGGCTTTGAAAGCTTCAAGAAGCCAAAACTTGATCCTGAGGTTCTCCTGAATGCTTCACATTCCCAGCTATTTCTGTACACCACCCAGAACTATGGGAGCCTCATACATCAAGCAGAAGCCTTTTCTCTTTCCATAGGTTAATGAAGCATTATTTCAAGAAAAATTAAATAGCCCCTTCCCTTTCCTCCTCCCCAGCCACTCTATTCTCTTTATGGATATGTTATTCTGAAGTTAATAGCTCTGACAGACGGTCAGGCCTAACAGTCTAAGGAACAGTAATTCTTGAGCAGCTCTAAAGCTCAGTCTTAAATACCACTGGAGTCCTGTGGGCTGAGCTCTCCCCCACAGTCAGGCTTATTCTATGCTCTCTCCATCATTAGCCTTCTGCTTCAAAGCAGTGTTGCAGGGTAGTGGGTCAGGCAGCAGGGTACGTAAAGCCTGAACTAAGTTTTCAGGAATACTTTTGAACAGCTATGCTATTTCCACTTAAACAACTGTTGGATTTTGACTGCACTGGGCATAAATATTAGATGACAGGAAAATGATCTTATTTAATCTCTGGAAAAACAAATGTCACGCAGGTTTCTGCTGGTGTGCTACTGTAACATTTGGCACAATCTCATTGGAAGGATTGTGTCATGCTGACAGATTAATGAGCTCCAAGAGAAATGAACAGATAAATACGGAGTAAGCAAGCTACTTGCACTGACAGAGTTACTGCAAGTAAAGGCTGCGTGTCTCGTCTGTATTAGCCTCTGCTCAGCAGACTCAACAGATGAGAAAACATAAATGAAACAAAGCCAGAACTTTACAGACAGACAGGATAGTTTTATAAAACTTACGCTTCATTCTACCAATTAAACAGGTTTCTGAGAGAGAGAGTGATTGCCAAACTACAAGGAAAAAACAAAACCAACATAATGAATATTGTAAGGAAAAAAAATCCTCTTTTTCCCTTCTTTCCATTACTTAACCAATATTTTTGACTTGACAGCACTTAAAATCACTTTAGATTACTAATGCAACCTATCAAATTATTATAACATACATTCTCTCTTCTACAAGAAACTAGCAAGAAAAGAGGTTAAGCTTCTTATTGAAGTTTAACCAGTTACTTTTCAACAATTTCCATATTAAAAAAAACAAACACAGGATTAAACAAATGTGGGATGTTGTGATTGCAACCCATTTCTCAGTTTTGTTAAGTGACAAAATCCATTCCAACACCAAATAAGGATTCTAAAGTTCACAAGACCAGAGAGCAGTCTGCAGTTCTTCTGTCTACACTGGAAAACTGAGGCCAACTATCAAGCTCAAGACTTTCTATTAAGATATAAATAATGAGGGAAATGCTGAAATATTTCAGAAAGAATAAGATTTCAAGTCCTGTCACTTCCTAACAAAAGACAACAAATCCCAAAACCATAAATCTCACATTCCGTTCAAAAAGTGTGAAAAAAAAATGGATTGCTTCTTCCTTAAGCCAAACCTGTTTGCTTATCGCCAAATCAGTATTTTCTATGATTCTTTGCAAAAAGCTTTAAAAGTGCCATGCAAAAAAAATTATACTGTAATTGTAAAGTCTTGGCATTTCCACGACTTTCAAAGTATGCAGTGCAGCTGTGGTTTGTTTGTGTTTTCTTCTTTCAGGACAACTGAGAAGTTTCAAAATATTGTATTCCTGTGAGGAGATGTTGAAGGCAGTCACAGCTGAATGTGAGCAATACCCATGCAGAAGACTGGCTTGGTTATTCCCTTGACACAGACTCATCCTGACTCCCAACAACTGTTCACCCAGCAGCAGGCTAGGTTAGCCTGAATTTAAGGCTTCCCCGAACATAAAAACGCTGGTTTGGGTTTGTTGTGCTGCAACTGTGAGCTACTGTGATGACAGAGAAGTTTTACAGTGGGGGTTTCAGCTGAAAAGGAAGACTTCCCCAGGGGAGAGGAAGGCTAACAACACCAGGAGTTAACCATTTCAGCCACCTAAGTTTAACTCTGCTGTGATCCTGAATGGACATGAGGGACACAGCAAAAGCAGAGCTTACTGTAATGACAACTGCAGGCAGAAGACAACTCAGAGGCAACAGGAGTTATGCCAACCATTATCTCACCTGATTATTTATTCAACATGATAAATGCATAAAAGCAGCAGTTAGACATGACTACAACCGAACATTGCTCCACACCACTAACATCTCCCTGTCCTTCTGAGGACATTCAGATCCAGAAGTCCAAGATCGCCTCAACAGTTCATGCGTACTCAGGAACCTTTCTAACTCATTCTTCCACAACATTCTCACTGTAATAAGAGATCGTAATTTTTAAGTACACACACACACACACACACACACATATATATAAAATCAACATAAATATAAACATATGACACAGCTAATAATCATTACAAAGTTACTTGCTTTTACTAAAAAAGGCCCATACTTGGGGGGGGGGAGGGAATGGTGAGGTGGAGAGAGATGTTGCGTTATTACCTGCTGTACAATACATAAAACAAGGTAAAGACAAAAACATCACCGTAATGAAAACTTTTAGCTTCAGGACCTTTGAGTTCCACATAACATTAAATATTTCAATATTGCAACAGGTTACTCCATATTTTTCATCATAATTTACAACAACGGCAGATCACCTTTCAAGGCAATGAGGCAAAGAGGGAGAAGGAAGGTGATTGCTAATGACATTTAGTTTTATTTTGTCAAGGCTTTTTAAGTTGTAAGTCTTCTTAGATGAAAATGATGCAGGAAATTCATAGTACATGCTAATATAGAAAAAAGTTTAGTAGATCACCCAGTGACTTACTATATTTGGTAACTGAAAGTTTAGGCTTATTTAGCCATGGTCTGTGATTGTGCTTCATACACAGTACGCAAGAAAATGGACCCTGATTTCCAATCTGCACACATGCAGACCACTGCAGTAAGAATAAAATGGTGCCTGAGTAGGCATGATATTTTTAATAAACTTTCTGCCTATTTAAATGTACTTAACTGCATGTTGCTTGTTCAAAAGCCGTCAAGTCTTGGGACATCCCATTCATCTCCTCTGTCACAAAACTGATTTCCTTGTAGACAAGAGAGACACCACCATTCAAATACTTCCTGTGTTGTTCTAGAAGAGGGTGTATGGAGTGAAAGGTAGAGATTGAGGGAGAAGCAAACACATGGCAGGAACTGGAAACTCTGAGGTCACATACAGCAGTGCACAACATCTAGATGTCCACAGGAAAACGTGCTAGGGCCATAACCAATATCCATCCCTGGTCTGCTGCGAAGAGCTCATCACTGGCAGCAGAATGCCAGTGCCATAAACAACATGCAGGGCACAGGCCAGAGCTCCCTCATTCTCATTTCAGCAAGGATACTTTCTGCACAACAGGCAACAGAAAGTACTTACAAGTTTATTGGCAGAGGTCAAATTTCTAGTCAGATTACTTTTTTTACATCCCCTATTACTTTAAATCTCTTGGTAACTTCCCTTCTGGGGGCAGAGGAGACACTAACTGCATTTCATTTATCTGTTTATCTTGAAGAAGTGTTTATTTGTTTTTAAATGTTCTTTGTCTACATTCCTTTGAGTCTTCTCTGGCAACACTTTTTTTCTAGTTACCTTCAAATACAGCATGGGTTTTGTTTGTCAGCTTTTGGAGGGAACTGCCTTTAAAACAATGGTTGAAGTACATGCTCTTCTCCAAGCTATGCCTTGCTGAGCGTTCCACCTGAAGATGTAGTAATATTACAGTGGCTTTCAGTTTCCAGGGACTGGACTAAAGCAGTCTGTTAAGGATTTAGGCATTAGAATAAGGAAAGGCAAATAGCTTTTGCTCTGTCATTGTTATTAGACTTAGCAACTAGCTTTAAATCAAAGATGTGTTTGACAGACAGAGTTATTCTAACTTGTTTTTTTTACCATCACTGTATCTTTCCCAAACAGAATCTTCCCCAGCAGTAGAAGCTTCCAGGTTTCTAAAGATAATAAAAGTGAACCCAGAGTTCCCAAGATACAACAGAAAAATTGAAGCACGCATCCAGTAGTATCTTAGTTTCATAACTGAATGAGAATAAATCCTAGCTCGGCAATTACATGAAGTAATTACATGAGAAACAGCTTTCTCAAAGCTCTTATTTGTGGAAGAGAGTTCTTACAATAAAGATCTCCAGGACCACATCACCAATAGATCAAAGTTTTTCTACAGATATTTAAGAAGCGATACTCTTAACATGCACACACACAAAACGGAGCAGCCTTCTTAAAAAGACATGATCCTGAAACCGATGGCACAGACATTCCTTTGATGAAAATCAACACACTGCTAAAAACATACAGCCTCAGATCCTCCTCACAGCAAGATAAGCCATTTGTGCACAGCTGATTCTCCTTGTGTGGAGGGGAAAATACAACAAAGCGAAAGAGAGCTAGTTTGTCATCATTCATTGTGTATGGTTCTGGTGTCCTCAACATAAAAAGGACATGGAACTGTTGAAACAAGTCCAGAGGAGGGCCATGAGTATGATCAGGGGACTGGAGCACCTCCCGTATGAAGACAAGCTGAGAAAGTTGGGGCTGTTCAGCCTGGAGAAGAGAAGGCTGCATGGAGACCTCATAGCAGCCTTCCAGTATCTGAAAAGGGCCTATAAGGATGCTGGGGATGGACTCTTCATTAGGGACTGTAGTGATAGGACAAGAGGTAATGGGTTCAAACTTAAACAGGGGAAGTTTAGATTGGATATAAGGAGGGAATTCTTTCCTGTTAGGGTCAAGGCCAGGCTGGATGAGGCCTTGGGTAATATGGTTTAGTGTGAGGTGTCCCTGCCCATAGCAGGGGTGATGGACCTAGATGATCTTAAGGTCCTTTCCAACCCTAACTATTCTATGATTATATGATCCACATGCCACAACCCTACAGCAAGATACATTAAAATAAGATGGAAAAAACACTACAGTGCCCATTTGCTGACACTCCCTAACCTTGTATATTGTTACTGCCATCTGTTTCTGGATTTGAGAAGAGTTTTCTTCTTTTTGCCAGTATTCAATTTCAGTCAGGTTCCAACTTTCACAGACTAGTCCATTAAAATGGTATTGAGTTCTCACAAGAAAATATTCTATGCTACTCCCACAGAAAACAAATCATATTATATGAACTGCAGTCTCCTACTACTACCAATAGTATAATGTCAACAAAGAAAGGCTTGTCAATTTGTCTGGCCCAATTTCCACGTTTATGTAACTAAGCTATATAATACCTATGATTGTTACCCCATATACATAATTTCCAACTCATGTTTCTGTTATATACACAGTTTCTATTTTTAAACCTGTAACTTTATTCACCATTGTATGTGTTTACATAAGGACTAAAACCAAGGCTCGCTGAGCAGCAGTTCCTGGTTGCCCTTCCTCTGTTTGAGTGGGAGGATAAGAGATGACCTTTTCTTCTTGCTTCTCTTGCCCAACTCACTGCTTGTTTCAGTTTATTCAATACAGTGGCCACTAGCATTTGAAATTCATTCAGATAATCTTCCCAAATCGTTCAGATCTAGGCCATTTGAACCTGCTGATTTATACAACAGCTCTGATCTTTCAAATGGCACTCAAAATCCTTTCTACAAGCAGCCAGGTTTGCAAGAACACCAGTCCCTCCCACACCCATATCTTGCATTCTCACCAGGGGCATTTTGAACTCACTCTTTATTGGCGAATGACCCCCACAGCCATCAAACAGTACAGAACATGTTAACTAACACATGCACGCACACACAAGGCCCCTTTCTTATCCGGGGTACGTTAACTCGAGAAAAAACATTGGCTAGCTCAAGCATGTTATTTTTCTTCATTTACGAGCAATCAGCTTTAGAATACTTAGAGCAGTACTAGCCTCCAGTCCTACTGCATGCACATCTAGGAAAAAATTAAAGGACTATATAGAAAACATACTACGTTTTGATGACTGGTTTACATATCTGCAGTATGAATAACTTGTTGCAAAATAATGCACTTCCATTAAAATGAAGAGTGTTGGAGGGGGGATATTTTTGTTAAATGATACATCACCACCAGTTGCGTGTACACAGAGAAGAAGCGGTTCTGGACAGCATGCCCTGCAACAGACTACAAACAGCTCAAAAAGGAAGTTTTCAATTATCCCACTCCCAAGTATATAATTCCTGCTGGAACAATATTGCAATCTGCAGATTAAACATGAATTAAATTCATATTAAAAAATAATATCCTGCATTTTACATCCTAAATTAAAACAGATGTAATTAAAACCTTTGAAAGTAATTTTGGCTAGTGCTTCATTTATATCTACAGCTAAAGCAGACACTTTCTCAGTGATTTGTGCCAAATTTGACTAATTCTTCTGCTCTGTTTTAATTACTATATATGCTTTCTTGCTGCAGTTAAGAATATCCATTACACACTTGAACAGCCAATGCTATGAGAAAATGCGCAGTTTTTTAAAGCCTAGTGGTGTTTCAAATCATAACATGAGAGTGGCAAAGCTCTATACCTCACAGCTGCTTCTGTTATATACCACTATAGACAGCCTGTACACACACATCCCATGACCTGCATCTGACCTTGGCTGGAGCAACACATAGCACATCCAGAATAACCTTACAAATGGAAGACAAACTACACAATATCTCATTCAAGCCAATGCTGTACTTAAGAATCACTGCACTTCTCCTGCTATGCTACCTATGTTAAAGCCAACTTCAATAAACAATCTTCTCAAAAAGAATGGTTTGTTTGGGGTTAAATTCCTTCCATCTCCATCCCTCCTGTGCAAATGCACAAAAAGCAACCCTGCCAAGACCCAGTTCATACAGCAGAGTCCTGCACCCACATCCCCAGAGAATCCCAGCTTCCTAATTTACAGGTTGAATTTCAGAGACTTGATAACAGTTATCCGTTAAGTACAAGAATCCATGCCAGGCAACAAGGTTTGGAGATTACCCCTTCTAGAACAAGTTTTAAGCTTCCAGGACACTTGTAAAGCTAAACGGGGAATTTCAAGTGCAAAAAAACCCAAACGTTAACTGCTGCAATCCATTCCCTGCTTTGCTTGGCTTAACTGCTGAGTTACATTCCCAGGCAGCCAGATGCAAGCTGTTAGTGGAATTAGAGTTTTATACAATTGCATTTGGTGAGATCTTCCTGAACAAACAGGCTGGTTCTCCTCCTTGTCTTCATAGATCAAGTCACACAAGTAAGTAACTTCTAAATGTACGTATCGTATACTACAGGCATATGTGAACATATACATTGTCTATGGTTAGCATAAAGATCAGTGAGCAGCAAGTTCCCCTTGAATTAAACCACCAATGCCTAGACCAACTGCTTCACTCAGTCTGAATTTCAAGAAAGGGAACAGCTGCGAACAGGAAAAGGCAATCACAGCTGTCTTAAAACTTTAAGTAAATTATGTGGGAAGATTTGCAGATAAAAAAAATTTAAAGCGTATTTAAAATAGTAACTTATGAGTATTGAAAGTTGGAGATATTGAAAATAAGAATAAAATGTATACTTTTGCATAGGTATGGATCAATCTCCTCAGTAGTATAAGCAGAAATTTGAACTCATTGCAAAGAAATCAGCAGAACAGTTCATTGCACCTCTGGATTTGAGAGAGTATAATTTGGCTAAAAATTCATCTAAGAGGAAAATGTACTTTTTCATGTTAACTGGTGAAAATAAGACAACCTATAGATAAAAAAAAAAATCATGCCTATCCTTCATTTACACGGGAGATACTATTGTCATTTCAGTAATACTCATAACTGTATGCAATAATACAAATTACTTTGCTATTACCTTGAGGCAAAGAATACCCAAAGGCCCTAATCCAGCCTAGTTTTTGTCCTATGAAAGTGTTCAAGTTGGACAGGGTTTTGAGCAACCTGATCTAGTGAAAGGTGACTGTGCCCATGGGAGGGAGCTTGGACTAGGTGATCTTTAAAGGTCTATCCCAACCAAAACCATTCTATGAATCTATGAATAAACAGTAGTATGCACCCAGAGTATATATTAGAGTGTTCCTTATGAACAGTCTCTATTAAAAAACAATATATGCTACTTTGGGGGAATTTTTCAATAAGAACTGATAAAACAGGAAAAAAAAGGGTTAACCAGCTTGTGTCAGCTACTCAACACAAGTCTGAGATTACCAGATATTTCCCTAATAAACAAGTCACACAAAAGTTCAGCCCACACTAAGCTTTATCATGAATGCTTGCAACTTTGCTTTACAGATACCAGCACATCCAGGTCTAGATCTTGGCTTGGACCATAAAATCAGACCAGCACTGAAGGAAGGACTGATGCCCACAAGTCTGGAAAATGGTTTCAGGTGTAGGACCCAGAGCTTGGCCTTTTCAATTTATGGTAGTAAAACATTACAGAAATTATCTACTGAAATTCAGTGTTTGCCAATACAAACCAATCAAGCTCGGCAGAGGTCCCCTCCAAATAAATGAAAGCGTGTACACTATGTTTTGTACTCCTTTCCCAAAGAGTTGGCCAAATCCTTGATTGCCAAAGCAACAAAAAAACATTTTTTTGCGTGTTTTCAGACTCTTTCTCAGAAAGTACAGCATGTGAATCAAAAACTCCCCACTTCACCTGCCATTTAGGGATTTTTTAATAGATCTCTGAGTAGTAAGTATTCAACTTTTCCTTCTGATGAAGGCTCTATTTGAAAAATAGAGGGCTCAAAACCTGCAACACAGTCCCCATAGAAAATAAGAAGAGAGTTTTAAACCAGTGCACATTCAGGAAACTCTAAGAAGTCAGCATTCCAGCTCTGATGCATATTCCTATTTTTATCATATTCGTTCCCTAGAAGAAATATCTACTCTCACTACACTCCTTTTTCCACCAGCTTATCAGTGCATGCCCTTGACCACAGTACAAAAACCGGCATTTACCAACACTCTGCGGGTGAAAGATTATTCTTCCATATAAATTATACATTTAAGGAACTCATCATTTCTTTTGCACTGAAAACCTATTCAAGCCTTCCAGCATCTGTGGGCTAAGTGGTTTGCTCCAGCCGGGGGGGGCGACAAATGCTGATATTTCAAGAAACCTAATCTCTTAATGATTGAGATCAGACAAAGGGTATGGCCATGAAAGAGACAGCTTGAAACAGGCCTAATCTCCAGCATATCTCAACCTACAGATGGCCGAGATACAGCGCTGCCACCAGCACAGCTTCAACTGGCTGTAATCTGCCTACCCAAGGGTGG
Organism: Neopsephotus bourkii; assembly: GCF_033783945.1. Taxonomy (NCBI): domain Eukaryota; kingdom Metazoa; phylum Chordata; class Aves; order Psittaciformes; family Psittacidae; genus Neopsephotus; species Neopsephotus bourkii. The sequence continues at coordinate 3,710,843 of NW_026900781.1, forward strand.
TCCAGCCAGAGCAACTGAATTGCACACAGAAATCTCTTACACTGATACTTCCTGGGAAAAGTACGGTGAGGCTGGGTGCCAGCATGAGCCAAGCAGGCACCATCTCCATCAGATGAAAGCAGCTCAAGCCTACTAACAAAACTATATTCCTGCTCAGTTCAGCTTTGATCATGGCAAAACTCCTACTTCTTGGTTTCCAGGCCTCCAGTTTCCCCAGGTCAGCCATCTAACTGGTGCCTCCATGCCTGAAGATTTCCTGACTGGGCAGCCCTGGACTGCTTTTCCAAGGTCACAGACATACTGTTACTTTTCACAGACACACTGAATGTTTTCTAATTCATTTCCCCGTCAGCTAAATACAGCCCTTATCAGCACTGGAGCACACAGCAGAGGCTCAGCTTTTTCCAATCAGCCCACTCAGGGCAGTGATATATAAGAGTGCATCCTCCTCCCTCACTTCCAACAGATCCCCAGTTATCTGCACTGCAGAAATAAGCCACCATGCTCTTTGCTTCCTTGCAAAATACAAGTATTTCCACCTCAGCTTAATCTCCCCCTGCAACAGTCTACATGCTAATTGTGACCCCCCCAAAAAATGTATTTAAAAACTTGTGAGTTGTAAGCATCCCAAAGCAAGCATAAACTTTCAAGTGGAATTTTCAGATGACACATAATCTAAACCAATGAATCACTATATGTACTCAATGTACACGGCTACACAGCCCTCCTACACTGACCCCCAAACTAAAAGAAACCACCCCACCTGCATACGGAGCAGCAACATAACCATAATTAATCATTTCCAAGAGGGCTGAGAAGAGACACCAGCACTTCGCTAACCCAAGGAGCGCCCAGCCTGAGAGAGAGCTGTCCTCCCTGGGACAGAGCACATCTGCAAAGCAGGATGTTATCCAAGCTAAGTGAGCTGATGTGTTTTTCTGGTGGAAGAAACAGGAGCCAGGAGGATTACAGTTACTTTGGAGGGCCCTGGGAAAGTGGGGGAGGGAGGTGAAACACCCAGGGAGCACTCACACAATTATCCAGGCACCAAGAAAGTGCTATTCTGAACCTTCCTTCAGCAGAACAGCAGCAGCCTTCAAACAAAATGTGAATTTACTGCATGGCAGTTCCTTCAGCAATCTCAGGGAGCTTTTTCTGCCTATACTGGGTTAGGTGTCTGGTATATCTTATTAGCATACAGAGCACATACATAAGAGGAGGCACAAGGGGGCTGGGGAACTGACAAAGCAAGGGTGATTAGCTGATTGTCATTTCAGGAGTAAAACTGAATTCTTCTGAAGTACTCATCAACATAGACTAATAATAAAATAACTGGAGGGGGGAATGGAAAAACTAAAAACACAACCAACCAACCATCTCTCCATGTTAAACTTGTTTCAACAGTTTAAAGGATGCCCAGTCAGTTTTTAAATACCTCAAGACAGAAAGACTTTTGAGACTAAAGTTTCCAACGCCAAGGCCCATTCTGGATGGCAAAATAATTATGTTTATAGCGAAAGAGCAGATGACAACGCAAAACCAATCCAGAAAGCATTGAACATAAAATTTATAAGATAAAATTAGTTCCATGCTCCTATTACAAATCCACCCTAAATATCTGACAGAATCATCAACATCTAGCTGTAACCCTGAAAAAACACACCCATTCAAGTGTAGAGTTTAGGAAGGTTGGTCCAAAAGTCTCTAAACAACAACTTTCTCGATACTCCTTCATTTTAACATCTGTGAGCCTTCATTTAAATATCTGTGATGGAAATAGATGCTTATCATTCAAAAAATTGACATTTAAAAATGTAACTGAAAGTGTAAGCCCAAAGACAGCATGGAAGAGAGCCAACCTAAACCAGTACCTTCAGTGACAGACTGAAATGACAAGAAAAGCATCACAGAAAAATAAGTTTGTCATTTTTAAGGAAATTTTGATTAGTTCATTTCACCAAAAACTTCTTGTACATTGACTGCATGTACCCACAACATTTGCAGTGGTACTTACTACCCCTGCTGCCAGTACCAAAGTGTGCATTGCTCTTTTCCATCAGGATGGACAAGGTTAGCTTTTAGGATGAGGCTATATTTTAATTTATGAATCTGAAGTTTACTGTATCTGTTCCAAGCAATTCCATTTTAGTAACTTACCATGTATCGGGAAGCCTGAAAGAATTCAGAATCCAGGGGTTCCCTGGCAAACAGGCCCCAAAAATATTTCATCAACGGATGTCCTTGTCACTACTATGAAGTTTGTGACTCACTCAGGGATAGATCAGAAGGATGCCATACTTGACAAGATTCCCATTGAGAAAACAGCAATTCAGACTGAAATCTCATGGCTGACTTAATGAAAACAGTCCCTCTTGTTCTGAAGGTATAAACTGGCAATACAGAACAATTTTCTTTAAAGTCCTGGTATTTGGCTCTGGTTTTTATGACAGATCAATGCAGCTTTAAGACAGTAGGTTCCACTCTGTGATACAGCAGTTATATCCTGATTAATTTTTAGAGATGAAAATGGTTGTGATAGGACTTCTGTACTTATTGACTAAATCTTAAATCCTGAAATTCTTAAATCTCAAAAAAAACTATATATATAGTACTATTCATCAACAAGAAGTAAGGATTCTCCAGCAATATGAAACGCTGGCACAGTTACTTTTTACCCTCCAACTGAGGCAGTGTCTGAACAGCACTAAAGTGCTACTGCAAGGGACAATCTTGTAGGTGACCATAGCCAGTTATGACAGGCAATGAAGAAAGTTTCTACAGTCCTCTAGAAGGTAGGAGAGTTGTGATGTTACACAGGAGGTTCAAAGTTTGGGAAATCACTTAAACCCTGTTAAAGGGCAGTGGAACAAAATTGGAGCACAATGGGAAGCTCTGCCAGATCTCCTGGCAGTTCTGTTCTTCTGTTCTGTCTGCTGCTCCCCTGCAGCTTTCAGAGTCAGACACTTGTCTTCATCAATGGGAAGACACATCCATTTAATAACAGAAACAAAGATGATTCATGAATGCACATGAATTGATATTTCCCATGGAACAGAAGAGCCCAAGAGAAAACAATTCTAGAAACGAAATTTCTTACAATGTTTCATAGAAACACATTGATTGTCCTTTGCAAAAACCACAGTCTTTAAGGCAAAGCATGCTTGTGTGCAAGCCAATAAGCAAACACATGACTCTCTCTCTTGAAATAGATCTTATGAGTCAAGAAGTAAAACCCCACAATCTGGTCTTTGGCAATATCACCACCATCATCAATAGTCTTTATGTAAGTTAATTGACATAACAGCATTAATCCAAAGGAAAGCACTTGACAACTTATTCTACCCTTTCCATCCCAGGAATAAATCCCATCCCCTAAGACAATTGCATTCTGGTCTAAACTACTGTAGACTACACCTTGAATAGAGCTTGTCAGAAAATTAATTTAAAATTTGTCTTTTGTTTAAATGTTTTCTTAGGAGAAGAGTTTTTGGCAACTTCAACATTTTCCACCTGAACTGTGGGATGAGCGTGACCCAGAGGGCTCCCATTGCCCACCCCAGCACAGCACTTGCCAGCTGTGTTACTCCGTTCCTGAATTATGAGCAGTGCCTTGCCAGGGTCATTGCAAACAGTGGAAAACAGATCTGTTCTTTCACCAACGATTACTGCTTCAATTCAGCTGATCACTGATAAGGCCAAAATAACTGCATGTGATAATTATGAAAGAGTGTAATATATGTGCATGATGGGGAGAACGTTAAAATTTAAGACCTAAAGTTCATGGCCCTTTAAGTGTCCCTTCCAACATGTTCTGGTAAGATTCAAGAAGCACTTCTGATGATTTTCACCACCATTTCTTCAGCAGCCGCAACACTTGGGCTATTCAGTCTCAGAGTTTTAAAGTAACAGCTGAAGTGTATTTTTCTACTATTTTCTTCTCATTATAAACGAAACGCCCAAGCCATATTCACTTAATACCGCAGAGAAAAGAGAAACAAAGAAGAAAAGGGAAGAAAGGTCACTGTCAGGCCAAGATCAAGTCTGGAAAATTTCAACTTGAGACATGAGCATTTCAGGAAGTTATAAGCAACTGGAATAATAAAGGAATTATAACTGAAACACTGCAAGAATTCTAGCTATAGCTCTTGCTAAGCTAACCAAGTCTTATTTAATGTATTTCAACAACATTCAGAAATTCTTCTTGGCTGAGACATGAATGGTCTGTGCTTTCAAAACCTCACTGCCTACCTCCTTGAAGAGGCATGAGAAAGGAATAGATAATGTTGGTCACAGCCACAGGTGACGGATATCAGTGTAGCTGCCTTGCTTTCATCAGCATCAGTGAATTACAGGAAAAATGTAAAAGGGAGCAAAAACTGAATCCACCAACTTGTAACTGCTTTCTAGTTTACTTCTATGTTGCTTCCTCCCCGCCACAGAAATGCCATGCCAGCCAGCCTCTCACCAGGGCAGCTAATTGAAATGTGGCTTGTTCTGATGCCTCCTGCAAGGGCTAACAGAAACAAAGAGAAGTGTTTATCCAATTTCAGACAATTTGCTCTTCAAATCAGGTCAACATTTTTGTTGTCACTCCTTCCCCGCACATTCCCCCTGAAATCTTTGCCCTCCTCCTCACAGGAGGGCCATAGATCGAATGAATCTTAATCAAACTTTTCCATGCCTCTTTCCAAGCGATTTATAATTGTGAACAGACTAAATGCACTTTTTTCCTCCACTTCACTGTTCTAAAGGAACACAAGGTCTAGAAAGGCATCCTATAATTGCCGAGTTACTGTTAAAATAACTGTAGAACAATTATTTTTCCAAACAGTGCTGTGCTAAAAAAACTCAGACATCCTATGAAAATTCTCCATGCCAACCCAGGCATTTAAATGTCTACATCTCCTGCAAAAAAAAAACCCAATGCTTCAAGTTCAGTCCACTTGACTCCAATTAACAAGTATTTGCAAAGAGCAGGAATGCCTAAGTAACTGAGTTTCTAATACAACACACCAGAGGCACTGCCACCAGCATCTTCATTTAAGTTTTTTCAACACACTGTGATACTGTGCTTCAGTCAGAAACTAGGTCATAAAATTCTCTATTGGAAAGCGTTTATAGCTCTTTGGACTGGATTATTCTGTTCAAGAGGTTATAATAATAAAGGAAGCCTGCTAGCATACTTTTTCCAAACTCTCGGTATGTTGTTGCCAGTTTGAGAAATTGGCTCATTACTTATCCTTGTTTGGCTCCTCCATTCTCCAGTACTTGTTAGCTTTGACCTCTTTCTGGACAAATAGAAAACTTACTGTATCACCTAATTAACATGAGGAAGAATACAGAAAACCCTCTCATTTATTCCAGTTCCAGAATCAGTTTTACAAAAGCACTGCCAGAGCTTCAAGAAGCATTCAGATGTTGAGAGTCCTGCCAAAGTTTACAATCTAGTTATATCCTGCTACAGACCAAAAAAAAAAAAAAAAGCCTGCTCTGTTTTTTCAATTTTATACAAGTCTCTGGCATGAAACAATCCACATGCATCCAGACGATCTGTGGATATACCTTGTTCTCTTTAGTTTAATCAAACAGGCCAACTCACTTTCAAACACTCATGTTTTTCTCAGCCACTCCTCCCTGCACTAGCAAGCAAAGCATCAGGTTTGCTCTTCTCCCCACCACCACCCCTTTTTGAAGGCTTAAAACAGTGAGCAAACAGTTCTATTACAGTTCTAGTATTGTAAAGCTAATTCATTTGAGGCTCCTCATCTTGCTTCTCTATTAAATAGCTGCACCTTTTGTACCACAGTCAAGTTCAGTGTCCAGCAGCCTCCCAGAAGTTATTCACCTTTGCCCTTTTTCTGGGGACTTGGAGGGAAAAGGCGCTCAACAGTTTCTTCTAGTGAGAAAAGCCAACTTGACAGTCTTTTACATGCTTTTCCATGAGCCATCAGAACAAACACAGTGGAATCACCTTCAACTGAAAAAGCCTTAAATGATATGTTAGGTTCAACTTGCCTTTTATCTCATAAGCATTCAGCTGAAGGCCTTGCATATCAAGGCAATCTTTTCTAAAGAGCTGCCTTATTACCTTCTGCCCCAAATATAAATGCAGAAGGAAAAATGAGGGCAGATGGGACTGAAATAAGTGTACAACATTAAGGTGGTTCTGTAATCAGGAGCAGATAGTATGTCCAAGATTATTATGTCTTTTGAAGAAAAAGGAAAATTAAGAGCAAAATTGAACCAAACTTACCCAGCTGCATAAATTCTGTCTCCCAGATATTCTTTGCCAAGAAGGAGAATCAGTATAATGAAATTATTCTCCTTTAACTAGCTTTCAGATTTTAGCTGAAGGCTGGGTTTGGTTCTGCTTGCTGTTGCAGAATTTTAAAAGCCTCTATGCTTAAAAAGTGTAGTACTTTGTACTTTCGCAGTATCAGTAGCAAATTTTATCTTTTCAATAGGGCTTACCTTCAGCAAAGCCATAGCTTTTTCAAGCTTGACAATCCTACCACAATAGTTAACATCATATACAATGCACAGTGTATTTCTGTGACTCCACCTAAGAAAGACAGGAGGATTTATGCAATATTCACACTTTCTTCCATAGCCTTGACACATTAGCTGGGGTGTGTGCACTCAGGTCCTCAGTGCAATGATTTAGCTGCAAAGGCAGTATTGGGTAATTACTTTTTCCTCTTTAACCTAAAGTTTCTGTGAACATGAAAACAATGTTTTAAATGTACGAAAGGAAAACAACAAGAAAAAAAATATAGTTCAATTCTGATTAATGGTCCTATACTTTAATGTGTTGCTAGGAGGCTCAGCCCATTAAGTGTGTGTCCCCAGGATAGTAGCAATTTACAATGGTTTCTTCCACACAATCTTGAATTTTGTCTGGAAAAAAAAAATGACCAGGGTGACTGCCTCACAGCTCAGGAGATGGAACATCTTCTCTGTTTGTTTGTGGAACTCAAGGAGGTACAGAACATAAAGGCCACACAACCCCCAAATTATTATTAAAAACGGGGAAATGAGCTCAAAAAGAAAAGCAAGACAGGTCCAAGCAGCTGCCTCACACCTATACATTACAAAGACACCAGAAGTGAGAGAGCCACAGAACCAGTACCCACCTTCACTTCTGAGCACTGACTGCCCAACAGCTCTGCTTTACCAGCACTAGGTGATGTGTGCACAAAAAGCTCAGTGTAGCCCAGGGCCTGCCCATGGCTGTGGGGGTTGGAACTAGATGATCTTAAGGTCCTTTCCAGCCCTAACTGTTCTATGATTCTATATCAAAGCTTTGCAAAAGAAAGTACTCTGGACACACCGTCTTCTCTACTAGAAATGCAAGCACACAGGCATGTAGGCACTTATATCCCACTAATATGGGGACTAAAGGATTTGCTCACAGTTTCCCAGGAAGCTTGCAACAGAGCAAGAATTCAATCAAGACCAACCTTTGCTTGCATTTGTGTAGGCTTTAACAAGCTTGGATTAACTTCCAAGGGTATCAACAACTTGACAACTACATCCTGAATTGGCCCAGCCTCAAAGAAACAGTTACTTAAACCACCCAAGAAAAGCTGAAATTGTCCATATATTCAGGCCTTACAGTTGTAACAGCTAATGTGAAATAAAATTCAAAAAGAAGTTAAGGAAATTCTTTTATACAGTGCCAAGAGTAAAGGCTACAATAGCAGCAGCTTGTTTGTTCCCACCCTCCTAATCGATTACATAGGATAATTATGTAATCATAATAATCATAGCTCATCAACATCACACAAGATGACTGAGGATGGGGATTTGCTGCTTTGTGCAATGAAACACCCATTGACTGGCATACATTCTCTTTTTACTGTACTTGCGTCACATAGATATGTTTGCTAGAGTGGATGTATTGAGAAAAATTAATCTTATGAGGTCCTTATTTAACAAACCAAGACATATGGAGATGCAGCAAAACATGTATCAGATTAGTCATGACCACTATAGATCCAAGCACAAAATTTGAGTGAATAAAAGTGGATCACAAGAGGCAGAACAGACTACACTAGACAGCTAGAGCTTGGAATTCACTACAAATACACAAAAACGCATTTTGTTTTCCTCCTCATGGAGATATTTTATCAAAGTGTTAGCAAACTAACTAGTAAAAAGTTTACTAAGGGGCAAACCTCAAAATTTTTTACCAAGCCAAGTGTGGCTTAGAGATGTAAAGCCTGATGGAATAGATGCTCCAGTCTGGTATAACTTAAAGTAGATGGAACTAATTCCTACAGGGACAGGTGGGTTGATGGAAGAATTAGAAATGACAGACCATATTTTGCAATAATCTTTTGATCATTTAACATGCAATGTCATCTCTTGTCAGAATTACCAAATCTAGGGGAAAAACTAAAAACCTGCTCAGAGTGATTTACAGAGACATATGTAAACATTCATGTAGATGAGAGATTTATATTTTATATTCAGTGAGTTTTGATGCTGCTATTGAAGCTTAACCAAAACAATGTGGGGAAAGTTAATGAACAACCATTCCAAATGGCATACATCTGACTTCTTACCTGAAGGGTGTTCATCAATCATTACTTCTGTCCCAGGATTAATGCTTCAGCAACCACGTAACAAAAAGATCTGGTGAATTCCTAAATGTTTAAAAAGAATTATAAATGTGTTACACAATAAAAAGTCATCAAATCCATGACTTAAACAATAATACTTCAGAGTTGCAAGGATTTTTGCTATTGTTGTTCAGATTTTTTTCTTAATATACGTTTTTATTTAGAACTTTTCTCTGTGCATTCAAATGAAGCTGTGGTACATTCATCTGTGGCATAACTAGAACCACAAGAAATGCAGTTATTAAGAAAAGTAATTGTAGATGGAAAATCAGCATGATATGTAAAAATAGAAGCATCAAAAAAGAAGCAGTCATCCCTAGTTGGTTTAATGATTTGGCAACTATGTTGTATCCACATATTGACTTGTTGATATTATTTCACACTCTATATGCAGAGAAACTTCTCAGTTCTCACATGGAAGGAAATCACATTTCCAGATTATGGTTATATTTTACAAAAAGAAAAACTTATGCCAAATATGAAACATGCCTTTTCTTATATGTTTTCTTCTACTTTCAATTTCCATTGGAAAGCTCCATAATTCCTTCGGTGTCCAGGTACAAAGACTACTTTAAAAATCCTGGATAGAACATTCTTTAGGAGCTGCATTTTTACTTTATGCCCACAACATGAGTACATTAAAAGACCCTGCTACTTACAGTAAGTATACTGTATCTCTGAGAAGTCCTCCCTTTCTAAATTAAATACTAAAATGGAAAAAAAAACATGTATTGCAAATGTTGCATGCATCTCCTTGATTAACAGAGAATAACTATGCAGCAAGCTAGCAAATTAACCTTTCAGATTTCATGTAGTGTGATTAACTCCCATGTCTGCAAGAATATCACCATAAACTTCATGGGCAAAATGTGCTTTCAAGGACACAGGGAAAGTACTTTTTAAGAGTATGCTAACATTTCTGCCTTTATAAAGGATGTCATATTTATTGTGAATGACACATGTATCACATATTTTCTCCCCTGTACACACTATAATATTATCTTACTCAAATCTAACATATATAAATGGAGAAGACCTGATACTTGCACTATTACCCACAGTAGCTTTGGTCTAAAATTTTCACCTTACAACCCCAACTTTCTGGAACTCCAGTCACATTAAACCAAAACCAGGCCACTCAGGAATACCATGCCAACAGTTTCTGTAAAACATGCTTTTAAACCTCAAGTTTCTTCCAATAGAGTTAGAGAATCATAGAATAGCTAGAGTCTCTGCAAAAAGTGACCTTTTCCTTAAGATCATTGAAAAATGCATGAAAAACAAGAGAATACTTCTAATGCACAGGCTGCTTACCTGAACAGGCAGCCGCAAAAATCATACCAACCAATGATAAAATGAAGCTAATGAAGGAGCATGCCTAATCTATTTAACTGCAGTTAGTTTCTGCCTATAGAAGATACTTGCCACTTGTGACTAATTAAAGCCACATTAGGTGGTAAACAAGAGACCATCAGAAACATTTGACTCAGAATGCTAGAACAAGGTTATAACAAATAACAAAAACTTATGTGGAATTTTGTGCAGACTGTGAGTCCTCAGCCATCCCTATGGACTGATGGTGGTCCCTACAGTTTCAGAAGGTGGTCCACAAAATGATCATGAATAAGAAAAATTGAAACCACATTTATGAGAATGCAAACAAGAAAACAACAGGAGGGAAATAAAAAAGTGGGTCAACATTCAAAGTTCGGTATGATGTTCATCTGTTCACAAATGAAAAACATTTTTGAAACACAGCACAATGCTGTCCATAGACTTTTGCTTTGTTTGTTTTCTCTGAAGTGGTCTTCTGATGAAAGAAAGATGGAGAAATAATTTTACAAACTATTAAAAATAAATAAATATTTTAAATAATATTTTAAATCAATAAAAAAGTTATATATATATTTGCAAATATATACCAGACACAAATATTTCTCAGAGGGGTAAAATCTTTGAAGTAAAAACAAGGAACAGAAAACCACATGACAAAACCAAAACTGCTTCCCTATTCTTGACACTAAGAGCATGCTCAAGGAGCACCTTTGACCATTATTGAGAAGACTTGTTCATGCACCAGCCTCCATATGCCTTGGTTTCAATACCAGGAGCTTCTGGCAAGCAATCCAGATAGGCTGGTATTTTCTAGCCTGGAGATCAAGAGCGTCAACAGCTTATCAACCAGGACTCATTGACCACTTCCAAAGCCCAAATAACACAAGGGACAAAGCCAATATCAAGATTTAATCTTAAAATTAGATGATTTTTTTTTTTTCTGGTTTGATTTCTTATACCAAGCAGGGCAGTTACATTTGTCAATTTTAGTTAGTTTTCCTTCCCAAAGTATCTGACTACTCAGATAATAGTGCTGCCTGAGGCTGGCAGTCCTAAAATGATGGGGAAAGAGTCAAGACCACAGCAATCAAACTTCTACCCTCTCCTCATACTCTCTGTTAAAGACAGAAGAAACCTCCAGGACCAGAGTATTGCCCTGAATAGCAACTCAACCGTTCCACTGCTTGCTTGAATGGAAAGGGACGGTATCCCAGCCATCAACAGCCAACAGAAATACTACCGAGTGAGGAAGCCCCCTGCTAGCCTCTCTGCTCTTCCTAATTTTTGGGCAGTCTTGCCAATGAAGACAAGACAATGAGGTTTATATATGCAGCTGAAGAGAGTCATCCTGGAAATCCTCTCTTTCTGCCAGGAATCATTAAAATCAGTATGTGCTTGTTTTGGAAAATGTACATGCTCTTCCAGAGCGATGAGATGTATCATCTGGGTATTGCTGGCTGTCAGGCTTAGTCCCAGCATAACTACCTCTTAACATGATGCCCTTTTTCCCTTCACACCAAGCAAAGTTTTGGGGAAGAAGATTGTGTAAAATGCATCAGAAAATATCACTTCCTTCATAAATATGATCATTGCCTCCTAACAGAACTAGACTAGGAATTATTTTTGAAGAAAAAGATTATTTGTAGGCCAGGGACTAAAGTACTACCATGAACTAGGTCAATCCCATCCTTTGTTACTGTTCCAAAAGTACAATAACAGTAGGAAGGGGGGTCAGGGTGGAATAATCATTTGTTAACAATTTTAATAGTAAAGCTTTATTGGTTTTCCCTATGGGTTCTCATACTTATTATAGTGAAATTAAGCATTTTTCCTCCAAGTGAACCCTTGTTAATCCTTTTATTTAGGTTCAGAGCTGCAGTACATGACCCTGCAAGAACATTCATCTACAGTCACAGCTGGAGCTGAACTCGCTCGCTTGAAGGAATTAATTTCTTCACAAGGCAGAAGCAACTGAAAGGCCAAATGCTTATCTACAGGAAAATCTGAATTTCACCAATTTATACAAAGAACAGGATGAAATAAAACCATGTAATCAGACACCTCATCAAAAAGCAGATGTAAAAAACAGGCATATCAGAAAACACAGCCCGGGGGGTGGGAATCTAAAGGTATGCCATGCCATAAAAGAATATTTAGTTCTTAAAAAAAAAAAATTGATTAAATTTACCTCCAATGAACTGCCACTAACAAAGACCTAGACCCCTCAGACTTAACTAGCCTCAACCTCAGCCACCCAGCTTTTCTGTTACTTAGTACCTTTGACAGTCATTTCCTCCCTTGCAAGATTTACCTAAAGCCAGTTATAACAGAACCAACTGAAAAGCCTGTTCTTGCTTCAGCTTGGTTATCAACTTCTCAACCCATTTTCTCCCATGTAAGTAAATGACAATAAAAATGTGAAGAATGCTGGGAAGTCAGAGGCCATATGACTCCGCATAATACAGAGTCCAGGCATAATATAAAAAGTTTGCCACAAACAAAAAAACAACAAAACTACAAAACACAAGCAAACCATCAGGTCAAGAAGTGCAAAAAGATATTGAAACAATGCATAAGTAGGCAGAACTTAAAGCATAAGTGACAGTCTGCACCTGGAAGCTAAAATCTGGACCTTCCACTTCTGACGGTTTTCAAGAAAATACTTCAGAAGCAGTTTTTAATCATTTTTGCAATATTAAGAAACAAAACTGCTAAGGTAGTGTTCAGATTCAACACTTCTTACAGCAAGCTTTAGATAAATACTCCTTAGATGCATCACATAGCTGTTTTACACAGAATGTATTTAGAGACCTATATTACCTTGATCATGCATGTGTACATTTTTTATCTTTTTAATGACATGAAAGTTTGCCCCATTAAATTTATCAGAAATATTTGCATATCCACAAACATTTACAGCAATTTCTTTTGAATGTATAGCACTGAAATTTTTACTTATGTTTTTTTAAAAGCTGAGCATCCCTGACACTTCTGAAACCTCAACATCTTAAATTTTTCAAATCACTGCATTCCTAATCAAGGAATGAAGAGACATAAAAGCTTCATTTAACAAAAATAACTTAGAAGCAGGGTTTGAGGGGTTTTTTTGCAAGGAGTTTTAGCACAGAAAAATCAGAGTACTTTTAATTCTTGCCCACATTTTCACTTTTCAACTTGCTTGCATTTTCAAAAGACATTTGCTGCACATTATCTAGGAGAAAATATTACAGCCACACTGGGACTCTTGCAAACCTCCATCTGAAATAGAGGATAAGCAGCTTTTTACTAGAACTGTTAAATAAGTGGCAACTGTCTAGAAAAAATTTAATTAAATCATACCAATGTTTATTTTACCCTACTAGTCCATTTAGCATAACTGTCCTTAAAACTACATTCCCACAGAGACCCAACTTAGAAGATGATTCAGGTCAGACCTGACTGATTAAAAATTTTTTTTTCACACTGGCATAGGGCATCCATTAAGGAATCCATACGCAGGAAAGAGCAAGCACTGTTCAGCCTTTGGAGATTTCCCTGCTGCTGGTTTTTTGGATGAGGAGATACAACATTTCAGTAGGAAAGATCAAAGGGAGTACAGAGCCACTCCACACTGGTGCTGGGGAAGGGGCTGGAGCTTGCCAAAGCTGCACAGATCTTTCCTACCACTACACAATTCGATTATGTTTAAGTACTACTTGCTAACCGTTTTTTTCCTAAAAGATATGTCAATATAAATTCATATTAAATTAATATTGCTATGCATATTGTTGTCATCACCTTATAAAGAATGATGCAGTAATGATGTTCAGATGCTTTTTCTCATCTAGATTTTCCTTAATAGTGATAATTCCACAAAGGAATAATTCCCCAAGCAGAACCTAGCAGGTTACACACAGATTAGAGTGGCCTTTGAAGATGAGCCATGCCAACAGCTCTCACAAGTAAGGATGTGAGCAATGAAACCAGAACTTTACACAGAAATATTAACCATCAGTAACCCAGCTGACCTAGTATCCTCACATTGCCAAACAAAGTCAGAAAACTAAACCTAAGTTTCTTTCCAAAGTACCAAAATAACAGTCCTCAAATTAAAAGCTGACTTAATTCACTGACAAATGCCATCATAAGCTCTAATGGCACCACCTCCCCCTCCTTTTTAATTTTGTTCTTTTCATTATCATCATCCCAGGTGGCTTTCAGGAAGTCCCTGCAAACTAGTCACTATTATGAAGATGGCCTATTTTAATCACAGTCCCTTGACAAGAACAGCTAATTAACTTTTTTGTCTGAACTATGAGATGGTTTTAGTTCTATACTTAACTTGCTTTTAGTCTTCAGTAAGTAGTGACATTTGCATATTAGAAAATTTCTGCAGTGACACTGAACAGAAATAATACCAGTACCAGCACCAATACTTCAGATATTGGCAGAATAGAAACATGCAGCACTGCATTCTTCCACTAAGATAACAAAGTCGCTTAAGATGGCAGGTATCTGTCACATTTTCTTTTCTTATTTGACTCGCCAAAGGCATGCCAGCTTTCTGTTTTGCTGGCAGGCCCACCATATTCACACTGCTTTCTCCTCTGAAGCTGAAGTCAACCTAGTGCTGGGAGGCAGAGGAGAAACCTTGTGGGTATCCATTTCGAGAAGGCATGGTGCACTACAGACAGAACAGGAAGGGAATCTAGCCTGAGTGCACTGAAGGCAGCATTTACCCTTGACATACTAATAAAATGCAGCTGTGCCTGACTGAAGACAATGGAGATCAACCAAAATCAACCAAAACCAAGTCAAGGCCAGAGATCAGCCCAGTGAAGGAGTTTTGTGCACAGACTATGTTTCAGGCAGGCAAAAACCACTGGATATTAACCATGGCAAACATATTCCTTATGAGTCACACTCATGAAAAATGCAGGAATTTTCCTCTTCTACCCTTCTCACTATACTCAAACTCCAGAGTTTATTACATATACATGTTCTACACTGCCAAAAATCTTTTTTTCCAAAAAAATAGTAACAATGCAAACACTGACTTTTTTTTCCTATGGGTTACAGTTCCTGTGAATAACTGTAACTATTCAATGATGTTGCAACATTCATTACAAAATAATTGAAAAGCTTAGACTTGAGAAAAAATTCCCATGACCATGAGCAACACAGGAGTTACAACTTCATTTCTACTCTAGTTTTTTGGGGTTTGTGTGTTGGTTTGGGGTTTTTTTTGTGTTTTGGTTTTGGGGTTTTTTGTGATTTGGGTTTCTGGGGTTTGGGTTTCTTTTTGTTTGTTTGTTTGTTTTTTTAATGATTCTATTACCTTGATACAGAAAAAATGGACAAGCATACAACATATAATAAAAGACCCATTAAATTCAAGTTTCTAAAAGGACACCACAAGAAACTGTAAATAAGATGCTAAACAGTAATTGTTTTTATATTTTGTCTATGTATTATGTATCTTTAGATATTTACTCACTTTTAACCGCCTTCTCTAAAACGTTTAGGATGTATTTCTAGAACATAATCTTTTAGTCATATAAATGCTAATAATATATAGGCTTAATTAAATTATGCTGGTAGCAAATTCAGAAGGGAGAATTATTGCCTTTATAAACAAAAAAAGGTATTCTAATCCCCAATAAAAACCTTACTTCATTGAGGAACTAGAAACAACATTATCATATTACCATATTTTATACTATAGCAAGCATCATCAGATAAGCATCTCTTGGTACAATCACAGCAGCATAAGGTTGTCTAAGCATAAATAATAATCAGGGTGTCTTTCTTGATTTTACAACAGCAACTCTCAGGCAGGGCAGCAGGACAGAAAGGCTGATGAAACACCTATCACTCCAGAGACGAAACTGATTTTTGCTAGTGTTATGGCCATCACAGCTTCCATTTGTAAGACTTCTCATTGCTGAATGTATTGTTGTAAGGATGCTCACTGAATTAATGCAACACCTCTAAACTGGCAAATTCGATAGTTCTTAAGTTTGGTTTCCAAAGCTGATCTGATCTTCTCATCTCTTAGTGGAAATTATGTCATGTTGTATGTTTTGCCACTATAGTACAACTGAAGTCAGCTCTTGGAACTCGAATAAAAATGCAAACCAAACTAAATTTCCCGCCGTCTTTTAATATTTGCTTGAAAGTATTTATGTAGCATTTAGATAAGCAGACCTTCCCAAATGGAACTGTAATTTACATTCACAGAGTCCATAGCATTAATCTCGCAACAACCAAAGATTGCACTATTTTTGGTAATATACAGCATTTTTTGAGCCGACTTAAGAGTCAGTGCTGAGCATAAGAGGTCTTGGGAAGCTGACTCTAGTAAGACTTGCAATGACAACCTCTAGTTATATTTCACAGAGCCATAGGTCCTCCTAAAATAGAAAATAAGGTTAACTATTGCCAAGAAAACTAAGTTTGCTTGATTTTTCCCTTGTACTGCTGTTTAATGCCCAGTTAACCAACTTGGATTCTGACTCATTTGTAACACTGCAGTGTCTGTTGCCATTTCTCAGTTTCAGTTTCATAAAATCAGTGGGTGAGTGACTGCAAGTTACTATTTAAGAGGAATTTTCCTAGACTGGTCAGCTTCTGTCACAGTCATTTAGTCAAGCAGCAGCATAAATGAGATCTCAGCTGCCTGCATCCTGGCCACTCAGGCAGCCTTAGCAAGTCAGCTCTAAGTTATGTCATTAACTGAGCTCAGCTTCACACCATGTCCTCACCTAGAGGAGCCCCTAGCTACATCCCAGCATCAGGACAGGGCAAGACCCCTGTCTTCCACACATCCTTGTTTCCACAGACCCAGATGGAGCTTAAAAACATTGCTAACAGGGTTAGGGGACTGGGGTATTCTGCAGCATGTCCCTGATTGCAATATCAGACACTGCTTGGATGTCCTGAAACTTCAGTTCACCACTTAAACAAAAAGCTCCTTCACCTCAAAAGTGATGTAAAGTTCAACCTATGAATGAAAATAAAGAACACAAGTAATAACACCTATTCAGGCGAATATTGACAAAGGGTAACAATTTCAAAGTGACTCAACTACATTGAGTACTCCTGAATCATTCATTTGAGGGATTTCCACCCCATGGAGGCTTTGGAAGAAAGTCTTGACTATCCCACAGCATCTCTTTATGCATACGTATGTTGTCTGTGTCCATTCTACAATCTGAATCACTTCCTGTG
Organism: Neopsephotus bourkii; assembly: GCF_033783945.1. NCBI lineage: Eukaryota > Metazoa > Chordata > Aves > Psittaciformes > Psittacidae > Neopsephotus > Neopsephotus bourkii. Next base: position 3,728,011 of record NW_026900781.1, read on the forward strand.
TGCAACTTCATTAACTGGAAGCCTCAAAAAAAAAAAAAGTTGATGGGAATCTAAAAAAAAATAAAATAAAATTACAGCTAGAAATCACAGAGATAAGATTATTTCTTTCTTGACCGAGACCACCAGATGTTTCAACTGTAAGTGATAGAACCACAACAGCATATGTAAGCTATGCACATTAATACTAAACATTTCCTTCCTTTCTTCATGCAAGGATTCAACTGATTGAATGAGACAAGAAATAATTTCTTACTTTTATTTTCATCCATTCTTAGTACATATCACTGCACAGTTCTTTAAGTGCCAATGGTCTGACACCGTGTATGTAAAGACCTGTGTTCCTGCAGACATCCATAATATTGTGTTAAAAATCTGATTTACGGCCATATCTTAACATCATCTAATAAAATGACTAACACGGGTGATATACAACAAAATCACGAGCCCTCCAGATACAGACCAGCCTGAGCAAGCCACATGAGTTATGTTTAATACTTGAAGGAACTGATGAGGTAATTCCTTCAATAACTTACCAAGAAAATATAGAGCATTAAATCCTAACTCACACTTTATCCTACATAGCAGCAGGATGGTTTTACTAATTGGAATCTGTAGAACATATGGGCTGGAATACATCCCATCATCCAGCACCTCAAACTATACACATTAAGTTGCTAAGCTTTAACACACTATTTACAAATTGCCTTATGAATGCATAGCTGTATTTTACATTATTAAAGTGTACAACTAAGAAAAAAAAGGAAGACTTTATTAACAGCAACTAATGCAAACATCAAAGACATGTAGTCCAAAGAAATCCATAACTATACTGCCTTCCAATTGAAGCTAAGCAAGGATAGTGGCTCTATGACCCCTTTCTTATATAAAAACTGATTCAGATTTTTTTTCTCTGCCTTCCCATTTCCTGACTGCATCCTTGTGCAAGGAAGCCCACAAGCCTTTGAAGCCTCCACCCAAAACAAACATGAGTCTTCGTAACACTTGCAATCTTCTGACTTTTGGCCACCCAGTGAGAATCTAACAGGATCCCTTGTATGAAGGCCAACACAGAATAATACTAGCAGGGGAAAAGAAAAAGAAGACATGGTCTAAATATAATAATTGCATAATATTTTCCTAATGAAATATAAAGCTGCTTTAATCTAAACTATATGATAAGACCTTGATTAATCAAATTTGAAGAACGGGCAATATTCATTAATTTAGCAAAGTGAAACCAAAAGAAGCAGAAAATATTTTTCAGTGTTCAGACAAGGATTCTAAAAACCTTTCAGATAAGCAGGCAGTACTATCCTAATTTCGACACCTCTCCTAAAAAGGCATTCATTGGAGATATGTGCACCTGCAACCGTCATAACTGTTTTTAGAGGCAACCAAGCACTGCTATCGAGAGCATGCTGTATAGAGGGTCAGGGTGTCGAAACCCCAGAGAAGTAGGACCAGGCACCAAGAAGTGGCTGCCGAAGTTTCCAGAATCCCAGAAACATGATTTGGGAAGTTCTTTTCACCCCAGCCACTGTTTCTATTGCAAGTAGAACAGTATAGGAAGTGCCATTGTACAGGTGGCATAGTTCAGTGTCAGAAAGATACTTCCATCCTGTAATAGAATATGCCTCCCACAACTTCAAACATCTTCACTCTAGATCAAGCATGGATTAAGCAGTACAGCTAAAAAGTTATTGTCTTTCCATGGTCTAATAAGGTGGTGTGATCCTATTTATCTCACATGATCATGATATACAACTTCACAGACCCTTTTTATCTCCCCTTCACTGACATTTCTGTGAGCATTTTAATTTCTAGTTTGCCAGGAAGATTTCATTCAGAAAGATCCTAAAACACAGTATAGGTTATTTTGAGAGAAAACCTGGGTATAATTCCAGTTTAATTTCTCTTTAATACAACTTTGTACAACCCTAGGAAATCCTTCAAACACAAAACTTATACTTTCATAGGTTTTCTTATTAAAAACAACCCATAACTTGTAGGTATTTCAAATTCTCACATGCAATTCCAGTAATTTATCAACACCTATGTTTATCATCCTACACCTGTTTTTCAAAATCATCTTTAAAAGAACCCTCAGAAGTGTACTACTATGTTATATCATAACAACAACAGCTTAATATTAATTACAGTCATTAACTGCAAATGCAGATACTGAAATAACGCTTAACCTGAAGTCCTCTCATAAAATAAACAGGAAGAAACACTGATCCAGGCATATGGATATATATCAGCCATAGCAGCAGCTCAAACTGTCAATATAATAAAGATGAGGAAAAATGGCATGGCCAGAGAGGAAACGCCCTAGGTGGAGGCCTTGTAAATACATACTCCTTTTCTTATGCTTTCTGATTTGGTAGTATCTCCCGACAATATAAAATCCTTTTATCTCCATTTATTACTGCAGCACCTGCATCCCAGGGCTGGGTTTTCCCTTGGGTTCTTAAGAAAAAAACCAAAACAACAAAGTACCACAGACACACTAATCCTGTCCCCCAAAGGTCACAAGCAGAACATTACTGTTGAGAAAGCTCAGTTGCCCACTCTGTTCTGCTTAAACTTTGCTAACTAGGTGTTCATCTACACAAGCAGAGTCTTGCATATACTTACAAGCACCAAAGGTCTGCTGTGAAAGCACATTTATGTCTCATATCAGAAGGTATAGCGGCAACATATAGCCAAAATAATTGCAAAGCGTCCATGCAGTCTCTTAAGAAAACCAAGGATAGAGGTTTTTAATAGAGAATAAATAGGCTGTTAGGGTTGTGAGGCACTGGAATAGGTTGCCCAGGGAGGTTGTGAATGATCCAGCCCTGGCAGTGTTCAAAGCCAGGTTGCACAAAGCCTTGCATGGCATGTTTTAGTGTGAGGTGCTCCTGCCCATGGAAGGATGGTTGGAACTAGATTATCTTGAGGTCCTTTCCGACCCTAATTATTCTATGATTCTATACCATTTCTGCAACGAAATAGTATGGTATGGACATACAATATAGGTCAAGTCAAAAGTGGGAGAAAGTAGTGATATGAAATAGTTTCACATAAATGAATTCCATAGTCAAAAAACATGTTTTGCAAATCAGGGCAATGAATATATGATTCATATTGACAACCCTATGCTATTTCTTTGAAGTGTGAGAACAACAATAACAGTACATCATGTAAGAAGATTCTGGATGTTAAATGAACCAACGATAGGAAATTGTACATAGGAAGTACATTGTATGTACTGCAGTGTCCTGACTCAAATACCAACAACATCAGGATCGAGAGTCCACTAACAACGGGAAAGCATGCATATGAGAAATAAATATGGGACCTTTTGTACATGCCACTCAAAACACTGCCTAAAGGAACAGAACTTTGCATCATGCAATTAGGGTACAAGGCAAACTGGTACAACACTTTATATAGTCAGCTACCATCAATCAATGCTATTATTAGATCACTTGATAGAACTTATTAAAAAATAGAGTCATAGAATGCTTAAGGTTGGAAAGTTCCAATGCTCCTACCATGGGCAAGGACACCTCATACTAGACCATGTCACCCAAGACTGTCCAACCTGTCCTTGAACACTAATATTCAAATAATTGTTAAAAAAATAAATGAAACTTTTATACATTTTAAGTATAAATAGATCTTAATTTTATTTCATTATGCTTAGGGGGATTTTATATATATTTTTATGATATTTTATAATTATATATCTTTTTTGCAAACACAGGATATTAGATCACGCAGTAACTCATTGCAGACATGGTACTAGGAAAACACCACTGTCATCTTTATTCCCCTACACTATGTATGACTGCCACTCTCATGATACCAGGCAGTGTTGTTAACAGCTCATACGGAAAGAGAAAAATTTTCCTAAAGGAAACATCTTGAATATATGTTAACTGATGAGAATCTAAGAATGATGCTCAACAAAGTTACCAGTTTTATTAAAACCAGAAAACACAGAATGTGCACACAGCATGCAAAGAAGTGGCTAAACTTGTCCATTCCTTTTTTTTTTTTTTTTTTAATTCTGTACAAAGAATGGCAGATTCAGCCTGTCCCATTTTGCTGCTGCCTCATCTTCCCTCTATCGTGTGAACAGTTAAAGTGAAAATACTCTCTCCTCATTCACTACATATTCTCTATAAAGCAATACATCAGCTGAACAACACACATCATCTCAATGAAGATATTTGATGGTCATCTTTCAAACTGAATCTTTTTTCTGTTCCTGACTTATATAGTTGTTAGATCCCATTTGCATGGGATATGAAAAATTACCATACATACCCCATGAATAAGGAAGCCCTTATGTGAGGTTTCAGCTATTCAAAGACATCCCTTACCAGTAACAGGAATGTACAGGAATCCTCCTCCCATGAAAATTTTATTTTATTGGGATATTTGTTTCAAATTCATCCAAAATGAATCAATCAACCAACAAATCTAAAACAGTTAAACTACCATTTGCAAATGCAATCTGGCCATGGTCAAACATTTGGTATTTTTATTTGCAAAGATCAAAAGGACTTCTAAAGTAAAGCACTTTCAAAGGCTCTTGGTACAAGCTCAGTGTATTGAAGCTCATCACTAACAACATTAATATATTCCTTTCTGTGAGATCCAGTTCTGCATTCCCCACAGAAAAGTACATCAATTTCTTAAATAAGCAACCCATATAGGGTTGCTTCCAGCTGCTTGTAAGCAGATGAAACTGCAAATACTTCAAACCTGGAGGCTGGAACCAGCTGCTGTCTTTATTAAAAAAAAAAAAAAAAGACAAAAACAAACAAACAAAAAAAAACATTTGTTTCATCCCAACATCCTCATTGTTATGATAAAAATAAATATTCTCACAATTTAAAAGAGTCTACTCCCTTCCTCACAGAAAAAGAATTAACCTTTTATTTGCAAGAAAGCATTCTATCCTCTTAGAGACTAGGATAGTAATAAGAATAATTTATAAAACACCAATAAAGTTTATATGGATTAAATTAAAAAGGAGAAAAAGAAAACCCACCAAAAAACAGTGCTCTGCCTCTGGTATTTCCAAAAATCTTATTGAAATTGAAAGGAGTTGACCAGAATTTGTTCTGTGTGGTACTTAACACTGTGATATTAAAAGAAAAAAATATAAACTGTCATACTTGAGATTCACTAAATAGAACTTCCTTGTAAGGTAAAACCATCCATCTTCTGTAACACCATGCAGGATTTAAAAAAAGACCATATATGGAACATTTAATGTATTCTGACCACCAGAAGCTTTAATTTCTACACCAGAAGTCAGCTCTCTATTAATACTGGGGGGCAGGAGTAAGCATTAATCCAATACAAAAGCACATAAAGCATCATTCATTAAAAGGGAAAAAGTGTCAATGACTCCTCCTCAAAGAGCTGCCAGGGACCACTTCTCCACAGCCTTCATGTCCTTGGGAATTTTTTCTCCCACTCACAAACAAGTAGTAGGACTGTAACAGACAGCACTTGCTTACTTGGAAGAAAAAAAAGGGAAAAAAAATACTCTGTGTGTCTCTAGCTGCTTTTTTACGTGATTTGATCTCTGGCAAGAAGCCTAACGGCAGCTGCCACAGTGTGTCAGCTCCCCACAGACCTGGGTGATCTATGGGATCGTGGTTTGGGAATCTGCAGACCAGGTCATTAGGAAACGCCATTACTAAAGGAGTTACAAACCCCAGCCAGCAATAGCAAGCAGCTTTAGGCAAAAACTTCCTTTCTAATTAAAGCTATGTTTGCACTCCAGTTAAACACTGACATTTAGTAAGTCTCACACAAAAGGATCCTAAAGAAAAACACGCACTAAATATTTATTTTAATTTAAATACAGGATGACTCAGTTTTGAGTAGGTCTGACAGCAATTCCCTGCTGGCAGCCGGGTCAGGGATCAGCGATGAGAACGGTCGGCTTGGCGGAGAGTCCCATGGCGGAGGCAGCCCAGTGCCGGATCTGCGGCCAGCGCCTCTCCTTCCCACATCACTCCCTCAGCCCGTGAGAACAGTTTGGGCTGGCCTGGCTTCACGAGAGCTCATGCTCAAATCAGCATGAAATCACCACTGAAAAGGCTCCTCGGTATCGAGGGAAGGCATGCCGCCTCTTCCCCCCATCCCCCAAGCAGATGCCTCTGCCTGCCCTCTCTATATTCTTCACAGCGCAGCGACATGCTGCAAGTATGAAGCCTTCTAGATTAATAATGAGAACAGGGCAACGATCTCTCTGGACTGAATCCATTTTATGTGAACTATGAGAACTTGGATTTCTTTCAGTAATGGAAAGAAATGAAATGCAAGTAAAGGGAGGTTTTCCACACAGGAATTTACATCTCCAAGGAAAGAAAGGGGAGAAAACCCACACAAAGACATTTCTGGTGCATGTCATGGGCCAAATTTCTCAATTCTTCAACCTTTTTGCTTTACCAACTTTACTCACTTAACAGTATTACTGTTACTGATTTTACATACTGCTTTTATTGTTCTCTTTTATTATCCCTTGATGAGTCTACATGCTTGGCACGTAAGAAACATCTTGACCAAGGAAATATGTGCTCAGGTTTCAGTGTATACACAGTAATAATGAAAACGGACATTGGGAAAAAGTTTATGGTCATATTTTTTTTTTAATAAACCATTGTGCCCCAGATGCAAGCCACACACATTCTGTTTCCAATGCTGTCAGTGTCTTAAGCTTAGCCCTCAAATTACTTGGTTTAAATAAATACAGAGAAATAATGAATTTAAGGCATGGATTTTGTCCATGCAAGAAAGAGGGTGATACTCACTAAGAAAGCAAAAAATTATTCCATAGCATATACCCCGTTTATGATAACATTTCTTTCTTCAACTCTTCAGCCTAGAAATTGTCAAGAGTATTCTGTAGTTCTCAGGCAGGCTGCCAATTTAAGATGCAAAAGCCTGATGGAAACTGTACTGGAGAGCCCTATAATGCATCTAAAGATGCACAGAGGTTTAGGCTAACCTGTAGTCTCTTTTGAGTGAGTTCAGCCCTGCTGCAGCTGGTAAGATGGATACATGCAGACTGGAAATTTAAGGAACAATTACATCTGCATGGGACAAATTCTCTCTTTCTCCCTTTCTGACACTACAATATGTTGCTTTTTTCACTTTCTCTAATAGATGTTGCTCAAAAAATGTTTGGAAGCTTTTTTTCTTCTTGTTATATATGAGATTACTTTTATAAACAACAACAGAAGACATGAATCTAGTCTAGACATTGCCATAGTAAGAAGTGAAGACTGGATAGAAGTGCTGACTGTCAAAAGTTACTGTGTATGTCACCAGTTAAAGAGAAGAATCAAATATACAAAGGTAAGTGAAAAGGGGACTTCAGGATTTCAGAATGGCAAATTTTGAAAAACTAAGGAAACTTGTGCTCACTTTTTCTCAAACGCAGAAATATCTTATTTGTGGGAGGGGAAAAAATGGTAAGGAAAGACTGGAGATGTGCTTGGATGAATAAACACTTTAAACAGGATATTGAGAAGAAGTCCAGACTCTACAAGGAATGAAAAGATTAATTAGTAAAGAAGACAATGTCTCAGGGGTAAGAACTGTTGAAACTATAAAAGAGGACAGAAGCTCAGCCAAAGGGAACATGGCCCAGGCAACCAAAAACAAGTTTGCCACGTGTACAAGTATGACTTCTGGAATTTCACTTTGGCTTGGGAGTGCAAGCAGCCAGGCATGGAGTCAGCACAACCAGGGGGAGGGACCCCCTTCCTAGCAGCTCCCAGCCCACAATAATTTAGATTTATATCTACACAGCCTACTAATTCAACTAGAGCAATTACTGTAGATGTATTTTGCTACCATTATGTAAAAAAGAAAGGGGAGGGAAGCCCACTTGCACTGGACTGAAGTCTTTTACACGGTACTAAGCAGTCAAGCAGGCTGAAGTGCTGTAAATGACACAGACTATTTTAGAAGTGGAAAGGTGTAAGACAGTCACTGCCTACCCATTTCTATCATCACACAAACGATGCAGGCCGAGGCAGTCAAGCTGAAAGCCTCCACAGGTCACAGGCTCAGTGGCTGGTGGCTGCCAGAGTATTTCTGATGCTCGCAGTGGACTCTGCCTACTCCTCTGAACAAAATCTGCTGCATCTTCTCCCATGCATTTCCTGCCAAGCAGGAGGCTACAGAGCCCAGGGAAAGTTACTCCTGATAGTTTTTTCCATAAACTGAAATCATAGCATCTCTTCTTCACAGAATACGGTGTAGTGCGAGGTGTCCCTGCCCATGGCAGGGGGGTTGGAACTTGATGATCTTAAGGTCCTTTCCAACCCTAACTATTCTATGATTCTATGAATACTATGAAACAAGGGAAGCAAAAATGCACTAGTAACCTCTGGAACAACAGCTTTTTCTACTATCCTCTCTATTTTATTATAGTTGCAGTACCCATATTTATCTCTACACTTTCACTCCATAACCAGAACTCAATAGTCTATTAGACAAATCTAAATTCAGAAACATGCTCATTTCATCTTCCACCTATCCATACACATACAGAACTACATTCCATAGAAATTTTTGTTTTACCCAGCTCTCTAAATGTGTACATATACTGGAGGATGGAGTGGTCTGACAAATTTTTTTTAGTGTTTTTATTTTTGGGGGTTTTGGGGGCTTGGAGATTTTTTTGCTTGATTGGTTGATTTTGGGGGTTTGGGGTGAAGTTGGTTTGTTTGGGGATTTGGTGGAGGGTTTTGGTTTGGTTTGGTTTCTGGTTTTGGTGGGTTTTTTAATTAAACATGTGAGACTAAAGCCAGTAGTTAGATCAGATTGCAGATATGAGGGACTTTTATTTATTATTTTATTTTCTAATGATGCTAAGAACACAAACACATGAAATTACAATTATTCAAATTTAAACTTAAACAGTTTTGATTCAGTTTTTGAGACTTACAATTATGAACAGTTCCTTACCACTAACCAAGTAATCCTTACCCTGTAATCCTTATCTACTAATACCTAACACAGAGCACAATAAAATTCCAGCTGGCAGAAGTTAACATGGAATATCTTTTTTTGCTTAAAAAGAGAGTGCTTTTGCCAGTGCTAGTTTGATCAGGTCAAGAGGGCCCATAGTAAAGAGGTTTCCATATTCACTGTGTATGGTTACTCAAGCTTCAAGGATTAAAACGGAAGCTGTAGGTGAACTTCAAGACCTAAGAGAATTGCAATATCCTGAGTCAAAAAAAAAAAAAAAAAAAAGGCATGTCATTTCTTTAATGCATTTGAATGTTTCTATGTGAATGCAAAACCAAAAATAAAGTCCAGTGTTGCTGCGGGTGTAAGTCAACTTTCCAGGTCTGTGACCTCTGATCAAACAGAATCTCATTTTATTAATCTCAGCTCCAATTGGATATTCTCAGATTTTCCTAGAACCAGTTGGTGATAAGTTAATTAAAAACATTTTGAAAAACATTCATTTACAGAACTTCATTCCTTCAGGGTGTAAGGGCATGCCTGCCATGACCAAGGAACATGTATAATAATTACTGCAAAAACACGTCCGTGCACCAACTGAACCAAAGCAACTGCTGCTCCCAGAAACTCAAAGCTGCAGGCACATTCCACGCCCTCCAGGAAATGGGCTTTGCAACTGGCCATAAAAGTCAATACATTTATGCTTTTCCCAAACCTAAGAGAAAAGTAAATTCAAGGAAAAAAAAAAAAGACCACCCTTGTAAATAAACATACACATGTAAATAAACACACATTTCACCATAGCATCAGCTCCTGTGGAAAACATCATAAGTAACCCTAGAGTGCATTAATACAGTATCAAACGGCAGGAGCTGACAATTACATCAAGTCCTCTAAGCAAAAAAATCAGCTCAGCCTCTTCATCAAGGAAGAACTAGAAAAACACTTTATCAGGCCCTGCGCTACTGAAATACTTGACAGTTAAATGTACCAAGCAGTGCAGTTGTAGATGGAAAACTCTGTGGGGCAGGAAGAGAAGATGCACAACAATCAGAAATATGAAGAGAGTTGCCATTTTTCTGCGTAATTTCCTGTGAGTCAGCTAGTATCATCTTCATCTTAACCAAATGAAGTTCAGCTACTTGATTCTGACAAACTCTAGCTCTGCTCAGGCTGCAAGAAAAACCAAACAGCTGCAAAAGCAGCTGTTCCTGTGCTAAGAAACACAGGACAGGTGGCATAGAGTCCCAGCAGCCTTGACTCTCTGCTGAGTACAACTGGCAAATTGCAGAGATGGTTTCAACAATTCTACTCTTTGCTACCTAAGAAATCACTTTCTTCCCTAAACAGCAAACATTAGGGTCAGGGACAGTGATAAAGGCTGAGGAGCTTGCCAACACACGAGCACAACCATGGAAGTGACATTAAGCAGACTTCCGTAAGAGTTCTAGAGCTCTCTTCCAGGGTTTCTAATCTCTCAAATAACTGCAAAGCTGACATTGATTCCTGTGTATTTCACTGGAAACCTGAGGGAAAGTTAATGGTTTGCTTTTATTGTTGTTTCCTTCCAGAATTATTGATCTGGACACCCAAAGTGAGTTATCTAAGTGTTTTCTGCTCATTTTTTCATTCTCTCGTACCTCTTCTAAAAGCTAGTGATATACAACTTACCTACAAATAAATATTAAAAAAAAAAAAAAAAAAGAAGAAAGTTTTGCAAAAAGGAGTCCTGAAGAAATTATGACAGAAAAACTAATACAGAAAATTCTTCTTGAGGAGTTTTTTTCAGGATTAGTTTGTGTCAGCTGAACACAACTCAAGTTTTTCTGCTGTGATGAGCAGAATCCATCTGTAGTCGTGTTCTGCTTTCCCCATAATTTTACTTAATCAAAACTAAAACCCAGAAAAACCTTACTCCCAAAGTCTATGTATCAGACCTGTACTGGTCCATTGGCAGTAGGATTTAGTCTTGAAACCTGTTTAAAATCCAACAGAGAAGTAGATTAAAAATTTCCAAAGACTCAAGCCTATGCATTTAAATTATTGAACTAGAACTAAGAGAGATTATGATAAACAGTCACATCTAAATAATCCTCAGATATTTCAGCCACTGTAGCAAATATTTGCTGTTTCTATAAATCTCTTCTCAGCACCTGTCAAGAGTACAGCTAACAACACAGGGGAATAAATACATTCAGCGGGCACAGATTTCCAATAAATCCAGTGAATTTGGGAGCTCACTAATTCCCTCTCCAAGTAAGAGAAAAATACACTAAAAACCTTAATCCCCCATGCGCTGATACAGCACTTCACAGTTCCAAATCACACCAAATTGCCCTCAACTGCTAGTCCTGAGCTCAGCAGGGGCACTGCAGAGGAGCAAGGGCAGGAGCAGGACTCATGGAGCAGTAACACATGACACAGATTGAAGGTTAATGTTGAAAGATAACAGCCACACCATAGTGGGAAGAGGGAAAAGAAGAAATCTGTCAAATCAGAGCAGTCACATGAACTGTTTTGGTTTTCCCCTCTTACCTATCCTTTTAACATGCTTTTTTCCTGGGTTACATGTCACCTTTTTGTTTGTTTGCTTTCTTTATTTTTTACTTATTTTTCTAGTATCTTAAGCTCTAAGAAGCCCATGCTGTTGAAAGAAAGTATATTTCTCCACCTGAGCCCAGCTGAGTCAAAACTCACACAGGGAACCTGTACAGCTATTTTACAGCAAGACATATTCAACAAAAAAAATAATTAAAAGAAGGCTCAGAGAAAGCCCTCTTGGTGCTTACAACCATGTCATATTAATGCTACTGTGTCTCCTGTACCTCTAAAGTCTGGTACCATTTGTGTTCACAAGCCACTATGTTGACACAGAGGAAGAGATGTGGTATTTTTGTGAGGAAATGCAGTATGTTCATGGTTAGATTGGACATACTGCTTTCTTCCCTTAATCTGAACTCCAGAAATCTACAGTCGTTTAGATTAAAAAAGACCATTGGGTCCAGCTGTTAACATAGCACTGCCAAGTCCACCACTAAACCATAAGTGCCAAATCTACATACCTTTTAAATGCCCTCCAAGAATGGTGACTAAACCACTTCCTGAGGCAACCTGGTCCAAAGCTTGGCAACCCTTTCAGTGAAAAATTTTCCAAATATCCAACCTAAACTTCCCCTGGCACAGCTTAAGGCTGTTTTCTCTTGTTCTGTTACTTGTTACTTGGAAATAAGAACACCCACCTCATTACAGCCTCCTTTCAGGTACTTGTAAAAAGCAGTAAGGTCTACCTCTTTTCCCCCAGACTAAACAACCCCAATTTACCTCAGTCGCTCCTCCTAAGAGTTGTGCTGTAGACCTTCCATGAGCTTAATCTCCCTTCTCTGGACCCATTCCAGCACCTCAATGTCTTTCTTGTAAGCAAAGGGCCCAAAACTGAGCACAGGATTTGAGGTGTGGCCTCACCAATGTTGAGTACAGGGGGACAATCCCTTTGCTAGTACTGCTGGCCACACTATTTCTGATACAAGCTAGGATGCCATTGGCCACCTTGCCCACTCGGGCCCAAGCTGGCTCACATCAGCTGGTTGTTAACCAACACCACCCTCGGGTCCTTTTTCCACTAAGCAGCTTTCCAGCCACTCTTCCCCAGGCCTGTAGAATTGCATGGAGCTGTTGTGAGACAAGAGCAGGACTCTGCACTCAGCCTTGCTGAGCCTCGTGCAATTGGCCTCAGCCCAGTGATCCAAACTTGTTCAGATCCCTCTTTAAAGCCTTCTCACCCTCAAGCAGATCAACACTTCCACCCAGCTTGGCAATGTCTGCAAACTTCCTGAGGGTGCATTTTATCCCCTTGTTCAGATAATTGGTAAAGATATTAAACAGAACTGTCCCCAACACTGAGTTCTGGGGAGCATAACTATGGCAGAGTACAGGCACTGACCACATCCCATTGCAAAACTCGGTGGGAAATGGTGGCAGCGTGCAGTAATAGCAAAATTCACCCATTCTTCCCATTCCAGAAGTTGAGAGATGACTCAGGGGAACTAAATAAATAATCAAAGCATGGCCTGAAAATGGCCAGTCACAGCTGCAGGTTATGACCATAGAACAAAGAGGGTGCAGTATGTGTCAGTGTTTTACCTCTGCCACTTGCATATTTGCATGCTTTCCAGTCACACTTCCTCATTTCATAGCCATCCCACTACAAACAGCCTTTGTGTCTGTTCGGCACCTCTGTCAAGCTGAGCTCATGCTCTTATCAAAGAAAAACATTTCAAGATGGTCTAGCTGTTGGTTATTCATCCCCAGGACTCAGGAAAGCCTATGGATAAATTCTCTTCTGCCCACAGGTTTTCTTGAATGCTTTGTACAAGCCTCTTAAGCCACAGCACTGGAAAAAAAACTTTGGAAATCCATGAATGATGGACTCATGTACTTCAAATTCTGGTTAGTCAGAGTTCAAAGGCCTGATGAGTCTCACATACCTCCTGCCCACAGAAAGCCCATGAGGTACTTCCACCATCTACTCCCACTCGACACTTCACCAAGAAGACAGGAGGACTGATAACCAGTATGGCCACAAATCCACTGCTGCCTGCTCCTGGGAGGCAAAAGGCCCCCTTCCCTTTTCCTTCCTCCCTGCCAAATGGCATCTGTGATGCCTGCTCTGCCAGCCCCCATTGCCCCCATCTCCCACCATAGGCTCCCTCTGCCCTGTCACTGCCCACCTGCTCCGAAAAGCACTAACTCACTAGAGCAACAGAAGAAACACTGAGCTATTTTTCCTTCCACACATTTCACACTGCAAGGCAAATAGAGAGCTTGAGGAGAACCAAACAAAGGGAAGCTACAGGAGCAGGAAAGGAGAAAATGGAAACTCCTTGTCAACAGCAAGCTGTAAAACTGTCCAACATGTGCTGTTGAGCCATACCTGGAGCTTCAGGGAGAATACAGCAGCAACTTGAATCGTTTCCACTAGAAACAATCCCAAAACAAAACAAACCCTTGAAAAACCCACACATCAACAGGGAGAAAGGCTGGGTGTGCACTGTAGGCCAAATGTGGTTCACAGATGCCACATAAGCCTCTCAACCCCACAGTTCGCCCCTCACCGAGAGACACTAAACCCACAAAAATATGAAACAGCAGAACTTTTTGATATTGTTCCATTTTATAGAATAGCACCCAGGATTAACTCTTATCAAAGAAAACCACTCGGGTTTATCAGGTCAGGACACTCCCTAGGAGGAAGACAACGTGGTTTCCACTATCAAACTGTTTTATCGATTTTCATCCAGTGGTGGTTAAATGTAAAAATACAGAAGCTAATCTGATGGAAGTAACAAAGCCCTTGGGACAAGTACTTCTTCACTGTATGTCTGGGCTAAATGTAAAACTGGCACTCTAGCAGCTTTACATCCACTTCACAATCAACCACCGTGACGGCCAACCCACATTTGGTAGGAAACAAGTTTCACATGAAATCCTCACCTTATGTCACGTCACAGGAAGTCAAAAAGAGTTAAAGATGAAGCCATGCATTAGTATGATATTACTCAATGTTTCATGTTCCACCCAGGTGCCCATTACACAACAAAGACTAGAAGTCAATGAAAAGTAACATTGTGTTCTTCAATTTTTTTTAAATATATATATAAATATTTGAATGTATTTTATATATGTACACACACTTCTATTAACAATTCAGTTTTTTCACTAACAAGTCTTGCTGCATCAATTAGTAAGAGTACAATCGTTTTGACTGCATAATTTTACTATAATGATACACCACCAACATCACCCAAAAAAGTAGTTACAAAACCAAGACCAAAACAGCCTACAACTCTGGTTGAGACAATGGTATACATCAGTTGCAACCTCTCAGACTGAAAGCATTCACATGTGAATTTGGCAACAGCTTTCGCAGCTCATCTCATTTGTAAGCTTTGACAGGCCAAGTTCTGTATGTGAGAGATCTGTTGAAATTTTACTCTTCTAAATCTTTGGTTTTTTCAGCTGACAACAAGGCTACATGGATTAATCCTCTCTCACGTTTATCAGATGTACTTCACTTTTAAAGGAGGAAAGTATTGGGAAATAAATCAATACCAGCATCAACTGGCCTCCTTGGGGCATTCCCAGCTGCTCTCCAGAATTTCCCATGGAGATGGCAGAAGTGTATCATGTGCAGTTGATGCTACATGGTAGAGAAGAAGTACAAACCAAAAATAACAACCTCCTTTGGCTTGTATGAGCTAAGCACAGGGCAAACAAGCCAAGACCCTCAAACAGAAATCTTACTGCTATAAATGTTTTCTGTCATTTTGACTAAGACCTCCATGATTTTGTTTATTCTACATATACATGTTTCTACAGATCATATCTCAGTAACATGAATTTTCCCTAATATTACTAACAGGGCATCACAAAATTTTAGTAAACCATAAACATATTAAGATTTCTACACCATTAATTTCTTGTTATTTAGAATTGCTGGAAATAATAGCTGGAGTTGAAATATTTCAAAATACTAATGCATACAAAAATCTCTACTGCCATGAAGTATCACCCTACCCGTGATATACAGCTGATCGGAGAAAAACCATGGACAGACTTGCTAAACAGAACTGAGAGTAGTTTCCTGAGCTATTCTCACTGCAAACCCTTCCTTCATATAACTTTGTCAGAGTTTTGCCACTTCTATAAAAATATTTAAATTAATGTTCAACCATCATTTAAATATAACCTGTCAGGAGAGCACCTGCTGTGTTCCTAGTTAATAAGTAATGCAAATTTTAATCTAGGGGTCAACACGGGGTCTTCAGTACAAAAAAGGGTAACACAGCAAAAACAAGGACTAAAGATAGGAAGGAAGGAATAGGGAATATCAGTACCATTTTACAAGCAAGAAATTAAGACACAAAAATTTGCAAAAGAAAGTATGAAGGCCTCATCGAACACACTAAATGAAATTAGAATAAACAGCAGGGGCAAAATGCAGAAGGAAATGGACAAAAGCAATTTTTAAAATACAAATATCTTACTTCTGAAGAGCTCTTGCTTGCATTTAGTGCAACAGAGAAAAATATTATGAAGTTCAGCTAATTATCTCCAGCTGTAGCATCCCATGGACAAATTCTGTGTTACAGACTATAAAGTAAAATACATTAAAACCAAAACACATCACTCGTGGTAAGCACTGCTAGACAGGAAAGTTACAGTAAGTTCAATAATAAACTTCAAGGATGTTCAAGGAGGGAAGAACAGTGAAAAAGCCTCACTCCTACTGCATTCTTTTATGAAATAGCAGCTGAACAAGACTTTTTTCATCCATACAGATTTCAATGCATTTCCTATAGGAACTCAGCATCACAGAATCAGCAAATTGCAGAAAAGAAATGTTGCAACTGAAGTTCACTTAAAAACAAAACTTGTTTTTTCCAAAGTGGTAGGCTATTCTAGCAGTTACACCTTTCCATCCCTCTGCTGGTCTGCAGATTCTTCAGAGTATATTTCAAGCCTCATTAACAATAACACTTCTGATCATGTTTTTTACCTATTAGTCTATATTAACTTTAGAAAAACTGTTTAAGGTTGCTTTTCTTTTATGAAGCAGCTTTGAATGCTGCACAGGTCTGAAAGAAGATAAGCTGCTTTATCTCACTTTCCCAGGCACTGAAAAGAATAAGGACCAAAAAGCTGACAGGACATATCTGGGTAAATTATGCACACTCCCACCACACATCATTTTGAAAACAGCAGAATCTGGCCATGGAAACACGTATCAGTACTTCATTTAATAACATTAAAACATCCTTTCTTTAAAATAAATAAATAAATAAAGTGGGAAGGAGAAGAAACAGAGTTCAATGACAATACCGTTAATATATGAGGCTGCATAATCTCTTCACAATCACATTCAACACAGGTATCTAAACGCTACACTTAATATGCAGTGAGACTCTGTTATATAATTTGTCCTTTTGCCTAGATATTTAAAGATTTGCTTAAAAATAAATGAAGAGCAATGACTTCTGGTGAACTTTCTGTAGTTTGTGGCCCACTAATTTCCTCCTCCTGGTCAAAGCCTGTTGTATGCCTGTATGCTACACATCCTGCTTCAGGCTGTCACTTAGATGGGAAAACTGTGGTTCCTTTTTCCTATTACAGGGTTTAAAAGCAGGAAATATATCCATTATTAATTCTTTTTTTTTTTTTTAAGAGTAAAACAAATGTTAAAGACATTGGCAGAACACTGGAAGAAAATTCCCAAGACTATAATCACACATATGAGGAAAGAAACATTTAAAAATATATTAACAGATACAATGGCTCCAAATGTATCAGGAAATACTGGCAGAAGTAACACCACAGACAGCAGAACAGCCTTAAAATAAAATGAAGTTCAGCACATGGAGAATGGGGGCACCAGGAAAATGCACTTCCAATTAAGTTTTCTGTTGCAGACTGTATATGGGCAGGAATGCTGTCATCCCAAGGGACACCCATTCTCCCTCTTCCATCCTTCCCTTGGGGGAAGGGAGTGCTCCTCATTATCACACAATCCCTACAGAAGGTCTTTAGAGGCCTTGCAATTTAAAAATAGCTTTCTAAAACTATCCTGAAATCAGGACAGGGCCTTAGCTATGGCCTGATGCTCGAAACTGCCTCACAGCTACTCACACGTAAAATAGCAGCAGTTCTTCACAAGCCCATTGACAAAAACTGGAACAATTTGGAATTTAAGCCCCACAGCCTCAGCTTGGCAAGAGGAGGCAGAGCAGTGATTCACACTTCAGCTTCTCGCATCCTGATACAGAGCCTCTCACTGGGAAGACTCCCAAAGCACGTTATAAGCAAACTACAGCACAAACCCCATTCATCACTGAAACACAGTTTGTGGCAAGAGTCAGAAGCTTCTCAGCCACACAGGGGAACAATTCATAAATTCAGGAAAAGAAGTGAGATCACTACAGCATCATGCAGGTGAGTCTCAAAAGAAAGACTAGGGGGACAGCACTCCCCTCCTGATTCTGGAACTGATTCCATCAAACAAGATTTGGGCAGACTAACAGCTGCTGGCAGCTTCAAGCAATCTTTTATTGATAACTGGTCATAAACACAAGTGGAGAGGCTCCACGTGGAGTCCACCTCAGAATCATAATGGGTTTTAGAGTCATCGGCGACTGCATGGAGCAGCCTCCTATTGAAGTGAAGATAATACTCAGAATAGCAGGGTACATACCCCTCTAAAGGACAGATTACTCCAACTATGCTTCACACACTGTGACACAGCTGCTGTAAGGGAAGGCCAAACATGATATGAAGTTATCTTCCTCCTATACAAATAGCCAAAGCAATTTATCCCCTACATACAGAGTTACATCACACACCTCAAAATAAAGAGGCAAGACAAATGGTTCCGAGACAATCCTTCCAACTGCATAAAGGACCACAGACATGTTCATGCTAGAAGGTACCTTCAGAGGTCAGGTTCAGCCTCCTGCTTGAGCAGGGCCAGCCATGGGATGACAGTTTGCTCAGGACCTCATCCAACTCGTCTTGAAAAACCTCAAAGGGTGGAGATGGCAGTCACCCATGACCCACCATGTTGCTGTTCCTCCAGTTGTCACAGCTGTGACTGCACATTCAGTGCTAGCTCCTGACTGCTTCCCAGACTGCATGTGTTTCTGTACATGCACTGATGGTGACACTTCCCTTTCTTATATGAACACTTTTCTTACCAGGCTTACCAGTAGGTTTTTGCCTCATGTTGGCAGATGGGAATACATCACCAAGCCCTTTTTACTAAAAACAGCAACAACCACTCCCTGTGTCAGAGAGCTGGCAAAACAAGCAAGGAAGGGGAGAAGCATCATCACTCTGCTCTGTAAAGGGAAACAGAAGCATGGGAGACAAACAGGAAGTTTACAGTGGTGAAAACAGATCTCCTGACACCAACTAGTGCCTTAACCTGTGGTGGGTTGACCTCGGCTGGACACCAGTCACCCACCAAAGCTGCTCTATGACTTCCTTCCTTAACTGGGCAGCACAGAGAGAAAATGACAAAAGGCTCTTTAGTCAAGATAAGGACAGGGAGAGATCACTCACCAATTACTGTCATGGGCAAAACAGACAACTTGGGGAAAGAGTTTAATTTGTTATCTATCAAACCAGAGTAGGATAATAAGAACTTAAATCAAATCTTAAAACATCTTTCCCCAACCCCTCCCTTCTTCCCAGGCTTAACTTTACTCCAATATCTCTGCCTCTTTCCCCGCCTCCCAGGCAGTACTGCAAGAGGATGGGGAATGGGTATTGCAGACAATTCATTGCATGTTGCCTGTGCTGCTCCTTTCCCCTAAGGGGGAGGACTCCTCACACTCTTTCCCTGCTCCAGCCTGGAGTCCCTCCCATGGGAGGCACTTCTCCAACATGGGTCCTTCCCATGGGCAGCAGTTCTTCACTAACTGCTCCAGCCCTGGGTCACTTCCATGAGTGAAGCTCTTCAGGTCCCCCACGGGGTCCCAAGTCCTGCCAACAATAACCTGCTTCTATGTGGGTTCCTCTCACTACAGGGCCACAAGTCCTGCCAGGAGCCTGCTCCAGTGTGGGTTCCCCATGGGGTCACAGCCTCCTTTTGGCATCTCCCTGCTTCAGCATGGGGTCCTGCATGGGGTCCTCCATGGACTGCAGATGGATATCTGCTCTGTTGTGGACTCCATGGGCTGCAAAGGACAGCCTGCCTCACCATGGTCTGCACCACGGGCTGCAGGAGAATCTGTGCTTCAACACCTGCAGCATCTCCTCCCCGCCTCCTGCACTGACTTTGGTGTCTGCAGAACCATTTATCTCACATATTCTCACTGCTCTCTCCAGCTACAACTGTTCCTCTACAGTAACTTTTTCCCCTTCCTATATACACTATCCCAGCGGCACTATCACTGTCACTGATGTGCTTGGTCTTGGCCAGTGATGAGTCCACCTTAGAGCCAGCTGGCACTAACTCTGTCTGACATGGGGGAAGTTTCTAGCAGCTTCTCCCAAAAGCCAGTCCCCGCAGCCCCCCTGCTACCAAAACCTTGCCACACAAACCTAATACAAAACTGTTCTTCCTCCCTGTGACATAACTGTCTAACAATCTGTGACTGCATATGGTGGTTTTGAGGGGGCTGAGGAGCATTTACAACCCCACTTTCTAAATGAGCTTTGCTCTGCCTGCCTTAGCCCCCTCTGGTCACCCCCATTAACATTCAGCCCACATCTAGCTATGGTCTTTGTTTGATGACAAAGAAGCGTAGAGTAGCCACATGGCACATCATACACATAAGACATCCAGCTTTGGCCCTATGCAGGGGATGCTTTTACCAATCACTGTACAGTGAGAGGCAGTTCATTGTGAGGAAAACCCACAGCACAAGCTACAAACTCATATAGGCACACCACCCATTTCTAGTGGCCTGTGTTTTTAATTCTAAGAGCTTTTGACATGCACCCACTTAAACAGCTGCAGTGGTTTAAGGCTTTAATACCTCTCCCACCTTCGCCTTCCTTTCTTGCTTGTTATCATTTGCCAGACCAGCAAGCCAAGTCCTGGAAGCAGCTGCATCTGCACTTCATCACCACCAGCTGTTGTTCAAGCTGAAGACACTGGACATTGGACTGAAGTAGTTCAGATGCACTCATGAGCCCTGGCCTCTCTGCAGTGACCCTAGGAAAGCAGCTTCTAAATCTCTATTAGTTTTCTGACATTCCCAGGTGTGATACCATTAAAGACACTGCCTTAAGTTGGTGCAGGAGGAATGTGGCAACATTCCCTTCAACTCAATTTCACTGAAGAGGAACGCAGCAAAATGTGATTCTTAGCTGTTGATTCTTTTCACAACTCTTACTCTTACAATCAACAACCATTTAGGAAGTTCCTTCTTCTGGTAAATTAAGGAAAAAATAAAATAAAATCAACTCCACAATACATTTCCCAGTTAAAGAGTGTGTTTTGACACTGTCACCTTGTTAAGCACATCTAAAACATGTTCTTTCAGTAGCTGCCAAAGTCTGGAGTATACAAAAAATGAAACAAAAACAAAGAAAAAACTCACTTCTTGCTATTCCAGTTTAAGACAGGAATGCACCAAACCACCATTCTCTCTCCTACAGCAACTAAATACTTATAACTGCTTGTTAGGAAAGAATGTTTAGCTGAATATCACAAATACTGAAATGCATTCATCTCATATCGATCACTGTCTGATGTCACTGCAGACCAGAGTTAAGTTCTTGTGAGTTCCTGTAGCACAGAAGCTTTTCATTTATGAAATGTTGTGGGGTTTTTTTAACCTAAGCTTATCTGCATTTCGTCAGAAGCACAGACTTGTTGCTCAATTTTCTGAGTTAAAATTATGACACGAAGAAGGGATTGTTGTATGGTTACTTTTAACAATTGACATTTATCTGAAAACAATTTTAGGTGTAAATTCCAAAAGAAAACACTATATTAAGTTAATACACAGAAACCCAGGTGGTGGATAAACTAGTCATGAATACATATCATAGAACACAGACTGACACTCTCCTATGGCTAGCAAAACAATGACCACCTCTTCTTTTTTCATTGCAATGCCTAACTGCGACAGTTAAGACTCTTGCTTTGACACCACACTGCATGTTGCACATGCTGTGCAATAAGGGCATTTCAAATTTGCATTGTTTTTCCCATCTTGTCATAAAAAGCCCTGTGTGCCCCTCTAATGACACTAATTATTTAACGATATTCAAATCAGCTATAACAAAAGAGTAAACTTTTTTCCTTACCTAACATCATAACATTTATATGAAAAGTATAGCTACTCATTTGCTAACACTGCAACGTGATTTTTATGAAAACCAGGATGAGCCACAGAAAACTGATTTGATATTAACGGAAATGGGCCAACCACTGACTTCTGTAGTCTAAAAGCCTCAAACAAAACTGTCTTAATCATCTGATGTAAGTTTACATCATAAACAACATTAACACACACGCTGATTCCTCTACTGTGATTAAATTTGGCCAGCAAGGCAACATCCATGCCCTTTTAAGGAAAGTAAAAGAAACTCAGGATCTCTGCTACTCTAAGGATGACAAAGAATTTGTGAAGTTTTAAGAGTTCATAAGAAAGTGTCACTTGCACAGATCACTGTGGGTTACAGTTTCAGATCTCCATCACTTAGAAATAAGGGCATCTGGTGCTTTAATTTACATGACAACTCGGAGTTAAATGCCCATTAATTGTTCCATGCTTTTTGTTCCGTAATCTTTTCATGCCTGTGGTCCTGAACACTTGCCCATCCCCACCTCAACACCTTCCGCAACTCAAATGGAGGAAAAAAAAAAAAAAAAAAAACCATCCACATGTACACATCACAGCCTTCAAAAAGCTAGTGTGAGAAATAATAACTATAGCAGAGTAGCTGCCAACCACCCCACATACCAGAATTAATAGGTGAAAGAAAAAATAAAAACATAAATAAAGACAAGCTGAAGTTGAGGAGTTACATTAATGCCTGTCAGCCAGGTGCTGATCAAGAAAGCAAGATAACGTGTTTCCAGAGGCTTAGCATCCTAGAATGGGAAAAAAAGTACAAAAAGAATAATGCATATGCATACAACTCCACCAGCACCACTAACTGATGATTTGCAGAGGGAAGGAGGAGTCTCTGATACTGTACTCCACCCACACATTTCTGGATGCTATTATGCAGCTGTTGGGTGTCACATCTGGTAGAAATATACTAACACACACCACCCATCTGTATCTCCCCTTGCTAGTGAGCACACCCAAGCCATCACGAGAAATGTCAGAAGAACAGCAAGAGATCTGTGCTCACATGGAAAGAAACTGGCGTGAGAGAAGCTACACTGATAAGAACACAGGAAACATTTGGAGAACCAAGCCCAAAAAATCAACCTTCCCCCTCAATCTAAGCCACATGTACTGAATTCATCACACGAGTATGAAACCTTGAACCCTGTTTGATTAGGGTTCCTGGCAACGCTAATGATGTCCTAGCAACAATGATAAGTTTCTCCTGTTTGCCAGGAAAAGAGGTGCCACTGGGGTTGCAAAAGCAGCAGGAGCTCTGGCTTATGTGTGAATACACACCAAGTAGAAAACCCCACAACGAACAGTAGGTGCAATACACACTCCACTGGCCCCCAGACTAGCTCAAATGATCCAGTCTCAGCCTTTGGGGATTTATAGAGGTTTGACATTAAACACATCAAAATCTCCCTCCCTTCATAGGCCACATAGGCGCTCCTGGGAAATTGCAGCTATCACCACTGTAGGTAATGATAGCCAGCAAACAATGAGTCCTGCAGCAGCAGCATCAAAAGAAAGAAGCAAAATGAGGGCTGGAAACATAAGCTTTGCAATGGACTGTCCACAGAGCCTCTTATCTGAAATATTTAATTTTTAGATTCTGGGAAAACATTACTTTTCTGCATAACACCACACAAATGCAATTGCCTTGACTGGGCATAGACTATTCCATGCTTTACAGCCTAATATATTCTAAAAGTGAAGGGGAAAAAAATTCTCACAAACTTTATCACTTCCATTTCTAGCTTTTCTGGAAATACAAGCAAAAAAATCAAGCTCCATTTTTAATTACTTTAGTATCTCTACAGGATTTTATTTTGTCAAGACAACTGATGGCAGAATGTTTTCTGCCTGTCTCTATCTCAAGTTATATATCAGGTCTCCTTCAAATAACCATCAATAAAATTACTTAAAACAGGAACATGCCTTTATCAGAATTAAGTCCCATATGCTTCATTTCTCACTATTAAGAAGTTAATTGCTCTCAGAAGATGGAATATGAACTTCAGGTCCATAAAGCAATCTTTTTCATCCTCTTAATATTCTGCTAGGAAAGACTTACAGAGGCTGACAGAGGAAATATCAGCAGATGCTACAGTCAATTTTATATTTAATTGGCCTCTTTTGAGGGTAGATTTAGATTAGGTATTAACAAGAAAAATCTTCATGAGTGATGACACACTGGCACAGGTGGCCCAGAGAAGCTGCAACTATCCATACATGGAAGTGTTCAAGGCCAATTTGACTGAGGCTTTGGGCAACCTGGTCTAGTAGAAGGTATCCCTGCCCATAGCAGTGGAACTAGATGATCTCTAATGTCCCCTCCAACCCAAACCCATCTATGATTCTACAGTGTTTATAAACATAATACATGTCATTATTTTGTTTCTGCTGCTGCTTCTTAATAAAGAAAAGCAATCCCCTATTCATGTGCAGGCTGTGTGACCAATATATACCATCATCTTAGACAATTTCAGGTAGTGGATCAAGTTGTCATTACAACTTGATAACTCAGTTGTCATTATCTGAGTTGTCATTACAACTCAGATAAAATTCATTTTGATAAACACTCTGATCTTCCTTGTGAATGAAAATAAATGTTACCAGTATTTCATTAGGCTATTGGCAACACCTTTCTTGATAACTGTCTAAACAAATAACTTGTCAGGAACTACAAAGCCATTAAACTGTAATTTCTTCTTTTCAGGAAACCTGTATGACTGCCAGAGGACCATTAGAACTCTTTAAATTTTAAATGGAGGGCTACCTGTTTAAATAGCTTTGTAGACTTGACTTAACTATGGATGCATATCAGGAGATCAAACTAGCTTGGACTACGCAAAGTGTTTCTTAAGTAACTTCACAGAACATTGCAGTCTTTAAATCCCAAAAGCCTACTCGGAAGATTAGTGCACAATAAAAACAACTGCCTACCAGTCATGCAGGTAGTATTTAAAAAAAAAAAAAGAAAATAAAAAGCCATTTCTTCTCAAATTCAGAATACTGACTCTCTTTTAATTAAATTGAGTCATTTAATTAAATAAATTAGGAAAATACTACCATTTACAGTTTTAGAGAATGCATGGAAAATAAGAAACACATAAGGTCAACTTATCCATAGCCTGTAAAAATCAGGTGTTCATTCATTAGCTATTCAAAATGCTAATTACACTGCTCCTTGTCACCACATTGGTATTGTATTTCAGTATGTCAAAGATGTTATGTTTGCAGTCTTCCAGACATGGAGGAAACTAATGTCATTAATTTCTTATTACTACAACGTACTGATTTACTACAGTTCCTTTTTAAACTCTACCAAAGACACCTCCCACCATGAGCAAGAACAGTTACATAGCAAAGTACTTATGAGACTTCCACAGGGAAGCTTGCTGCCTCCTTCAGCGGGTCTATCTCAGAATGGAGGCTTTTAGCCTCCAAGCACAGAAATCTGAGGCTATGATAAAATATTTGTCAAAGCAGAAAAGGATATTTGACTAATTGTTTTCTGGTTGATGAAAAAAGAGAAACAAGAAACATGCTTCCAAGACTAACATTACATCATAAAGCCAAGGCAAAGCCAGTAAAGTCAATGTTGCATTTCAGCAGGCTTGTTTCTTCTCTTCTAACCGTGGTTTAGCTGCGTTCAACAACTAAACTACTTAATTTATTTTCACTAAAGTTAACATATTAGTAGGATTACATTATGAGATAAGCAGTCACACTAATGTGCCTTTTTTTGTCCTCACAGCTATAATTGTCCCCTAATTTTAACAAGTAACCCTGAAAATTACCAGAGATTTGCAAAGCTAGTCTAGCAAACAAATTCAAATTAGAACATGTTAAAAATCAGACAGTGACAGAACAAGTAGGCACCAAGTAAAAGCCTTTGATAATCATGAAGACATTCAGTAAATATCGCCCTATACCTTGTGCATTGTGGCACAGACACCATTTCGTAGTGCTTGAGACTGCAAGCCCTTAAGTCTTAATATTTTTCTTAGGAGACATTTTAATTGCTCCAGAGTCCTATAAACCTGATGTATTTGGAACCATTAAAAAGAAATCTCTCAATTCTGAACTCAAATGACAGTCACCAAACAATGCATTCAGCTCCCATGTGGCACAAGCTTGGGTCCTGTTTTCTCTGTGCCTGACTGCTGACCACCTTCCTTCATACTGTTTCACATGGGAATAAAAAACATTCCCTCCCCCTTGCAATTCAAACTTTGGTTAAAGATTTTTAAAAGCAAGAGCAAAGAGCAGATTAAAAATCTGTATGCAACAGGAAAAACCTTGAATAACTGAATTTATTTTGGGGTAAGCTAGATGGCTTGTCAGTTGTGTGCAGTAGAGTGGGTTCTAAAGTCACCCTAGAAGGAATTTAAAATGCCTCTTCAGCCTGGCCTTGTCCTTAGAGAAAAGATATAAAGCAAATCAACACCAGCCAGTGGGCCTGGTATTCAAAGGATCTTTGTGGTGGGACAACAGCTACGGAAGAACCTACTCATTACAACAGTTGGCTTAGAGAAGCCTATGAAGTTGCATAAGGATGAAAGAGAGGTCTCATCTAAGAATCCTATCTTTAACAGAGTAACTAGCACAAAAGGAGACCTTTGATGAACACTGATATTGCTGAATGCTTTAATAGACTAAACAGAAACTACAGCAATGCAGCGCATGACAGTGGTGATCCTCAAGAGTGTTAAAAGATCCTAGCCATGCATCCATGCAGAGTTTTGGAAACAGAGCCACTCAACACTGTCCCAAATTGCCTTCTACAAAGCCTCTTCTGATTTAATGGGATGAATTTCACAGGTTAAATGGCTTCACTCAACAGTGTTAAGGCACTGTTGATGGCAGTCAATCTGCTCCCAAGCTATCAGGTGTAATGTCCAAGGAGTGGGGTGCACTTCTTGCCTCCAGTTCTAAGATACTCTGTCAGTCCAAAGTGTTCAGTGGGGAGCAGGGTGACTGAACACAGTTGCCTGCACCTCTGGAAAAGGAAGGATGAGTCCACATCTGTAAGAGCTAAGGCAAAGCCTGCCCAGCACTGTACCTAACACAGACTGCACATGACCCAGGAGTCTCAGGCATGTTCACAGAACTGCTGACCTTCCGCCCACATTCTGTTTGCCATCCAGATAGCCTGGAAACACTCTCTGCAGAGGACACTGCTGTTGAATGGAATTCAGCCACAATTCCTATGAACCGAGTCATGTCAATGTGTGAATTCTACTTATCCACAAGGCCTGCTGCTGGTAAAGACAAATGACACCATCGTAGGCTGCTTGCAAATATTACATAATCAGGTAGAAGGTTGATATAGGTTGTTTGCCTCCTTAAAACTACTACCATCACAATAAGTTGCTTAGAGTTATGAAAAGCTATAAAGGCTCTTTGTATTTGCAACGTACGTTTGTGATTCTTAGCCTCTAGGTTTCACTAGTTGGAAGTCTCAAACCACTTTTAAAACTGAGAGATGAAATAACACAGGCAGCATCACTAACCTGAATCATTGACAATTCTCCGGAAATGGAATGATGTTTTTCGCCTAGACAATGACACAGTCACCTTCCTCAAGTAACAAAGCCTTATGAATTAAAACAAACACCCCCATAATCCAAAACCAACAAACAACACAGCTGAGTATGTGTGGAGTAAATTAGTCCAAAAAGGGTTAAACTGCACTCACAGACCATGAGAGCTGGACTTAGTGAATCCTGGCTCTGATATGGAGATTATGAAGGAAATTAGACTTTAGAACAATATGATATAGTTTCTTCCTTCAAAAAGACAGAATAATTACACTTGTGACATTAAAAAGACAATGTCATCCCTATCTTCATTAAAAACCACTGGTCTAAGAACTAGAAAGGAAGCCTTTCCAGGTTGAACTTTGACACAAGTTCAATGCGAGATAGCATCTCTATCTTTGAAAGGTTAGTGGAGTTGGGCAAGAATGAGGGGGATGCTTTGTCATGTGTTGGTCACTTTAAAGCCCTTATTTTACTTTTAAAAAAAAAAAAAAATACAAGCATTTGCATGAAATTAGTGCTGGTTGATTTTCGTAAATATGTTAAAGATGGCTGGGATTTTAGTATTTTATTTTTAAATGAGAGGGACACAATCAATGGGTAGTAGAACAGAAGTTATTCCTAAGACACTGAACATGTAGAAGCTATGGGTTTTTTACCCAGTTTTGCTTTGCAAGACCAGAGCCCTTTGCATGATTAATCTGTTTCACTGCTTCCTTGACAGTTACTTGCATTTGCCTCCTAATGCATTAGCATAAGGCAATTCTTTCATATTGTTCTAATGTAGCAAGTCCCAAACAGGGGGTCATGACCACCAAGTAGGGTCACAGCAGTTATGACTGAGGTCATGCGACCACCAGAAGTACACTTCCTTATAACGGTATCTGGAGTCACAAGACCAACAGAAAAGCAAATCTCATAGCCAAAAGTCTTTGAAATAGTTGGTGTCAGAAAGTATTCAAGGCAGGCTTTGTCTGACAGTCTTACCTGATACCAAAGTAAGAGAAATGTTAACTTTGCTTAAATGGTTATCAATAATTAATATTTTGTGCTTTATCTGCATTACTGTAGCAGCTATGGTGTTAAATTTTAAAATACCTAATTTAGTAATGAACTTCAAACAAGTCAGAAGTAAAACACATTATATCTACCATCCCGAAAGAGAAACCAGCTGGCAACTGCCAAAATTCACTGAAAGGAGCTCCAGAAATCCTACAATCTAGTGATTTCAAATAAAATAGATGTGTCGTCTAATTTAAGTATTGTTACTTAAAACCAAAGGAGCATTCCAAGTGAGGCACTGACACAACTTGACAAAAATCTCAATAAAGTTGGGGGTGGGAGGAACAGACATCACACACACACACACACACACACCAAACAACACAGACAGTGATGGGAGAAACCACAATACAAAAAACTTTCTGGGAAAGTTCCTCCCAGGTGGATAAGAAATCCCAATCTATTCTGCTCCTCTTGCTCTGTTTCTAGGCCACTCAGAAGGCCTTCTGGCTACACCTACATTATCACATCAGGCTGCTCATTAGAAGCAGATGAGTAGAGCAGCACAGTTGGTGTTAAGGACAAGGAATTTAGCACAGTGCATATTTCAGGATTTTTATTTCAGATCAGCTCAAAAAATCTCCCCATAGTGGAGAGGGATCTGGAAGGTGATGTTCTGCAAGTACACTCAGTGTGAATCTGCTGAACTGGTGTTACCTGAAATTAACCCAGCCTGTACTGTCAGGATTTCCCCACAACAGGGACCAACATAGGCGTGAGCAGCCCTAATGCCCAGTGTACTGCCTGCAGTGCAAAGCTGAGCTCCTGATCCAAACTAAAACACTAATATGGCAATGGCTGACTGTACCTTGCAACTTCAACTACAAAGAACTGCATTTTTATGGGTTAAATCAAAGATACTTTGATGAATTGAAAAGACACTCATTTTCACCAAACACATGAAGGAAAACTAAATACTTAGTACCTCAAGTAAAACGGACTACCTAAATCTGGATCCTTTCTTCCCTCCTCCTCTTATAGCACTGCTGGGAATTATATTCATATGTCAGAAAACACACTTCACACTAATATCCACTAGCATATGAAAAGTGTGGGTTGCTAGAAAACGGAAAGAAAAGCCTATGCCTTCTGTCACATGTTGTTAAATAAAATATGTTCATGCTCAGGATTTAAAGATGTTAAAAATGATTGGTAAAAGCATGAGCAAACTATTGGGAGCTGGTCTAATTTTCACTCTGCCTTTATTTTCCACATTTAGGAGCATCAGCCTACGCAATACATTGTGCTTGGAGGCTTAGAAGAATATATGTGAGGGGTTTTTCTCTTTAGCTAGAAATAGCATATATTACAGTCTTGCATACTTATTTTTAAGAAATCATAAGTACTTCTCACTGTGTAATACAGCTAAAGAAAAGTTTAGCAAACAGAGTTTAGCAGCTTCTTTTGAGACCTCCACGGAGATGATTGCTGAAGCTCAAATAGGAGTGCCAAGTTCTCCCCTGCTCTCATAGTCAAATAAGCGTCCTGACCTGATATTAGGACATGAGGGATATTTAGCAATAATTTTAGTACAAAAGAATGTGTTTCCTTCATTAACTAGATCATGAAAAATGGAAATGCTCCTTTATGATACTGAGAGGATTAAAAAAAAAAGCAAGCAAACAAACAAAAACCAAGCCAAAAAAAAAAAAAAAAAAGAAACCACCACCACAAAACACCAATTAATAAAATAGTGTATTTTCTAAGCAGTAAGATATGGAAGGTATAAAAATAGCAGACTATATTAAAAGCAGGATGGCCATACACTGAGTCCCCAGTAGATGAATTACACCCTTATGTCAACCACCTTTTCTTGACTACAACAAAACCTCAAGATACTGATTTTAAAATTGGCAATACAAAGACTTCGGCAGCGCAGGTGTATATCCAAAAAGAAACAAGGCCACAACTCTGATACTTCCAATTACACACCCACAATATGCATACAGACTCACAATCATGAAAGACCATGAAAATCACACACAAAGTTACTCATTTAACTTTAGGGTGATATAAGTAACTTTGACATCTGCTGACTTCTACTTCCCCAGGCAGAAAAATCTTAGTTTAGACATTGTACTCCTAGTCTCAGTTGTTTTGAAGTAACACATAACTGCAAACCAATAAAGTTGTATTCCTACAGCTGCTGGTACAGTCTGAAGCAATCAGCTGAGGTATGAGCTGCCTTAGCCATCTCAGTCATTAAAATTCACCATGCTCTGAAGTGTCTTTCAAAGTCTCTACAACTGTCAAAACACAATTTACCTTTTTCTGAGTGCCAAGGTATGTAGGTTCCCTCCATTAATTTATACAAAACACTGAGCTGTCAATATGAAAGGCTGTAGTACACCACAGCTGAGATATGGAAACACTGTCAAATATTTGGAAATTAAAGACATCTTATACTACATTGAAACTAGAATGTCAACTGTTTGGTAAAATAAAAGGAAAATAAAAGCATGCCTGGAGGAGGAAAAATATGTATATATATATTTGTCATTTTGAAGGCCTTTGAAACACAGGTCCATCCTACAATAGGAATGTGAGTCCATATTATCTGTTGAGCATCGTTATTATTTTTCAATAGAAAGAGCTTTGCACTGGTTGAGTTTACAAAGAAAGCAAAGGGATTTGATAAGCAGAAATTGTAATGGGGAACAGAATATACAAGAATTCAGACCGGTTAACACTGGTGCTGTGCTTGCTCCAGAAGTCAAGAGCAGAGGTAGCAAAAAACCTGAATAAAGTGCAGCCAAGTCTCAAAGCAGAAACAGATTCAAGCTATTTAATTTCCTCTCTCCAGGTAAAAAGGTGCAGATCCAAGATTGCAGCAAGGGTTGCCAAACCTCTATGGAAACATCATGTGCTCAGACAGGCACAGCTGCACTCTGTTCTCAGCTCCCACCTCCACAACTGTGGGAGAGCCCTTTCAAAACATGTTTAATGCACATAAACCACATGTGATCCAGAATGAAAAATAAAGTTTTAAAATAGTTTTTATATGAATTGCACTGAACTCAGAGAAAAAGAGATAAAACTAGAGACTTGGTCCCCCACTTAAATAAGTTGGAAAAGAGACAAGTCCAGCCATTACTCCAGGAGGACCAGAAGCAGAACAGATAAGTTACATGTACCTTTAGACAGAAAACTAGTATTTTGATCTCTGTTTCTAGCTTAATACACAAGTTTTACAGTATCACAAAAATCCACCCCACACTTTCCTCAAGTCAGCAATTCTGATAGACAAAACCCATACTGCTGCCACCCTGCAAACTTCTGCCAGCTCTCCCCCAGAGAGATCTTTTCCTGAAGCTGCAGTAAAAGAGAGCAGCACTGGAAACTCAAAAGGACAAGAAACCACAACTCCCACAGCTGTTCCAAGTCAGAGAAAGCACTGTTAATGACCAAGAAATAAGCACAACAGGAAAAGCTGCCTGGGCAGTACAACTGCCCTGCTGCAAGCTGGGAAGCTCAGGGAAGAAGAGGGGAACTGGGCAATGCTACAGTAACACTGACTTGCATAGAAGCACTTGTGCGTGGAGTATGGTATTAACCCCTTCCTGTCAAGGTCCCAAACAGTTGCAAATGCAGCAACAATATTTACGCTGTAAACTCCGTGGGGCAAGAGTTACCTTTAAAGTTTGTAAAGTTCTAGCAAAACTACATCTCTGACCACAAAAAGACTCTCAATGCCTAAAAATAGCAATACCCAAGATTACAAACAAGTTTGGGATTGCCTGTTTAATGATTTCAGTTCACTAAAGGAACATCTCCATAGCAGTAAAGCCAAACACATGTAGCATTACAATTAAGCATGTAAGTGAAGATCAGGGTCCTACTCACTTTGGCCAGGGCAGATTTCCTGAATAGTTCAGTTATCACTACATTAACCTGGCATAAAATACAGAAACAAGCCTGATGCTCCACCACTGTTATTGGTCACAACCTTTTGCCACTAACAGTGAAAACTATACCTTGTGATTAATCCAAGGTGAAAAGGAGGCTGCAATACTACTAAGGTACGTTCTCTACACATGTGCTCTATGCATAAACAAGTACTTTAGTTTGTTTTAAAAACTTAGAAAATACCTTATGCTAAATGTGACATTAACTGAGGATTTTTATTTAGATTGGAAAATGCTTCGTAATAGAGAATCAGTTTTAGTCAATTTAACTCCTAATGGGCAATAAAAGCAAGACTTATTAAAAGCATAAGCACTCACATATCACAAAGTGCTGTATTTTGTGATGTTGCCTTAGAAATCATGGTAAACTGAAGTGGTTAGTAACATCCCAGTATGCAATTGTGGCAAGAGCATTAGCTAAATACAGAGCTAGTTACCTCATGTATTTCAAATGCTTCTGAAGACAGCTCGGTTTTTCTGGCTATTAAATCTTTCTCACAATTACCTAGATTTTATTTCATGGTTTTACTCAGTTTCATGCTTTTAAGGAATTTTGCAAGTATCTTTCAGTTTTCTGTACATTGGAAACATCTTCATAGTCTTCAAAATATTTGTGGGTTGTTTGGGGTTTTTTTTCTGACAGTCAATGAAAAGTCTTCTCTAAAATGTCAATCTGATCCAGCCTGGTTTAACAGATTCATAGTGTGGATTTCAGGGCAGCTTTACAGAAAGCAAGTTTTCTTACATCATTAAGTAAATGATAATGGGTTACACTTGCTGTGTTCAAAATGGGTTTTGGTGTTTTCTAGTTAGCTTCCTAATTTTATGCTATGGCAATACTTGTGACACTGAAACATGTCTGATTCACCTAGAGCAAGAAATACAGTAAACACATTCAAAGTAGTCTGCAAAAAAAAGAACCCAAAAATACTTGCAAGATAAAAGAAAGGAAACTCCAGTTGAAATAGCCACCAACTCCATCATCCGGTTACTCTAGTGACTTCAAGAAGGAAAATTTCAGCTTTAGCAATGTAAAACAGTAGTATCACTTCTCAGTTTTTTTTCAAAGCTCCTGGAATACACTAGCCTTTTGCAATAAGGTTTTATAAACCTAACTCATTGATGTTTTACCTGATTAAAATAAAATAAAAAAATTAGACAAAAATATTTGTAAGTTTTACAAAAGCAGAAATAAAGTGGAACCACATTGCAGACTTGAGGTAAATAAAGCTAAGTTTATGTATCTTAAGAAACAAGAACACCATAATTTCTAGAAATACTACACTAACATAGTAGAAATGTATGAAATAATGTGATATGAATGACCATAATCTACTAGAAGGAATAATAAAAAAAAACCCAAAACCTGGAAGGATGAAACCACAAAATCTGGCTTAAAAATCCTTGAAATTTAATGAATATTTGTCACTCAATCAATCACAAGCAACATGCCCATGTCAGACGTGGCACCTTTTGGGGAAGCTGCACCATCAGGAAAATGCATTATTACACTGTTTGCCACCCTCCACCCGCCCAAGCACAAACCCATTGTTGTGGGCTTCCTCTTTCAGAAAATCCACATGAAAAATAAAAATGCAGTTTTGCAAGCAGTTTCTAACACAGAGCAAGTTACAATCTCCAGGTACTGTCTCAAAAACATGAAATACTCTTCAGTTCTAATCCTGGTAGTTTTTATATTGGCTGTTTGAATGCACTACTGATTAAAAAGTTGCACCATTACTTTTTAGACTCTGGCAAAGAGGTCAGAAGTTTACAAAAGTGAGACGATAAATATGCACACACCCCTACAAACATCCACACAACATTAAGGCTACTCAAGTAAAGGAATAATTTACTAACAGAGAGAAGGCAGAGTTTGCTGGTACAAGGTCAAAGCCCAAGATTAATACTCAGCCTGTAGTATCTTCTCCTCTCTTTTCTGGGGAACTGATGTATGTAGAGGGTACCTATGTTGGGATACAGGAGTGGGCATGTTTCTTCTGTCACAGACCTGTTCTTCCACCCTTTATGGCCACACTACAGCCCATGAGCCCCCTTCAAAGGCAAAAAATGGTAACTTTCATAAAACAACATACACAAGTACCTATGGGCATAAAAAGGAGGTGCCACTTCCAGGAAGCACTCTCTGGGAACATCTTTCCCCAAAACAGGAAAATCATTCTCCCCATTCTCACTATCCCACTAGCAAAAGATCATCTCATCTCAGCCCTCTTTACTTTGGCTTTGCCTAGTCAGGCTTTTCCCCTCCCCTGCAGATGTTCACAAGCTGCTCCCAAGCATAGAGCACAGCAGCAGTGGTATGGGCAGAGCACTCAACATATCTTCCACACTGCTGTTCACAATTCAATTGGGCAGGATGTTCATGTGGTATTTCCCACATGCACAAACATACAAGCCCAGAGATGCTCACAATTTTCATAGTGGCATAAGACCACCATTAAAAAAAAGGTAGTGATATTTACAATCCTTAGTGAGATTTTATATATGTGTATACATATATATATAAAAATTAATAAGTGTTATGATGCAAGGTCTGCTTTTGAAGCTGATGAATTGCATTGTCATTCAGTACATATAAAAATCAATTTATGATACAGAAGGATATTTCTGATGCACTTCAGTTCCTTCAGAAGGAACGAAGTTAATATGACAGATTTTTCAGTGCTTAGTAATTCCTGAACAACTGTCACAATCTTGACAGAGTCCAAGTCTGATGATGTAGGGGAAGGTATTCATGTAAGGAATTAATAAAAGCATTTCAATCACAGTTGATCTTATAAGAAAAAAAAAAGTGACATTCCTATTCAACACATTTCCAAACAAGAACATCTTATTGCAACAAGAAAAACTCAGTAAGTTTTGTTCTGGAGGCAGCACAATGACTGAAGCCATGCCTGGGTAACAGATTCTTATGCTTATATTCTTCTGCTGTGCTTTCCCAGTGCCCTACAGGTCTAAAACTCAATGCATTCTGCTGCAGTGGTAGAACTGGGACAGAAATGTCTGCAAGATGCAGGCAGACATCCCCAGGCAGTCATTTTCAAGGCTTGGAGAGAAAGGCCGTCATTTCTGTTCGTTGTACAACATCACTTGTTCCTGCATTTAAACTCACAGGTGAGTGTCATCATCATCAGAACAAGAGTGGAATTTCTTCGCTAAAAAGCAAAGCATGCTTGTGTGCAAGAGAAAAAAAATGTGCAGACCAAGATGAACAGTGGCAGGAAAACCAACTGAGCTGCAATAAACACTTGGAGGGGGAGGGGAGTATTGTCACAGCATCATCGTCTTGCTTCTGCTGCAACAGCATCATCTAGCTGATCTCACTACAGAGCTGAATTGAATAAACTGAACAGGAAGTACAAAGGAAAAAATAGACAAGATATGATTTATTACACACTACACAAGAACCACTGGTTTAACTGTCTGCCTTTCAGTACATCCTGACAGAAAGGGGAAAAAAATCAATATTTATCATAAAGCAACAGTACTTTAATTAAAAAAGAGAAGCAAAAAACAAGTTGTACTTCAAAATGAAAGCACATTTGCTGGGAAGTAATATGGAAGCACCAGTACATTTTAGAAATTTACAAGTTTGTTGCTAAAATATTTAGACAAGACAGACCATCTTTTAAATGTTATGAGAATAGCACATGTGTCCCCCTCTAATGAATGGCAAGACTAATAAATCATGAACAGTGAAATCATGAGCTCCAAAGGGGGTCTACCTCTTCATCTGTGACAATTAATGTGTCACCCTCACAGCAGCCCAGAGGCAAATTCCTTATGCTATTTTTTTATGCATCTATTGTTTTGAAACATATATCTTCCAAAATTACACTTGACATGTCTTTAATGGGCTTACTTGCACTCCAGCATCATAGATTTAAAGACATCAGACATTTTAAAGATTGTATAAAGTTCACCTAATTCTCTGTTTTCCTCCCAGTATAGAGGGATAACTTCAATGCCTTTTCTGCAGTGAGAAGTATTTTTAGTTATTACCATTTACTTAATACTTTTTACTCACTACATAGGGAGACATTCTTCTTCAGGTTTGTCATGAATTTTTCAGGATTAAAAGCAGTGCAAAATAGTTTATGGATGTGATCTATATTCACAAAACAAGGGAATGTAAATGTAAACAAAGGAATAACAGGGGAATGATGAAATATAAATACCAATTCCACAGTATGCACAGAAATCAAAAGGCTCACTTTGGGATGAGCTCATACTATGACTAATTCCTAGGTTAACCCCTGACAAGGCCTTATAAATATCACAGCCTGCACCATTTGATAGCACTTTAAAGTTGCTTTGGTGCAATTTTCTTTAGCACCTTTGTACACTGCTTGTGTGTAAAATTACTTTAACTCATGCTATTTTCCTGGGGGTTTTTCTCTCTTTCATCATGTATTTTGTGACATCTGCATACAAGCAGCACTACTCACATAAGTTGTCTTACTAAAAAAATCAGTTGGATCATTCAGCAGACAAAGCCTGAAAGCTTGTCTCTCCCTATAAACGAGAGGAGAGGAAAAGGTTTATAGTAGCAAATGAGGCCTCTGACAAGGAAGCTGCAGCAGTTTTCTGCCAGGGGGTACAACACCGTCCTTTCCCATCCCACTACTGCCCAAGGACTGCCATCTGTATAGCTGAGGGAGCAGAAGAGAAATGAGTGTCCTTGCTACCCTCATCACAGTTCACCCTCAGCACGACTTACACCAGCAATGAGGACTCCAAAATGCTAAATGTTAGGATGGATAATAATTGCCTGGATTTTGTATTGATTCACCCAATAGAAAACAGCAACTGGCAATGGCATTTTTAATGTAACAGCACATTAAAAATAAGGGTGATTTTGTACCTCACTTTTAAAACTGATAATCTACAGGGTACTTTTTGCCATGCCAATCTGCATTTATAAATGAGAATATGTCAGTAGGCATGCTACAGAAAACCCATCTCTCTTATTCAGGTACTATCCAAAGTGGGAGATGAAACAGAAATCTAGAATTTTTCAACACCTAAGTTTTGCAACATCAGTATCATACATCCAAGCCAGTAGATGCACAAAATGGGAGCATGTCTGCATCTTATAGGGAAACATTAAAACGGTCTTGGTACTGTGAGCTCTGGAAGCCAGCACAGCCCTCCTCCTTGGCTACTATTAGAGGTCAGAAATGAAGATTAAACGAGAATTCACAACCTGACCCTGGCATCCTACCCAAAGGCTTCAAACTCAAGCTCTTCCATAGCAGGTATAATTTTGCTGCTTCAGTGACAGGAATCTCCAGACACTGAACAATAAGAAGCAAAAAGTGCTATGATAAATGGCTACAAGATCTTCAGCTATCATACAAATTATTTAGGACTTTCAAAATAATATTTGAAGTATACATCATGGAGTTCTAATCAAAAGAAAAGCCCAAATTTTAGAGATAAGCAAAGATGGAAAAGCATCTCTGGCTACCTTTCAAACTTTTACTATTATTTGCAATATGTTAGAAAATTCAGAGCACCTTTCTTCTTGCATCAGGCTCTGTGGCTGTTTCTTTCATTCCAGGGACTCTACATGTGACTAACACTGTAAGCATGCAAATGCCACACTACAGCATGACCGGTGCCTACTTGCTGGGACCTGAAAGACTTTGGCACTGACCAGAAAATGAAGTGATGAGAATTGCATTTACACGTCAGAGGCTGCTATCAAGTCTCTGGGGGCTGTTCACACTTTCCTAAATCCCTCTATAAGTACTAGGAACTTCCTGCTGGCTACTCCTTGAAACCATGGAAAGCTGGCACCCACTGGAGAGGAGACAGCTGCCCTGCAGACTGCAAGCCCAGGAGGATAGACACTTGCCATAGAAAGCGAGGTCTTATTTTTCACATCCCCTGCTACTCCAGCAGCAGGCCACCTGGCACCAGCTGGCCATGCATTCACAAGAAGCACAGCAAGAATATAATTTCACTGAGTTGCCTCCTGCCTCTGGTCCCCTGCCTGATGTCCAGGTCCTTGTTGCACAGGTACAGTGGTATTCATGTGATTCCTGAGGCTTCCTATTACAGCATAAGAAAAAAAGGCAACAGAAAACCCTGGTAAGGATCCTGTGAAACAGAAGCAAGCTGAGGGAACAGAAAAGATCATTATGAGTTTTATTTCTTCATCCTTACACTAGAGAACTCTAGTGGACTACACAAAATTAATGAGGACCTGTATTAAACACATAGCCACTCCCTCTATATAATGAATACACAGGCATTAAAAACCCCTGCTGCTCTACTCAAAGCAGATGGGGCAATGCTCGGCAGCCCTGGTTTTGAATGCATCTGGTAGCCAAATGTCATCTTTCACAAAGCTTCTTCTCAGTCTCAGACAGAGGCCACTGGTGTGGCTCTTCAAGCTACAACAGACACAATGCAAGCCCCCTTGTAAACATCACAGTATGGAGCTCTAACTCACTTAAAACCTTAGCAACAGTTAAAACATGGTTTCTCATACTACTTTGCAATAAGAAAACAAGAAACCTTGGACTAGATTTGCAAAATTGCTGAACAAGCTTACTCAAAGAAATTATGCAATATGAGCCATGTACCTGTAAATACATTAGAGATCAGCAAAGCAAACAGGACTCGTAACCAAAACAGTCTTTCATTTAAATGCTTGCTTTATCACCAGTGAAAAAATAATCACTGCCACAACACCAGAGGACAGTTTTAATTATGCGTAACTTAGCATTGAATATTTTGTATGATTCTGCGTAACTTAGCATTGAATATTTTGTATGATTCTGCTCACTCTTACGGATTTTTTTATGCATTACTTGTTTTTTTTAAATTAAAAAATTGTTATTATTGGCACACCACTTTTTCTATGGAAATAGCAGTGGCTAGCAATTCTGCACAAGAAGTGTTTATAAAGCCACACATGTTAATGAATACCTAGGGACTTTTCATTACATGAATCTGTGACAATAGAGTAATGGCTGGTGCAAACGCATATTTATGGCACCCTTTCTTATGCATAAGGTCCTGCTTACAACAGGGGTGCTGCTGGGGCTAGCCCAGCCCCCAGCGGCTTGGGGGGACCCTTTGTTCGCTGACTCATCCCTCTGCAAGCAGAGGGTTGAAGCAACACAGCCAGCACAATGGCTCTTATTAAAGCACATCCGCAAGGTTCAGGCCAGGCATCTGCACAGGACCCCAATAAGTTGGATACATGTGTGAGGGAAGAAGACACTTCATAAAACAGGGATCAGGCTCTTCAGATGTGAAAGGCAGGGAACTCCAGGATCTTCATGTCAATTAAATTGTATTTGTGAACCCATGTGCCATGACATGAGGATGGAGATTCAGCCACTGTGAGCTGAGAAACACAGTTCAAAATGACAGTCTCATCCCCTGTATGACTTGACCAGGACAGCAGCAATGAGACAAGTTTGCGCTTGAAATTAAATACTTGAAATTAAATACACTCAAACCCAGGAGCTTTCTCACTCAGCTCCCAGATGCTGCAAAGAGGCCTCTCAGACAAAAAAACAATGCAAGTGTATGAGCACAGCAGGACCCAACATGTGGAAAAGGCTGTCAAAGGTGCCTGTTAAACTAACAAAAAATTTAAACTATTTTATTCCTCATCTTGCTTTGGAATAACAACAACACTGCAAGGGAGAGGAGTTTAAAATACTTTATTACACAGAGGCAAAACCGTAATTTTAACTTGATTGCATGCCTTTAAAACACCAATTTCTGTAACAAACTTGTTCAGATTATGATCTAAATCCATACGACAAATGCTCCCCATGCTCAAAATAGTGTTTATCAAACATGCACAAATCCTTAAAAGGAAAAGTAATGGCTCTAAGTGATAAACTCAACTAAAAAAAGAAAAAAAACCCAACCTTTTACAAATGCGTTGCCCTCAATTTGCATTTGCACAACACTACTGACTTCAAAATCTTTAAAACACAACATAATCC
The DNA here is from genome assembly GCF_033783945.1 of Neopsephotus bourkii. Lineage (NCBI taxonomy): Eukaryota > Metazoa > Chordata > Aves > Psittaciformes > Psittacidae > Neopsephotus > Neopsephotus bourkii. Next base: position 3,768,363 of record NW_026900781.1, read on the forward strand.
ATTAATTGCTTACCTATTATCAACCCTCACCATATAATGCACACTTTAATTTCATGCCACCTTGTACTGGTAAAAAAAAAAAAAAAAGAATAAATTCTTTGAAATATTAAGTAATTAAAACACATGACTCGCTGCTGAGGTCCAAACAAGATGTTTGTATCAAATCCTGCAAGTTTACTGCTTTTTCAGCTGGTTGCAAACAGGGATAAAGCTTTCAAAAAGGTTCTTTAAAGGGTTATATTATTCAGCAGTTTTCTGAAACTATTAAGTTATACTCACATTTTTCACCCCCCTTACAATTGTAGGCCTTTGTTAAACATTCTATTAGCTTTTACCATGGTAAAGAAAAAAAGCAATGAATTGTGGGATGCCTCTTACTCTGGGGGAGAGGTTTTGAATAGGACAGCTGTCCAGACGCCAGGCAAAAACGCACTCCCCTCTGAGAATAAGGAGCTTTTTGTGGCGAAGGAATAGGAATTGAGAAAAAGAATTTATGGAATTGGGTAGATACAATAGGAGGCTGAAGGGAGGTCTTCAATCAAGAGGAAGGGAGGGGGAAAAAAAAAAAAAGGTACTGCAAAAGAGAAGGGAGACATTACCAGCTAGACCAGCAGGCACAAAGAGCTGAAACAGCTGTTTGATAAAAATATATAAACAGTTGCTGAACAAAAGAGAGGAGGAATTCACAATAACCTCGGCCTGCACCATGGCAGGGGCTCCCTTTTGCTTACCCATCTTTGGGCTGATACCACCTCAGCAAAATGACACCACCACCCTGAATACAAACTGCATGAGAGTGTAAGGCCCTTTCCGAGAAGGTGAGAAATAGAGGCTTGACTATTTCTGCAGTGAAAAAGGGCACTGAACCCAGCATTCACTTCAGAAAAGCCTATTTTAGAGGAAAACAGAGTTTATGGCTCAGTTTGTGTGGTCCAGTATTGCAGACCCACTCTGGGTCCCATCAACCGCAAGATGTTAAAGCTTTTGTCAAAACATCACACTTGCCTCTTACATGCATCTTTCTTGCCTCAAAAAGATTTAAAAGAAGAGAAAAGTAGCTCTCAGACAGTGAATACCAGTATCTGAGCTATGCAACAAGCAGGTCTCACACTTTCACAAGGTGTTATTAACAAACAACACCAAAAAAGTCTGTGTTGCAATGCTCTTGAGTGGGTATCCTTGTTTAAGGGTTATTTAATGCTTATCAACATCAGATGTAGGACAATACCCAGGTGGAAGGTACTTAGCTTCTTAAACCATTTCATTTCCCAGGAGCTCGGCAGCTGCTTACACAACAGGGAGGAAGTGCAGCATCCTGCACAGAAGGCTTGCACACTCCTATAGCTACATTGGAGCTACTATAAAAGCAACAATTTTCGTGAGTTTACTTCATGTGAGGTACCTCATCATGCACTTAGACAAATATTTTAATCTATGTTCTAATAGAAATAACAATGCTGATGCAGATGCAGTAATCATACAGATACAAGCTTGCACCTTTGTGTAACTTTATGCTGTGATCAACAATCTAGCTTTCCATTAGACTTCTTCATATTTCTCAGCCGAAACAGAAATAAAAGGAAGTGACAGGTACTGGAGCCTAGGAACTTCCTTAAATCTGGGCTGTGAGGTGGGATAAACAGACAGTGCTCAAATGTCTGAAATTGATTTTTTTTTTTTTTGTGGTGGTTGAAGGTTACCCAGCACTTACTGCTTCAGAGCCAGTATGTATTTCCCCCTGACACTGCTTTAACAGTGGCACTAAATGCAGTACTCCAGACAGAAAGTGGATGTTATCAAATTAAAAAAAAAAAAAAAGGAAAATAATTTAAATCCCCACAAACACACACACACACAAAAAAAACACCACACAGCAAAAAACGAACCAATACCACAAACACACACACACACACCCTGAGGCCCCAATTCATTGAAATATTTCAACACCAGTGAAGTCTGATGTTATTTAAGCACAAATTTTCCATCCTTTGCTGAAGCAAACCTGGTAAACGGTCCAAAATGCTGAGCAACAGAAATGAGGCTTGCTACCCACATGCATATCTGGTACTCAAAGACTTGACCCATCAAGAGTTCTGCAAGACCAACCCCCAGCTGTTCCTGCCAACCACCCCAGTACCCCCAGCACCTACGACAATGCTCTCCAATCTCCTGAAATAGGCACTGGACTTTGAGGCAAAGAATTTGTTTCATTGCACCGGCACTGCGCAGACATGAGATAATTTACAATAATTTGTCAGGATTAACCTTTTGATAAGGCATAAATTTTTCTAGATTTAAAGCACTTTATAGAGGTGCAAAGGTTCGTTTATATTAAGCAAATGCTGCATCACAGTAGCAAAAATTCCAATGCTGAGAACAGCTACCACTCTGCTGGCCTTAATCTCTATTGCAATAAAATGAAGCTTGGCATTTCAGCATGGCAAGATAGGATCCATATCTAACCATCATTCTTATTTAGCTTTGGAAATGTCAAACAGCATAATTAACAGGAGATACTCGTGCATTCACACATTCCATATGTAGAGATTTATGTGGACTTTGCATCACCAAACACTGACAAGTTATTTGTAGGCACTTGTTTTAAAACTGCCTTTGTAGTTTCATCATATTCAGTGCAGCCAAACAGAATGAGTCAGATCTGAGCAGTGTGGTTAGCATTCATGACCTTATCCAAGTAAATGAATAATACACAATGTTGATTCATTATCTTTTTATATTCTAAATCCAGCTGTTTATAATCAATTAAAAAAAATGTTTTATGGTCTGCTGTTCACATGCAACTTTTATTCTTTCTCAAAACCAGCCCCTAGAAGCCTATAGCAACCACCACCCAGTTCTCAGCCACTCATACTACCTACATTTATATTTACAGCACTTTTCTTCACTCTACCAAAGTAGGCAGGTATTTTTAGCCATGCCATGATGCATGTTTAAAAACTGATTAAAATAAATACTCCTACAGCATTTCCATTTCAAGACTACACATCCCACATGCTCTTCCGCTGGACCAAACCACATATAACATGATGCCAAAATATTTTCTTGCAAAAGAGGCGCATCCAAACATCACCCAACCTGATACTTTGCCAAGAACCCAAAGCAACAACTAGTAACTATGAAATGTAGTCATCTTCCTTGCTAGTACAGAGGGGAAACCTTTCCACACAAGAAGAATAGGCCCTAGATATGACACTGCACCACATTTTGAATCTATACTCACCACACAACATATAATAGAGATGCAAGAAGCAAGATCACTCAGTTGATAATCGTGTGCTTCATTAAACCTAACCTGGTTCTAGTTCTGGTGATAAAGTAAAATCCATTCAGGAATAATTTGACACCTAAAAAGCAACTCGGTATTTCCAGTCTAAATTTCCAGCAACGAATATTTTTAATATTTCAACAGCATTAAAATATTTTAACAATATCTAGACTCACACATAAGAATATGCTTAATTGCTAACAACATTAAGTTTACCACCCTTCAAACATGCTGCTGACTCTATTAATAAAAGTAAATATTATTTTCAGTACTTTTTCTTTCAAATGACTACCTTGCTCTCATCTTTGGAGTGTGTAGAACACCTAAATATACATCTAGGTGTCAAAATGACATCTGCAAATCAGTAGAATATCAGAAGTAAAATCTCTGGCCAGAGTACACATTCATCTACCAACTATGACTAATGCCAGACATTTCACATGCCTTACTCCAATTCAGGGAAGTGCTTTTTATTCAGAAGAAAATTAGCTCCTACTAAGGACTCAGTATTTGCCTTAGTAAGAATGAATGTAACCATGCACTGAAGTACTGTGGCTAAAACTAAGGTCTTAATACTTATCTCTACTACGTGGACAGGTCTACCAGCATGCAGCACAAATTCAGGATGCATTCTTGTTTGAAGGGGAGTTTAATTTTATTTTAACTTGGGTTGCAAAGGGAAAGAAAATAGAGCAAGGAAAGAACAGAAAAAGAGACCATCTAGGGGTTTTGTTGGGAGAATCCAGTTTTTAATCCTCCATTTTTAAAGAAAAATTTATAACTATTAAATTTTATTATTTCTGTTCTTGAACTACAGAAAATTAAAAAACTACTCAAAAGAAAACACCCCATTACTTGAAAATCATGGATGAAATGCTGCTAAACAAAAAGAAAGTTCTTTATTAACAAACTAGAAATGAAGGAATAAACCTCCACACATAGAAAACATTTATTACACAGATGATAAGTTTGATACCAGATTCATTACTGTTGCCCAACAGTAGAATTTCTTTCTAAGCAAAGAGAAAGAAATCGTGTTCATATGCTTCAAATATTTGTACAGATCCTCAACTCCTACCCTATTATTAATGTCACTAAGTTCACAAGCTTCCACAAGCAATTTCAAAATACAGACTTGAAGACACACATTTTGTTCATCTCTGGACCCATTTGAACAGGTCTCTAACTTCAAGGAGAGGATGATAAAATGCAGCTAAAAACAATGAAATAGTGATTATCTACAGCCTTATGTATTTTTATAGGTATTGGGGGAAAGAGAAAAAGATAGTTTAAGTCAAGGGACTTGAGCAATTCTAATTACCATTTGCATCAATATAAAAAAAAAAATCAAGCTTGTTTTCCATTTATGCATTGTCACCCTTAAAAAAAAAAAAAAGTAATTTTCATATTAGTGACCTTCAAAGCATTTTTATTTGAAATTAATTATCCTCACAATAACTCCAGCACATTACCAGAAAATCTATTTATATTTAGTGAATGTGATAGACTCTGCTGGTGACCATGCCCTGCAGAGATTAGAATTAGTAGATCTTCACCTACTACACCCACTGCTGTTTGTGTCAGAAGATGAAAAATAAGCTTGCCTGTCTTCTCTTCCAATTTGCTCTTAGTTTTGAATGGAATAGCTACTATACTGAAGTAAATGGAAAGAAAATACCCCCTCTGTATAAGCAGGCTGCCTTTGTCAAATGCTCACACATCAGGCATAAATCCAGCAGCCTCCTACCATTCAGCAAGCTGATTTTTCTCTATAAGGTCAACAGTAAATCTACATTTATTTTTTTTTAACTTACTGTAATTTCCTCAATCCTAAAATAATCTCATGCCTCACTCTTCAGTCAGTTTTAAACCCAATATTATATCAATAAAATATTGAACTATTACATGTGTTTTCAAAATAAAAACGTATTTCATCAACAGAGTTTTTCCGAAAGGGTCCTAGTTAATAGGGTTTTTTATCTCTAAATAAAATGGTAAGTATATATTTTACAGCTTTTCTCTCCCTGTTCATATAATCAGCTGTTAGGATTTCATTAGATCATTTGGATATTGAAAAAGAATTAGGAAGTTAAGCCTACCCAACCATTTTGTACAAAAAACACCCAAACCTTGGAACCAAATTGCCAACAATTCCTCATTCTATTTCTCTATGCCTATTTCTTTCTACTCCTTCACTATTTAGACTTTGTAATGCAAAAATGTTTTCTGAAATGGACAGCAACTGAAACAAAACTGCTATTTCACTGGTTTTTATACTAGAAAACAAAATCCAGCAACACATAAAACTCATGGGATTAACAAAAAAAAAGCAGGGTGGCTGTATTTACATACTACAGAAGGTGAACCCAGAATAGATAACACCATCCCACCCATATCTCCATGACAGCACAAACACGCTTAATATCTTGACTGCACTCCTAACAACTGAAATCCTCCACTGGAACAATTTCCACTACAGACATTGTATATGCTCTATGTATCCTGATTTGTCTGTAGGTACAGTAAAACTAGGTTTTTAGTTACTCCATCAATAAAGGGAAAAAAGAGGGGAAAAAAGGACATAAAAGCCCCAAACACACAAAGGCCTGCAGACAACAGCCTGGAAGGGAGCAAGGAGAGGCTTCAAAGGCTTCATGTGCTGCTCTGCAGGATTTTCATTGCAAGGTGTGCACAAACAAAAATCACCAAATAGAATGAGAAGTGCATTTGTTTTCTAGGTCCTACAGCTCATATTTCAGCAAGGAAACTGGTGATGTGGAACTGCAGTCTGTTCTTTGCCAGGCAGTGCAGGCTCAGGCAGTGACCCATCTTTAATGTCCCCAGACCAGCCTCTCACTAAGCTTGTAACATACCTTGCAGAAGAACACAGTACAGCAATGGGACTCAAAAGGTGAGCAGAGCATCACTAGAGCCTTTGGGGACAGATTAGATAGCCAGGAAATGCTAACAACTCATGCTGACATCCTAGCCCCAATCCCACCATAGAGCAGAGGAGAGCCTGGTATGGGCCAACTTGGGGGGCGGAGGGGGCACCAGCAATAAAGTCTCCTGTGCTCCCTGGAAGGGCAGCCCCTACCTACACCACACATCCCAGCACCTCCTTTCCTCCACCAGCCCAGCCACCACCATCTCTTTCAGTTCAGATTTCAACATCTAGCCTAGTCAAAAAGCAGTAAGGAGACCATTTATTTGCACTGAAATCATCACACTGTGATTTAGAAAAAATAAACCTTCTCCATTTATGGCAGAGCAGTAGGTGACAGCAGGTTTACTGTGCCATGTGGAAATCACATGAGATGACAGCTATTTTTAAGAAAAGAAATAACTCCTCCTTTAAACTCTGATCCAAAGCATTTCTTCACCTTCAACTAAGGAATTTTTCACATCATTCAAGAATATCACAAAATAAAACCCGCTAAATTCAGAAAGTTTCTCAGTTTAAGCAAGGTGATTTTGCTAGACAACACTTGGAACAAGAAGTCCAAATCATCTTTTAAATACCTTAACTGACCCCTATTTACAGTTACATTATTTTTAGTTCAATTAATACATTTCTAAGTTCCCCAGAAATACATTTTTTTCCCTCTAAGAGTTATTGTGTACCAGATCTGGTTTATTCTTCATACACAGCAAAGAAGCAAGATCTCAGCTTTAAGTGTCAAATCTAACTGTAGAGGTGTAAATCTAACATCATGTCATAATTTCTAATCTCAGACACTTGTCAATATGTAAAGTCTCCACCTGGGTACAGACTAGTGCTGGAAACAGAGGGCAGACTTCATTTCAATTTAAATGGGATTGCTTGAAAAGTATATTGTTCTTCTTGGACAAGGGAAAGGAATGACAAGTAGAAATATCCTACTAGATTGTTTAAGCATTAACCACAAAATTGAGAAATAAATCATTGTATGGATACAAAAAGACAGAGATAGTGGTGAAAATATGATCACTTATAGCACAGTGATGTATGTGTTAAAACACTGGACCAGAACACACCAGTCAGCCAGTGTGTCATGACTATCAAAAAATAAATTTTCTATTTGGACTCCTTTAAAAAGTACTTTAAAAAAATAAAAAAAAATAAAAAGGAACACCTAAATAAATCCCCACTAGGTACCTCCTTTTAACTGGACAGAGAAATGAACTATGACTCTCTCAAGAAATATCTTTTTTAAAAACGCTCAACTAATAAACTCTCCATTCCTTTCCTGAAAAGAAATTAGGAAAAAATATTATTCTCTCAACAGATCTTTTTCATAGGAAATACCACCTTTCAAAATGCAGTCCTGATAGCTTTGAATTCAAGAAGACTGCTATCAACAGATTATCCTTTATTCAACACAAGAGGAATCATTCTTTAGTATTCACTGAATAAGAAAAGAGCTCTTAATAAATGTAATATTTATGCACTATTCCACTCCCATCTGATACCATGGACAAGATCCAATATATCAGGCATATTTGGTACCACCTGCGTTTCAACAAGTTTAGCAGTTACTGTTTGAACAGGCAGGGCTCTAGATTATTCCCATTTTCTCCTTTCAGCATTGCTCCAATGATCCAGCACACAGAGGTTTCTGTACAGCTATCAAGTGCTGACAGCTTCTCAGAAGCCCTCTCCTTCCCAGGCTGACTCTGAAGGAGAAAGGGCAGCTTGCAGCAAAGCCATCCATCACTTTCCCTAATGAGAATTTTGAATGCAAGCACTTCTTTCAGGCAGACTCCCATCACAGACAGCCTGGAGTATGCTGTTTACACTCAGAGCCAAGCACTATGGCAAAAGAGCCACATGCTCTTGACTTGCTCTTCCATTTTGACATGGGGGGGGAGAGATTTGCATCGGGGGAAGGAAGAAAATGAAAAGCACAACAAGCATAGGTAAGCTGCACTTCCAAAGCAGTCAACTGAAAACAGAGGCATTTTCTAGCAACCCAAAACCCAGTGGAACACGAGCCAGAGAGATTTTGCTCCCCTTGCTGACTTGCCCCTTTTTATTTGAGGGCACTGGCTGCAGAACAGTGACCAGAAAATGTAGAAACTAAACCACCTGTGTAAATGATTCCTGATACTCAAAACAATTCTTTACAAATAAGCCCAGTTTTGCAGCTCATGCTAAATAAACGTGCATGTGGAATTTGCAAAGCCAGTGCCAGAGTAGAGTGCTTGAGGGGCCATTGCAACCTCACTCACGCAAACTAAAGGATGTCCTGGAGGATAAAGGACATGCCATTCAAAAGTCTGCCTGACAGAAAAGAAATGCCAGCACTGCAAAACATAACTAATTATGTTAGCACTCTAGGTAGGGATAACTACTGTATTAGCACTGCAAAACAAATTCTGAGAAGTTTCTGCCGAAGTCAGAATAGCTCCCTGCATCAGTCTTCTCAAGCTGAACACAAATACTCAGAGATCACCACTGATAGACAGCTCCCAGTACTTCTGGAACCAGAACCGATGCTTGGTTTTAAGGTACCCTGTGCAATAAGCAGAGACCTTTGTCTCCTACAGGAGATCAGCATCACTGGTACTACACAACAGAAGTCAGCTACTTCTCCCTTTTCACCTTCCCAGTTTGTTACAGTTATTCCCCAAGGACTTCTAGGGCAAAATAGCTCAATCACATAAGCACTCTTTCTCTCCCGCTGTTTTAAGATTTGAAGAGGTGATGCTTATTTTCCTAAATTGATACACATATCTAATAAAATTGTGTTGAAAGACCCCCATCTAGGAAACCAAAATTTCCATTTATAGCCAGGCAATGTATCATTTTCATCATGGAATGGAAATACTCAAGAGCCATATTTTTGTTTTACCTTACTTTTCTCTTTACACATCTACAAGCCCTCGTGACTGACATCAGTTTCTAACAGTGCAAAGAAGGTTTCTTCTGCCACTTCTTCTTGAAGAGAGTGTCGGCTGGTGACAAACCATTCACTGTTGATGCTGTTCAATAACTTAACACAGCTAATAGACGTCAATCTGATTCTACATCCTTTTTAACAGGTACTTTCTATTTTTGACACAGATGCACCAACCCATTAGATGTGGCTACCAAAGGATCATTATTACATATTTAAACCCATCAAGCCAAAAACTGAAGTTATAAGACTATTTGTACATGCTATCGGCAATATTATCTGTACAGGGGAGAAATGCTTTTAGCAGCCAATTTAACTAATTTATGTCTACTCAACGGGCTCAGCTTTTCCCTACAGAACTAAGGTGGGCTCTTTGGCATGAATTGTATTTTAGTTCTGGGATACACAAGAAGAATTAACAGTTTCTTCAGCCACCCCATTCTTCTGGGACCAATTTAGAAGAGCCCTGATCTTCCTCTTACCTTTTGCTCCTAAGTGACTGTCATACCCCTTTTTCAAAAATTTTAATATCTTAAGAATCACAGCTCAAATGGCTTTGATTAAAGTCCTGTCTAGAACAGAAATAGTAAAATTGGTAATACAGGACAGGAATACATTGTCTGGCTGTCCTTTGTTTCACTCTCTAAAGTAGCTCTAGTGATTAAACTCCACATTTAACCAAAATATAGGGGTATTTTTAATTTTTCTTTTAAACAGCGTACAACATATAACTCATCTGATGGGTTTGGTTTACTTTTTTTGTCATGAATTATAGAGCATTCATCTACAACTACAAGATACCACCCAGGTCTGGAGGAAATCATAAACTGAAAGCTGACAATAAAAGCACTTCAATACCTGCAACACACAAGGGGATGCTCCCTGTTCCAAAGGCCTCTCCTCTCAGTTGCTACATTGTGTTTCCCATTAACCCACACACCCCTTCATTTCTGTAATCCAGGTATGGTAGCAGCCTCCATCTTACTGTGCTGTACCTCTCCATATTCCTCAGTTAACTGAGAAAAATAAGGTATTTTCATTGACTTTAGCACAGTTTTAGGACAGCTCTTTCCAAATGCACTTAAAGCATCTAGTTGCTCTCTCTCCTCCTTGTCCTCAGGATATAAAAATCTATATGAAAGATTTATGTTGAATGAACATGTGAGCTATTTTGCATTTTTTCTGTGAAACTATCAGGAACCAAAAATAAACCTATGGCTGCCACAGAAATAACTTTTTTTGAAATAGCGATTAAACAAGAAACAAAAAGCCACACACTAAATTTCTGCTACAAATACTTGTCAAAATGCTCATGATTCAATAATCAGAAGATTTGCTCGAAGTCCTGTTCCACCAACACCTGTAAGTAGCAAGCAATATTCTTTTTTATTTAGTTATACCAGATATAAAAAGAAAAACCAGTTTCTGTATTTTTAGCCTACAGTGAGGACCGACCATGTGTACTCTCCTGATTCTTATACTCACTATCTGACTTCCAGTGAAATGAGCCCTTCCAGCTCTTCTTTGGCCTGCACTGCCAGCTGGGACAGCTCTGAAAGAACTACAGCTTTTTAGCTTTACCCTGATGAATGTTTCTTTAACCTCCGAACTCAAAAAAAAAAAAGAAAAAAAGTTTTCAGCATCATTAGTGGCTACAGCATTTGAGTTTTAGGTGAAATTGAACAAAAAAAACCAATAAGATGCATATGTGGATTGGGAGGATGACAAGGAACACCCAGTATTCCCTTTACATCGGCAGCCATGAGTCATACCATTAAAGAACAAATTTTGGGGGCAACAGTAGATTTTAACAGATAGTTTAATTCTCTGTAGCAGTCCAGAAGAAAAACAAAAAGGTAACAGAATACTATCAATGATTATTATTATAGAATGCATACAGAAGAAAACAAGAAAGCTGCATTACTGCATAAACCTCGTTTCTTCTCTCAACAGCACACAACAGAACTAGAAAACACACAACAAAAGACAAGATAATCAAAGGTAAGAGATGGATCCTGTGTGTGGCTCTTTTAGCCTCAATTTCTTCAAAGAGACACTGAGGGCAGACAATGCAGATTTCTGCAGGATCCCAGCTGGCAGGGAAAGGCAAGGAAATAACAATTACCTTTCCTGCTACAACAGCAGAGGGGCATTAGAGGAACCCAGCTCCTGAAAGGTTCAAACTAAAGAGTAGATTTCTTCATTGTGGGATTCAGTGCCACTAGGTGCAGTGAATACTACCAGTTCCCATGGATCCAAAATGTGGTAGGAATAAAAATCCTCAGATTATTATTAACTACACAGACATTTTCACTCAGTCGAGTCCAAGGCTCATAAGCCATAAATCACTACAAACTGTGAAAGCATAATATAAACCTGCCCTGTTCTCACATTCGTCCTGAAGCACCCAGAACAGCTCAGCAGTGTTCTAATGCATTTATTCCTTCCTCACAAGAAAGACAAAACTTAAGCTTGAGCAAGTATCACCATTCCTGCCCCTGAGCTCTTCCCCCCCCCCTTACCAATACCATAAATACTTCCTTTTATAGGTAGGCAAGATAATTTTCACATTCACACTGTCAGAGCAGTCATAGATACAAATAACTATATAAAGATTGTCATGGAGTAGACAATATAAGCCCCAGCTAATGCAGATGTTCACTGAAACTTTCTCTCACAACAGATAGGGAAAGGTAGGAAGAACTGATACCTAGTTTTTCCCAGGTACTGACTGTGGATTCCATTACCAGCAAACCAGAGACCTTCAAAGATTTCAGTTCCAACAATATTACAAAAAAACAAACAAAACCACCTCATGTAACACCCAGAAATCCTGATTACAGAGCTCACAAGCTGATATCTAGACCCTGCCAAAGTACTCAACCTGAAACGAAAAATCCTGGTATAACAACTAAATAGTTCCCACAAAGGAATGATACACTAGAGATGACTGTGTATTACCTCTTAGAGCAAAACAATCAGAACTGAAGGAGGAAATCAAATTCCCACCAGAGAGGGAAGGCAGCAAAACCTCTAAGAGGAATGTAACGCACTCTGCTCAAACACTCTATAAGAGAGATCCCCAAATGACATTCCCATGCCAATTGACAAAATTGGTGCAGAGGGAGGGGTAGGGGGGTCTTTCTTGGGCCTTCATTGACATACATTTCAGAAGCACCCCTTAGCCCAGAGGAAAAAGGATTCATCTACAAAAGCAACACAGGAAAGCTTAGGCAGTGCTGAAACCGAAGGAAGTTCTTTCCAAGGAAGTGATAAATGTTCCATGCCTGGCAGTGCTCAAGGCCAGGTTGGATGGAGTCTTGAGCTATGTGGTTTAGTGCGAGGTGTCCCTGCCCATGGCAGGGGGCTGGAACTAGATGATCTTAAGGTCCTTTCCAACCCTACTATTCTATGATTCTTGCCAGCACCCACAATGCACTCAAGGAAAGGATGCCTATTCCCTACAGCCATGAAAAACACAGCTATGTCTGCTATAGTCCAACCAGGGATAGGTGCCATCAGCTGAGCGCATTTCAAATAAATTGCAACTTTAATTATCACACGATGACAGTTCCATGGACTGGTATGTCCAGTTTAACTGTTTCCTACCAAGGTCTTCCTCTTCAGCAGTAATACTTCACTCCTCCAGCATGCAGCCAAAGTCTCACCACAGAGAGATTCCATGCCAAAGCTTCACCACCCACCCCCACTCCCTTTTTAGGTTGAATAAGTTTGCATTCAAAAGTATTAAAATATATCAGGTTAGATTTATTGCATCCAAACCTGGACCAAGCAACCTCAAGCAACTAAATCAAGTCACCTGCAGTATCACAGCACTCATCAGTCGTATAGCCAGATGCAGAAAAGAGATTATGATGGGGTTACCTGGGATTATCCTATCAGAGTCTTTAGGAAAATGAGATACACTTACACAATCTCAATTGGATTAAACTGCTGTGAAGAGTCTTGTTTTCAATATGCACTCAAAAGAAAAAAAAAAAAAGAAAAAAAAAGAAAAATCATACTTCTCAAAACCAAAATTAGAGCAAAAATGTGTCTGGTCTGCTCACCCTGCCACTCTTCAACATAATCAGAGCCATGGTCTGAGACATACTAACAAATACCAAAATAAGACCCACAGAAGAACTATGTTTTACAAGGATGATACCCTGATTCTGCTCTCCAACCCTCAAAAGTCAATACCCAAATTATAAGAACTCATCAAAAAGCTTGGGCACCCACCCAGATGTGCGAGTTTACTGGAACAAGTCCCAGGCACTGGGATTAAGTGCACATAAATCAGGACTTGAGCATTCACTGCAGTTTCAAAACAGCAGTCCCTGGTATTAAAACATCTGGGAATTCTAATCTCTAGAGATTACAAGTAAATAGTTAAACTTGGACCAAATCATCCACTGATTACTTGGGAAGTGGAAGGTACATAGACACTCCCTAAACCTCAAAACAAAAGCAAACCTTAGAGAAAGTGCGCATACACACAAACAAATAGTTGTACTCCAGGGACTCCAAGGCCTAATATTTCAATATAATTTCCAGAATTTCTTGCATGGGGGGGTTGGTTAGTTTTTACATGAGAAACAGACACCAAATTACTTTAAGAGTCTTTGACCAGGTCAAGAATAGAAAAAGAGAAAGGCTTAGTAAAGCAGCAATACACTACATTTGCAATAAATTAAGACACAATAGCATGAGTTAATTGTGAACTACATTCAGTAAGCAAGTTATTTCCTCATCTTCTACATACAGCTCTCTGCACTTGATTTTCACTACCAAAAGAAACCAGATCCTACCCCATATACATAAACAGATAAATGCCTGATTTCATATACTGAAATAATTCCCTATCTTGCCTCAAACAAAGGCCTCAGTACAATAAAATCCAATTGTTAATGAACAGAAACAGTCTCAGAGAGTTATGTTAACACAGAAAACGAGCTGGAGAACAACACACCTAAAACATCCAGCTAAGAATCCAAAAAACACAGAATGATGTTTACTCCTTATACAGACACAATGTTTTTGTAATCCAACTACAGTACCAACATATCCCTAATACACCACACTTAATATAAACTTAAAAAATCCATTTTTCTCCAAAGCATCAAAACATCTCAAAAATCTAGACAATACTTTTTTCTCTGCTAAGCAACTACTTCATAAGGCAAACTTTTCATGACCCTTTAGAGTTGCAATACAAGTCTAATGAAGCAAGAAGGTAACAGAGAATTGATCAAATGCTTAACAGCTAAAGCAAAAAAATAATGAAAATAAAGAGAACACCACACTCATCATCCAGCTGCTTTCCTACCAATAAAATTAAATCTAAAGCGCTCAGAGGTCCCAAAGACTTTTTTTAGAGCATGTAAGCACTCTTCAATCAATGCCAGAGGCAAAAGGAAAGAAAACAAGAGCACATGTATTGTTACCAGCTTCTGGGATTATATAAAAAACATCAAAGTGAATGAGATTCTTGTAGCTTCACTTGTTCTTTACACAAGTAACTTGCACTCCTGGATTTGCATTTAGCAAACAGCCACCCTCATTATATTAAAATGGTGGCTAGCAGAAGCAGCTTCAGTACATGAAATTTTGCTATAGTGGAAATTAAATTCTCATTCTTTTTCACCTACATCCTGCTCTCTTATCTTCACCCCCAGCAAACAAGGCAAAAAAAAAGACAAAAGTTTCTATGAGGCACTAGAAAATTCGTTTGCAAATGGAAGAAGCTCAGACAACTGACAGAAATACCCAGAAAGATAAGTACTAAAACAATTTCCCAAAGCTCACCAGCTAAGGATCCCTGGATGAAATGCAAATAAAAGGTCAAGATAAACACACAAGTTTCTTTAAGTTCCCCTGCTCCCCTCCACCACCTACAATGCATGCATGCACATATGTATACAGGGATATGCTCTCTTTTGCTTGTATTTCCAATTTAATTTGTGTTCTGATATATGTCAAAATCCATCTGCTGAAAATAGTGTTTAATATACTCTAAGCTTTCTTTAGAAATCCATCCTCTCTTAATTCTAATTTACACAATATTTTTATCTATCTGATACACTGGCACTTAATTTTGAGATTTGAAGCACATAATAAATGCAAAAAAATACCTCTAAACTGCTTTGGTGTATGACATTCAACCAAAACAAACCATAAAAGAAGCACTACAAGAAAATAACTTTTATTTTACACTCCCATACTTAATCACATGTCGTTTGACATAATCTGTAACATATTAACATAATTTAAGAATTCAGGAAGAAAAGAATCAGAAGCACTTAATTTTTACTATCAGGGAACATCACTGATCATCCCACTTCCAAAAAGATTCGAGCACAACGTTAAACCAGCCAACACAAGTTGCACTACATTTCTTCAGAACTGTTTCAGTTTCATAGATCTTGCTAATATGGACATGACAAACAGCAGTAATTTAAAGAAGCGCAGCTATTTACTTGCAGATCTTGGGTTTATTCTGTAGCCCTTAGAATACCTGATGCTTCACATTATACCACTCTGACAGCAGGCTGCTGAATCTGATACACAGAGTTACTCAAAGTAGTAGTAATAACCACCTCTAGCACAGTTTTTCCTACACCAGTTGTAAATCAGACACATACAGGATCACAGGCTTCCACACAGGCACATTCAAGCCATCTCCTGCAACCACATGTATCAGCCTGACAAATAAAGGGAAATTTTAATTTTCCCCAAACCCATTCCACTAACTAATATGTTAAAAGAAGAAGTAAAAGAATCCATCAAGGTTACTGCACTCCTGTCCCAATTCTAATGTACTGTACATTATTGGGTAATGACTATTTCAGAAAATGCACCCAATTAAAAAAAAAAACAACAACTAATAATAATAATCACCTTCCAAATACAATCCATATTCAGAAGAATTTGCATATGAATTTCTAGTTAAAGTTGTTAATAATCACAGTGAGATCACCAGCAAGTGCATTACTACTCTGCATGCAAAGATGTATCTTTGTCTGCTTTTTTCTTCTGCTTATCTACACTGTTCGGAATGTTAAACTTCAGTGCTATGTAAATGAAAATATTTAATTATGCATAGCAAAAGGAAAAGGTTTACATTATTATAATTGAGTTAAATTCTTTCTGCTTTAAGCTCAAATACTGAGAACATAGCTGAGCATCTGTTAAGAATTTCAAAGTCTTAAACTGCTGCTTTATAAATTTTAAGAGCTACATGTGAACAATTTGAAGCCTTTTGATGTTAATAAAATTGCTGTAATATATTCATTTTTCATGGTTAAAATTAAAGGAAGTCTGAAAGCCTACTGCAAATCTAAGGTGAGAAGCAAATTCAGAAAGAAGTCACTCATTTGCTACAATTTTTCAACTCCTGTGGTAACCACAATTTATAATTGCAAATGAATGAATGAGCAAATGGCTAAGGAAGTTAAAAGTAAAATCTTCTCCGGAAAACAGCACCTTAAGAGCAACCTGTTCATAGAAAAAAATCTCCTTCAGTTAAAAGAAGGCCTAATGTTCATAGTGAGTATCTCATTAAAAGGTCAATGTGACACACTGAAGATTTTAGGACAATTATCCTTTTTTGAAGTGGCTATGTCTTCAAGTAACTATTCTGAGGCACAGTGATAGCTGTCTTATGTTACACCCAACTATGTTGAGACACTCAAAAATACATCAACATTATGAGCAGTACAGCAGGGTGTCAAGGAATGGTACATTTTCATGAACAAAATTTCATTAAATCTTCACACTAAAACAAATGATCACCAGCCCTCAGTACAGAAATCAGCAGCTACTGGGATACAGAAACACAAATAGTCCAAAGGATCTTAAATGCTCACACAATTTGAAAGGAGGCAGAAGAGCACTCCTGTTCTTCTGCCAGCTCTACCTGCTGCCAAGCTGACATTTCTCAGATCTGAAACACCAAATTAAGCAGCATACCTAAAAAGATTAAAGAGGTAACCTAGTTTCTTGCAGTGTTCAGACTGCAAGGTGACAGAACATGTTGGCTGTTTACTTGAATTTTCTTTTTACTTGCATTTTATTACAAGGTAGAAATTTCTTGGATCAACCTCCTTAGGTTTGCCTGGCCACAAAGCTACAGTAGTCTGCGCCACAGGGAAACAAACACATGATTTGCAAGCAAACTAATCTGCTTTGTTAGTTTATGATTTCTGAGATGCACCAGTAGGTGCCCTCCAAAGTATCAGACATCCTCTGCCACACGTTGGTGGGATTGCCTTGCTCCTGTGCCATGTGAGTGCTTATGGCCATTAGCAGTGGAGGAGGTTTAAGCATTTCCAAATTAACATTTCTGATGTTATGTTCCTGTCTCTTGACCATGCCTGCCTGTGCTGCTCAAGTGAAACTGCACTGACCTTCGAGATACCACACCTTCCACTCACCCAGGCTTCCTCAGGCAAAGAAAACAATATCACTCTCAAATGTCTATTCAATTGCTCATTGCCATTCAAATTCTGATGCTTAAAATAAATATATAAATGTAGGCAGCATCTTTTGATTAGAGGTCTGATCAGACTGACTTGCCTTGCCTGTCTCATCCTCTGGAGTAGCTGTAACAGCCAAACACACAAACTCAAGACAGTCTTACAGTTGTGTTGGCCGCACTATATCACCACCTCCTCTGAGAGGTTGAGGGATTATTGAGGAGAGCGGGGAAGAATTAAGGAGAAAAGGAAAAAAAAAAAAAAGAGAGAGAGAGGAAAAAAAAAGGTATTATGGAGTCACACTAAACACTCCACAATTACAACTTAAATTTGCTTTCCACTACAGACCCAGTTCTAATGCTTCTCTCTGGGCAGAGAATGATGAAACTACTTAGCTAATTACAAGCATGCATACTTGTTTAGCTGTGTTACTAATATCAAATTACTTGGTTTCTGAATACAAGTAAATTTCAGCTTTTTTACTGCTGTTTATGTATGCTTTCTTTGGGTAACCCAACACTGGACAGACTGTTTTCAGGTTAAACCAGTGTTACAGTATGCAGCCCTAACCCCAGCAGGTGCCAACATTTCTATATTTTTCACCTGACACAGGCTACATAATACACTGAACTGCATAATCTGAAAGGTTTGCCTCACTTGCTTATCCCCACACAGTCCCCCAAGAAAAAAGCCTCACACCACCGAACACATTAAAATGCATTAAGCTAGATGACTGCAAAATGTCATGAGTCCTTACTGACTCCACAGTTTAAGTGTGGGTTTTAATAGAGGTAATATTTCTTCATTGCTAGCCAGTGCAAGATTTGTTACCTACACAATGACTCAACTATGACACCTTTTATGAGTGATATGTTAAACTAATTAACATTAACCTAGCAGAAGAATCAAGCATAAATTACAGAACATTTCTGTTAAAGACACAGAGAGCTTCTATATGGATAATATTCCCCAAACAAAAGACTTTGACCCTTGAAGTATAAGATTTCATTTTAAAATTAACTAATGCAGAATTCTTATGCAGAATTTTTTTCAAATACATTTTCTACTTATTTGAATTTCAACATAAAATAATGCAATATGTGCAGCTAACAGCAATTCTAAATCCAAGAACTGAAGAACCAACAGGGAACAAGAACTACACAAAAAGTCTAAGATAAATTAAATATCCTATTACACCTAATTTTTGTTCCCCTTGCCACCTGGGAAAACAAAATTAAGACAGCCAATAATACCTACAGATTTTGCCAGCTCTGCTATAAAGCCTGATGGCCCTACACACAAATGTACGCATCAATAGTTCACAGCAATATTCTCGAGTCTGTATTTCTCAACCTTGACAGCCAAGAGGCAGATTAAGTCAAAATTCACTACAAATACGTACAATAACATTTGCTACCCAACAGATACACCGATATTCTTCTCGAGTTCTCTTTAGAAACATACCTAATGGCTGTCTCTCTCAAAAGCTAACTACTATCAAGGGTCTTTCTGGCAAGTGGTTATCATACTAAATTCAACCACTGCCTCTCCACAGAGATTCTTTTTTGGTTTTCCATAGAAGGAATGGGAACTTACCTAAGCAGAACTAGAGATACCCTTTCTCACTTACTGTGTTTTGCAGTGATGGCAGTATATGATCCATAACAAGTTTTTGCCAAGAAGTTAATACAGGCACTGACCTGAAATAACAAAGTCTACTTCAGTTCTCTTCAGCCTGGAAGCATTCAGAATAAAATAATAAGAATGAAACCACCCTACTCCTCTTAAACAAATCCTGGCCATAAAACACTACGCATGGTAAAAAACAAGGGAAAATGTTACATGCAATAACAGCTCCTGGCAGTCCCTAGGGTGTTTGCACATCACTAGTCACACTAAGCAAACATAAGTCTCAAGTATACACCACTTTAATTCAGCAACCACCACTTGGGTACACCATTTCTGATAAATCCTTATTTTTAATACTGCTATACACATTTTTCAGTACATAGAATATGCCCTCCTACACAGTTATTGGACCATAGCCCAGCTACGCTTTACAAGACTGTGCCAGCATTTTAAGAAAAGGCTCAAGATGCATAACCCTGGGCAATAATCTCAAACACACAAGACTGCAAAAGAATTCTTATTCTGCCTATTTTCTGTCCTACTCTCACTCAGATCCATCGTATCTTAACTTACTGCCTTCTGCAACAGTGTTCAAGGCAAAAATCTATTTCAGCTGCAGCATACAATCCAAGGTCAAAGCAGTAGATTGATTTCTTTGCATTTGCAAATGTAAAGAAATTAGTCTAGGAATAGTTCTGGTCTTCCTCTGCAAACATCCTTTCGCTTGTCTCAGAGAGCCATAGCACATCTATACTGCATGAAGTCCACAACATGTAACGCTCCACACATAGCTTTGATGGCACACACAACAATTCTTAATGAAGATGTTAAAACTAGATAAAAAAAATCAAAAATATCCTCTCTCAACCTTGAGCATTACGCTGCGCATAATGTGAAACAATTAATTACATCCAACCAACACATACAGGCGTGTACATATATGTATAAATTTATATATACACAAAGAAAGTTAAGTCAAATTGATTACCAGTTGAAAAAAAAAAACACACTAATTTTTTACTGCTTGGCATAGCTCTATTCAGATATGCCTTGATGCTTTTCAGTGGTGTCTTCTGTGAGGTGAGGGGAAGGAGTAAGCAGTACGCATGAGGTTGAGGTAAAGTGTTTTAAAACTGATTACAGTGAATTCTTTCAGAATATACCTGATCACTATTAATTCGATAAACGCGTCTCCATTTTTTTATTATTTTTTTTTTTACTGACCAGAATTTACACACAGGATGTATTTTAAGTGATTAAATTAGAATTAAATTGGAACAGGGCATGTATTTTATTTTAAGTGGCTAACAACAAAAAAAAAAAGGAGCACAGCAAAGAAGACCACCAACAAAAGACAGCAAAAGCAGGGTTTGGGAATGCACCAGACACTGCTTCCAACAGAGGGGAAAATCTACCCATCTTCTACATAAAGCTGCATCAGACACCACACCTTTAGTTTTGGATTGTGTGGTGTGAAAATGCACATGTCTGTGTGCATATATCTGTCTAAAATATAAGCATGTAATGTATGTGCATACACACACACAGAATCTCTGATATCTGGCTTGCTTTTCCAAAAACCCCAGTGGTCCCTATCACCACAGAAGTCATTAACTACTATTATTTGGCTCAGCCGAATAATTGACCTAGATGACTGGATTCAGTCACACTAGCTCAAATGTTAGTGGCTAAACAGGAAAAAAGTGCACTGGTTAACTCAAATAGGCTAATGAAAATATTTCAGGCATTTGTTTTAAGCTACTATACACTAAAATACATACAAGGAAGGTGCTAATTATGAGTTTAAATAATAACTTTAAAATAAACCAGCATTGAATTAATCTTGCATCTAAATGCATTGTGTGGTCCAAAACCAACCTCAATGGACATTAAGCAAATTGTCTGTTCATTTCTCTGGGGAGAGAGAACAACTTTCTCTTATTGTTGCCTTTAAAACTTCCTTTCCAAACTGGGGGGGAGGGGGGGGAACACCCCAAAAGTATTCCAATGGCAACACACAACCCAATGTCAAAGCAGTAGATTGGTTTCTTTGCATTCACAAAGATAGTACTATTACTAGGTGAGCTGCTTTCATGAGCATATGTCAAGTTACAGCCCCCCTCTTCCACTACTCAAGTGCTGAAATTCCTGCAGGAGATATACATCAAACCCTCTCTAGCTAACTCCCATAGCTGATGTATAGAAAGTAACTAAGTTGACAATATAGATTTTTACAGGGACAGCTAATTTGGTTTTGCAAGCTGTGTTCCCATTTATGCTTTAAAAGCAACAATCACTCAACTTTTCTCTCAATTTAAAGGAAGTTTTTCACAATGTATTCAAATAGTCAACTAAATTAGGCTAGAAATGCTCATGCATCAAAGTCTCCTGAAGATGGATGATAATATTCAAATATCAGGTGTTGATACCATGGAAAAAAAAGTTGTTTGAAAAGGAGAAATGGCAGTTAATCCAAATCTGATAAACCAAGCCATGATCTAGGGCACAGATTTCTACCACACACAAAAGGAAAGCTTTAAACTGATAAAGCCACATAATGCACACTCTTAAGACTATAAAAATAATGCATACAAATCCTGAAGCTGAAAGGTATCTACATGACAAAGAACAAGATTTGGGGCTAGAATTACATTTCTTTCATTTCTTCTTTTGCAAGTATAATGAATTTCAATAAAAAGAAAGAAAAGAAAAAAGAAAAAAGAAAAGAAAAATACTAAAAACATGAAGCTGTGAACCAGAGTCACCCTTTCTTCCACTGTCTGCTTTTCAGTAAGGACCCATGCATAAATACGCTCCACAGGTCCAGTCCAGGATGTTGAATGAATAAAACTACTGCCTGTATTGCACTGTGTAACCCTGAATATAGCAAACTTAAGCCCCACAGGTAGCCCACCCTTCATCATCTGTCATATCTTCAGGTTTTTACCAATAGGGTTACACACCTTCAGTAAGGGAAAGTGTGTCTCTCCCACTTGAAACCCAGACCCTTTAAACAGCTTCTCTACAAAGCACAACTGAGTCTATGTTCACACTCCACAAGGCAGCCGAGGGAAGAGCTCCCCAAGCTACAACCAGCTCAGGTCAGCTCCAGCACCAGCAGAGATGAAGTGACATCACATGCAATTGCAGCAGAGAAGAAACAATTAACAGATCAAGTCTATCACCATTAAACAGCTAAAGTAGCTTTACAGGCCTAAACTAATACCCTGTGTGGCACTACACCAGCCTCCACAAAAGCAGCAAGTTGCTTAGATACACCTCAGTGTTTGCTGCATAATCTCGCATACCTTCTTAAGTATTCTGGAGCCATTACAACTTTTATTATTTTCAGAGCACATGCACAGAGCAACACTGATAGCAACCAAAAACCCATTTGCAAAGTCTGAAAGATTACTAAACGAGCAGCCACACAAAGTCTCACATCCGAGATAATCTCAAAACAACATATGCAACTCCTGAACCACTTACCTAAATGAATTTTTGCCTTGCACGGTATTGTGAAGCTAAACAGAAGAACCTAATTTGTATCCTCAGCTGAAGACTGCTGTTATCTGGGGGGAAGATGTACTTCAAACTATGCAAAGCTAAAGCTAACTTGGCTTTCTTGCACATCACTATGTAGAAACAATTTTATCATACACCAAAAAAAAAAAAAAAAAGCCCATATACTGATTCCCAAGATACTTATAACATATGCTATGGCCACTTAAAGATTTCTCTAGATTTTTTCTGTTAGAAATGCTCTGATGGCACAGGCCTCCAGACAAATTATGATAAACAGCTTCTCACCCATTCCCACAAATATCCACCTCTCCTTTCGCTATCACATTAATTACCAGCCCTCATTTCCAAGATGCCTCACCACTTCATTTCCTCACTCATCATCACTGGTTCACAACTGCAGACTCCATCCTTATCAGACCAGAATACCTGCTTCTGTTGTCTACTCATTAATGTTTATGACAACCACGTGCCTTCCCCCTCCCTTCACGCAGACGTGCCTCCCATGCCTGCAAGGAATCCCATGCAAACATTCACAGTTCTAATTCACTGCTCTCCCTTATCTCTGAAGGGAAAGTAATGCCAACATCCAGAGCAACACTACACTCCTCTCCCTATGCAGGGCTTAAGGCAACTCATTTCATGCACAAAATGCTTTAGGAACAGTTTAAATAAATAAATAAATACCCACGCACATGAAAGCTTACAGGCCTTGAAAACTGATACGGAAACATTGAAAATGTATCAAAATGTGGTTTCGTTTATAAGGTGGTAACATTGTTGCTAAATAGAAGTAGAGGGTCTGTTTAGCTTTAGGTATAAACAGTGTAACCGTATTGCTATTTTTAGCGGAAACACGGTTAGATTAGGTAGAAGCGTTTCTCTGTTCTTCGTTAGAATTAAGCGCAATATACTCTCACTATATACTCTCACTAATCTACAACATTCATAGATATGAAAACAGAATCCACACTTGCAGTAGCCTCATAACCTTTCAGGAGAAGCACTGTGTCTGTCCTCACACAAAGACTACAATTAATTTTGTATTAAAATATTCTAAATCCCCCTGGTTTACCTATTTTCCCCTTCCAAACCCAAACACATCAATGCGTTTTAATCAAGGAAAGGTCAAGGTATCCGGCACAACAGCACCCTACTTCAGGCTTCACAAATAGTTTGTGACAAGTTTCATATTATGGCAATGCAGATTAAAAAAAAAAAAAAAAGAATCAAGATCCATTGGTGAGTTGAAAAGCTCCTTGCTACATAAAATAAAACCAATCAAGAGAAAGAAAACTATCCCAGACAACATATGCTTGTGTCCTCACACAACTGATAGCATCTCACAGAAAGCAGCTTGCATGTCAGAAGCTTCCTTTTCATTATAAGTTTTCATGCTAGTATTTCCCACTCATAACTGTAATAGAATGGGGGAGCGTAACCTGCTCCAGCCCACATATTTTGAATGGCAGCTCTCTCCTTCAAGCCTTGTTTGACTTCCACCTTTCTCACAAAATTTGCTCACACAAGGTAAGAAACAACAAACCATACAGCAATGCTTATACTGATTCTCCAAGAGCGTTGTACCTCAAGTTACCTCATAAGGTGACAAACAAATAAAAGCAGAAAAACAAAAATTAAAAAAAATTCAATTATGATTTCCACCCTATGCAACTAAAAATTAACTCCTTATCACATTTTCCTTTCTACCTTCCTAGATCTTCATTGATAGGAAGTTATTACATATACCACTTCTTTCATCTACCACCTAAAAATCCAGCAGTTACAAGATTTGCCCTTTTCTCCTCTGCTAATTCCTTACAACACACAACTCGAACACTACCATTCAACTATCCACAACACATTGTAAAAGCTCTTCTTGCAGCCTATTAAATCTCTTCTGCATTTATGCTCTGCTAGCCCAAGAGCATGGCCATGGTTATTCTCACCACAGTTACATAGAACAAGACACTTTCTCGTGCAACAAAGTACATTGGCTAGAAGACCTTCTTAACTGACAGAACAGTTCAAAGGAGGAACTGTTTCTTAGATTGCCTGAATTTGGTTTGATGTGGTTTTAGGTTAGGTATGAGTTCTGCTAGCAGCTTAATGACCACACATCCCAGGGTAGGCTTGTGAGGTGCAGTTCAGAGCTCACTACCAAGCCCATATTAACCAGGACACCTGCAAGGAATTCCATCCTCTTCCAGGACATTCAGGAGCAAAACAAGCAAGTGTACCCAGAGACAAACCACAAGAACTACCCTTTCACATGTTTCAGAACTACAGTGTTAAAGGCCACATACCTGAAACACTTCCTTCCAACAGCAGCTCCCAACAACTTCACCACCAGCCCCCACTGAAAGTAGTGGGGCAGCTTCCTGCCCCATTTAAGACAGGTGATTCCCATTACCCCACCCAAGGCATATGTGCTGCTCCTTCCCCACAGGAGTCAATCATCATCCATCTCCTGTCTCACCTGCTGTTGCTACCCCTTTGCTGGGACTGCTCCCAGGAGAAAGTTACAGGACATTGTAGCTAAAGCCTGTAAAATGCATTTTCCCTGTCTCTGTGCAAATCCTGCAAGGATCTCACCTCCCACCAACACAGCACACCTTCTGTCTGAGAACCACTAATAATTTCCTAGCTGGCCCTACTTCCTCTCTCACAGCAGATCTTATCTCTGAATATAAGAATACATCTTTTCATTTAATTGGAAATAATCCAAACAAATTTGAAGACAGCTATATTGCATTCCCCCTCTTTAAATGTTAACAGTTTTGTCACCAAGTTATCAATATTTTGAAATGTTTCAGGTACAAAACCGAATGTATCTAATAATTCACACAATATATGCTGAATCCTATGGCAATGATGAAATTCAACCTACGTGAACTCTCACATTGAGCCAAAATCAGGAGTTTTCTCTATTTACATTAACTGCAAGTAAAACTGCACTTCATTTTTTAGTGTTGATTAAAATTAATGGCTTTCATGCAGGTAAATGAAGTGTACCTCTCCTGTCCAGTTTAGTTTTCCTACAGAGTGGCAAATGCCTGTGCCTGAGAAGAAACTAAGCAAGAAAAAAGATCTGCACAGAAAGTAAAATGGATCACAGTTTTGGTTTCCTTTAAATACAGAAACGTAATGACTGGGCTTCTTTTCCAAGCAGACACCTAACAGCAACTCCAAATATTTTTATCAAGAACAATCCATTTATCCTTCCTTTTATTTTTCCTCTTTCCACAAACAGCCTCACACTTTCCTTTTTTGAGACTTCAAAATAAAGACTTTCATACTGCTAACTTAAGTCATGCAAAGTTCAAAAACAGTATAAATGCAGAACATTAAGAATGGAAATCTAAATGTACATTAATTGCAATCAGTACTCAACAAAAATCTTATCCTTAATAATCAAGAAAATTCAGAGTATGTATTTATTAAATCATGGTCAGAACCAGGAAATGAGGAGTGTATTGCCTCTTCTATCTCCATTTACAACTGGAAAGGATAACAAGCGATTATTTGTTCAGATTTCTATTTTGCTCTAAAGTAGGCCAGCCAGCTCAGCACTTTTCTTAAGATTATGAATACTTGTCTGCCCTACATATGGTATAGGGTAGAACCAATCAGATGAGCTCAAATATGCAACAAACCCAATTGTTTTCATGCTATTCATTTCCAGCTATGAAGAAGAACTGCACAAAGCAGGTATAAAAGGATCAGATTTTAAGTAGTTTTAAATTTTTCTTTATAACTTTCATAGTTCACTAAGGAGTTCAATGATTTCCTCACTATTGGAATAACAAACTAAATTCAATAAAAATTTGTTATTCACTAATAACTCTTTAACAGCTTGTTTTCTCCACTAGTTTTCATTTGATTTTTGTACATTGGTTATCTCATACAATAACAAGAAAACTCAGTACTGTCTGTATTCAATAGACTTTCACAGTACTAGGACATTCAGGATGCAAACATGCTCTGCAAGTAACCTTAAATCAAAATTTAAAAAAAATATGAAACAAAATAACCCCTTGAATTTCTAAGTGAAATACTTCTATTTGCTCTCTCCTCCATACAAGCCATCCATTAGAGTTTTGTTGCTATTCAGAAAGAGAAAGGTTAAATAATAGAAGGTTGTTTCCTTGAGTTCAACTCAAAATAGCAACATCTTTAAATTAAGTCAGTTATTTGGGAATCCCAGTTGCAGAAAATGTTTTGCTTAGATTGATTTTAACTTCTTTTTCTTAAAGTTAACTAGTCTGATTTTCTAGAGCTAGATGAAGTGGAGTAATGACGTTGAAAATATCAGTTAACTCTGAAAACAGAAATGTTCACTTCTTTCTACTTTTAAGGTATAATCATTGACAAACCATTAGTAAGGCATTTCTGTTAGATTACACGATTCAGGACTATTGGTAGGCATCAGCAGCAAGGCAGACAAAACAGAAAGTTACAAAGCAAGTTTGTTTAAAACGAAGACAATATACTGAGTATTTGGATGTACGAGACATAGCATTTTTGCAACAGAGGAGAAGCATACCTTTCATTAGCTGCAGAACCTTGATGTCAGGTGACAATATAATCCAAATGTGTCTCAGCAGCATTTTACACAATATCCACAAATTTCGGCAAGAGGCTCCTCCACTTCTTCCAGAAGTTATGTATGAATCCAAATGTTTAAGACATTCAGCAGCTGTATGGTACAGTTTGTACTGTGTTAGCCACCCCTGAAGAATCCCAAGCTGTATTCCAACACTCGGAGAATAATGCAATATGGCACCTATCACACACTGATGTTTTGGCAACCATCCCATTTTCCCTGACGACCATGTTTTGACCTGTTCAAATAAAAGGAAGAAGTGTTAGTTCAGCAAAGTAACTCTGCCGCACTGCTCGGGGACTAACGTACAAATATAAAGTTACATTCTTCTGAATAATTTCAAATACATATTTCTTCACAAATTTAGGCACATCCTAAACTCGAAGCCTGGTGACAGCACTTCACTTTAAAAACATCACCACACTGAAGTGTAACAGAAGATGCTTTAAGAAAAAGATTTTTGCATTTCTCTACACATTTTACAGTCTTACGTTACAGAAAGCACTGAAGTGACAGGAAAGGAAGGTAATATAAAGGCTTTTCAGCTGCCCTAGCAGGTATTTCAAAACTCATGAAAGAATAAGCTGATAAAAAAGCCCCAAGTAACAAAAATAAAACTCTTCAAACCTTTTGAAGGAATCATATAAGGATGGTGGATATAGTGATCTTTTCTTCCCCCTTTAGCCCTGGCTCAGCATTCCCCCAAGGCATCTCCACCAGCATATGTACTACTACAGCCAGGACTTTTGCAACAAGCATCATTGTTGACACTTGGCCCAGCAAGGAGCAAAGCCAAAGGAACCAAACCTGTGTCTGTCTATACTGGTGCTGCTCCTTCAGAAGTACCAACAGCAAATTTTTTGCTTAGGTTGGAAGGGGAATATGAGGAATGGAAATAAAAGTTTGAGCATTCCGCACTGGAAGGAATAACAATGTGGAGAACAATGTCGGGTCTATCAAGCTGGAGAGGGGGAAAGGGAAAAGAACAAACTTCCACACCAAGGATGACGAAGAGGAACTAGAAGAAACTCTTAGGGACTGGAAGATGCATGTGCACAGAGATAAAGAACAAGGAGAAAGGTTCATATTGATGGATGAACACGAATTTTTGTTAGAAGCTCTGTCTGCATAACTGAGTAACA
Organism: Neopsephotus bourkii; assembly: GCF_033783945.1. Lineage (NCBI taxonomy): Eukaryota > Metazoa > Chordata > Aves > Psittaciformes > Psittacidae > Neopsephotus > Neopsephotus bourkii. Next base: position 3,796,904 of record NW_026900781.1, read on the forward strand.
CGCATGTAGGGCAGAACACAGAAGAAAAATTTTAGAAGAGGAAACAAGAAGCTTCTATGTTTGCTTTACATCAGGAGAAACCTGAGCGTATTTATGCATGCATGAAAAGAAAGATCCTGGCAAAAGAGTTTTTCATGGGAAATGCAAGCAAGCATACAGGTAGAAGAATAGGTGGAAAGGGACCATGAAAAAGGAGAATGAGTAACAATAGAAAGTGGAAAAGTAGAGACCTCAGAAATTCTGAAACAGATCTAAAGTTGGAGAGGGACAGTTGGCAAATTAGGACAAGAAAATAAAACAGGATAAGGAAAGTAGTGAACTGGGATGAAAAAGGAGGAAAAGTGGCTGTTGTTACATGGCACAGAAAAATGGAAGGGGAAATAGTAAGAGACTAGATTAATCAAGATAATTAAGCAAAGCACAAAGAGCACTCAAGTAAGTTTTCTGAAGTTGTGATGCTCACTCTAGAAAGCGGGAATACCAAAAAGAATGGAACAACACCCAAGGCGACTACTGCTCTTTCAAAGGGACGAAGCGGACAGAGCTGCGCAGGAAAGGCCAAGCCTGGACTGACCCTTCCCACTCTCCCGCCCTGCTATGATCGATGCGTTCGGACGAACAAAGTCCTCCCTCTAAGTCTCTCCCTTTCTAAAATTGTCCCTCCGTACTTCTGCGCACCTTGCTCCCCTGGGATGGTCCCACAGCAGCAATGTGTGACCCTCTGTTGGGTGTTCCTCGTCTCCCAGCCCTGGCTGGCACGCAGCAGAGTACCCCTTTCGCCCTTCCTGTACCTTGCCCAGCCCTCCAGCACCCACTCCTTGGCCAGGGCCCCCAATACCCCTTACAATCCCAATAAGTTTTCCCTGTCTTCAGCTTTCCTCTGTCCCAACTCTCAAAAACGCTGCCCGACACAGAAAGCACTTTAAGCCCACTTCCCTCCTCCCCCCCTCCCCCCCAAAAAAAGAAATAAAACACTAAAACGAAATACAAAGCAAGCACAAGGAGGAGGCAAGACCCCCCTGAGCAGTGCCCCCCAGCCTACATTACCGCAGCTAGGGCGGAATGATTGCCTTAGCCTCCCCAAAATACCTGCATGTGCTCCGAGAAGTACAAAGAAAAGGCTTGCTGGCCCGTAGCCCCCCCACTCCCAGCCCAGAGGGCAGCTTGTGGGGAGGGAGGAGGGGGGGGGGGCAACGAGGGAGCCTACGAAGAACAATAACCGACGAAGTCCGAACGTACCTTAGCCTTTCTTTAAACTCTGAAGCCAGATTTCCTCACGAGCCTTGGCGGGGCCGCTCACTTTTAAGCGGCGGGAGAGCTCGGAGAAAGTTGAGTAAATCTCTCTGGATAAAGTTGCCGAAAATGAGATAACCCGGGAGAGGAGGAGAGGGAGAGATGGAGAGTTCATCCGAGTTTCTCCTTTTGTTCAAGTTGCCCGAGCAGACAAAGAGCCGGCAGCGGCGGCAGGTCCCCCGCGGCCCGGCCCCCCCTCCTCTCCCGGCCGCAGCCGGGGTCCCGCACACCCCCCAACCCCCCCCTTCTCGCAACTTTCCGCCTTCTCCATCCCTCCTCCTCAACCCCGTCCCCGTCCGTGGCGCAAAACTTCCCTCGAACTGAACCTCCCGGAAAAAAAAAAAAAAAAAACAAAAAGAAAAAAATTAATTCAAGGGGGGGGGAGGGGGGGAGAATGGGGGGTGGAAAGGGAGAGAAAGATCTCTCAAATCATTATTTCCGGTAGATGCACCTCTTTGTTTGGATTCCCCTGGCTGTCAGTGTCAGAAGCCCCGAAGTATCTGGTTTCGGTCAGTTTGATCTCCCGGAATGAGACGGGCAAACGCAGGACATAAAGAAAAATAAGTTTAAAAGAGAAGGAAAAAAAAAAAAAAGAAGAAGAAAAAGAAAAAAGGAAAACCTCCGGAGTTGCGAAACGAACTCTTTTTGCATGGACACGGGAAGTACATAAATAAACAACTGAAGGGGAATTTGGGGAAGACTGTTGCTTCTGCTCCCCCTCCCCTTCACACTTTTCCAGAGACCGTAACAAAAAAGCCCCCCGAAAGCTCCTGGCCACGGCTCCGTGTCACCACCAGCCTCTGGCATCCCTACCTGTTGCGTACAGCGCGAAGACGAGGCCGACAGCATCCGTTCCGAAGAAACAAGAAGGGAAGGTGGGGGCCGCCCGCAGCCCCGCGGCCCTTCACCTGCCCTCCGGCCGTCCCCACGGGGACACCCGCCGCGGGCGCTGCCGGCAGCCACGGCGCGGCCCCAGGCGGAAACCGCGGCTGCCCCAGTACCCTTGCCCTGCCCCGGCCCGCAGGCGGCCGTCGGGGCGCCGAGGTCCTCGCCGAAAGTTTGGCGGGGCGGGGCGGGGGTGCGCGGCGGCCTCGCACCGAGACAAAAGAAACGCGGAGCAGGGCTGCGACTCACCTTGAAGGAAGGGAGGCTGGAGAGACACCTTCCGCCTCAATTCTCCTCCTCCTCCTTCCCACTCTCTGGCCTGTGGCGACGGCGGGGTCGCGGGACCGGCTCATGCTGTGGTCGGGCGCCCGGCCCGACTCGGCTCGGCCCGGCCCCGCCAAGGGTCCCTTCCCCGGCGCAGAACAAAGGCGCGGGGGAGCAGCACCCCCGCCCCGCGGTGCCTAACTTTGTGGTGCCCGTCTCGCACCCCGGCGTCCCGGCCCCGCGCGAGGGGAAAGGCAGTGGGAAGCGGGGCGGCCGCCTGGAGCGGGACCCGCACGTCGGGGTGGTGGGGCCGGGGCTACCGGCAGGGCGGGAGCAGTGACGGGGGGCTGCCGACGGGGAAAGGGGGAAAGCATGGATCTACAGCCCTTTGTCTGCACGTGTATGTGTATGTGCACGATGTCTGTGCTGGCACAGGCTCGGGGCAGCTCTGAGTCGTGTATGTGTCCCCCCCTCCCCTGAGCCCCAGTCATTAGGCCACCGTGCTGGAGCAGGCTGCCCTGGCCTCAACGGTACTCAACTGTGGCTTGGTTTTCGGGGGGTTGGTTTTGTTTGGGGTTTTTATGGGATATTTTTGTCTTTAAAGAATAAAAAAGAAACCTTGAAGAAGTTACCAGGAATAGGCAATTAATAGCAGCCCATACCCAACATGGTAGGGCTAGTCTTTCAAAGTCAGAAACCAGAAGATGGTCCTCAGATGTGGGGTTTTTTTAGAAGAAGGAAAAACAGGATGGGAAGGGCACAGCATTTAGCCTTTGGTGTCCTATTGCCACCTCCTACAACCCCTGCTTACCTACATCCCTTCCTATTTCCCTTCAGTTCATACTAGTTTCATGCTAGCAATCCAACTTGTCTTTTTTTCCGCTCCTTTCCTGCATGCCCATCTTCACTAGTTTTGAAGCTTACTCAAACCAGCCCCACCTACCCAATGCCATCATCCTTAAAGTAAGTCTTGTTCCTCAAAACATTTTGCAACTCCCCACTCAGGATCAATTTTTTAACCCTCCTGCTCCACATTGCATGCTCTGTACATTGCTCTCAAATATTCCTATCCTATGTTCTGCTGCAGTGTACTTCACTGTTGGTTTTCAGTCAAAATTCGTGAAGTGAAATGGTAATACATAACAGTGTAACACCAGGAACGTAAAATGCTTCCTTATAGTCATTCTTCTTTACCACTCCTTTTACCTTCTTCTGCCCTTCTTCACTGTATGCTCTGGAGCAACTATCATTAAACTTATACAATTTCCTCCTAACTTATTTTCTATAGACTGTTTCTCCTTTCCCTCCATTTATGACTGGTCTTAGATCTCTATTCTCTCCATCTACACTATTTCCATGGTTTTTTTAGCCATCTTTCTTTTCCCTCCTCCTCACTATTTTTTTCTTAAACCTTCAGTTTCACAGAAGGAAGATGAATGTTGACTGCACCGTAGCCCTTTCATTACTTCCATTCTTATTTTCTCTGCTTTTTGCACGTACTGTTTTAGTAATGCACACTGATGGCCAGCCAACATGTACTCTTCTGTTAGCACGTATACAGTTTTTGCCAGATCTTTCCCAGATGGGATATCTCTACCTTATTACTTCATTATAAATGACCAAGACTAACCAATCATTGGACCAGAAGCCATCCTTTGCATAAAGTCCCAAAACAATGACCCGATTACATCCAGTATACACAAATGAAGATAGTTACAGCTGATATATAGCTAAAGAGTTACCTGGGCAACAATGAGAAAAAATAGAAAAATTAATTGAAAGGGCAAAAATACCAGAAGTATTTCAACAAAATTTACTGTGTCTTAAAGAAGAGTTTATTTGATGGATAAAAGGCCATCTGCAGTCAAGACAATAAAATGTGGTTAAAGTCCGTTTGTGGTTCATTGACCAGGTAAAGGCAAGTATTAACAGTAAAAAAGGAAAACCTAAGCAGCAAGAAAAAAGAAGCTATTGATGATAAGTAACATGAAACAGAAAATGGATGTACAAAATTATTTGGAAAAGATAAAGACTTAAAAAAAAATGTTTGTCTTTGGAAAAGAGAGAAATATAGAAAATATCCACATCTGGAATGGATGGAATTCAAATAATTTTACCATAAGTGAGGAATGAAGCATCTCCTGACAGTGCTCATAGGCCTGTCAGTAGACATAGTAGCATTTGTAATTTTAATGATACAAAATGTATTGTTAACAATACCTGTGTTCTGTAAGTGGAAAGATAAATATTACACAGAGATCATGGCCTACTCTTTAGTCTTTGGGCAGCACCTAGCTCCAATAAACATTAAATCCTTAACCCCATATGCCTTGCATCCATGGAATCAGAAAACGTTTGGCATTTTATGTCACAATGATGTTCAGTTCAATAAAACCTGGAATGACACGGAAATTAGGGGAATCTATTACCAACATTGTGTCAATTTGAAAAAAAAAAGGGTAAACCACATGACCCAGATTGCAATACTCCATTTTCCTGACGTTTGTCCCTTAAAAAATAGTGGAAAGCCTGACATAGGTTTGAACTCGAGGAGAGCCAAAGATAGGAATAAAGATTCTAAGGCAATAATTCTTCTTTTTTGCTGTGTCTGCTGGTTTTACTCTGTCTGTAGGAGGGATCCAAGTGTGCATTTACTGATAGCTGCACATGATGACAGCTGGTTTGAAGAAAGCCACAACAGTGATGAAATTACACATAGAGTACCAAAATTTAAACATTTCAAATGACAGTGACCTTATTTGTTCTGGCTCCCAAATAATGGGTACAAGTGGCCTAAATTACCTGCGTTTAGCTTTTAAATCCTTGATTACCCCAGTGACCAATCACATTCTTAATTCTTTCATTCTCAGATATCTGATCTCTTTCTGTGTCCATATCACTTTTATTCTGCTTCCCAAGCTCCCCTGATGAAGGGCTTTAGTGATACTCACTTTAGACATAAATTTAGGCATTTTATGATAAAAAAGTTCATTAAATCATCATATAAAAGGTCAAACTAGGCAGAGAATGTAATCCAGTTTCTCCTGTATTTATCCTGTTTGGCCATATTCTTCTGAAGTTCAGCTTCAGAAAGATTTCCCATTTTGCTAAAACATTGTGTGATGCACAGTCAACCACTTCCCGTAAGAACTAAGTCAGCTATAATGCTATAAAAAGAAAAGCTGTATTTCAGTTTAAATCAGAATTTGTTTGGCTTTAGCTTCTAGTTACTTTTTTTAATTTGTTTTATGTCTCGCCACCACATTAGTGTACAGCTAATTTTATAAATAGGGGCCTGAAAGCAAGACTGGCTGCATACGACAGGAAACCTTCCTGCAGAGCTAATGCACTTACAGGATTTTTTAATCTCTTTGAGGGATTACTTGCATTAACTTGTTTAGGTTCCATTACATTTACCAAGAAAACATACAATTGCTTAAAGTTCCCCAGCTGAGTGGGTTTGTGGGGCTGTGACACTCATTTAACATCTGGTTGCCACGCTAATGGCAATGGTCATTTTGAAGCATGTGGTGGTGCCACAGTGATCATGTGAAGACTGGCACCCCAAAACTGGGAATTTTGTGCAGATGCTGTAAGCACCCACTATGCAGATCAATGCAAAGGGCAGCCCAGCCTGGAGGAGGGAGCTGGGGTGCTGATTATGTCTTACTCCCATTACACAACATACATGTGGCTTTTTTACTTCCTTCGTAAGTTTTGTTACACTGGAAATGAGGGAGTTCAAAAGCACATTGCCTGCAGACGTCTCCAGACTAAAGAGCCAATTGTCCTTTACCTGCTGCTTCCAAGAGGTTGGATTTGAAGACCCACATGGCTCTTCTGATCTTTTTTCCTGGCAGTGTCAGAAAAATTCAGACTATGCAAGATCCACTAAACCACTACCACAGAGCTCCCCAGAAGAGAGGATTAGTTTCAATTCTATTTTAATAGATGCCACAGGAGATGACAAACTTCAGGAGGGAAGTCAGAGAAAAGTTAGCATACGTCAGCTACAGTAACAGTCTTTACTTTTACTGTGAGAAAAGACTGCACAAAATGACATTTATTGGTTTTTGACTGCACCTCCCAGAGAAGTGAACTACTACTCATCTTCCAAGGGCATCTGACCATTTTGACTTGCTTATAAGATTCTGGATGTTGCCATGTATAGGAAGGCAGGCAGTGGAGCAGAATATTAGCAAAAAGGTGGTCTTTTAGCAAATATTTCAGAGCCCCTTCTGGGGTTTGTTGCCTTAGTAATTTCTTGTTTCTCCTTCTGGTTTACTGTTCTATATACAGAGGCTGATTTCACCATTGCTTTCTTTTGCAGAAGTATGAATCAAATCATTAGGTCAATCCAATTCTGCAAATGTATAGACCAAGACAGACAAAGCTGCAAATGAAAGAATTGTTTTGGCATGGATATATTCTTGTCTGGAGACACATACTCAGCAAATAAGTAGGATGTTTATTTTAAATCAAATAAACAAACCCCCAAACCAACCCTGCTTTTTTTTCTATCCAAAAGGGTATCAGAGCATGAGCTTTCCACCACTGCATTCTTTTGAATCACCTAAACAACATCCATACTCTAGAGAGAAAAAATACTATTTGTAATTGATTCTCACCTGCCTGCATTTTCCTTATGTTTTCCTGTAAGCCAGAAAAAGGGTACTGATCTCTGGTCTTGTTTTCTATCAAGTGCCTATCTTGATCAAGCCACAGAAAATCTTAGCTCAGAGAGCCCATTAAAACAGCTTCTTTTTAGGTATGTACACCAGAGCCTCTTTGATACCTCCCTTTATATCTCCCCACCTCTCCCACCCACCTGTCTATTTAACCCACCCTTTTTATTTGGCAAATCAGTAAGTTGACACAGACTTAGTTCCATTTTAACTGTTTCTGTCACTTTTCCCTCCAGAGCTTATGGTTCTTCTAACAGATCTTGTACAAGGATCCCTTGAGAAATAGATAATTCCCAAACAAATTCAAAGAAGGCTTTATTTCAGCAATATGCTCATGTATGATGGTTGCTATTGCAGTTGCTATTCCTTTCAAATAAAAATTTTTATTATGAAAAATGAAAGCTCCTTTGCAAGCTGAACAAATGAACAGGCCCATTTTATATTATTCTTAATGGATGGGGCAAAAAATTACTTTTCCATATTCTTGTTCCCATTTACTCTACATACAATTATGAATACTACTTGAAGACAAGATTATTATAGTCAAAATAAGACTATGCTTGGGACCTTCTTGTTTCAGCTTTACTTTCTTCTTCCTTACAATTTTAAAACATTAGCTTGGACTTCTTACTTCCTGAAAAATTCAACCTGAGTAATAATGAGTTTAAATATAGCTGCAAAAATGAGATGTTGTATAAAGATTATCTAATGTACATACACCTTCAAAATTGCTAGAAAAATATGGTAGACTTGAATGTTCAAGGCTAATATTCTGAATATATTATTTGATAATATCCATTCTTATCACCTTTTGAGAATGTTCAAGTTATTTCTAGTCCCTTTTCTACATATTTAATTCATTATCTGTCTCTTTGGCTTATATTGAAAAATGTCACCCTTTCTACTTGATCACTTCTTTTAAGAAATCATCTCTCCATACTGACAAAGGCACTGGACTAGGATCGTAGTCAGCATGATCTCTTTAGTTCATAAATCTGTTTGAGCAGTCAGCTGAATATTGATGAAGCATGGAGACTAAAATTCTTGTCTTGAATTCCCTCATATAGAGAATATATAGGACAATGGCAGGAAAAGGATCCTAGTCCTAACTTACAGTCTTGGCATGTTTTAACAGGCTTTGTGCACCTTGTTATCATATGAAACACCTGTTTGTAGCTTAATAATATATCTTTGTGCTGTCATAATATGACCGGATATATAAGCAGACAGATAATAGACAGAGGTTTTGCGGCCAGCCCAACATCTAATCTGGGACTTCCTCATCTCCACAGCAATAAGCAGTCTTCCGAGAACATGCACTTCTGCTTCATGTGGCATGGGTGAGGTTATGCAGTTTGCAGCCCTCAAAAATTAAGTAAGCTTACACCACAGTGCACACTTCCCCAGTGTGCACAAAGGGACAGGAGAAAGATGTAACCCAGACAGAGAAAAGCTGCTCCTCTTCTCCCGGTTCTAGGCATCCCCAGATGCCAGCAAGGAGCTGGGCACAGGAGGCTTGCGCATCCAGATGAGTCAGCTCTTGCTCAGACAGCTGGGAAACACCAGATGAACAAGGGAGCATCAAAAGAGATGGAAGAGGATGAAGGACAGGCTTTTCCTCACCATCCTGTAAGAGGTCATGGAAGCAGGCAAAGCCTCCTCTGAGTACCAGGCTGCTAGGGTCACCACAGGGCTGACCTTCAAATTCAGCCCACACCAGCGCAAGAGTGTTTTGTCACTCTGTAAAATAACACGTTCTCCTGGCCACAGATCCAGCAAGCCAGCCCAGCCACCCTGATCTGATTTTAGCTTGTATGAGTGCTGACTTCGTGTATCTTTAGGTCTTACAAGTTTGACCCTTTTTGCACAGAAATAGGTTATGGCAAAAAATGTGGACATATACCTGCCAGTGTGAAGGAGGATGGAATATAATTTGTTTTTGCAAGAAATATCAAGGTCACTCTAAGCACAGCAATATTATACCAGCTCTGGTAAAAACAGCATAGTAAATATAGACATGAGACAAACTAACTGTCTGATTTTCCATTTGCCTCTGCCCTCTATTACTGTTCTTTGTTCCTTTGCCTATAACCTCTATAATTGCCTTTTTGGTCTTTTAGGTCAATATGATTATCAGTCTCAACACTGCCACTGCTCTCAGATTTTTCAAATGAAACCTCATCTAGAAAGTTACAACCCCATTCAGTTAAAAAAATTATGCTTTTGACTAATACAGAACACTTTCTATCAGAAGTAGATCCATATTCATAAAATGATAGTTATTCAATCTTACCAGTTTATTTTCCTTTTGTCCTTCTCTACAAAAGAATATTTTACCTACCATTACCAATTACACCTTAATATTTTTCAAAGCATACCCTTGTTTTAAGCACTTATTAAAATACAAACTGTATACTGAAAACCAGTATCCAGGGGAGTCCCAGCCTTGGATAAAGTTATGCCGCTTGAATGAAATAGATGCAATAATGATATCAGTCTGATAAAAGTTAAATTCATCTCTATCTAACGAGAAAGAAGAATATACAGAATATATAGAGAGTCTGAATGAGATATTGCTTGTGCTCCCTCAAGAAAGGTGAGGTGTATATTTGTCAACATCTGTTAAAGTTTATAATTTTCCCTAACCCCATAATTTCTAAGTAGCAATTCAATATAGCTGCCAGTGGCATGACTGAAAAAATATCACTAACACCAATATTGATAATGCCCACCTGGATGCAAACCCAAACATAATATGCATTTAGTATATAAAGAAAAGCATGCTTTCCCCAGTCCCACTCTTGCAATCTCTCATGCCATCATCTTTATGCACGTGTCTGACCACTGCGTGGAAGCTGTATTTTGAGAGCCCAAGTGAAGGCCATGGCAAGTTCCAAAGGCAACAGTTTCAAACATATAAACTTATCCACAGACTATTAGTGCTGCACAACCCTCCCACCCGCCACCCCCATCTCCTCTGCCTGGTGCTATTTTTATGTCAAATAACAAGAAAATATATAAAATTAAAAATTAATAAAGCTCAAATAAGCTTATTCTCCTCAAATTTGGTGGTTCACACAATGCCAGTGGTATCATGAAAGCAAAATACCTATCATATGCAACTGTCTGTAGTCGGATCAGAGACACCTGTAATCTGACAGTAACCTCTGACTGTAAAGTCAAATTACAAATTCTGTACTTATCACACATAAATACATTATGTTTACAGATTCTGCCTCCACAGACACTGGGTAATTTATGGGGTCCCTCAGTCAACAGCTACTTTATATTAAACTCCAACCATAAGTATGTAAATAATTTCAATGATACATTCACAAGGATAGCAATCAGGGTTTTTTGGATTGGTTGGTTGGTTGTTTTATTTTGGTGTTTCCAGGGTGGTTTTTTTTTGGGGGGGGAGGGGTGTGTTTTTACAAAGTGAAATGAAGTGTGGGATAGGTTAAAGAGGGGCTGCTTCCTCAGTGATGACAGGAAAATCCTGGAGAAATCATCATATACATAAAAAAGAGGCAAACATTTACTAGATAAAAGCAAGGCAGAGGAGAAATGGCTACCTAACAGCTGCAGCTGGCTGTCTCTGCAGATTTAGAGGATCAGCTACCAAGACTGTAATTCTAAGAAAATCTCCTATTAATGGATAAAACTCAATTGCACACTACAGCACAGGCTGGGCAGTGAGAACAAGATAAGTAAGAAAAAGAAAAGCCCTTGTTTCTCTAATTGCAGGCTCCTGAATTTGCTTCACAGGTGTGAAGCAAATTTGCCACATCCTGTTGGCAACTGGTGGCTCCTGTTACCAGCTCATTTCATAGGTCACCAGCCGGCTGCCAGATTGTAATGACTCCTGGCTATTTCTAACTGGGATTTAAATCAGTGACCTGAAGTAAAGACACTCATCCTATTACGAGTCTCCCAAGCCATGTAAATTCCAGTGGAGCATTTTAAAATTCTTCTTAAGCTTACTTCACACAGGTATAAATGTTCACAGAAGATTCAAGCTGATGAAGAGTCAGGCCATAACTATTGATAGGAAACCTCATTCCTCTTTAGTGAAAACTCCAGAAAGCTCTGGCTTGCATTATTCATTCACTAAGCTACCTATGTATGCAATGTGCATGTGAGAGCTGTTTCAGCAATTTATCAGCTTTAGTGATAGCTGAATATGCAGATTTTATATTCTAATACAAAGATCAGAAACACTTGGATCCACATATCAAAAGAACTTTGAATATTTTTTGTGGTGGTTTGTTTTATGAAGATATACTCTATTGAACAGGATAGTTTAAAAGCACTGGAAGGACTTCTGGGAAATTTCCTTTGCTCTTAAATCATCTATTTTTATGGCAGTAACACTGCTCATGAAGGTTGTACTTTCATTACCACAGATATCTAAAAAGAAATAAAATAAATAAATAAATAAAAATCAGTGTAGCCCTATTTATTGCATCGTCATTTAAAAACAAAAACTGAAAGTTTGGCTCTGGGGCAAAAAAAGGTCCTGCTAACTCAGAATATGAATTGCAGGAAAACCAAAGCATTAAAGAAACACCCCAAAAAACCCAAAGCAAAACAAAACAACCACCACCAAAACCCCAACCTCACAGACAACTGCACATGAAAAGTTTAGGTCATTATATTTAATCAGATCAGATGAACAAATAGCTGTGAAAAACTGGAATTTCTGGAAAACATTCCCATAGCTAACTAGCCGCAATCAGAGGCTGCAGAGAGATTATTGACCTGCTGTTACTCAGCTTCTAGCCACCCCTGACCAGACTATTTTTTTAACCTATTTAGTTACAAAATGTGCCTTTTGTTTCTGAATGTCACATGGACAACATCTTTTACATAGCCAGTACAAAATGCCCTCAGTAAAGATTTCTACAAAAAACTCTGAAATTAAAAATCAGTGTGAAAAGAGATCCTTTCCTTGCTTTATCATCAAGGAAAGAATTACAAATGTTCTAATGTATTAACATTTTTAAATATTCAAATTTAAAAATTACTCTTGATTTAAACTAATACTAAGCATACCTGATGAGGAAAACGTCTTTTGAAGTGACCACAGACAACACTGCTTTCTAGGTACCAGAAACAGGAGATATTTCACATCAGGAGACTAAACACCCAGTTAGATAACAGCCAATAAACTGTAGACAAAGTAGAACCTTACCAGACCCATGCTGATCTCTGTATAAAAAGTGTTATGCACACTCCAGATAGTCATGAAACACAGAAGTAATTTTATATGAAGGGTTATCAGAAATTAAGAGATAGAGAAGCATTTAGACACAACTGCAGGCAACTGCAACAACTCCAACTTCTCAAATGACCTCCAATTTCAGAAACAGAAGCTCTGACAGAGGACAAAAGAGTGGCATCAAGCGATGTGGTTAATTTTCCGTAGCTGATTTTTCTCCACAGCCAAAAGTTGCTTGTTTAGGCACCTTAAGGAGGGTTACTGCTGGGAGAGACATTCTCTAGGCAACAAATGAGAGAAATGGGGTTTATTGCTAAACATCTGAAACCCACTGTGTCCATCCTTTTTGGCAATCAAGACTGCTTATTCAAGACTTCCTGCATTACAAAGGGCTCAAACACAACTTTATTCAATCCCCCCTCAGTCATGAAGTGCTCATTGTGAAGCCTGTCCAGACCTTCACAGAAGCAAACCACCAGCTCAGTGAATTCAGTGCTTCCCAGTAAGCACCTGGCTCTCTGCTCACACAGCGTATGGGCATCCCAAGCCCACGCAACACCTTCACTCATGGGGAGGAAAAACAACAGTGGCCAACCACAGCCAGCAGCTGATGCTGTAGGATCTCTCCAGCCTGCATGCTTATCTGGGCACTGCTACCTACCATTGTGGTCACCATGCACCTTAACTCTGTGCATGGGTGCCCAGTGCTGATTAGCTGGCAGGAAGTGGATATTATTGCAGATTGCTATAATGCTTCATTGCATTTGATTTTAAAAGGTAAAGAGTAGGATTCTTGGAGTCATGGGATTGTGACCTGCAGCTGTATGGCACAGGTACAAGCACCTACAGAATTAGCTTAAAATATGCAATAGGTTCTATTATTATTATAATTATTATAATATAATAATAATAATAATAAAAATCAGGATTTCTCTTTCTGAACACTTCTGCAATTCCAGCTTTATCATTTACATTACCCTTTTTCATACTTACTCAGACAGCCCTAACTGGAACTGTCAGACGACTTATATTACACCCTGCAAGTCCTCCAGGAGACTCTTTTCAAACTATTCCTCAGTTTTTCAATCAATTCTGAACAGAATTATCTCAGCTTTAACTGACAAAGACAAAACAAAACAAACAAACAAACAAACCTTTAAAATCAGGATGTGCATGTATGAGCAAGGCCTATGGAACAAAGCAGCCAAGTTTAGAAATGGAAGAGAGTTATTTCAGAAGGGGAATACCCAAGTAGAAAAGTTATTTTACCTCCCACTAAGGGCATATTCCAAAGCAGATGTAAATCACTGGTGCCTTTTCCACCTGGGTTCAGTGCACTTTGCATCAAATTTCATAAAACATCACTTCAGGTGTTCTCATCAGAAAAGTATGAAACATTAAAAATCAACCAGAAACACCAAGGCATATTTTCACAGTCTTAGGGGGCACCATGGATGATAAGATGAAGCTGGCTGATTAACGTGTGAGCCAATCTTGATTTTCTCATCTCTGCTGTTGCTATTTGAGTAATTTCTGGGTCTCATGGTGCCTCAGCTGAAGTTCAGAATAAGACAAATAAACAGAGCAAAAAAAAAAGGATTTAGCTTTGCAGAAATGACAAGGTAGATCTGGGGCAGGGATCACTCCTTCTTGAGCCTTCATAGCCTTCTTCAGGCAAAGCCACTCCACCCAGGAGCAGAAGATTAGGGATTTTATTCAAATATTATGCCATTTTGAAAAGCTTCTGTCAGCTCAAATCCAACTTCAAGCCAGCATAAGATGGCAGGGCTAGGATACATAAGTTCATTGCCTTGCGAGCTTTATCCTGTCTCTCTGCCATTGCCTTTGCTATCGAACCCATAAAGTTCAGGTTTGGTTTATGTGCATTTGAGAAATTTGCATCTCTTCACTTATTCAACAAGACTTCTATAACATAACCACAAGTAGCCTCTTTTCCAGCTTAATTAGGGGCAGCTTAGTTTTGTTTACTTTCCACTATAAGCAATTCAAATAGCTCAAACCCCTATATTTTGTGAATATGGTTTTTAGGACATACTTATATTCCACTGAGTTATGACAAGCAACATTTTATCACAATAAGTAATTTCTGTGATATCATCAGAGGTAACACATTATCCAATTTAACATCTATTGCTATAAAATAATAAACTAATTTATCCTTTAATCCGATACTTTATTAAAAAAAAATCTTTTCACAAAGGATAAAATTAAATCTAACCCCTGACATGACATTCAGTAAAATAGACTAGGCTGAAAGGAACTTATATCCTCTTTCATCTTTTACATTATTACATATGGGCAGGAAAACTTACTGTTGTTGATCAGAATTTACCCCACAAGCAGGGCACTCTGAGAATGTTAAATATTTCCTATCTTCTATTTGTGTATGTATTAAAGGAATTTATATTCCACCTGTACAGAAGATCTTACAAAATCCTATTCTTATAGCTCACAAACATTGGGTACTTTAGTTTGTTATGGAGTAATATTTGGGGCCAACTTTGAATTAAAGAGAGTGAGAGCAAAAAATACTTAGTGTGAGAGCTCTGAAGCGTTGCTCAAAGATATGCAGGGCTGGATATAAATCAAGATCTTGAGCAAAAAGGCAAGAAATTCACTAAAAATAGCTATTTGCGGATCAAAGGAAAGGGATGTTTTGAAGTAGAGAGGACTATGTTTATTCCTCTGAAGCATAAAAATAACAGATTTTGCTGGAGCAAGGGAGGTAATTTTCCAGCTTTTCCACAATGGATACAATAATGCAATGTCTTTTTTTAAAACCACCTACACACATAAATTAAGAAATCTTTTAAAATTAACCAATTTGGTATTAAGTCCACTGAACATCCAAAGTACAGAATTACTATGCTCAAATTTGTCTCAGTCATGGCTATGGTGCATCAAGACAGTCTCATTAACATAATTTTCACCACTGTTAAAAAGTGAGTTTTCATTTTGTTTTCTTGGGTTGTTTTATGTGTGTCTCTTTCAACATTCACATAGAATCATAGAATAGTTATGGTTGGAAAGGACCTTAAGATCATCAAGTTCCAACCCCCCTGCCATGGGCAGGGGCACCTCACACTAAACCATGTCACCCAAGGTTCTGTCCAACTTGGCCTTGAACACCACCAGGGATGGAGCATTCACAACTTCCTTGGGCAACCCATTCCAGTGCCTCACCGCCCTCACAGTGCAGAACTTGTAGAATACTACTGTATATTTGAGATGAAAGGGTCAGGGATGACTTGTCCCTGCCTTTACAAATATAAAGCACCAGTAGACACTTGGGACCACAGTGATGCTAACACAATGATGGCAGAAATATGTGAAAATAGTAGCTTGTTCTGCAAGGGCTGAATTACCAATTCCTTTTTCTCAATTTGCACAATTGGCTTTACTAAATGATTAGTGCCTTTAAAACCTAGAAGAGTAATTATGAGCATGGATGGCCAGACAAGACTAAGATTAGACTGCACTTAGTACTTCGCTACTTTTCCTAGGTCTGATTGTCACCTATTATTTTGTTAATAAAAAATAATAATAATAAAAAAATCCAACTTATTCAAGCAGAAATCAAGAGGTAGAGTGATAGTCTTTTACTAAAAAAAAACAAAACAAAACAAAAAACAACCCCCCCAAAAAAAACAAACAAACAAAAATGTTTTGACAATATTACCTTCTTCATACTTAAAACTACCTCTGCCAAAGTAGAAAAAGAGGACCAAGAGATTTTTCGACAGATAATTATAGGGAAAGTTTCAAATAATTGTTATTTAAGCTTGTCCTTTTATAAGTCAAACCATGTATTTTGTATACATCTTAAAATGTTTGGAGTATATTTAGGGCACCTTTTCTGTGTTCAGTTTTATCACATATAGAGATGTATGTATAACACTGAGGATCATACAGACCTTCCAGATTTTTTTATTCAAAACTCCCTACAGCCACAGTAGCTTCAGTACCTAAAGGAACACTCAGTAGTGAAAGAGTCAACACTCACAAGTAACCTTTTGTCATCAGGATGAAAGGTTAAAAAATAAATAAAGTTATCAATTTAATCAACTAGACAACCAAGATGTTCAAGATATCTTCCTTTCCTAACTGGGATACCTTCCTCACTACTCCATACCCAAAAGACTATTTAAGACCCTGAAAATGCACTTAAACCTAAAAAAGAAAGTATCATAAAGCTTTGCTACATTTTTTTGCAGATTAATAAGTATAAAAGCCTTCTTCAGTGTCAAAAATGAAATAAATTATACTTAGCGGTACAGCAAATCAAGAACCATCTCAAACAACCGGGTCTTCCAGGTCATGATAATGCCAAGACACACAAAACAAACAACAGGGATTAAAAGCAAAATGGTCCATTTTTCCTGCTCACTTAGGCTAAAATGCATTATGAGCCACTTAAATCTGTTTCTAAAATACTGGAATTCACAGTGACAGTTCAGCTCTACAGCCACAGACCATCAAGGCAATTCAACAATCAAGTTAGGACACGCTCTGCAGAAGCGCATTGGCACTAAACTCCATGATGGTGCAGGGGTAGAAATCACCCACTTTGCTCAAAACCACCATTACAAGCTGCCTCCAGCAAGCTGTGAAGAAGGACACCTTGTCCTTATCCTAGGAGGCTGAGGATGGTTGGTGGCTTCTCTCCTTTCCCATGCTCTCCACTGACACCAGCTTGGATGGAGAGGATGCAACTGACCGTGCAGGAGCTCATGTCTTTGGTGGCCTCCTCTTCTTGCTCATCGCCCAGATCCCAGCTTCACCACACAGTCCTTTGAAAGAGGTCTGTGAAGGTTTTAGCGACATAGCCCTACCTGGTTGGGAGATTCAGACAACTAATACCTTACTAAAATAACTGATCATAGCTGCCAGTCTGAAGTCCAAGGCCGATCTAGACCTTGCTTTTTAAAACAAATGCATTCTAACAAAACTACTTTTTAGATACCCAGCATGTTTTAACTAACACCCCCTCTTCTTCCAGATTTTATGTGTTTTCAGTGAAAGTCTAATTACCATCCAGATACCATCTGAAGCAATGCCTGAGGAAAAAAAAAAGCATAATTTAGAAATTCAGAAAATACACATTAATTATTTTTCTAACATGATTAAAGTGTATAAATTTAGAATTTGTGTAAATATATGTTAAAAGACTTTAATATATACAGACATAGTATGTACCTAATCCTCACAGTTAGCAAAAGAGAATACTGAATTACACCAGCCAATGAGAATCAACCTTTCTTTAGAAAAATACTTAAGAAGCACAAATGCAAAACAAGATGAATATCAATTATTTAAATCAAGGTTTCCAGTTTCATAATTAAAATCATGATTAAAATTGGCAATTTAAATGACTTTGATCTAAATCAATCCCCTTGCTGTGAAACCAGCCTATTTATTTTGTCATCATTATTGTTCTCAGAGCACCCTGATGCAAAAAATGTTCATAAATGTGCAAGCGTATATTTCTTTATGAATACACTTTGCTCTACATGTTTGTAATTCATTTATGACAAGAGAATTAGCTGCACCTTAGCACACCTATGACACAACTCTATTTATGGCAAAATAATATTAAAAGGTAATTGTATTTGGTAACTGATGTTATTTCCCATTCTTTCATAATATCACATTATTGCAGGACAATTCTCAATTAACTGTTTTAGATCACCAATAGACATGCCAGTCACAAACACAGTGACAAAAACTGTAAACCTGCCATTTGGCATCCAGCATTCCTCAGAGACAACAAAAACATTACCTGATCTGTAAGGCCACAGGATGCCAGGTCCTGTGTTGAGTGCTAGGGTCACCCAAAGTAGCACCAGCACAACTTTCAAATCCCATCAAAGCACATTTCACCAACTGGAGACGACTATAGGCAAAGGTGCTTTGGACTTGCTTTTTTTATCCTGCATTCCTGAAAATGTGTCATATACGTGTTTTCATTCACTCATTCAGCCATCGATAATGTATTCAGAAAGAAGCTGAGGCCCCAAAGACACCATATTTCTATAGACTTTACAAAGGTAAAGGCCCAGGAGAAAGGTTGCAGGCCTAGGTCTCAACTTAAATGACCTCTTGAGGGGTGGGTAAGAGTCCCAGGTGGGGTTGACTAGGGAAACGAAGTTAGTGCACTCAGGTTCAGCCAGGTATGTTGCAGCAGAGAGTAACATACAAATTAGACATCAGAGAGTCCAGCCACAGAGATTTCCTGAGATACGTTCTGTAGAAACCAGGTTCCATTGGCTTACACGATGATTTGCTGACATCCTCACCTCAGAAGAAATTAAAACCTCCGCTTTTGTTTCTAATGTTGCTTGTGAATAATGAGCCAACCAGATGGCATAGTTTGTCTGAGTTAAATGAAAATACAATTTTCCATTTCCATTAAGCTCTTAAAGCCTTCCTCCTTTCTCTTTCTCAACTATTGCCATAAGACACCTGTTCTTGTTAGTCATCAGCAATAATTCTGCTTTGATATCCAGACTATGCTTTAATAGTACTGGCTTTTTTCCTAAACTTCTCTTTTTGAACTTCACATCACATTGGGTCTCAACTATTGGACTATTTTTTCCTCCTTCTTCCCATGCATTCACACTTTCTGATTCAACAATTTTCACGGCCCACAGGCTTCACCACAATAATCTGACCCATGTTTTTTTCCTAGCCCTTTTTCACAAGTAAGGCTATGTCAAGGTCCTTTCCTGCACCACCACATGCTTACTGAGTATCTTACTGGTCCTGTGCAGCAGTAGTGAGTTGTCTGTGATCACCTCATGATCCCAGCCTCTTAACAGTTTGCTTCTTATGTTTTGTATTTTCTCTCATCATGAAAAATACTTTGGAAGAGGTCCCGGTTCACTCCAATTCCCTTGGTAATACCCATCTTTATCTCTGATACCTGCAAAGAACAAAAAAGCAGCTAGCTCAGGCTGCTGCTGTAGTGAGACGAGTGCAGCCAAACTGAATGGCAATATTACTTTTTTTTCTGCTCATATCTGTTGCTTCTTTTCTGTCCTACATTTAAACTGTAAATAATCTGAAGTGGATCTTCTCTTTATGTCCTGCACTTAAAGTGCACCAAGGACATGATCTGCTGATCTATAATTGACGGCACCAACAACAATGTAACAACAACAATAATACAATAGAAGAGGAGACGACACTATGATTTCATTTCTATCTAAACCTGGAACAATTTGGTAATGGAATTAGGAAGCTTCCTTTATGTAATTATCACTGAATACGTCAGCCAAAGTCTAACTCACAGTGTGTATCTTTCACTGTGATAATGCAGTCTTTCAGAACTACATGAAATTACTACCATTTAGATAAGCTGAGCTGGAATTTATGACCTTCCATTTGCAACCATCTCCAGAGCAATAGTGTGCATTTTCAATTCAGGATCACAGAATTACAGAATGCTTGGGTTTGGAAGGGACCTTTGGAGATCACGTAATCCAACTCCCCTGCTAAAGCAGGTTCACCTAGAACACATTGCACAGAATCATGTCCATGCAGGTTTTGAATATCTCCGGGGAAGGAGACTCCACAGCCTCTCTGGGCAGCCCGTTGTAGTGTTCTGCCACCCTCAAAGTTTTTTCCTGATATTCAGATGAAACTTCCTGTGTTTCAGTTTATGCCCATTGCCCCTTATCCTCTCAGTTGTCTCTTCTCCAGGCTAAATAGGCACAGCTCTCTCCACTTTACCCCCAGATAGGTAAGCAAAGCACTCAGTTTATAAGGCTTCATGTGTGAGTTCTTAAAAGCTAGGAGGGACCTCAGGCAAATAATATTTTCATACTTCTTTTCTCTCAAAGCTGACCCAAGAGAACAAAACCAGAGTTTTAATATACCCAGGATTCCTCTTTCTTTCGAGTGAGAATGTATAAGTTTGTTCTTATGCTGTTCCATTACCTTGTTTTCTAGAAATGTCATGCATTCTAAATTTATTAAAAAACAACAACCACAACAACAAAAAAAAAAAACAACACTCAAACCAATCCAAAGGAAAGCAGCATAACAAGATTTTCTAAATCACTTTGAGTCTTGGACAAAGTTTTCAGGAAGACCTGGAATTAAAATGAAGATGTCTATTTCTGACCTCCTGTTTTGTCCATTGTACCACTTGTTTCCCTACAGCTAGAGCTATGTAAGTTCTTTCACTAGAAAATAGTCATGTTGCTTTCTTATTACAGAAATAAGTT